>NC_080162.1:140521415-141201415 GCF_950295315.1 Erinaceus europaeus
AGTTTGTGTCTTCACCTGGGTCTAGGAGCCACCTTTCAAGGGCTATCAAACTCTTTATTGTCAGCAAGTGTTTTATGGGAGGTGACTGTGGGCTGGGAGACAGGAAACCTGTGAGTTTCTTCCAAGAACCTATGACAGTGATAATGAAGAACCACTGCCTCATAATAAAAGTGCTCATGCTTTCTCAGCTGTCAGAGTCTAGAAAGTGTTTCACACACACTGTGTCCCCAGGATAATTCCGTCCAAGGAGACACTTCCTTTGCATGTCCCATCACAGTAGAGAAAATGAATTAGTTTAGGGTCCTTTAGTATTATTTTGTAGCCCCATTTAAGGAACGCAATATGTTTTCCCATTTTTCCAAATCTTCTTTTATGAATCAGTCTTGATTTAATAATTTAATTTAGTTTTTATTCTAAAACACTTTTTTGTTTTTGTTTTTGTGTCATCCCCCTACAGTGAAGCTGAACCTCTATTCTCCCCTCTCCCCCCAGAGATTTTTACTTTGGTGTCCTACTCCAAACGCATTCAGATTCTGCTCTGAGTTTCCCTTTCTGTTCTTCTTTCTCAACTTCTGTTTATGAGTGGGATCATCCCATACTCATCTTTGTCTTTCTGACTTATCTTACTTAATATAGTTCCTTCTAGCTCCATCTGAGATAGGTCAGAGAAGGTGGGTTTATTATTCTTAATATCTGCATAGTATTCCATTATGTATATATACCACAGCTTTCTCAGCCACTCATCTGTTGTTGGGTTAAAATTTAATTTAGTTTTATAACGATGTACTGTACTGTATGGGTATTATGTATTTTGCTGCTATTGCAAATGGCATCTGTAGCTTCCCTTGTCAAGTTTACTGCTACTCTATTATTGTGTGATTCCACACAATCAGTGACTAAACACAGCACACAGTTTCATTAGTCAGAAGTCCAGGACAGATAGCATCATACAAAGCTGAAGCCAATGTTTCTCCTCTGAAAATCTTGCCTAGAGAACAGTGTATATCCCACTTTCCTTTTAGATGTTGTCAGAATTCATTGCCTGTGGTTGTAAGACTGAGGCCCCTATTTTCTCCTGTTTGTTGTCTGGGGACTAGTCTCAGCTGTCAGAGACCATGTTTGACCCTCTACAGGTCTTCTCTGTCACACTTGAAATTCTGGCTTCATGATCAGTGCAATCCTTTTGATGGCCTCATTTGATTATGTCAAGACCACCAAGATAATCTCCTTTTTTGATTAAGTCAGAGCCTTAATTTCATCTGCAAATTGTGTTCTGCCACATATAATGTAGTATAATATAATATTACCATGGGAATGTAAACCCACCATGTTCACAGTTTCATTTATACTCAACAAGGAGGTCTTTTTTTTTTTTTAGTACTTCTTTTTTTTTTGCCTCCAGGGTTATTACTGGGGCTCAGTGCCTGCACCATGAATCCACTGCTCCTGGAGGCCATTTTTTCCCCTTTTGTTGCCCTTGTTGTAGCCTTGTTGTGGTTATCATTGTTATTGTTAATGTCGTTCGTTGTTGGATAGGACAGAGAGAAATGGAGAGAGGAGGGAAAAACAGAGAAGGGGAGAGAAAGACAGACACCTGCAGACCTGCTTCACTGCCTGTGAGGCGACTCCCCTGCAGGTGGGAACCAGGATCCTTTTGCCAGTCCTTGCTTTGCGCCACGTGCGCTTAACCCGCTGTGCCACCGCCCGACTCCCCTTTTTAATTTTTTTAAAATTATCTCTGTTTATTTGTTGGCTAGAGACAGCCAAAAATAAAGAGGGGAAAGGGAGATAGGAAGAGAGACACAGAGACACCTGTAGCCCTGTTTTGTCACTTGTGAAGCTTCCTTCCTTCAAGTGGGAAACGGGGACTTGAACCCACATCCTTGTGCATTGTAACATATGTGTTCAACCAGGTGCATCACCACCTAGCCCCCAAGAAGATTTTATTTATTTATATTTTTTTAATTTGTATTTGTAAAATGGAAATACTCACAAGGCCATAGGATAAGGGGTACAATTTCCCAAAAATCCCACCACCAGAACTCTGTATCCAATCCCCTCTGTTGAAAGCTTTCCTATTCTTTATCCCTCTGGGATTATGGACCCAGGATCATTATGGGGTGTAGAAGGTGGACGGTCTGGCTTCTGTAAATGCTTCTCCACTAAATATGGGCATTGGCAGGTTGATCCATACTCCTAACCTGTCTCTCTCTTTCCCTAGTGAGGCAGAACTCTGGGGAAGTGGGGCTCCAGGACACATTGGTGAAGTCTTATGACCAGGAAAGTCATGTTGGCATCATGGTAGCATCTGGAACCTGGTGGCTATAAAAGAGTTGAGAAATAAAGCAGAACAAATTGTTGACTAATCATGAACCTAAAGGCAAGAATATTGTAGATGAAGATTTGGAGGCTTCGTTTTGGAAAGAGCTAGGAAGTATTTTAGGTATATTCCAAGGGGCCCATGACTTTACTAGTTTTCACCCAAACCTGACAGCTAACATGCAGGTGGGCTAAAGGTATTGTCTGGGGAGATGTTGTCAGAGTTGGAAATAGGACTAGAAAGCTGGATCAGGAAGAGAGTAGCTCCAAAATATGGGAGCAGTGAATAAATATTGTTAACTGTAAACTTTATCGATTTGGTCTGGAGCCCATATTCAGTGCATGAGCCTGTGTAACCTCTGTATCCCTGTAGATCTGAGCTTGCATTCTGTGGTCACGGCTATCTTTCCTTATTTTAAAAAATATATATTTTTTATTTATTTGTTGGAGACAGATAAATCACAAGAGGAGGGAGAGACCAAAAGGGAGAGAGACTTGTAACACTGCTTTGCCATTTGCAAATCTACTTCCCTGCATGTGGGAAGTGGGAGCTTGAACCTTGTCCTTGTGCTTATCTAGATGTGCCGCCAGCTGACCACCAGGGAAGGAGACACAAGACAGAAATCATAGGGAGCTTATTTAGAATTCAGTCTACCACATAAATCAATATATATATGCCTGGAGTTTTTTTTTTTTAATTTCCATCACTTGTTGTCTTTACAACACAGAAAGTAATCATCAATTTTCTAAAAATTTCAAATACAGTTTGTCCTTATTTAATGATGTCTGTACATTCTTGCAAACCACAACTTTAAGTGAAGCAATGTATTCTTTTTGTCATTTCCAGTACTTCACCACTCTAAGATGACTTTTTGTTGGATAGAAAGACAGAGGTAGGGCACCAAAGTAAAAACCCTGTGGTGAGGGGTAGACATGCAGCTTCCTGGGACAGTGGGGGGTGGGAGTGGGTGGGAGGGATGGGTCACAGTCTTTTGGTGGTGGGAATGGTGTTTATGTACACTCCTAGCGAAATGTAGACATATAAATCAGTAGTTAATTAGTATGAGAGGGGGAAAATCAATTGTATGTCTCAAAGTTTTTCAAAACACAAACTGAATCTTTTTAATATATAGGCTGTGTATTTGATATGCGGACTCTCTCAAAAGCCTAGACCAAGTAGATTAGAAGCATCCAATAGCATAGCTATATACAAGATACTGGATACTGTACAGCAAACCCTAACAAAAGGACTTTTCAAAGTTAACCCAATTACCAAATAATGTGATGATGACATTAACTATCGATTGTCTTTTTGAACCCTAAGACAGCAGGAACCTCACATCTCCACTATAGAGCCCCTACTTCCCCCAGTCCTGGAACCCTTGGATAGGGCCCACTTTCCCGTATGCCTCTCCCAATCCATACTAAATAATATTGCATCCGCCAATCACAACCTCACCAACACAACGATTGCCACCTCAACATGCTTCACTTCAGACTGTGTCCAGAGACTTCACGTGTAGAATGACAACCCTTCAGCTTCATTACTCGGGTGAGACCTTTCCTTTCATAGTATACTCTAATTTCATCTCAGGTGGTTCACTTTCTAACAAAGTCCCAAAACCTAGATATACACCAGTTTCTGTGAGAGAGAGCTTATGTCCACACGTATCCATAAACTACTGCAAAATATATACCTGAAAGCAGAAGTACACTAGAGTTTGCAGTGAGTACCTCCCTAACACTTCCTCTCCACTATTCCAAGCTTTGGGTCCATGATTGCTCAACAAATTGTTTGGCTTCATATGTTAACTCTCTTTTCAATTACTAGGTTCCAGATGCCACCAGGATGCTGTCCAGGCCTCCCTGGATTGAAGACCCCACCAATGTGTCCTGGAGCTCAGCTTCCCCAGAGACACACCCTACTAGGGAAAGAGAGAGGCAGACTGGGAGTATGGACCAACCAGTGAACGCCCATGTTCAGCGGGGAAGCAATTACAGAAGCCAGACCTTCTACCTTCTGCAACCCTCAATGACCCTGGGTCCATGCTCCCAGAGGGATAGAGAATGGAAAAGCTATCAGGGGAGGGGGTGGGTTATGGAAATTGGGTGGTGGGAATTGTGTGGAGTTGTACCCCTCCTACCCTATGGTTTTGTTAATTAATCCTTTCTTAAATTAAAAAAAAAAGAAAGACAGAGGAAGGGGGCCCAGGTGATGGCTGTAATGCTCAACACACAGGTTGAGCATTACAGCGTACAAAGAGGCAGGTTCAAACCCCTGGTCCTCACCTGCAGGGGGAAAGCTTCAGGAGTGGTGAAGCAGGGCTCTGGGTGTCTCTCTGCCTCTTTGCCTCTTTATCTTCCCCTCCTTTTTCAACTTCTTTCTATATCTAATAAATAAATAGATAAAAATATAAAGAATAAGGAGAAATAAGACAGGGAGAGAGAAAGACACATACATCAAAGCTTCCTCTGGTGTTGTAGATGCTGAGCTCAAACCATGGTCATATATTTATCAAAGCATGTACTCTGTTTAGGTATTATCTTACCGACCTCTCCTCCAAAATACAGATAATGAAATAACATTGTTTCTGCCCATTTTCACCAGGATCTCTCCCCCCCACCAATGCTATCTATAAATAAAAGAGAAAAAAAGTAAAATAATTTTCAACAAGTGTTACTAATTCTGGCAAGTGACAAAAAGACCTACATAGTCAATAAAATATTCTAGTCACATTAGCCAACAGTATACTTTGATCTGATACTTATCATAGTGTGCTCAATAATAAATTAACTATTTTATTATATAAGAAAGGACATCCAAATAAAATTAAAGGAATCTGTGATTCTTAACATATGCTTCACTTTTGGTGGTGGGAGTGCTGTTTATGTACAATCCTATTAAAGTGTAAACATATAAACCACTATTTAATTAATATGAGAGGCGAAAAAAATGGTATGTCTAGAACTTCTTAAAACACAGACTGAGTCTTCTTAATACATAGGCTGTCTTTGATATGTTTTCTCTCCCAAAAGCTTAGACCAGGGAGAACAGAAGCAACCAGTAGCACAGCTATATACAAGATGCTGGGTATTATACCCCAAACCCTATCAAAGGGACTTTCCAAAGTTAACCCTATCACCAAATAATGTGACGATAACAATGACTATCCATTGTCTTCTTGAACCCCAAGACAACAGGAACCTCACATTTCCACTATAGAGCCTATATTTCCTCCAGTCCTGGAACCTTAGGGTGGGGCCCACTTTTCTGCATGCTTCTCTCAATTCAAATCAAATAATATTGCATCCACGGATCGCAACCCAATCAACGCAACGAGTGACACCCCAGCATGCTTCACTTCAGACTGTGACCAGAGGCTTCAGGTGTGGAATGACAACCCTTCAGCTTCATCACTCGGGTGAGAACTTTCCTTTCATAGTATTCTCTTATTCCATTCCAGATGTTCCACTCCCCAGTAAAGTCCCCAAACATAGATATAGTCCAGGTCCCCTGAGATAGAGCATAGGTTCACCCGTACCCATAAACTAGGGGAAAAATATATACCTGAAAGCAGAAGTACACAAGAGCATGCAGGGAATACCCCCCCAACACTTCCTCTCCACTATTCCAACCTTTGGGTCCATGATTGTTCAATAATTTGTTTGGCTTTGTATGTTAACTCTCTTTTCAGCCACCAGGTTCTGGATGCCAGCAAGATGCTGACCAGATTTCCCTGGACAGACACCCCATCAGTGTGTACTGGAGCTCCACTTCCTCAGAGCCCCACTCTACTAGGGAAAGAGAGAGGCAGACTGGGAGTATGGATCGACCAGTCAGCATCCATGTTCAGCAGGGAAGCAATTACAGAAACCAGACCTCCCACCCTCTGCAACCCACAACCACCCTGGATCCATGCTCCCAGAGAGATAAAGAATGGGAAGGCAATCAGGGGATGGGATGGGATATGGAGACTGGGTTATGGAAATTGTGCAGAATTGTACCCCTCTTATTCTATGGTTTTGTTAATGTCTCCTTTCTTAAATAAAAAAAAAGAAAGAAAAAAAAACATATGCTTCAGATGTGTCATTTAATTTATACATCAATCATATCATACAGGCTTCAGTTAGGAAACAGAAACCACCTCTTAAAACTGAAGGGATTTCATGTTGGAAACTCATCACAAAGGCTGGAAGCTTAACAGAGAACAGGAAAGCGATTCTGCACTGGTCATAGCTATTAGCTGCTACCACCTCTAATCTGGTAATGTAGATCTGGAATCATACTGGACCTGTCTATTGGATGCTGGAGCTATGACAGAGCCAACCAAACCATGCCATGCCATGCCATGCCATGCCATGCCATGCCATACCATACCATACCATACCATACCGTATCATACCATACCATACCATAAAAGAAAGCTCAGCTCCTCTCTTCTTCCTTTTTTGTTTTCACCACTCCTGTCACCAAATTTCTGTGTCCCCATTCCCACCCCTATAGATAACCACTATAGTTCTCCCATAGTCTTGAATTGAATACACATCTGTATACTCAATTCTCTATATTCCACACGAGTGAAATCATTCTGTAGTTCACCACCTTACTTGCTGCAGTGAGCTTCATCTTCTCCAATTCCATCCACTTTATCCCAAAAGACACAGTATCATCTCTTTTTATTGCTGAATAATACTCCATTGAGTATATGTCCCATAACTTTTTTATCCAGTTATCTGTCAAAGGGCATTTTGGTTGTTTCCAGGTTTTTGCTATGAAGATGAGGGTGCCTATATCCCTTCAAATCAGCGTTATTATATCTGTTGGGTATATGCCTATTAGTGGAATTGCTGGTCATATGGCATTTCCATTTGTATTTGTTTAAGGATTCTCCAGAGTAGTTTTACCAGTTTAAATTCCTACCAGCAGTGTAGTAGAGTTCCTCTTTCTCTACATCCTCTCTAACACTTATCTTCTCCTGTTTTATTGATGGAGCCTCATCTGACAGCTGTGAGGTGGAATATCAATGTTGTTCTGGTTTACATGCTCCTCTCTTTTTCCCACCCTCCTGTTTTTGGACAAACCCAGCCAGAGACCTTCAAAGCTGAAGCCTAGGAATCAGCTTGCAGGGGCCAGTCATGTAAGACAGAAAAGAGAGGAGAAGCTCAAAGAATGCATCGGAGGGGAATAGCACTGATCAGTCCCAAGGGACTTTGAATGGAGGTGACTAAACTCCTCCTGCCCCTGGCTTATGTTCACACATGCACACACAATCAGTCATGAAATCCAACTTCCTCTGTATTCCCAGACACCTTAGTTACCAAACTGGGTAGAAAGCAAATGGTTAATCTAGCCACATTTCACACTTGTAATTATTAAATATACATAACAGTTTATGAGTGATTGAAATTTTTATAATTCTAAGGGAATTAAAAACTGATGTAAATTTATATTTATACTACCTAAATCATCAGTGAAAGATGAATGTGAACTTTCCTTGGCCCATGCTGATGATAAGTAAATTCTACATACATTCTCTTTATTTATTTACAGATTTACTTGTAAGATATATTTACTTATTTATGAGAGGACGGAGGAGAGAGAGAGAGAACCAGAGCATTACTCTGGCATAACAATGTGGGGATAGAACTTGGGATCTCATGCCTGAGAGGCCATGGCTTATCCACTGTTCTACCACCTGGGCAGCTACATGTTTTCTCTTTATCTTGTGCATATTTATACAATTGGAAGTTGATATTCTTTGCAGTGCTTGAGGGCAAGTGAAAACATGTGTTAGACCTGGAAGAGTTATATTTCACTTACTCTGTGTAGTAGCATGCAACAAGCTTTGTGGTTGGGCAGTCTTTCCTGTTGAATTTTCTCCTGTTTCCTTAAGTGACCTTAAGTCTCCTCTTCATTGGGCTTTATGCACAGAGGTTTTGAAATCATCACCCTCTCTCTGAACAGACTCAGCATTGTAAGAATTCCTCAGAACATTGTTCACCTTGGAGATATGTGTTTGAAAATGGTTAAGATTAAAGTCATTTCTGGAAAGTTCAGATGACTCTTTGCAGCCTGTGTGTCTATTTCAAGGCACAAAGAACTACCTGTGTTCTGATAAAAGAAATCCAAAGTAAGCAGGACTTTTGCAATTACATCTTAAAACACTGAGGTTGACAAAATATATCCGGTTCTCGCATTTCCCTCTCCAGATATCCAACCCCTCTGGCTAAACCATGGATTCTGGCTATTGTATTCCAACTCCTCCTGAGAGTTATAGTGTGATTGCTTTGTTGGCTTTAAAAAGAATGGAGAGGAAGGCTTTTCAATGGATACTGAAACAAGCCAAGACTACTAGTCTTCTTAATAACATATTAGTTTTTTTTCTTTGTTTGTAGCCACTGAACCAACTTTTTCAGACAGGAAGAGAGACAATGAGACAGAGGGAAGAGAGAGAGAGAGACGCCACAGAGCTGAAGCTTCCTCCAGTGGGGAGGCCCAGGCTTGAATTTGGGCGGAATGCAGGACAAAGCAAGTGCACTATCCAGGTGAACTATCTTTATGGTTCCATATAAATGTTTTTAGCAAATGATAAAGCAAATTGAGCAGCTGGGGGAGATAGCTCTGTTGGTGGAGCATGAGATTCCAATGTGTGAAGTTCCTGGCTGAGCCACAGCATTGCATGACTTCTCTCTCACTTGAAATTTGCTCCATTTGCCTAATATAAAGTAAATTTTAAAAATCAGCAGAATGTAGTTTTATATTTCCCAAACTGCCCAATATGGAATGCTAAATATTGATAACATGGGCATTGACTGGTGACAAGAGAGATATGAACAGGTTTGGATACAAAGTAAGAAATGTATCACTGTTTAATGAAAAACAAGCATTAATGGATTAATTCACTGTCAGTTATGAAATAAAAGCTACTGCTGGTAAAAGTTACTTTTGAGGAAGTGCCAAGAGAGAAAACAATCCCAGAGGGTGATGTTTGCATTGCAATAAAGCTCCAGTCGCTTTGGCAATGAGAAGGCATGGATGCACCATGGCACCTCTGAGCAGTCTCTGATTTGGGAATAATTTACATGGGATACTTACAGTTGATTCTGGAAGATGAAGGTTGTATTCCAGAGATATGATGTACATTGGCCATACTAAAATCCTTGACATGGAATGTCATGAGTTGTGCATACACACAGGAAACTGGACTCCTACTCCTGAAACACTCTTGCAACATAGCCTATAGGGCAGGGGTGGGCAGAATCTAGGTTCTAAAAAGCTAGAATTGGGAAAAATAGGACTTTTTTTTTTTAAATAGGACTTTTCATTCTGAAAAACTATCCCTGCCCTGCCCAAAAGCTGTGCCAGCCCCCTCCTACACCTTGGATTAAATTTTTTAAAATTTTATTTATTATTGGACAGATATAGAGAGAAATTGAGAGGGAAGAGGGGAGAGAGAGAAGGAGAGTGAGAGTGAGCAAGAGAAAGAAAGAGAGACCTGTAGTCCTGCTTCATAGCTCATGAAGTTTTCCCTGCTGCAGGTGGGCTCCAGGGGCTTGAACCAGGGTCCTTGTGCACTGTAGTATGTGCTCTTAACCAAGTGAACCACCATGTGATGCCTCCCCCCCCACCTTGGATTTTCTCTGGCACACAGTGCCTTTGTTGATTCTGCTACTTGAGTTAGCACCATTATTCTTGGAAGTCATTGATTTGTTCAACTAGCATTTATGGGGCTTTAATAAGATCCTATACTAGACATTAGGAATAAAAATAAGGCGATCTGGGACTGGGAGTTAGCTCAGTTGGTAAACCTGAAGACACATGTTCAAGCCCATGGCTATCACATTGGCGTACTCTGCAGAAGGGAAGTCTCATGAGTGAAGAAGTGTCTTTGTATCTCGCCTTCTCTTGCTCTCTCTCTTTTTAACATTTATTTATTTACTTATTCATTTAACCTTTTGTTGCCCTTATTTTTTATTGTTGTTGTAGTTATTATTGTTGTTGTTATTGATGTGGTCATTGTTGGATAGGACAGAGAGAAATGGAGAGAGAAAGGGAAGACAAAGGGGGAGAGAAAGACAGGCACCTGCAGACCTGCTTCACCGCCTGTGAAGTGACTCCTCTGCAGGTGGGGAGCCCGACTCTCTCTCTCTCTCTTTCTCTCTCTCTCTCTTTTATCTGTCACTCTCTGTGTCTGGTACTGAAAAGAGTTAAGAAACAAGTTTCTGGGAGCCAGGAGGTGGTGCAGTGGGTTAAGCGCATATGGCATGAAGTGCAAGGACTGGCATAAGGATCCTGGTTCGAGCCCCTGGCTCCCCACCTGCAGGGTCACTTCACAGGAGGTGAAGCAGGTCTGCAGGTGTCTATCTTTCTCTCCCCCTTCGTTGTCTTCCCCTCCTCTCTCTATTATATCTCTCTGTCCTATCCAACAATGACAGCAATAACAACAACAACAATAACAACAATGATAAACAACAAGGGCAACAAAAGGGGAAGAAATAAAAATAAAATAAAAAAGAAATGAGTTTCCCAGGAGCAGTGACACCATGGAGATATAAAAAGTTTCACAGCAAAAATAAATAAATGAAAAAGGGAAAAAAAGTGCAGTTTTTATATTTACAGGAATATAAAATATAGCACAAGGATTGTGTCAGGGTGAAACATTGACAACATCAAAAACTGGAGGATGTGCATCAAAAGACACTTTTTTTTTTCTTCCAGGAGGTTATTCTGTCTTCCTAGGGTTATTGCTGGGGCTAGGTGCCAGCACTACAAATCCACTGCTCCTGGTCGCCACTTTATCCATATTATTGGATGGAACAGAGAGAACTTGAGAGGGGCAGGGGAGAGAGACAGAAAGATACCTGCAGACCTGCTTCACAGCTTGTGATGCGGTCCGTTGCAGGTGGGTAGCTGGGGCTTGGTTTTGGATCTTTGTGCAGGTCCTTGCACTTAGTACTATGTGTGCTTAACTGTGTGCCACCCAGGCCCCTAAAGAAACCCTTTTTCATTGCTGGTGACAATGCAAATGGCACAGTCATTTCGGAAGACATTTTGTCGATTTCTTACAAAATAAATATGCTCTTGGTATTTACATGAGTTGACAACATATGTCCACACAAAAATCTGCATGTAAATGTTTATGTAGCAGCTTTATTCACAGTTACCTAATGTGGAAGCAACCAAGATGTCCTTCAGCTAGTGGATAGAGAAATTGTGAAACATTAAGATGGTGGAATATTTGTCTGGTAAGATAAAGAAATCAAGAATGACTAAATTCTAACTGTGGATTGTTGCTAGAGATACTGAGCCTGAGATGTCAGCCTCCCAACTCCTCTAATCTACCACCAAATTGCAGATGCTACTATGATTCCATCCTGACGTCTTTGGGCAGATGACTTCTCTAATGTGTTCCATAAGCTCACCTCTCCAGAGCCCTCCCCCACTAGGGAAAGATAGAAACAGGCTGGGGATATGGATCAACCTGCCAATGCCCATGTCCAGTAGAGAAACAATTACAGAAATCAACACAATGAGTACCACCTCAGCATGCTTCACTTCAGACTGTGTCCAGAGAAGTCAAGCATAGAATGTCAACCCTTCAGCCTCATTACTCGGGTGAGACCTTTCCTTTCATAGCATTCTCTAATTCCATTCCAGGTGGTTCATTTCCTAACAAAGCCCCAAAACCTAGATATAGACCAGGTCCCGTGAGATAAAGCATATGTTCACATGTATCCACAAATTAGGGCAAAATATATACCTGAAAGCAAAAATACACAATAGTCTGTAGTAAGTCAGTATAAAGTTCATAATGAAATAGTGTCTACTTGTTGAGTGAAATAAGTCAGAAACAGAAGGATGAATATGGGATGATCTCACTCTCAGGCCGAAGTTGAAAAACAAGATTAGAAAAGAAAACACAAGTCGAACCTGAAATGGAATTGGAGTATTACACCAAAGTAAAAGACTCTGGGTGGGGAGAATAAAAAAAAAGAAAGAAAGAAAGAAATAGATAGATAGTTATTGTTATAACCACATTATTCCCTTTGGACAGGGGACCAGGAAGAGGGCTGTGGGAATGAAGGTGTTGAACACACAGTGGTTGGGTTTGAGAACAGAGCATAGAGGCAATTTGAATTAAGAGAGGGCAAAGTGGGTTGTCATCAATTCTCACATAAGATTGAGCAAGCCATGGAAGTAAGTTAACAGTATACACACTGTCAGAAAAAAAGTTGAAGGATTCTGGTACGGATTTTAATGCAAGGAAAACAGCATAAAGTTCTTTGTACTGAGGGGAATTATCAGGAAGCTCAGTAAAGAGAGGTTTGGGGTATTGCTGGTCTGGATAATATATAAAGGCAGCAGCTCCCTTTTGTCCACCATCAGTGAAGACTGTAGGAGCAGAGGGAATGGGATCTCGAGAGAAAAGTTTAGGTACTAGTAGAGGCAAAAGAGGTAAAGAAGCTATCAATTTATTAGAAGGAAAATGGTTATCTATTTGTCCTGAAAACCCTACTAAACTTATGGCAAAATGAGAATGGTGGCATATGAGCCACTCTGTATCTGTGAGAGAAAAGGGAAGAATAATTGAATCCAGGTTCCTTCCTAAGACTTGCACTGATCTGTTTCTTTCTTGGCAAACCATGAATGCTAATGCATCTATCTTGGTAAGGAGTCTTGGAGCTCCGCCTACTGGTGTATGAAGCCACTCGAGAACCCCATGGTTCTGCCACAGTGCCCCCACTACTATGGGGGTGGAGTTAAAGATTAGAAGGTTTACTGGAGAGGAGGGGGAGAATCTAAGGAGGTGTATGTCTTGGAGGGCCTGGTTAACCCTTTCCAGTGCCAAGGAGGCTTTGGGAGTTAACATACATTTTGAGGAGGGCTATTTGTTTCCTTTTAACAGGTCAAACAGCAGTTGGAGGCAGCTAGTAGGCAGACAAAGATACTGCCTAAGCCAATTTAAATTTCCAAGAAACCTTTGTAAAGAAGCAAGAGTGAGATTATAAGGAAAAGTAACACAAGGTTTTAAGGGCCAAATCTGTGTTAGAGAAATCTCTGAATAGAAAGATATTGGAGGAATTAGCTGTACCTTCTCAGGAGCTACATTAAGGCCGCTTTTCTTTAAGGCAGGAATAAGAAAATCACTTAGGGCACAGAGATCTGTATCTAATTCTCCCCATATTAAGACGTCATCCATATAATTAAGAACCTTAAGGCCTTTACGAATATATGGGAAAAGAGCAGATTTAACAGCCTCTTGACAAATTGTAAGACTATTGGCCATGCCCTGGGGCAGTACCACCCATTCATATCTATTGGCAGGGCTGGCATTATTAGTAGAAGGAACAGAGAAGGCAAATGTTTACAATCTTGTGGGTGCAAGGGAATAGAGAAAAACCAATCCTGTATATCAATAGCTATGATTGGAATTCCTGTGGGAATTGCAGAAGCAAGAGGCAAACCCCTTTGGGGGGAGCCCCAGACCTGCATGGTTTTATTAACCGCACAGAGATCTTGGAGGAGGCACCATTTTCCCTAGCGCTTTTTAATCACAAAGACAGGAGTATTCCATGGGCTTCAGGAATGACCAATGTGTCCCAAGGACAACTGTTCTCGGACGAGCTTTTAAAATTTCTAGCTTCTCCCTAGGCAAAGGCCACTGTTCCACCCGGACAGGCTTGTTAGAAAGCCAATCTAAGCAGGGAGTTTGGTTATGAACAGTGGCAGTTAGTATTGGGGGTGCTGGTTAGATCTAGAAGTCTCGCAGGAGCGGGTGTTGCGCTCTGCAGAGGCATCTGTGGATATTATAACATCAAGAGATTTCAGAAGATCCAAAGAGAACAACACACATATTTGAAGAGATCAGTGTTTACCTAGGTTCACAGCAGCATATTTTTTAATAGGCCAATCTTGGAAACAACCCAAATATTCAACAATATATGAGTGACTATGAAAGTTGTGGTATTTATACACAAATGGAATACCAATCTCTATCTTTTTCTTTTTCTTCCATCCCCTCTATCTAACATAAAAGAAAGAAAACAAATAGGCCCAAGTAGGTTATTCAACAGTGCAAGATCCTGGGTTCAGCCCCTGGTGACACACACAAATAAAAAAACAACAACAAACCCAACCAAACCAAGAAACAGTTGAATGAGTAGGGCTATGGAGGAAAGGCAGAGTATATGCCTCACATATATTAGGTTATAGGTTTTTTAAAAAAATTATTTACTTAGTGGATAGAGACAGCCAGAATTTGAGAGGGAAGGGAGTGATAAAGAGGGAAAGAGATAGCAACCTGCAACACTGCTCCACCACTTGCAAAGCTTTCTCCCTGCAGGTGAGGACTAGGGGACTCAAGCCCAGGTCCTTGTGCATTGAAACATGTGTGCTTAGCCAGGTTCATCACCACCCAGCCCCTAGGTTTTATTCCCAACACTTAAAAAGAAAAAGCTATGGAATGCCACAAATGGTCAAGTTGTGTTCTCTCTCTCTCAAAAAAGAATAAAAAAACAAAAAAAGAAAGAAAGGAAGGAAGGAAGAAAAAAAGAAAGAAAGAAAAGAAAAGAAGAAAGAAAAGAAAAGAAGAAAGAAAGGAAGGAAGGAAGAAAGAAAGAAAGAGAGAAAGAAAGAAAGAAGAGTGTTTTCTTCCCTTCTGAAAAGCAGGGTTTGGCTGTACTAGGCTAGAGCTCCATATTGCTCTCACCACTCCCACTCTCAAAGCCATGTCCAGCAGCATCAAGGTCAGGTGCCAGCTGTGGTGCAGGGATGCCTATGTTTCAGATACAATTTGGACTGAACTGGAATCTCCCAGAGGAGTCCCAAGAAGGCAAGAAAGTCTTTACAATTTGTTACCAGTGCTCCTTTTGTTCTGAGATAGTTGGGCTTTGCTCAGGAGCAAGAATCCAGTTTATATTGTGGGCAGCTACAAAGCTCTTTTTCCTCTCTGGCCTGACAGAGCCTCAGGGAACAGAAGGGAGATGGAGACAGTACAGTTCCCCTCTATCTGAGCCCCAAAAGGGTGGTGTAGAGTTATTGGCAAAATTTTGGCATTGAAGTTGAGAGTCAAGTCCAGTAAGCCTAAATCAATTCCACTTTTCTGCAGAATTATAGTAATTCTAAACCTCCACACACCAGAACTATGAGCTAAACATTAAAGTCAATGCATGTGGGTGTGAATCATTGTTAATACATTCAACAGATACGCCAGCTTCCAAGCTTCATGTCCAAAGGAAGGGTTTTAGTGTTTTTTTTTTTTTCTTGGTGATTTGATCATGTCTGCATACCAGCAGTCATGCTTGGCTGACCAAAGCCGTCTTGAAATATTTAACTTTGAATTTAGTCTAGGAATTCAAAGTTTCTATGTGCAACACAGATCACTCATCAACATTACTTCCAAAGCAAGCTCCAGTCAAGTGTAAAACCAACTATATATTTTATACATTAATGCCATCTATGGAATTAAGTTTGCCAGTCATGTGAGAAAATGTTATGCATGTGTGAACAAACTGTTCTTTCATAAAATTGAAAAAAGGAAATATTCATCAAATGAGCAATAATTCTGAAAATTCCCCAATCATGTTGAAGAAAACAAAATTTATTATTCATCTATCTTTTTAAAATTTATTTATAAAATAAAAATATTGACAAGGCCATAGGAAAAGAGGGGTACAATTCCAGAAAATTCCCACCACCAGAGTTCCATATCCCATCCCCTCCCTTGAAAGCTTTCCTATTCTTTTTTTTAAAAGACTTTTTAAAATTTTATTTATTCCCTTTTGTTGCCCTTACTGCTTTATTGTTATAGTTATTATTGTTGTCATCATTGTTGGATAGGACAGAGAGAAATGAAGAGAGGAGGGGAATACAGAGAGGGAGAGAGAAAGACCCCTGCAGACCTGCATACACACTTGCAAAAAAAAAAGGGGGGGAAATGTAATTAAACTGTCTCTCAGACTTTGTGAGCAGTGTGTGTGTGTGTGTGTGTGTGTGGTAGGGTGGGGGGAAAGCAGCACAGAACTTTAGTGGTGGGTGTGGTGTGGATCTACAACCTTGTAAACCATCATTAAGTCACTAACAAAAATAAAGTTTAAAAATAAAATAACTGTTGTCCACTTATGTTCCTGGTCATGACACAGACCAACACAGAATGACAATATTTGGTTAACTGTATACATCTAGGATTGTTGTAGAAATATGTGATCATGGGGTACATAGTATGAAAGATACATTGCTTTCATCCTTGTTCCTCACCAAATACTTTACAAACTCTTGAAAGTTTGAAGAAAAAAAAGAATGGTGAGGGTGTCTTGATATTCAAAGTAACCCCCTTTTATTCACTTCTGAATTTATGTTAATTAGTTAACTTTTGGAAAGGATGGGGACTTCTGCCAAAGCAACCAACCTTGTGGCTAGAAGGCTGGAAGTTTTAGTCCTACCCCCTGGATGCCTGTGTAATGAAACTTCCATAAAAACCAAAAGATGGGATTCAGAATGCTGGGCTGGTGATCAAATAGAGGAGCTGGGAGAATGGCATCTCAGAGGGCAGACGAGCTCCTCTTTCCTCCACACACACCCTGCCTTGTGTGCTTCTCCACACAACTGTTCATTTTACCGTGTGTCTGGGGTGGTGGTGGTGGATGCTGGAGTCTTGCACTGCTCCCCGAGTTACTTTTTGCACTTCTTTTATTTTAGAGAGAAAAAGAAACTCAGAAGGTGGTATTGTGGAAGAGCACTGGACTTGCATACAAGAGGTTCTGAGTTTGATTTATGGCTCTGCACATATCAGAGTGAGGCTCTGACTTCTCTCTCTCTTTCTCTCTCTCTCTCTCTCTCTTTTTCTTCCCGTTCTCTCATGAAATAGATATATATCTTTAAAATTTTTTACTTGTGATTTAATAATGATTAACAAGATTGTAAGATAACAGGGATACAATTCTATACCGTTCCCACCACTAGAATTCTACTTTCATTCATCCTTCCCATCCCTTCACTGGAAACTTCCTTATTCTTTATCCCTCTCTGGGAGTATGGACCAAAATTCTTTATGGGGTGCAGAAGGTGGAAGGTCTGATTTCTGTAACTGCTTCTCCACTGGCAGGTGGATCCATACCCCAGCCTATTTCTATCTTTCCCTAGTGGGGGACATTCTGGGACTCATTGGTGAGATCATCTGCAAGGGATGTCAGGATGGTGCAACTTGGTGGCATAGAAGGCAACTATCCCCCCCCTTCTTCTCTACAGATATTGACCCTTGAGAGCAGTGCAAAGCTTTTCAGTTCTGAAGAGCAAGAGCTCATGGGGCCAAGAGGTCAGCTGTTTATAGTTGAGTCTTTTTAGTAAGCCATGCATGCTTGCACTTTCCTGACCCACAGAGCTCAGGCTCCTGCATTTACTTTGGCCAAGTTCTCAACCCAAAGTAGATGAATATAGGAGCAAATTACAGGGACACATCACCCACTGCTGAATTTTGATACCACTGACTTTTCTTCCTTTCTGTGTTTCCTCCTGAAATTGGGCTCCAAATAGCCTGGACTGTTTGATGTGGCCCTGGGATGGAGGAAGGGAGGTTGATAAAAAGGGTTAAACTTAAACCCTATAGTTAATATGCTACTGCTGAATTTGGAAACAAAAAGACAGACTCTGGGACTCAAATCCTGCTACCATGAGCAATGAAGAATAGTTAAAACTAACTATGAATGTTTTTCTTTCTTTTTTAAATATTTTATTTATTTTCCTTTTTGTTGCCCTCATTTTTTTATCATTTTTGTGGTTATTATTATTGTTATTGATGTCATTGTTGCCAGATAGGATAGAGAGAAATGGAGAGAGGAGGGGAAGAGAAAGATAGACACCTGAAGACCTGCTTCACTGCTTGTGAAGTGATCCCCTCCCCTGCAAGTGGGGAGCCGGGGGGCTCAAACAGGGATCCTTGCACTCTGTGCCATATGCACTTAACCTGCTGTGCTATCACCTGACCCCTAAGGGTCTTTTTCTCTTAATTTTTATTCTTTCTTTCTAATATTTATTTTATTTTATTTTATTTTATTTTATTCCCTCCAGGGTTATCTCTGGGGCTCCATGCTGACACTACAAATCCACTGCTCCTGGCAGCCATTTTTCCATTTAATTTGATAGGATGGAGAGAATTTGAGAGGGGAGGGGGAAATATATAGAGAGAAGGATATCTGCTGATGTGCTTCAACTGCCTGTGAAGCATCCCCCCTGCAGTTGGGGAGTGGGGGGAGGGTGTGTTGAACCCAGACCCTTGCACTTAGTACTATGTTCTCTTAACTGTGTGAGCCACTGCCTGGCCCCCTATAATTTTTATTAGATAGGACAGAGATAAATTGAGAGGGAAGGGAAGAAAGAGAGACACCTGCAGACGTGCTTTATTGCTCATGAAGTGTCCCGACTGCAGGAGGGGAGCAGGGGCTTGCACCCAGGTCTCTGTGCATGATGATATGTGCACTTAACCAGGTGTGCCACCATCTATCCCCTAATTATGAGTTTTTAAAAAATATTTGTGAGAAAGAAGAGAAGAGAGAATCAGAAAATCACTCTGGTAATGTGATGTCATTCTTGAGAGTCCAATACTTTATTCACTGTGCCACCTCCAGGGTCACAGATGATGAATTTTGCACTAGGAGAATATTTGAGGAGACACGATCATAGAGGAGAGAAGATTTGGGGACCATGGGCTCCTCTTTGATTGCCCCTAAATCCAGCTTTCCTCTTTCCTGCCCTTCTCTACTTCCACCCGTAGAGAAGGCTGGCCCTCCTCACAGGACAGGAAGTTGACTTGAGTTAATATACTCCAATCTCTGACTTGAAAGGGAATGAGGTAATATCCTTTCATGCAAAAATGGGTGTGGCAGAGTTTGACTTTCAAAGCATCTGGCAGGGCCCTGTTTGAGCAGCACATATTTCACAGATTAGAAGACTGGACCCCTAAACTCCTCATCTCCCAGTGTGGGGAGCAAGTCAACAGAACTAGGCTCTACTTGTAGGGATGGGAGTAGAATCTGGGGAAAGGATGGAGAAGGAAGTAGTAGGCATGGAGAGTCTCACACAACACAAAGTGATTGACAACTGAAGAGGCAGTTGCATGCTGGGAGGTAGTGCAGTAGATAAGGCAGTGGATTCTCAAGCACTGAGATCTTGAGTTTGATTCCCAGTACTGATTGTGCCAAAGCAATATTTTGGTTTTCTCTCTATGCCCAATAAACAAACAAACAAATGAATATTTTAAAAGATGATTGAGGGCTGGAGAGACAGCATAAGAGAGAGAGACTGAGAGACCAGAACTTCTAGAATGTCCACCCATGAGCACTTCTTAGGCATCTTTTCTGTGCCATGAAGTATACTATGTACTGAGGCTACATTCTGAACAAGATAAACAAAGTTCCCTTTCTCATAGTTTTTTTTAAAAAATATTTTACTTATTTATGAGAAAGATAGGAGGAGAGAGAAAGAACCAGACATCACTCTGGCACATGTGCTACTAGGGATCGAACTCAGGACCTCATGCTTGAGAGTCCAAAGCTTTACCACTACACCACCTCCCGGACCACTCTCATAGGTTTTTACATAAGAGAAAGCATGGATATATAAATATATTGGGTTGTCGGAAAAGTCATGACTTTTTTTTTTATGAAAAAGTGCATCATGACCTTTCTAACAACCCAATCAATGGATTTTAATAGATAGTTTCTGATATTGATTAGAATCATAGATAAAAATGAAACAATAGGGTGGGAGACAGTGGCCAACCTGTGTGAATGAATCAGCATGAAAAAATGTTAGTATGAAATTTCTCTTCTTCTTCTTCTAGCGTTTGCCCTTCTTCCGTAGCCAGTCAACAGCATCAGGTTGAGCCTGATGTAAAGTTTCGAGACCTCCTTTGAATCTGGAGAGGTGGCAGTCGTTGACTATGTGGGTCATAGTCTGTCTGGAGCCGCAGGGGCAGTTCCGGTCGTCTTTGAAATTTCTCTGAGGAACTTGAGCTCCACCTCAAACAAGAAGATACATCCAGAATATCTAGAGGAAGCTATCCCAAGCAGAAGCAGTAAGAGCAATGATTTAAGAGAGAACAGGAAGTTGTTTGGGAAGACAAAGAGAAGCATAGGAGGAGAGAACCAACAGGAGTTGAACTGTTACCCTTTCCTGACCTCAGAAGTGTGGGTTGATCTTCTGACCTGCAGTCATGTTGATGTAAAAGTGTCTGCCTGTGTTTAGACTTGGACCCTCTTTCAAGCAGATGTGACTGAACTCCATTTGTCAGTATTAGTGAGTGCAGTAGCTTTTGTTTTCTACTTAAGAAATAGATTTTTAAATTACACAATGAGTTATACTAATTGACCCTCCTCATACAAATTTAAACAGATGAGGCTAGTGTCTGCTCTGGGGCTGGGGAAGTGACTAAGCAGTAGAGCATATGCCTTGCATATCCCTGGGGTTCAAGGACAGGCTGTTGTGCACTTGGTTAAGCACACACATTACAGTGTGCAAGGACCCAGGTTCAAACCCCTGAGCACCACCTATAGGGGAAAACTTCATGAATGGTGAAGCATGGCTGCAAATGTTTCTCTGTCTCTCTCTCCCTCTCTATCTCCCACTCCCCTCTCAATTTCTCTCTGTCTCTATCCAATAATAAATAAATAAATAAATAAATAAATAAATAAATAATATATATAGTATATCCCTTGGGTTTGACTCCTGGCACTATGTAAGAATGGTTCCCTAGGGAGTCAGGCGGTAGCACAGTGGGTTAAGCGCACATGGCGCAGAGCACAAATACCAGCGAAAGGATCCCGGTTCAAGCCCCGGCTCCCCACCTGCAGGGGCATCACTTCACAGGCAGTGAAGCAGGTCTCTAGGTGTCTGTCTTTCTCTCCCCCTCTCTGTCTTCCCCTCCTCTCTCCATTTCTCTCTGTCCTATCCAACAACAGTGACAACAACAATAATAACTATAACAATAAAACAACAAGGGCAACAAAAGAGAATAAATAAATAAATAAATAAATAAAAGAATGGTTCCCTGACCTTAAACATGCATGTATGCACAACAAAGCAGGAACATGAAAATCAGTTTTGAGAGCCAGATAGTGGCATACCTGGTTAAGTGCATACATTACAGTGCACAAGGACCTGGAATCAAGCCTCTGGTCTCCACCTGCAGGGGAAAGCTTCATCAGTGGTGATGCAGGGCTGCAAGTGTCTCTCTGTCTCTTTTTCTCATTATCTTCCCACTCCCCATTTAATTTCTCTCTGTCTCTGACAATTAATAAAGCTCAAAAAAAAAAAAGACAATCAGTTTTGATCATTACCTACAATGATGAGCACCTCTTTGAAGACAATCTCTTATTACCATATTTTCCGGGTTGGGCATTGGCACACCCAGTAGAGTGCACACAAAATCATATCACCACAGCTTCCAGCATATTATTCTATACACACACACACACACACACACACACACACACACACACACACACGACTATACAAAGTAGACAACACTGTTCTGTGGTGCAAGGGTTGCTGACACATAATATCATGAGGGGCTGGGAGGTAGTGCACCTGGTTAAGTGCACATAGTACTAAGTGCAAGAGCCCACTCAAAGATCTGGGTTTGAGCCCCTACTCCCCACCTGAAGTGGGAATGCTTCACAAGTGGTGAAACAGGTCTGCAGGTATCTCTGTCTCTCTCCCTCTATATGTCACTCTCTTCTCTCAATTTCTCTCTGTCGTGTCCAATAAAAAGGAAAAAAAAAGGCTACCAGGAGCAGTGGACTTGTAGTGCTGGCACCAAGCCCCAGCGATAACCCTGGAGGCATTATATGTATCTCTGTCTGTCTGCCTATCTCTCTCTGTATATAATATGATGTATTTAGGTACATGTACAGTACATCTTCATTAAATGCTGTCCTTAAGTTTTTGGACATTACAACTTTAAGAGAAATGATACAAAATGAAAACAAGTTTTCATCATCTGTTCCTTGATCACTGGTAAAGACTGTTTTTCTCATCATTGTGACCAAAGTTATTCAGGCTGTGGTGGTTGTCTTTGAAAGGGTGGAGACACAAAACTTTGGTGGTAGGTGTGATGTGGAACTAGACCCTGTAATCTTATGGCTATGTAAAGCACTATTAATCATACACACACACACACACACACACACACACACACACACACACACACACACACACACACACACACACAATGACTTAGCAATAAATATCCTTTAAAAATAAAGTTATTCAAGGATCAGTGTTGTCTGTAACTATAGAAAAGAGCATAATTCTGTGATAGGAGGGTCGTTTACATACATGATATTTTGTAGGCATTGTCTTGCCAATTCCTCTAATGTGTTTAATAATGCCTTTGAAAGTTTCCATGTTTGCATAGTTATTTTAATTTCTTTCAGCTTCTAGCTCTTCTTTTAAAAAATTATCTTTATTTATTTATTGGGTAGTGACAGCCAGAAATTGAGAAAGAAAGGGAAGGTAGAAAGGGAGAGGGAAAGAGAGACACATGCAGCACTGCTTCACCATTTACAAAGTTTTCCCTCTGTATGTGGGGTTCAGGGGCTTGAACCTGGGTCCTTGCACATTGTAACATGTGTGCTCAGCTATGCCCTACCTGCCCACCCCCCCCACCCCCCAAGCTCTTTAGTCTGTCTTGCTTCTTGTACTGTTGTGACATAGCATGGACTTTGGGATGTAACTGGCTGGGGCTGGCAAATATAACTAGCATATGGCTGACATCAGCTTAGTATGAACCTAAGTAAACCCACAAGGGATTGTGGGTGCTTTGTAACTGACTTAAGCACAGATACCCTACCTCCTCCACCCCCTTCTCCTGCTTGCATGGAACCTGGCTTGGCTTCCTAGGACCAACCTTGCAGCTTCTGACTGGAGAAAGTGAACATGTGGAGCTGAACTTTGAGTAACTTAATGTACTCATGGGCCCAGCCTAGTCTTTACTCTTCTGATAATTGCCTATCTTGCTGCACCAAAAAATACCATTGTGTACTGTTGAACCACCATGTAATAAATCCTGATTCTTTTAAACAGTGCCAACAATAGCTAAGATCCCAAAAAGTCCTTTTATTTTTTAAATTACAATATTATACCTGTGGATACATTCTTATCCATCACACTGTGCACTTTTGGGGAGGAGAAAACAAGATTTTATATTCTGTTTAGCCTCTTTGAGATGTCCATACTGTGTCCAAATACTTTTTAAAAATTTTATTAGTGATTTAATAATGATTAACAAGACCATAAAATAACAGTGGTGAAATTCCACACAGTTCCCACCAACAGAGATCTGTGTCCCAACCCCTCCATGGGAAGCTTCCCTATTTTTTATCCCTCTCTGGGAGTACAGACCAACATTCTTTATGGGGTGCAGAAGGTAGGAATTCTGGCTTCTGTAATGGCTTCTCCACTGGACATGGATGCTGGCAGGTGGACCCAAACTCCCAGCCTGTTTCTATCTTTCTTTAGTGGGGTAGGGTTCTAGAGAGGTGAGGTTCTGGGACACTTGGTGAGATCATCTGTCCAGGGAAGTCAGGATGGAATGATAGTAGCATCTGAATACTTTCATCCTGGTTTTACATATGTAGTAAATACCCCTAATCTACCCCCACTCCCCAGCCCCCTGTGCTTCAGGACAGCAGCCTGAGGTCACAAAGGAAAGGAATACGAAAGGTGTTGGATGTCACCCCTCCCTTCATGGGAAAGCCACCTTCCAGCCTATTATGCAGATTGGTCTAAAAGGCAGTCCTGTAGCAATATGCATATAAGATAAGGATTAGAGCACCGATGGGTTGACTTAAAATTCTGAGCTCTCAGTAGCTGCTAGCTTTGCAACACTTAACAGTTCTCCTGACACAGTTTTGTTTTTACGAAACGGTTCCATTTTATTTTCTTTCTTTTTCTATATTTTTTATTGAAGAAAATCTTTGAATCTCTTTGTATCTATGGGCTGAGCTTGGAAAAGGCTGAATGGAGTTCAGGGATCAGTGACAAAGAGGCAGTGATGACAGTCTCTCGAGGAAACACAGTCCTCCTGTTTTGTCTTCCTGTACGTTTTATTTGTCTACAGCCTGCCAAGCAGGTCAGCTCTGCAAGGAAACACAGTAGCCCATTCTTTGAGGGTTGGAGCCTGCACTAATAGAGGTGGCAGTTAGGAAGCTGGGAATGTCTGCCTGGATATTACAAGTTGGTCAACTTCATTTATAGGCTCTGGAGAGACTTCTGAAGGTCACAGGGAAGGATTAAAACCACTAAAGAAGCTCTTGTTTTGTGAGGAAATTTTCCAGATAAAGTCTGGAGTCTGTACATTCAGGTATATAGGTTTCCTAACAGTAAAATGGATTAGATCTTAGAATAGGGCCTTAAAGATATAAACACACAAAGAAGGAGGTTTTTTAACTTCAGTTAGCACTCTGGGAGTGGAGGGAAAGGGGGAGATGATATTAAGATATTTTATTTAATCTTGATTTTTAGGACAAATTTTGTCCATTGATTTTGTGCCTCTGTTCTCAGAATACTGTAAATAAGATAGATGAATTTATCAAAAGTGCACATTAACTGTAGGATTGAATAGATTTCATGTGCTTTAGTATGTTATATCCAGTGTAAGTGGAAGCACATAGGAACTCTGTGTGTGTTTAAGGAAACTGAAAATGAATTATGGCATGAATTTGGAAATTAATTTCAAAAACTTTCTCTAGATGATTCTGTTAGAACTTAAGTAGGGGATCAGGAGATAGTGCACTGGCACACACTCTGTCATGAAAGGGCACCTGAGTAGAGCCCCCAGTCCAACAAAGGAGACCTATGCATGGACAGGGGAGCTCCATGAGCAATGGAGCAATGCTGTGGTGCCTCTTTTCTCAGTCAGACATTATAAGGAAAAGGAAGTCCCCTGGGAGCAGTCAAATTGTATAAATACAAGGTCCCTCTATTCCCACCTCCCCCTAAGGGGGGGGGTCAACTTAAGTAGATTTGCAGATTTATCTTCTTTTGTAATGGGAAAATTAGAAAATCTAATTTTAGCAATTTTCCTTTTTACTTTCTAGGGGTGGAAAAAAAAAAGCTTCATTTGGCAGCTAAAATGTATTCACTTTCATGATCACTTTTTCCATTTCTATTTACCAAGTATTTATAACTTCCAGACCTCCCTCCCCCATAGTCCAGAGTGCAAACCATTACATAATGGAACCACCACTTTTTTTTTTTTAAGACTGTTCCTTTTCATTTCAGATCCTCCACTAATGATCACAACAGACTTTACAGAAAAGTAACAGCAGGACTTCTTGCGGTTATTAAGCATTCTTACTTTCATTTTCTGAAATCCCCAGTGCCTGTCTCGGCAACTTTTCCAGCTACAGTAAGTGGAAATGCCTAGTAGAAGGAAGGGTACATTTCTGAGAAGCGTAAAGACTGCCATTTTGATGATGGGTGGTAAAACTATTAAATTAAAACTATTTTTGGTCTAGTTTTTTTTTTTTTTAAGTTGAGGGAACCTTCTTTCAGTACTATCAACAGAATGGCAGTGAGGGGGTCTCATAGGTGTACTGAATTCCACAATGTTCTATGAAGAATTTGTGGCTGATTTTCAAAGTGAAATGTTGCCTTATCACATTTTTACTGCTATTGAGGTTAGCTGCACATTGCTTATAATAACTTGTTACTATAAAGTAAGTCTACCATGTAATTTAGGTCCATTTTCTTGGTTAATGATGTTATGCATGGGGGCTGGGTGGCGGTTCAGCCAATACAGCATACATGTTACCAAGGACAAGAGCCCAGGTCAGGTCAGGCAGTGGTGCACCTGGCTGAGAGATCTGAGTTTAACCACCTGGTTCCCTACTGCAGGGCGGGTGGGGGGGGGGGGAAGCTCGATGAATAGTGAACCAGGGCTATAGGTGTCTCTTTTTATTTCAATTTCTGTCTGCCCTATCAAATAAAAAAGAAAACAAAAAGAATAAGAAAGAAAAGAAAGTGAGAAAAAGAGAACAAAAAAAAAAAAAAGGAAAAAAGAAACTTAGACTTGAGCCCTTTAGGGTGGGAGCATCTTGAGTGGTGGAGTGGTACTTTGGTGTTTCTCTTTCTCTCTACATTTCTATTTCTCTCTATCTCTGTTCTGATTCAGAGGATACATAGACTGCTGTGCTAAATATGAATAGACATGGGCCCTAGGTCAGATCAATGGGGTTTACATTTAATGGTATTTATATACTTTCTCCATTAAAAAAAATTATTTATTGGGGAATTAATGTTTTACATTCAACAGTAAATATAATAGTTTGTACATGCATAACATTTCCCAGTTTTCCATATAACAATACAACCCCCACTAGGTCCTCTGTCATCCTCCTTGGATCTGTATTCTCTGTACCCACCCACCCCAGAGTCTTTTAGTTTGGTGCAATACACCAATTCCAGTTCAGGTTCTACTTGTGTTTTCTTTTCTGATCTTGTTTTTTTCAACTTCTGCCTGAGAGTGAGATTATCCCATATTCATCCTTCTGTTTCTGACTTATTTCACTTAACATGAATTTTTCAAGGTCCATCCAAGATCAACTGAAAACAGTGAAGTCACCATTTTTTATAGCTGAGTAGTATTCATATAAACATATATATATATATATATATATCACAACTTGCTCAGCCACTCACCTGTTGTTGGACACCTGGGTTGCTTCCAGGTTTTGGCTATTACAATTGTGCTCCCAAGAACATATGTGTACACAGATCTTTTTGGAGGGGTGTTTTCAGTTCCTTAGGATATATCCCCAGGAGAAGAATTGCAGGATCATAGGGTAGGTCCATTTCTAGCCTTCTGAGAGTTCTCCAGACTGTTCTCCACAGAGGACTGGACCAATTTCCATTTCCATCAGCAGTGTAGGAGGGTTCTTTTGACCCCACAACCTCTCCAGCATTTTGCTATTGTTACCTTTTCTGATGTATGACATTCTCACAGGAGTGAAGTGGTATCTCATTGTTGTCTTTATTTGCATTTTTCTGACAATCAAAGACTTGGAGCATTTTTTTCATGTGTTTCTGGGCCTTTTGGATCTCTTCAGTGGTGAATATTCTAACTATGTCCTCCCCCCATTTTTGAATGGGGTTATTTGTTGTCTTGTTGTTGAGATTTGCAAGTTCTTTATATCCTCTGGTTATTAGCCTCTTGTCTGATGTATGGCATGTAAAGATCTTCTCCCATTCTGTGAGGGGTCTCTTGGTTTGGGTAGTAGTTTCTTTAGCTGTGCAGAAGATTTTTAATTTGGTGTAGTCCCATAGCTTTCTGCTTATCTTAGTCTTCTTTGTAATTGGATTCGTTTCATTGAAGATGTCTTTAAAATTGATGCGGAAAATAGTTCTGCCAATATTTTCCTCTAAGTATCTGATAGTTTCTGGTCTAACATCCAAGTCCTTGATCCACTTGGAATTTACTTTTGTATTTGGTGAAATATTGTGGTTCAGTTTCATTCTTTTGCAGGTTTCAATCCATTTTTTTCCAACACCATTTGTTGAAGAGACTCTGCTTTCCCCATTGAATAGTCTGGACACCTTCAACAAAGACTAGATGTCCATAGGTGTGAGGGCTTACGTCTGGGCTCTCAATTTTACTCCACTGGTCAGTATGTCTATTCATGTTCCAGTACCAAGCACTTTTGATGACAATGGCCGTATAATACAATTTGAGATCTGGGAGTGTGATGCCTTCAGTTCTGTTCTTTTTTCTCAAGACTGTTTTGGCAATTCTAGGTCTTTTCTGGTTCCAGATAAACATTTGTAGCATTTGTTCTATTCTCCTAAAAACTGTGGTTGGGATCCTGATGGGGATAGCATTAAATTTGTAGATGGCTCTGGGTAGTATATTCATTTTGATTATGTTAATTCTCCCAACCCATGAATATGGAATATCTTTCCACTTCTTTGTGTCTTTTTTGGATTTCCTTGAGTAGTGACTCATAATTTTCAGTATACAAGTCTTTCACTTCTTTGGTTAGGTTTACTCCTAGATATTTTATTGTTTTTGTTGCTATAGTAAAAGGAATTGATTTCTGGATTTCAATTTCTTCTAGCTTAGTGTTTGCATAGAGGAATGCCACTGACTTTTGAATGTTAATTTTGTAGCCTGACACCTTACTGTATTGCCTGATGATTTGCAAAAACTTCTTGCTGGATTCCTTAGGTTTTTCTGTGTATACTATCATGTCATCTGCAAATAGGGAGAGTTTGACTTCTTCTCTTCCAATCTGTATCCCTTGAATTCCTTGCTCCTGCCTGATTGCTATGACAAGAACTTCTAACACTATGTTGAATAGTAATGGTGATAATGGGCATCCCTCTTTAGTACCTGATCTGAGTGGAAATGCTTCCAGTTTTTCACCATTGAGTATGATGTTGGCTGTAGGTTGGCTATATATATTCCACTATCTTGAGGAATTTTTCATCTATTCCCATTTTTTGTAGTGTTTTCATCATAAAGGGATGTTGTATTTTGTCAAAGGCTTTCTCTGCATCTATTGATATGAACATGTGGTTTTTGGTCTTGCTTTTGTTGATGTGGTTCATCATGTTGATTGATTTATATATTTTAAACCAACCTTACATGCCTGGGATAAACCCACTTGGTCATGATGAACAATCTTTTTAATATACTGCTGTATCCGGTTGGCTAGAATGTTGTTCAATATTTTCACATCTATGTTCATCAGAGATATATTTGTGTTTGTCTTGTTGAGTCAGGTGGGTTTCCTGTAGACAGCATCTTGTTGGGTTATATTTTCTGATCCATCTTCCTACTCTGTGTCTTTTAATAGGTGAATTCAGGCCATTGACATTTATTGATTTCAATGATTGAAGATATTTTAATGCCATTCTTGTAGAGTTTTAGAGTGTTCTGATATATGGCCTGTTGATGGTTGTCTGACTGTTTATAGGAGACCTCTCAGAACTTCTTTCAGGGAAGGCTTGGTGATAGTTGATTCCTTCAACTGTTACTTGTCTGAGAAGGTTTTTATGCCTCCCCCTAGTCTGAATAACAGTCTAGCAGGATACAGTAATCTTGGTTGAAAGCCTTTCTCATTGATAACTCGATAGATATCTTTCCATTCTCTTCTGGCCTGTAGTGTTTGTGTGGTGAAGTCTGCTGCTAATCTTACAGGTTTTCCTCTGTAGGTGACTCTTTATTTTTCTCTTGCAGCCTTCAGGGTCCTTTCTTTATCCTTATTCCTTTCCATTCTAAATATGATGTGTCTTGGTGTCTTTAAGTCCGGGTTAATTCTTTTTGGGACCCTCTGGGCTTCTTGAATCTTTATGTCTTTGATGTTGTCTAGACTAGAGAAGTTTTCAGCTATTATGGCCTGAAGAATGCTTTCTTCCTCTCCCTCTTTCTTCCTCTGGTAAGACAATAATGCATATATTGTTTCTTTTGAAGTCATCTCATAGGACTCTATTGTTATTTTCAGTATCTCTTCATCTCTTTTTAAGATCTTTTCTTTTTTAGTTGTCTCTAATTCATCCTCGATCTTGCTAATTCTGTCTTCAGCCTCATTTATTCTATTTTCTTTCCCCTCTACTGTTTTCTGTAGTTCATCTATTTTGTTACCCTGTTCTGATACTGTTTTAGCTTGTTCAGCTAGTTGTGTTCTTAACTCAGCTATTTCAGCTTTCAGCTCTCTAATGACCTTGAGATAATTAGTGTTTTCTTCTAGAGTCTCATTTGTTGTTCCTGTATTTCTTTCAAACTCTTTGCTCACTCCTGTGATTATTTCCTTAGCTAGTGTTTGGATGTTGACCTCATTATTTTGTGCTTCACTCTTTGGGAGACTTTTATCTGGACTCTTGTCCTGGTTCATTTCTCCAATATTTCTTTTTGTTTAACCATTTTATATATTATGATATGAGTTCCCTTTCTCAGTACTTCTCAAATTACTGATCACTCTTGCCTGGATTGACTTGTGTCTAAGTAAGGTAATTAAGTAAAGGGTTCACAGTGGTGGAAGTTAACAGTTGTTTTAATAGTATTTTAATCCCTGATTTGGAGCTCAGTGGCTTAAAAGCCTCTTTTGTTCTTTTTCTTCCCTGTAGGCTATGGGAGCCTGTAAGTAGTCTTAAAACTATAAGTAGGCTTCTTAGCTTAATCACTGACTCCTCGCCATGAGATAAAACAGGGTGTGGCAGAGATAATCCAGTGGTTATACAAAGAGACCTTCACAGCCCCATGGCTATGCCACCGAGGTATAGGTCTTCTCCTGAGTTTCCTGGTTAGATCTCTGTCCCCTGCTTTCCCTCCCTGCCCACTGCTCCAGATTCTGAGGGCAGTAGCAATGGAGACTCAGAGTTGCACTTGGTGAGTCTCCGGGGAGTCCTCTCCTCCCTTCAGCTGTCCCCTTGTTGTTGGAACAGACTGGAGGTGGTGTCTCTGATAACCTGCCAGACTGTTACCAGCCACTTAATCTCTCCCTAGGCTCCTCTCTGTCCAGCAGCCACAGGTGTTTGCACTTACTGGTGATTTGGTGGGTTCCTGAAATTGTTCTATTCCTGTCTTGTTTCGGTCCTAGGTGGTCTCCTTTGGTATTCCTAGTTGATCCAGGAGAGGAGAGGAGAACTTCCCCATATTTGAAAGCTACTCTCTGTCCTGATCCAGCATTCTAGACCTATTCCAAACTCTGACACCATCTCCCCAGACAATACTTTTAGCTCACCTGCATGTTAGATGTTTGGCTCAGGCAAAAATTAGTAAAGTCATGGGCCCCTTGGAATATACCTACAATAGACTTCTTATTTCCTTTCAACATGAAGACCCCAAATCTCATCTGCTATACTCTTACTTGGAGATTCCTGATTATTAAATAATTTGTCCTGCTTTGTATATTACTGATTTTCAGCCATCATGTTGCAAATGCTACCATGATATCAACCTGACTTCCCTGGGCAGACCAACTCACCAATGTTTCCTGGAACCCTACCTTGCCAGAGTCCTACCTCTCTAGGGAAAATAGAGACAGGCTGGGCTTGATGAATAGACCTGTCAACGCTCATGTCCAGCAGTGAAGCAATTACAGAAACCAGACCTCCAACCTTCTGTGTCCCTTAGAGATCTTTGATCCATACTCCCAGAGGGATAAAGAATATGGAAGCTTCCAATGGAGGGGATGGGATGCAGTACTGTGGTGGTAGGAATTGTATGGAATTGTACCCCTCTTATCCCACAATCTTGTTGACCATTATTGACTAAATCACTAATAAAAAAAATAGTTACCAGGAGTGGTGGAATTGTGCAAGCACTAACACCCAGCAATAGCCCTATTGGCAAAAAAAAAGAGAGAGAGAGAGAGAGAGAGATGGTATGTAAATGCTATAGAATTCTTTAAAAAATTTTTTTATTATACATTTTATTATATATATTTTCCCTTTTGATGCCCTAGTTTTATAAAATTCTTATAAAAAGAATGTCACACTTCTGAATAGTAGGCTTCTTTTCCATCAAAAACTCAGGCTCCATGAAAAAGAGAAACATTTTAAAACTAACATTTATTTATTTATTTACTTACTTATTTATGGTACAGAGAGAAACTGAAGGGGAAGGTAGAGAGGGAGAGGACACCTGCAGATCTATTTCACTGCTTATGAAGTTTCCCCCCTGAAGGTGGGGACCGGGGGCTTGAACCTGGATCCTTGTACATAGTAACATGTGTTCTCAACTAAGTGTGTTACCATCTGGCCCCAAGACACTTTAAAAAAATTACATAAAGGTTTTTGAAATTTTCTATTAGAATTAATACTTTAACAATTTAGCGGGGGCCAGGTGGCGGCACAACTGGTTGAGCACACGTGTTACAGTGTGCAAGGACCCGGGCTCAAACCCCTGGTCCCCACCTGCAGGGGGAAAGCTTCACAAGTGGTGAAGCAGTGCTGCAGGTATCTCTCTCTCTCTCTCTCTCTCACTATCTCCTCCTTCCTCTCAATTTCTAGATGTCTCTATCCAATAAATATATAAATATAACTTAAAAATAAACAACAGCAACAACAACAAAACAATTTAGCTAAGAGACCAGGAGGCAGTGCACCTAGTTGAGCATATATGTTACAATGAGCAAGGACCAGGGTTCAAGTCCCTTGTCCCCACATGCAGGGGGAAAGCTTCATGACTGGTGAAGCAGGGTTGCAGGGGTCTCTCTCCCTCTCTGTATGCCCCTTCCTCTCAGTTTTTGGCTGTCTCTATCAAATAAATATAAAATTTCAAAAAATTCAGCTTGCTTCAGAACATTGGAATGGACATGCTGTGATCCTGCAGTTTGTCTCCTGGGAAGACAAAGGAAGCAGAAGCATCTTTCTAAAAAGATTTATAAATACCTATATTTATAGCAGCACAATTCTTTATTTTATTATTTATAAAATGGAAATATTGACAAGACCATAGGATAAGAGACTGCCACCTCTCCAGATTCAAAGGAGGTCTCGAAACTTTACATCAGGCTCAACCTGATGCTGTTGACTGGCTACGGAAGAAGGGCAAACTCTAGAAGAAGGATAAGAGAGGTACAATTCCACACAGTTCTCACCATCAGAACTCCATATCCCATCTCCTCTCTTGAAAGCTTTTCTATTCTTTTTTTTTTTTTTTTTGATGGTGTGCACGCGGCCTTCATTGGCAGGTGGTCTGAGCCCCGCCACCCTGTCCCTGTCCCCTGCCATCCCGTCCTCAGTGGTGGTGATGCTGGAACTGCAGGTCACAGTAGGTGCAGGTGCCCATCTTGGTGTCCTTGTCCAGGTTGATGTAGACTCTGGGGCCCTCGCCGCCATCACAGGACGTCACGCGGGTGCCCACCTCACTCACAGGCTGCTCAGAGATCAGCTCCACTGCCAGGTTCTCGTTCACCGCTTTTTGCTGGCCGACGAAGCACACCGGCCTGTGGTCCTTCTTGTAGTAAACCTGGCCAGTGTGCGTGATCTTCTACTCAGTGGGCGAGGTGCGCACCCAGAAGGCCCGGGCTCCATGGCACGGACCCCAGGCTGCAACGCCGCCCTGGCCCAGCAGCCGGTAGAAGGTCACCACCGCCACAATCCCAGAGGCTAACCTTTCTTTTATTCTTTTTTAAAAAGTTATCTTTATTTATTTATTAGTTAGAGACAGGCAGAAATCAAGAGGGAAGGGGTGATAGAGACGGAGAGAGACAGAGAGACACCTGCAGCACTGCTTCACCACTCGCAAAGCTTTCCCATGCAGGCGGGGGTTGGGGGCTAAAACCTGGGTCCTTGAGCATTGTAACACATGCACTCAACCAGATGCGTCACCACCCGGCCCCAAAAGCTTTCCTATTCTTTATCCTTCTGGGAGTATGGAGCCAGGATCATCATGGGGTGCAGAAGGTGGAAGGTTTGGCTTCTGTAATTGCTTCTCTACTGACCATGGGCATTGGCAGTAGACCCATATTCCCAGCCTGTCTCTCTCTTTCCCTAGTGGGGCAGGGCTCTGGGGATGCAGGGGTCCAGGACACATTCCTGGGGTGATCTGCCCAGGGAAGTCAGGTTGGCATCATAGTAGCATCTGGAACCTAATGAAGCAGCACAATTCTTAACAGCTCAGACATATATGGCCAATGACAGTTGAGAGGCTAAGAAAGTCATGGCATAAACAGTGGAATACTACTCAGCTATTAAAAAATGAAGTCATCTCCTTTACATAATTTTGGATGAAGCTTGAAATCATGTTAAATAGGATAAACCAAAAGGAGGAAAATACTGGATGGTCTTACTTGAGAAACAGGGATAGAATAAGAAAACACTAAGTAAAATTGAAATTTGGATTAGGGGCAACAAAGCAAAGGTCTCTATAATTCTTTGGGAGGGCAAAAGGAGGTGCAGTAGGCATTGGGGTACTGTGCATGATGGCAGAGAAGGACCTAAATTGGGGTGGGAGTGTTTTATAGACACTTATCAAGGGGAGATGAAAATTTGTACCCATATGTCAACAGCTGTTGTCAACAACCATAAATCCTCTAATAAAATAGTTAAAAAATTTAGCTTAGTGATTATAATTCTGCCCATAGTTGAAAATTCATTTAGAATATAGGTGGATATATATACAATTAAAAAATATTATCTTTCAGAAACTATCAAATAGAGAAAAATATTGGCAGAACTCTTTTGCATCTAAATTTTAAATGCACCTTCAATAATATAAATCCAATCAATTACAAAGAACACTAAAACAAAAATAAACCAATGGGACTACACAAAATTAAAATTAAGCTTCTTTTGGACAGCAAAGGAAACCACCACCCAAACAAAGAAAACTCCCACAGAATGGGAGGCTATCTTTACATGTCATATATCAAACAAGAGGTTAATAACCAAAATATATAAAGAGCTTGCCAAACTCAACAACAAGAAAACAAGTGACTCCATCCAAAAATGGGGAGAGGACATGGACAGGAATCTAAATAGGTCCAACCCTTGTGGAGAACAGCCTGGAGACCTCTCAGAAGGCTAGAAGTGGACCTACCTATGATCCTGCAATTCCTCTCCTGGGAATATATCCCAAGGAACCAAAAACACCCATTCAAAAAGATTTGTGTGTACCTATGTCCATAGAAGCACAATTTGTAATAGCCAAAACCTGGAAGCAACCCAGGTGTCCAACAACAGATGAGTGGCTGAGCAAGTTGTGGTATATATACACAATGGAATACTACTCAGCTATTAAAAAAGGTGGCTTCACCTTCTTCATTCCATCTTAGATAGAGCTTGAAGAAATCTTGTTAAGTGAGATAAGTCAGAAACAAAAGGATGCATATGGGATTATCTCACTCATAAACAGAAGCTGAAAAATAAGATTAAAAGGGAAAACACAAAGCAGAACTTGGACTGGAGTTGGTGTATAACACCAAAGTAAAGGACTCTGGGGTGAAAGGGGCAGGATTCAGGTCTTGGAGCATGATGGTCCAGAAGGTCCTAGTGGGGCTTGAACTGTTTTGTGGAAAACTTGGAAATGTTACACATGTACAAACTATTGTATTTTCTTGTCGACTGTAAACCATTAACTCCCCCAATAAAGAAATTTAAAGGAAATGGTGATTTCACTTTCTTCACCCTATCTTGGCTGAAGTTTGGGTAGAGCTTGAAGGAATCATGTTACATGTGATAAGTCAGAAAGAGGATAAATATGGGATGGTCTCACTCATGGACAGAAGTTGAAATATACTAGCATGACACTGGCCTGTCTTCCCTGGGCCGATGACCTTACCAGTGTGTCCTGGAACCCCACATCTCCAGAGCCCTATCCCAGCAGGGAAAGGTATAGACAGTCTGCAGTTATGGTTCAACCTGTCCATGCCCATGTCGAGCAGAGAAGCAATTACAGAAGCTAGACCTCCCACCATCTGCATCCATAGAGATCTTTGGTCCATACTTTCAGAGGGATAAAGAATAGGGAACCTTCTGGAGGGGATGGAATATGGCACACTGGTGGTAGGAATTGTATGAACTGTAGCCCTCTTATCCCTCAATCTTGTTGATCATTATTAAATCACTAATAATAATAAAAATAAGTTGAATAATAAGAAAACACAAAGCAGAACTTGGACTGGGCTTAGTGTATTGCACCAACGTAAAGGACTCTGGGGTTGGGGGTGGGGGGTTCAGATCCTTGAACATGAAGTCAGAGGACCTAGAGGGGGTTGAATTGTTATGTGGAAAACTGAGAAATGTTATACATGTAAAAACTACTGTATTTTATTGTTGACTAAATCATTAATCCCCTCAAAAAAGAAAATATTGGAAAAATATTTTTAAAAATTTAAATTTCTTTATTGGGGGTTTAATGATTTACAGTTGACAGTAAAATACAATAGTTTGTACATGTGTAACATTTCCCAGTTTTCCACATAACAATTTGACCCCCACTAGGTCCTCCTCTGCCATCATGTTCCAGGAACTGAACCCTCCCCCTCTCCCCAGAGTCTTTTACTTTGGTGTAATACACCAATTCCAGCCCAAGTTCTGCTTAGTGTTTTCCCTTCTGATCTTCTTTTTCAACTTCTTTTTTTATTTTTATTTTTTTATATTTCATTTATTTACTTTTCCTTTTGTTGTCCTTGTTTTATTGTTGTTGTTATTGTTGTCGTCATTGTTAGATAGGACAGAGAAAAATGGAGAGAGGAGGGAAAGATAGAGAGGGGGAGAGAAAGATAGGCACCTGCAGACCTGCTTCACCACCTGTGAAGCAACTCCCCTGCAGGTGGGGAGCTAGGGGCTGGAACTGGGGTCCTTAAGCTGGTCCTTGCCTTTTTCAACTTCTGTGAGTGAGATCATCCCATATTCATCCTTTTGTTTCTGACTTATCTCACTTAACATGATCAAAATTCCTAAATTATCTTTATTTATTTGATAGAGAGACCCAGAAATTGAGAGGAAGGGGGAGACTGAGAGGAAGAGAGACAGAGACACCTGCAGACCTGCTTCCCCACTTATTTAGTTTTCCCCCTGCAGGTGGGAACCGGGGACTTGAACCCAGGTCCTTGTGCATTGTAACATGTATGCTCAACCTGGTGTGCCACCACCCGGCATATAGAAATCCTAAAGAAATCATTAATAAATAAAATAAATAAAAATAAGTATTAAATGATGCATGAGGATTAAAATCTATTATCTGAAGAATTACACTAGATTTGGAAATGTATTGATTGATTATCGAAGTAGATTGAAACACTGCAGGTCAGCTGTCATAATGAAGCCTGTTTCTACTCTCTCCCAGGCATTTGTCTAGACCATGTTTCTCAGCCTCTCTTATAACTGGTACTAAGCTGTGCCTGAGTTCTGGTGAAAGAAATATGGTTGGAAACAATCCTTGCCACTTTAGTTTTTGACCCATAGCACTTTCTGAAGCAATTGTTTCCTCTCTTCTCCTTGATGCATAGGAGCAAATAGTTATGTGGGACCATCTGAATTCCTAAAGGAGGATAGAATCACAAGGTGGGAGCGGGAAATCCCAGAACTATCATTTGGGGAGGCTGCACAGTGATACACCAGTAGTAGTGTACATACGACCATGCTCAAAGACCCAGGTTCAAGTCCTGGGTTCCCACCTGCATGAAGGAAGCATTATGAGCAGTGGAGTAGGACTATAGATGTCTCTCTCTCTCTTTCTTCTGTCTCCACACCCTTTCAATTTCTGTTTCTATCAGAAAGGAAGGAATAAAAGAAAGAAAAAAAAAAAAGAGAAAGGAAAAGAGAAGAAAAGGCCTCTAGGAGTGGTGGATTCACCTGTAAACACTGAGCCCCAGCAGACTCCCCTTCCCTTCCCTTCCCTTCCCTTCCTTCCCTTCCCTTCCCTTCCCTTCCCTTCCCTCCCTCCCCTCCTCTTCCTTCCCCTTTCATTTCCTTCCCTCCCTTTCCCTCCCCCTCTCCTTCCCTTCCCTCTCCTCCCCTCCCCTCTTCTTCCATCCTCTTCCCCTTCCCTTCCTCTCCCTTCCCTTTCCTCTTTTCTTTTCTGTAACAAATGAGAACAATCACTTGGAAGACTAACTTGAGTGGTAAGAGTTTCTTAAACTACTAAGACCTTGAGGATTATTTTTTACAGCAGTTTGCTTACTTTGACTAGTACTGATAGCAGAAAGACATTTGATTAAAAACAACTGTATAATGTATTGCACCAAAGTAAAGGACTCTGTGGTGGGGGAGGTGTTCAGGTTCTGAAACATGTTGGTGAAGAAGGACCTAGATGGGGGGTTAGAGTGTTATGTGGAAAACTAAGAAACATTACACATGTACCAAGTACTGTATTTTACTGTTGACTGTAAACCATTAATACCCCAGTAAAGGGAAAAAAAGTAAAATTCTATTCCTATCTTTTCCTCCTCTCCCCACTTTTTAGTGGGGCTGTTTCTTGTTTCTGAGTTTTGTGAGCTTATTATGTATTTTGGTCATTAGTCCTCTCATGTGTGGTGTGTAAAGATCTCCAACTCAGTAGGGTGTCTTTCTAGTTTTGGTTTCATCCCCTTCCCTCTCGATTTCTGGTTGTCTTCACCCAATAAATAAATAGAATTCATTTTTTTTTTAAAAAAAGTGTGAAAAAGGGGGCCCAGCGATAGTGCATCACATAGTGCAAAGTGCAAGGACCTGCACAAGAATCCCTGTTTGAGCCCCTGCCTCCCCTCCTGCAATGGGTTGCTTTGCAAGCAGTGAAGCAGGTCTGCAGGTGTCTATCTTTCTCTGCCCCTCTCTGTTTTCCCCTCCTCTCTCCATTTCTCTCTGATCTATCCAACAACAATAACAGCAGCAACAATGGAAAAAAGATGGCTTCCAGGAGCAGTGGATTCGTAGTGCAGGCACCAAGCCCCAGCGATAACTCTGGAGGCAAGAAAAAACAAAGTGTGAAAAAAAATGTCTAATAGGAGCAGTGGAATCATGAAGGATCCAAACCCTGGTAGCAAAATAAAGTAAAAAGCCTAAAAACTATGGAAAGTTGGACTGTATATTTTACACTTTAGGAAGACAATTGTGACAAATAAAAAAAATGAAGACTCTAATGCCTTACTCCGCTACAGGCAAAAAAAGGAGCCTCTGACCTCTAGTCACGGAACTGTACTCAACTTACTACTCACTATGTCAGGAACGCTACACAGAACCACAGAATACAATCTCTTAATAGAGAAAAGTTTATTACCGAAAAGACCACACAAACCAAGGTTTTTGCATATAAAGTTCACAAAATGTAGAAAGGTTAATATTTACAACATTTTCCATACAGTACATGATAATTTTTCCTTTTTTTCTTAAACAAAATGATAAACATAGGGAAGAAAAGCTATAATCATTAGAAAATCTTACTGAAGGAATAAGATTTACTTGGAAAAAAAATGAAGAAATTTCTTTAATATTTTTTAAAGTATGTTATACAAAATACATTTTTCTTTTATCAAGACTACATCTTCCCCTCCCCCATTTGATTGGCACTAGTACTGCTAACAGATTTCTGAGGGCATCAAAGTCCTATTTACCTGCAGAAATGAGTTCTACAAAAGGCTGACCAAATTCTGCACCAAGTGTGTCAGTATTCTAAATGTTAAAAAACTAAAGCAAACCAACCAACCAACCAACCAACCAACCAAGCAACAAACAAAAAGAGTTAAGACAAATGTCTAAACAACTACAAGTGGTCATAATAATACAGTTGTGGGTGGTTATGAAACATTAAAAAAGGAAGTCAATTGCACTTAGCTTAATTTTTAAGGTTAACATTTCATCTACTAACCCTTCAGGTCACTTTGTTTAAAGTTCAGAAGGATCAGTGAGCAGCAGTAGCACCATCGAGAATGGACATATCTTCAGTCAGCACCTTATTTCAGTTGCATAGTGAATCTGCACAAGTCTGGAGACAGTGAAACTTTATAAAATTCACACCCTCAAGATAATAAGGCAGAGTAAGTGGACTTTAAAAGATGAATGCTCATTATAATATATTTGGGCATGTCAACCTTTTTATACAATAAAGAGAAATTCAGTGTAAAAACTACCGAAGGAATGCTAGAGTTCTTATTTTTCAGAATATAATAAAAATCCTGAATAGACTTTCCCGAACTTCTAAAAAAAAAAGTTTAAATACATATAAAATTATTTTGAAATATATAAAATAATACAAAGATAAACTTTAAATATTTTATCACAGGAAAAAAATCTCAATTTTTTATACCATAAAAGCAAAGTAGTGTATCTTAAAAATACTTCTGACAAAATAGAATCCTATAAATGAAAAAAGTAAAATTCCTCTTAAACCCAAGCTTCCCTTCTACCACACAATTTAAAGAATATTAACCTGCACATATCTGCCTTTCAGTTATACTAGTCACTAACTTTTATGTGAAATGAATCACATTCTTGGAATCTGTTGTTTCCAGTGGAATAGCAGGTGATGCAGCTTTAAGTGCAAAGGAATAATGTAACAGTGATTCTTACAAGACAGTCTGCTGGTCACTTCCAGTGTAAGGCCAAGTTTGTAGGGATCAACTCGTTTTCAAGTCTCTGAGTGACCTCCAGTGCCTTGCTCTTCTCTGACTTCTGAGGTCGAGCGAATGAGTAGTGGCACAGAGCCTTGGAGGCTACTTGGCTCTGAACAGCTGTGCACCTGCAAGTTGCTGTTTTGCACTGGACAAGTTCCAGTGACATCACTCTTTGGAGTTGTCCTAGGAAAATGAACAGAAGTTGACACACACATGCATACCCAAGTACCAATATGATGCTAGGTGTCTTTATAAATGTGCTCTCCTTTGCCCATATTTTACTCCTGACGTCTTTCCACCTTTATGACAATATAATTAAAATTCTTTCTTCATCATCTCACAGCTTAAAGTACCAAAGTGTTTATTTTAGAATACAATATTTGCTCATTTAAGAAACTTGGTCCCCTGACACCCATGCATGGCGTCTTGTGGTGACTCCAGTAAGAGAGAACCCCTGCTCTCAATTTAGCAAGTGTTTTTTATTTTATTTTATTTATTTATTCCTTTTTTTGTTGCCCTTGTTTTTATTGTTGTAGTTATTTATTGTTGTCTTTGTTGGATAGGATAGAGAGAAATGGAGAGAGGAGGGGAAGACAGAAAGGGGGAGAGAATCGACTCCCCTGCAGGTGGGGAGCTGGGGGTTTGAACCAGGATCCTTACACCAGTCCTTGCGCTTAGCGCCACATACGCTTAATATGCTGCACTACCGCCTGACTCCCTAGCAAATGTTTTACTGATTTCCCCATCATGGATCAAACACTGTATTTGGAACAAAGATGAGTAAAATTGCAGCTATGACTCTGAGGAGTTTAAGAATCTAGTAGAGGATACAAGTCTGTTTCTAGTTACAAACCACTGTGGGAGGGTTAAGGCAAAACAACTTTACAACTTTGAAACCTTAGTAGATAACATTCCGGCTAACTACATAGGTGTGTTTGAATCAACAATGACTACCTGGAAAAATTCCTTAATTACACTTATAATGTCAATATCCTTTCATATTAAGAAAATAAAAACACTTAGTAATTACTTCCATGTAATAGACAAATTCATTTTAGACAGCACTATAATGCAATACTAGCACAATTTAGTAGCCTGTGTTTCAGATGAATCTTAAAACATTTACCAAAATAAACAAGCAACTCTTAACAATTACCATAGAAGTGAACATGACTTTGGGGGCTGGGCGTTGGTGCACCCGGCTAAGCACACACATGACCAAGTGCAAGGACCTAGGTTCAAGCTCCCACTCCCCACCTGCAGGGAGGGGTGTGGGGGGGACACAATTCATGAGCTGTGAAGCAGGTCTGCAGGTGTCTATCTTTCTCTCTGTCTCCCCTTCCCTTTCAATTTCTCTGTCCTGTCAAATAAAATAGAAACAGAGAGAAGTGAACATGACATTTCTATGTAACCCACATACCTGAAGGCTCTTCCCAAAGTGAACAATTTAAACTTATGTAGTAGCCTATTTACAGGCTGAGCCCAAATTCTTTTTTTTTTTCTTTTAAAGATTTTATTTATTAATGAGAAAGACAAGAGGAGAGAGAAAGAACCAGACATCTCTCTGGCACATGTGCTGCCGGGGATCGAACTCAAGACCTCATGCTTGAGAGTCCAAAGCTTTATCAGTACGCCACCACCCAGACCACGTGAGCCCACATTCTTAAACTCAGATTTATTGGGATCAAATGTACAGATATGTCATCTCACAGAATGCTTTTGCCTTTTGGAACAGACCTAAAATAGACTTCCTAGCTTCTTCTCACACAAACACCCTTAAACACCCTTAACTTCTTTTTTTTTCTTTCCTCCAGGGTTATTGCTGGGCTTGGTGCCTGCACCATGAATCCACCGCTCCTGGAGGCCATTTTTTTCCCCTTTTTGTTGCCCTTATTGTTGTAGCCTCGCTGTGGCTATTATTATTGCCATTGTTGATACTGTTCGTTGTTGGATAGGACAGAGAGAAATGGAGAGAGGAGGGGAAGACAGAGAGGGGCAGAGAAAGACAGACACCTGCAGACCTGCTTCACCACCCGTGAAGCGACTCCCCTGCAGGTGGGGAGCTGGGGGCTTGAACCTGGATCCCTACGCCGGTCCCTGTGCTTTGCACCACATGCGCTTAACCCACTGCACCACCGCCCGACCCCCATGAACACTCTGAATTTCATCTGTTCTACTCCTATGTTTGGGTTCCTATTTATTAAATAATTTGTCCTGCTTTATATCTCACCACCTTTTGGCCCCCAAGTTGCAGATGCTACCATGATGCCATCCTGACATCCCTGGGCAGATGACTTCACCAATGTGTCCGACAACCTCACCTCTCCAGAGCCCTACCCAACTAGGGAAAGATAAAAACAGGCTGGGGGTAATGGATCCACCTGTCAAAGTCCATGTCCAGTGGAGAAGCAATTACAGAAGCCAGACTTCCCACCTTATGCACTCCAATTAAGATTTTTGGTTCATATTCCAAAGGGATAAAGAACAGGGAAGCTTCCAATGGAAGGGATGGGACACTGAACTCTGGTGGTGGGAACCGTATGGAATTATACCCGTTATCTTAAAATCCTGTTAATTATTATTAAATCACTAATAAAAAATTTTAAAAATACACATCTTACAACTTTTTAATCATTATTACATCACTAATAAAATTATTAAAAAGTGTTATTTTTTTTGTATGTGGGTATGGTTAAATAAAGTCTGTATAATGCAGCATTCAAAGCAGTCAGGACTGGAGATAGGGTGTTGAAGCTCACCTTCCTTCACTCCGCACACTCCCGGACACACTGCCGCTGACAGTGCCTGCTGGGCTTTTTTTGTTGTTGTGCTCCCTGCTGAATTTGGAGCTGGACGCTGCTGGGGAGGCAGGCACCTCACAGTCCTGTGCTCTTAATCTAGGGGTGCTCGCCCCATCTGCTCTGACCTCTCTAACTGATGTTTCTGGGGAGGTTTGGATGTCTGTCAGTGTCTCTTGCCCCAGGAAGTCATGGCTGGTGATTGCGACCGCAGAAGTGCTGGGATTTGCTGTGGCGCCTGTGCTGGTTCCCATGGATTTGGAAATGACCTTCAGCTTGTGCGAACTCGGCTTATAGGGCTTCTTCTTGTGTTTGACTTTAGAGTTGTGCTTTAGGAAAAACTCACATGACTCCTGTAGTACTCTTCGACTTTCACTGATTGGACTGTAAAAAAAATTCAAGGAGAGGGTTTGCTTGATTGAAGTATTATAGAAGCTGTAAATCAGCACATTTTATCTTTTTTTCAATAATCCTTATACATTGAGGTTGAAATTCTGTATAATGTATACTCCTTAAAAAGTCTAGGACTATAAATACTATGAGATACAAGTAGATTGGGTGGGAAGTAGTGGGGACATAGCAAAATGTTTATGCAAGGAGACTTTCATGCCTGAGGCTCCAAAGTCCCAGGTTCAATCCCCAGCACCACCATAAGCCACAACTAAGCAGTACTCTGGTAAAAACAAAAACACAACAATTCTATGTTACATTATTGATACTATACTGTATACAATGTAAGGAAATCATAAAAATGAACCATTTGTTCATACTACAGAATATTCAATAATTTGAATTTTTACCATCTTAAGCAAACAAATCAATAAAATTGTAAGTCATTAAGGTATGGAATAAAATCTATCAGCAGTCAATAATTATCATAATATCACATATAAATCATACTTTGTAGACTCCTCTCTCTATATTTTACCCACTTAATCATTTGTCATTGATAAAAGTATTTAAGATATTGCACCCAAACTAAAGAATTCATGATGGCAGTAATACTGGACATACTGTGTCACAGAAAGGAAATCTATATTTTATTAATCTTTCATTCATATTATAATAAAATATGTCAAAGAATATTAAAACAAATATCAAAATAAAGTATTTCTCTCCATGAAAATACTTTCTAACTTGAGACAATAGCTGATAGGATGAAACCCCAGTGCAATGATTTTAATAGTTTTCTATCTGTTATATCTATTTTAAAGCAGCATAGATCATTCAATAGGTTCTTACTCTCTCTTGCGATTTCGCTTAAAAAATCCAGCCCATTCTGTGCAAGTCTTTTTGCTTCCAACCCAGAAGACAGCAGAGATACCAACAATCAATGTCATTAGGTATTTTATCATAAATAAAGCCAATTCTGGTCGAGTTTTTGCTTCTGCCTACAAAAAAAAAAATGAATAAAACTTCAGTGACATATTTAAAGTGAAGAGAAAGCTCTACATAGAAATGTGACATGAAGTATAAATCTTCAGTCTGATTATAAAATACTTGACATAGGGTAGATGGGTGGTGGTGTACCTAGTTGAATGTACATGTTATAACATGCAAAAACTCAGTTCAAACCCCTGGTCCCCACCTGCAGGGGGAAAGCTTCATGCCTAGTGAAGCAGGTCTGCAGGTGTCCCTGTCTGTCTCCCTCTCTGTCTCTCCCCTCTCAGTTTCTCGCCATCTCTAGCCAATAAATTAAAAATATTTAAAAAATTAAAAAATGTTTGACATAACACAATGAATAATGCTTTAAGTGTAACACACTATTTTCCAAGTCTATCCAAGTTTTAACAAAGAAACGTTTTCCATGTATCAATAAATAGTTAGGAAATAACTAAAATATACTTTGGAAGAATAGCCTAAATTTTTTTTTTTCTAATGCCCCCTCTCCCCACACTGAAAAACACCATTCTCTTGTAATTGTCAAAATGTTTGTCTTTAAGCCTTTACATATTTTCCTTGACCACTGAAAATATTACATTCATTATAACATGCTGTCTTTATGTTATAAAAGTTTGGCTGGTTAGTGTCAAATAAATTTCAATAAAATGAGAAAATGTAGAAATTTCATAAATTGAATCATACTTTTTCTTTCAAGATTAAACTTTCTGTTTTAAAGGACTGAGCAGTGGTACATCTGATTAAGCACAGTCTACCATGTGCAAGGACCTGGGTTTGAGCTCCTACTCCCTATCTACTACCAGCAGAAAAGCAAGTACTGCAGGTGTCTCTTTTTCTTTCTCCCTCTCTGTATAACCCCCTCTCCTCTCAATTTCTCTTTCTCCTATCAAATAAAGGAAACAAACAAACAACAACAACAAAATAAATAAAGGAAAAATGCCCACCAGGATTTATTGTGCAGGTGCTAAGTCCCAGCGATAACAATGATGGCAATTAAAAAAGTTAACTTATTTTGATATTTATTTATTTATTTATTTTTGGATAGAGACAGAGAGAAATTGAGAGGGAAGGTGGGAGGAAGAGGGAGAGAGACAGAGACACCTGTAGCACTACTTCATCACTTGTAAAGCTTTCCCCCTGCAGTTGGGGACTGGGGGCTTAAACACAGATCTTTGCACACTATAACATGTACTCTCAACCAGATACACCACCACCACCTGTGCCCTCAAGATAAAACTTTCAAAATTATCATTTTCAGTGTTGCACAAGTACCAAGGTTAGTTAACATCATATATAACTACTCAGTAAAATCTATTAAAAACAAAAAGGCTTTCTATTAAAAAAAAAAAAGAACAAGCAAACCACCACTAAAATGTTTTATGTTGCTTAAATAGCTGAGCATTAGATATGTATGCCTGAGGCTCCTGGTTTGATCCCTGGTACCACAATTACTAGAGTGGTTCTCTGCCTTCTCTCTTTCAATCTCGGTCTCATGTGAAAATCTATCTTGTGTATCCATAAAATAAAACTTTACAGTGCTTTATGAATGTTCTCAGGGCTGGGCTGGGGAGGTGGCACAGCTGTAAGCATATACCTGTGTTCCATCTTTGATACCACATGTAATGCAGTGGTCCCCTGGTCTCTCTTTTTCACAATGAAAGGTTTTTCCCCCCCCAGTAATGTACTTTTTTAAATCTTAAAAACACTACCTTTATAATAGTAATGACTAACAGAAATTTAATTTGTTTCCATTTTTTTCCTAGATAATGATTTATAAGGTACAGGCTAGGGAAAATGTTTTTGTAAGCATATACCATGCAAAATTTCTATTTATATATTTATACAATGCCAGGTCTCAAATATGCACAATTACACTGCTCCAAGATCTACTTTCTTTTGTTCTTTTATTTCAGAGAGAGACAAGACAGAGAAGTAAGGGTCCAAAGAATCCCTCTTCCATCTATGGAGTGTTCCCTGGTGTGGCGGTGCCTCCATGTGGTACCCCTAGGTGGTGCCAGGGCTTGAGCCTGGGGAATCACACATGCTTATATGCATGCTCTACCAGGTGAGCTAACTACTGGCCCTAATGCAAAAAGAAAAAAATTAATATGATCAAATGCTATATACTCAAATAAGTTTTCTCTAGTGACTGAACAACATGAAACAACTCCAAATTCGGCAGACGTTACTTTGTCTGTAAAATGACCTATTCTTCTGATACTGTTCTTAGTTGCTTCTTCATTGCTGTGCAACCCAAACTGCTCAGCTATGGCTTACTGTGGTGCTGGGGATCGAACCTGGAACCTCTGGGGCCTCAGACATGAAAGTTTGTTGTGTACTATTCCACTAGTCCCCAACTTGGCTTTTAAAAGGTCACATACTATTGTAATTGATGCTGAAACTTGAGATTCCCCACCCAGCTTTAATTCATGACAAGAATCCTCAATCTCCACTGGATTTTCCCACCTGAAACTCCCTTTTTATGTTAAATGGCTAATACAACTATTATTTCTAGGGAACATTTTCTATAGCAAAATTCAATAGTGAGATTATACAAATGAAAGCTTTTACCTGATAAGGACACGGGATATGGTACTGACGACAATGGTCGGAGACCCATGTTACCTCCCAGGTAAACCTGTTCACTTGCTCATAGACGTAACATCCAAGAAGTGTGACAAGGGGCACAAGGTACAGGCCACTAAAGACTCCAATGCGAATCATGAACTTTTTCAGTTTTTCCTGGTTCCGACCATCATGTTGTATAACTTGTCGGACGTGATTTAAGGAGATGATGCCGGCTAGAAGGAGAGACAGCCCAACAAACACACAGAGGCACAAAGGCAAGAGTACAAAGTAGCGAGAAGCGTCCAGGTCATAGAGGCCAACGAAGCATACTCCACTAATGTTATCTCCTTCAACTTTGTTCATAGCAAGCAGCATGATCGTCAGAAAGCCTGGCACTCCCCAGGCCACGGCATGGAACCACACTGCTTTCTGTTCAATGGCTTCGCAACTCCATTTCCTTCCTGCAGCTAAGAACCAAGTAATGGTAAGAATCACCCACCACACAGTGCCAGCCATTGTGAAGAAATAGAGAAACATGAACAGAATGGTGCAAGCCTTATTCTGGGAGCCTAGGACAACAGTATCACCAAGCTCTTGCTTCTCATCTGCCTTATTGCATGCCGTGCTATTGCCTAGCAAGAACCCAACAAAGTACATGAGAGATACAATGCTATAACAGACGGAGTAATATATAATTGGCCTCTCTGGGTACCTGAATCTTTTGACATCAATTAAAAAAGTAAGAAATGTAAACAGAGTTGCACAGAGGCAAAATATTGAAACGATCCCAATAAAGCTTTTAGCAAACTCAAGCTCGTCAGTCTTAAAATACATGTTGGGGCACGGAGGTGCACACTGGTCAATTCCCAAGAACTTATATCCTTGGCCCCCAGAAGTCTTGAGATGCCTTGGACACCAAAATCCAATGTCTCTTTGGACTTGTTCTGTTTCCTCCTGAGGACTGAGAAAGTCTGTGTGTGGATCTGAAGTTACAGGAACAGTCTCATCACAGAATTGTAACCTGCAAAGATTAAAAAAAAATTAAATGTATGAAATAAACATGGTTATTGATTCACTATTTTAATGCTATGCTTTCCAAGTATAAAGTGTTTCCTCAGGGGCTGGGTGGCGGTGCACCTGGTTGAGCGCACTATGCACAAGGACCTGAGTTTGAGCCCCCAGTTCCCACCTGCAGAGGGAAAGCTTCACAAGTGCAGGGTTGCACACCTGCAGGGCTGCAGGTGTTTCTCTGTCTCTTTTCCTCTCTATCTCCCCCTTCCCTCTCAATTTCTGCCTCTAGTCAACCAATAAATAAAGATAATAAAAAAACTTTAAAAAAAGTTTCCTCGTGAATTCATAACCGATGGGAAGATACACAGTCCTACATAGATTACAAGTTAGAGTTGGATGGGAAATGTTGAAGTTGATTAAACATTTATGGTTATTAATTAAGCCCTAATATACTAATACAGATTAAATATGGCAAATGAATATGAAAATCTCACTTGGAAAACAATAAATTCTCACCTTCCTTTTTTCTACCCTTCCTTCCTTCCTTCCCTCTTCCCTTTCCTTCCTTCCTTCCTTCCTTCCTTCCTTCCTTCCTTCCTTCCTTCCTTCCTTCCTTCCTTCCTTCCTTCTTTTCTCTTTCTGAGAGAGACTACAGCACTGAAACATACTTCAATGCAGTGGAGGCTGGGTGCATGACAAAGCAGCACACTGTCCAAGTAAGCTATTTTAACAGTACCAAGCCATCAATTTTTAGGCTCTCTCTTCCTCTCCCCTTTCTCCTTCTCTTCTTTGTTCCTTCCCTTTTTCCAGTCTTGCACATGTCCAATTTCATCATCCCTGGGCTTTTCATTCAGATAAGAGATGGAAAGAAAGGGAGAGACAGCACAGTTCCAGAGCTTCCCCAGGCACTGTGGCACTCTGGTGTGCTGTTGGGGTTTGAATCTGAGTTCTCCTACCTGGAGAACACTGTGTCCTACCTGTTGAGCGTGTTTTGAAACTAAGTGATCCTTAAAAAATTGCTGCTTTCTAACTAATTTTTTTGTTGAAAGGGGAGGTGTCACCAGTGTCTTGCAAAAGCATGGTTTCACAGCTTTGGGTGAACTCCCTGACATGGTGGGGGGAGAGGGGAGACACAGAGAGAGGGAAGATATCACAATACCAAAACTTCTGGTGCCACAGTCCTTCTAAGTGGTACCAGAGCTCGAACCTGGGTTGAATGCAAGATACCCAAGGCTAAATATTCAGGAGAACTTAATTTTCCCAAAAAGAGTTATTTTCATTTATTTTTATGAGAGAAAGAGATAGAGAGACAGAGGGACAGAGAGACAGACAGACTTGCTTAACTCTGGCACACAGTGGTGCTGAAGATTGAACTTGGAGCATCTGAGGTCTTGGGCTTGCAAGTGCTATGCTCTGCTAAGATATCTCCCTGGATCAAGAATTTATTTATTTATTTCCCCCCCCCCCCTCCAGAGTTCTTGCCGGGGCTCAATGCCAGTACTATGAATCCACTTCTCCTAGAGGCCTTTTTTTTTTTTTTTTTTCATTTTATTGGATAGGAGAGAAACAGAGAGGGAACAGAGAGCAAGAGACAGACACTTGCTGACCTGCTTTGCTGCCAGTTGTGAAGCTTCCCCCAACCCCTGCAGGTGGCAGGAGCTCAGACCCAGATCCTTTTGTGGGTCCTTGTGCTTAGTACTATGTGAGCTCAACCAGGTGTATCACTGCCTGGCACCCCCTCAAGAATTTTGTGCTCTTCAGACAAAACTGTGCTGGCTTGTCTGCTTACAGCATAGGAAACACATCTTGGGGAAATTACTAAAAGCCTGTCTCTTACATGCTGGAAAAGTAATGCCAATATCAAAATAGCATTTGCAGCTTTCAGTCAGAAAGGCACATACCTATCACATTCAAGTTCCTCAGGCCATCGGATTTCAAAAGTGTCCATTATTTCTTTGCAATCAGAATATACTCTTTCACAAGATCTACGGCAAGGTGGAGCCACATGAATTTGTTCTGTGCAGGCTGGCACAAAGGCTTTGCAAAGAAAAGTTTCTACATTTGGAGAACATTCCAGCTTTGTGAGAGGAAGAAAATGCTATTAAGAAAAACAGCAAGATGAGATTAGCAAACATTTTAATAGCAAGTAAGTGAAATCAATCTATTATTTAAAGTAAGTACAATAAACTCTTGAACAATTCAGGGGAGTTGAGGCAAGCTCCTCCCATATGTAGTCAAAAAACATAACACAATTTATGTCCTCCCAAGTTAAAAATGTAACCACTAATGGCCTGCTGTTGTTGGCTGGAAGTCTTACTTATAGTCAACTAACACATATTTTACCTATTATATGCCTTACATACCATATTCTTAAAATAAACTAGAGAAAATGAAATGTTAAGGGTATCATATGGAGGAGTAAATACACTAATAGCACAAGTGTATCTATCAATAAACAGATAAACTGTTGACAATAAGTCCATGCATAAGAGAGCCTGTACAGTTTAAAACCCTGTTGTTCACAGTTCAACAGACTTTTCACCAATGCCCCCAAATAGTAATTTCTCTCTCACTACAATTAATTTCCAAAAAATAATTAAGAAAGAGAAAGGTAATCATGGGGAACTGCTAGTATTTACGTTCTTTACTCACTCCTCCAAGTAAGTCTGGTTGCCAAAATATTTAAGTGTTCCATCTCACTTTTCTTTTTTAAATGTTCTTTTATTATATTTATTTATTATATTTATTTATTGGATAGAGACAGCCAGAAATCAAAAGGAAAGGGGGAGATAGAGAGGGAGAGAGAAAGAGAGACACCTGCAGCCCTGCTTCACCGTTCTCAAAGCTTTCCCCCTGCAGGTGGGGATCAGGGGCTCAAACCTGAGTCCTTGTGCATTTTAACATGTGCACTCAACCAGGTGCGCCACCACCCGGCACCCATCCCATTACTCATCAATGTCCTAATCTACAACCACAATTCTACTTCAGCATGATTCCAAGGAAGTCTCCTCAAAAATCAAACCTGGAAGGAAGGCTTATACATTAGCTGTGAGGTACTATTTATTTATATTGACTGCTGAGACTGTTAGCTTAAGGAGCAGAGAGAACAATTTTACACAAGACTAAGGTATACTGACATAGGTGTGTTGATTCTAGATTCCATGTGTCAGCTGCAGAAACTGGACCTTTGGAGGTCATGCAAAAACTGAACTTTTCACAGAGGTTCAGTGAAACTTCAGATCCAACCCACTGCAACTTCCCAAGTCAGTGAGCACATAATTTAAATAGCTATATTTAGCAATCACTGAACATGACTCCTTTCCTAGATAAATGTTATTATGCTATATGGGATTAAATGAAAACGATTAGTGTTCTCCCTCTATTAAATAGAACTTTAAAAGCAACATTGTAGACCAAGGGAATCTCAGAGTGATACCGGCCAGAAGAAAGTCTTTTATTAGCACCCATCCATTTTGTTTTTTACCTCTTCTCTATACACACACACACACACACACACACACACACACACACACCATAATCAAATGTCTAAGATGCTTTTCCAGATGTGGTTTCTCTATTGCTGCAAATTTGCTACAGCCCTGACACTTTATATATACGGCTTTAATCTGGTCAGTGCTTTCTTTCTTCAAAAGTTAATTTTCTTTTAGCTAGCAGGGACAGTAGTATACCTTGGGCAACTTGCCTCACAGCAGTGGTTCCCAAGAGTGGTCCCTGACTCATAATCACCTGAGAACTTGTTAGAAATACAGATTCTCCATCCTATTCTAAACCTACTCATTTAGGAATTTTGAGAGTTGGATATGTTTTAACAAACCCTTCAAAAAGTTTTTGGAGCCAGGTGGTAGTGCGCCTGATTAAGTGCTCACATGACAGTGAGCAAGGACCCTGGTTAAAGCCCTCATTCCCCACCTGCAGAGGGAAAGCTTCAGGAGTAGTGAAGCAGGGTTTCAGGTGTCTCTCTGTCTCTATCCCTCTCTATATCCCCCATCCTCTCAATTTCACTGTCTCTATCCAATAATAAATGCATAAATAAAAAGATTTCCTTTAAAATTATTATTCATAGCAACCCGTTGACAACACACACACACTCACTCTAATTAGTGAAGAGCCAATCAATTTTAACTTGAAAAACTAATTCTGGGGAAGCCATACATGTGATAAACATTAATGGATGTTTAATGACAGACAGACCAGAGCAAGAAGGCTTCACTATCTATATGTCACATTCCAAAAGAAAGCAAATAAATAGTCTTCCCAGGGCCTGAGGGGGGAAAAAAAAAAGCAAACAAACAACAACTATGTCCTATTATGCACTGGTTACTCTGAAGTCATAACTAATAACATCCTTGACTGGACTATTGAGGGATGGCCTTGTAAGAACCCTGTGCCTACCAGCAGTGCCTCCCAGGAGAAATAATATCCTCTGTTCACTTACAGATCTAATCTTAATTCTGCAGACTTTAAGGTACTTTCCCAACCATAGCAATGAAACATTTTTTTTAAAAAAGAAGGTACTCGTGGTCTCTACATTTAAAACACAACAGTCATGCCTATATATATGCAATAAAATATTTCAACATTTCACTTTAAGTGATTCAAAAGTTTAAGATTAATTTCAGAAAGCCTTCCCTAGATAATAAAGAAACATTTTTTTAAAAAAAGAAGGTACTTGTGGTCTCTACATTTAAAACACAACAGTCATGCCTATATATATGCAATAAAATGTTTCAACATTTCACTTTAAGTCATTCAAAAGTTTAAGATTAATTTCAGAAAGCCTTCCCTAGACAATAAAGAGATTAGTCACAGCAAAGATTTTCTTTCCCTATGTTGGGGCAGGGGTTATAGGAGTAGAAAATAAGAACGGAAGAAAGGAATGCAATAAACTCTTCTGACAACAAAAATAAGAAAATATCTGAAGAATAACTCCTGATAGAAATAGATCTTTCTTAAAAGTTTGTTTATATAGTTTATCTCATCTCTTTATGTTTAGCTGAATAGAGATATTTTAGTAGTGCATGCTAACAGGTGGAAAGGAAGTTTTTTTTTTTTTCTCACTTCCCTTTAGATTGTTCAAAAGTGGAATTACCACATGCTGCTCTGAGCACAATACATGACTTTGCTTTGGCTGAGATTTCAATTCAGAAAGAAAATAAAATATTCCTCTTTCCATTTTCCCTAGACCAGACTCAGCTCTTTCTTTGATGAGATCAGTCTCCCAGGGGACAAACCACCACACAATTTGAGAAACAGTGTTCTAGATTTGAAACAAAAAGCAACACAATGGAAAATCAGCAGTCACTTGTTTTGCCACTGGAGAGAGGTGTACTGTATAACAACCTTCTTTTCATTACTAAGCTAAGTTACTGATTCAGTCAGTAGTACAAATAGCTTTAACTTCTTTAACTTTCCATGAGGAAAAAGTGATGTCCTTTATATTTTCAGCAATCCGTGAAATAAAATCAGAGAACAGGGATATCTAAGTTGCATCTTTTTTTGGTTTCTTAAGAATTTGACTTAAGGATTTACATGGGAAGTAAGCAGCATGTCACTCAGGTACTACATTAGAAAGAACGCATAATATGTAGCATATATGTGTAATCCTTAAATACACATTCAAGTCTTTAATCTGGGGTTAAATAAACTACAGCCTGTGAGCTAAATATTCAACACTGGAATGGCTAAGAACAAATGAATATGGGGTAGTGGGAGATATCACTGGGGCCAGGTAGTGGCGCACCTGGTTGGGTGCATGTTACAGTGTTCAAGAACCCAGGTTTGAGCCCCAGTCCCCACCTGCTTTACAAATGGTAAAGCAGTGTTGCAGGTATCTCTTTGTCTCTCTCCCTATTTCCCCATTCCCTCCTGATTTCTGGCTGTCTCTATCTAATAAATAAAGATAATTTTAAAAAGGAAAGTATCATGGAACAAAAAATAAATAAATGTGCAAGAATTTATAGTCTGACTCAATATTTTGCAATTTAATTTTCCTTTCTTCTTTTGTAGACTTAGGTTGGTGCTGCTGGTTTTAAATGACTAATTAATGGCTTCCTCATTTTATATCTTTTTAAAAATTTTCTTTATTGGGGATTAATGGTTTACAGTCAACAGTAATATACAACAGTATGTACATGCATAGCATTTCTCAGTTTTCCACATAACAATTCAACCAGTCCACGGCATATATCCAAGGGACATGAAATCACTAATTCATAGAGACATATGCACCCCTGTGTTCATAGCTGCTTTATTCACAATTGCTAAAGAGTGGACCTAACCAAAGTGCCCACTGCCAGATGACTGGATGAAGACGTGATGGAACATCTATTCACTGGGTAATACTCTGCGATAAAAGATGCTTTTGTGTCCTTTGGGACAAAATGGATGAAACTGGAGGTGATTGTGCTTAGTGAAGTCAGTAATAAAATGAAAGGCAATTACTAGATGGTTTTGCTCATGTGTGGAATACAGGGATCTGAAACACATGAACTTGCAAAACAAAAAACCAAAACAAACAAATAAACAAAAAAGAAAAACAGACTGAACTGTCTTTAAAACTTCGTTAGTGTGGAACTATACCTGTGTAATCCTATAGCCTTGTAAACCACTATTAAATCACTAATAAAAAGTGTAAAAAAAAGTTAAATAAATCAAAAAGATGTGTATGAGACAAAAATTAGTTATCATCTTACAATTACAGGTATTTAATAACTAGACCACATCTCTGCCCCCCCCCATCTTTACAATGACACTATGCTAAAAAGGCTTGAGAGTAACTGACTTGATTTTATAAGGTCAGTGTTAGGATTCAAACTTAAAAAGATATGTATGCTAGTCAAAAAAGAAACCAGATTAAAAAACAGTCTGAAGAACTAGAAGTTATAAAGCACAAAATGTAAATGAATTATTTCTTTCTTTAGACTTATGTATCTTATGGAAAGAGAGCAGAGAGAGTGTGAGAGAGCACTTAGGGCCACTTCCCAGGCAGCAGAAGGTATTCCCAATACAGACCTTACTCAGATTAAGTCATCAACTTGAAAAACAACCAATGACAAGTCTCACTGCATCATTTGTTCACTGTTCAAAATGACATTTTATACACATAGGAAAACCACAGTGAGGTGAGGAAATCATTCTTCTTCAAAGGTATATCTACTTTGTATTTTAAAACTTTCTTGTTTTAGACATGAGGCTTCAATGAGGTTGTAAGATAATTATTCTACTAAACAACAGTGGAAGACTTCCCTTAGTCAGTTTTCAAAGTGCCACCTTACAATTGTAGGGGATACTTTCCTCAGCAATAATCTAAGGAAAAAAAAGTTTTCACAGTGCTTGAAAATCTATGAAAACATTAGTCTTTTTCTTCAAGGGAATTATCAACCAAACAGATCTGTAAGGGAGGGCAGGCTCCTGTCTAGACAGGTAACTCCTTTTTCCCACACCTCCCTAGCCATCTGCGTATCTCTAAACCAGAGGCAGATGAACTAGGACACCTAAGGCACTCTTTAGTGTCAATCCCTCCCTCCCCAGACCAGAGGTTTGTTTTAACAAGTATCTTCTAAGGAATCCTTAAAGGTTATGCTTTACAAAAGATTGCTTATTAGCAAAACATGGTATCTACAGTCCTAAACTCTTATATATTTTTTAAAAGAATAGTTTTATTTATTTGTTTATTATTTATTTATTTTTTATAAAGACAGAAATTGAGAGGGGAGGGGAGTGAGAGAGGGAGACAGAAAGAGACAACACTCCTGAAGCTTTCTCCTTCAGATGGGTGTTGTTAAAATTCGGAGGCTCTAGCTGGCCGGGCTGGCTTCACGGGCGGGTAACAGAGATGACCAGAGACATACAGCTGGGCAGGGAAGCTGTATTTCTTTATTCACGAACAACGATTCATAAACTAAGACAAACTAATCACCAAACAGAACTCTGCTGTCTCTTTGCGGCGCACAAGCACTCTCTCTAACTCGAACTCTGCAACTCTGGAACTCTGGCAGGGTTCCTTCAGGCGGGGCCAAGCGGGTGGAAACTAACTGGACTGATCCAATTCTCTTGGCGGGGGAGAACTAGAACAACCCAATGTAAAGCATACAACAGATGGGGACCAGGGGCTTGAACCCAGCTCCACGTGCACTTTGCTTAATTAGGTCTGCCACAGCCTGCTGTCCCAAACACTTAAATAACTTCTTTGCTTCAGAAAACTGTACCAAATGAACATTATGACTATTGATGAAAATATACACAATTAAGGAAACTTTTAGTTCAGGAGATATATACATCACATGTTCAATAAATGTAGAGAAAATTCAATTATCCATTTGTAGAAAAACTGCCATAATCAATTGAGGAGAGCAGCATATTTGCCAGATGCAAGAATATTTTAAATAATTCAGAATTATATATAAAACAAGTAAGCAATGCCATTAAATAGGGTTGCAGATGTACACACAGCATAAATTAGGAGGGGGATTTAATTTTCAAAAGGATTAGTTCAAAATACAACATGTAGCAACTTGAAGAAAAGCCTGTGCATTTTTTTGAAGGTCACATTTACAGTTTATTCCATAACAGAGTGTAAAGGATTTTCTTGTAGAGTTATGAAGACCAGCTTACCTTCATTTCCACAGCAGCAGTATTTTGGTCATAATGGCCCATCAGATTAGGGAAAAATGTCATGTTATATGCCATCTTCATACATCTGGGGATAGTAATTGGCTCACAAGTGAAAAGACTGTGCCCTTTTATCAGGGGCAGAAAAACACATGTCCACACAACTGCAAACATTTCCATTTTCCCTCAACTTCTGGATTTCACCACATGGCTCACAGTAATTTTCTCATTCTCAGGTTTCCATCCAAAGATAAAATGTTCAAATTCCTCATTTCATTATTTTACCATTTTGAAGGAAGCTCTTTTCCTGAAAACGACTTCTGGGTCAATCTCTGTAAAAACAACCAAGAGGGTGTTATCAGCCACATTTGCCATAAACTCAAGTGCAAAAGTGAAAGTGCAGGGTTGGGATTTTTCACCCTAGGGAACTAACACTGGCAAATCCATGGAAAATTCCACCCTCCTGAGACACCAGTCCACCTGCTTTGGCACTGGACATATCATTTGGCCAGGAACTTTCATCTCCATGGAGCCCATGATTGAAGGTTTCTGTTGTTTGAAGCACAGGGTGCAAAATGGTTGGGTGGGGAGAGAGAGACACTGGAGGAGAAGTAGGGGCAGAGATGTAGACAGGGAGAATTACTGGGAGTTGGGAATACATTTAAAAGGAGGCCTAGAATCATAAACTCCTATGAACTCCTGTTGGAATGCCATACTGTGCACTACAAAACAAGAGTTCCCTGGAAACTCCTTATGGTATGACAGGTTCTTAAACTCAAAGACTCTCAAGGGCCAACTTCTGGAGCTGTCTTTAGGGGAGACACTTTTTTTAAATCTTTTCATTTATTTATTATTATTGGACAGAGAAAACAAGAAATTGAGAGGGAGAAGGGAAGAGAGGGAGAGACAAGACACAGCAGCCCTGCTCCACTACTTCTGAAACTTTCCCCCTGCAGGTGGGGACCAGGGGCTTGAACCCAGGACTTTGCACACTGTAATGTAAACGCTGAGCTTAAGAAGGTGCTCCACTCCCTTTGCCCCCACTTTTCTGTTTTTCCAAGGCCCAAAATGTTGCTCCTAGGAAGGAGCAGGAGCGAAGCTATTTAATGGTTTTCCTAGGCTGGGGGAGGGGCCTGCTCAGTTAGCTACCAGCTGAGTCAAGAAACACGTCACAAGGGGAAGATAGAAACAGGCTGGGGATTTGGATCCACATGCCAATGCCCGTGTCCATCGGAGAAGCAATTACAGAAGCCAAAACTCCCACCTTCTGCACCCCATAAAGAATTATGATGCATACTCCCAGTGGAAGAGAAATGACAGAGGGAAGACGAACTCTTGAACTTCAACTCCATCAGGACCCGGAGAGAGAAGAGGAAAAGAGGAGGGGCATTTGGATGCAGTAATAAGTGTAGGTGTGACTCAGAAAGGAAGAGAAGACGGGACCATGGGGAAAAAGGGGGGGGGGGCAAAGATATACAAATAGAGACAGATAGTTGTAGAAATAATAGTTAACCCATATCTGCAACCTTAAGAGAGAGAACTGCTGTAGCTTCCAATGTGGGATCGGTGTGGATTTGTACCGCTGTGATCTTAATAATTCTGTAAATCGATATTAAGTCCCAAGTAAAATTAAAATAGTAAAATAAAAAATAAGTAAATCTTAAAAAAAAAAAAAAAGGAAAAAATAATTTTGGTCCATACTCCCAGAAGGCTAAAGAACAGCGAAGTTTCCAATGGAGGGTATGGGACACGGAACTCTGGTGGTGGGAACTGTGTGGAATTGCAACCCTGTTATCCTATAATCTGGCTCATTATTATTAAATCACTAATAAAATGTTTAAAAGGCACCCCCCAAATGCCACCCTCGCCTGCACGCGGGCTCCCTTATTCCACAAGGCGGCTCCCCAGGGTGGGGGCCCCAGGCCCAGCCGGGCGCCTGCAGGAGGTGGCCCCAACTTCCGCGACACCTCTGGGAGGGTGCCCCTTCGGCTCGGGCCGCCCCGCCAGGCCCGTCCCGCTCATCCCGTCCCACAGCCTCACCTGGGCGGCACGGGAAGGCAGTTGTGCTCGCCGCCCTGCAGAGCAGCCCCGCGGCCCCGACACTCCGGGGTTCCCGGGACTCCAGCCTCGTCGGGAGCCGCTCGCGGAGTGAGAGCTGCGCGATCCCGCGAGACTGCACCGCGGGGCTGAGCCGGCAGGTCCCGGCTTGCAGTGGCGTCCGCCCGCGCAGGGCGCTGGGCTCCGGGTTCAGCGCAGCCGGCCGGGGGAGGACGGGGTTTGGGAGGGGCGGGACCGGGCTCCCAGCTCCGCTCAGCCGCCGGGGCGGGGCCTATTTGAGGGCGGGGCCTGGGCCGGGAGAGCGGGTATGTGGGGGGCCGCTACACCTTGCGCGCCATTCTGGCACCAGAAGCACTCACAAGGCTGCGCCCTGCCTTGTCCGTTCCAGTTCAGGGGGTTCAGACTGTGGGAATTTGGGGGAAGCTCTTGGTAATGTCTCCAAATAAAGAAAAGAATCCAAGGAGGCCAGGAGCTAGCACACTGGGTAAAGCGCACCTTGCTATACTTGAGAATGTGAGAGCATCTGCAAAGGTAAGTTTCAGGAGCGGTGGAGCAATGCTGTGGTGTCTGTCCCCTCTTTTTTCCCTCACTCATTTTCAGTAGGAAAGGAAAAAGAAGAAAGTCAAGAAAAAAGGGAAAAGTTCGCCAGGAATGGTGGAACGGAACCCTAGAGATAACCTTGGAGAAGGAAAACTTCACTTAATTTTGGATTGCAGGAACTAAGATTCTTTTTATTATTATTCATTTTTTAATGAGTGAGAGATACAGAAAGAGAGAAACAGAGACAGAAACTGGAGCACTGCTCAGCTCTGGCTATGGTGGTGTAAGAAATTGAACCTAGGACCTCAGAGCCTCAAGCATGGAAGTCTTGCATAAACGTTATGCTATCTTCTCAGCTTGGAACCAAGATTATGAAGTAGGACCCATTTACTCTATCAAGATGATTTCCTGAATTGTTAGCTGGGTAACTTTTCCTGCAGAAGTATTCTAAAATGACCTATCATTTATTAGAGCAGTCTGATCACCAGCTTGAAGCATGGGTGTCTATGAAATTCCTATCCTGTGGCAGGTCCTAGTTTTATGGATGCAAAAACATAACAGAAATTTGAATTGCCTTAAGAGTCATCTTAGTGTTTCCTATCAACTCTTTGTGAATCATCTCATGTTCTGCTTATTCCTCGCCTCCTTCCTCATTGACTTCAACAACCGTAGGTCCTTTTGCTGTCTTTAAGATTTGGCTTTTCCATAATATCATGTAGTAGAGAGTCTTTTTTTACACTGATATTCACTTACTCTTCCTCCATGTCTTCTCAATACTTTCGAGCACTTTTCTTTTTAGTGAAAAATAATATTCTGTTATCTGGATGTATCACAATTTACTAATCCATTAAACCACTGAAGGGCATTTTGGTTTGTTTCAAGTTTGGGCAACTAGAGGTATAATGTTATAATCAACATCTGTGTACAGGATTTTTCTTTTAATTTTTAAAAAATTTATTAGTGACTTAATATTGATTTACAAAATTATAAGATAACAGGGATACAACTCTTCATTGTTCCCATAATCAGAATTCTGTATCCCCATTCCTACCACTGGAAGCTACAGCAGTTCTCCTAAGGTCACAGATATGAGAATATCCACTTCAAGTTGGATGAATTTGCTAGAACAACTCACAGAACTCAGAAAACCCATTTCCATTTACTCCCTAGATGACAGGTTTATTACAAAGGACACTAATCAACAGGTAGATAGAACAGATTCAATAGTCACTTCCGTTAGGAACATCATCATAAGCTCTCTTGTGGGCCTCTCCAGGACCTTGCCCTCATTGTAGAGCAGCAATGGTAGGGACTGCCCCACTCTCCAAAGGGAGGCTGGATTAGCCCACTCTGCCACTCAAGGAAGATTGGTCCTGAAATGAGTGCAGCCTAGAATGTTCCCAGCAGTGACCACGAACTGTGAGCTCAGATGGACAGGGACTCAGAGGTCACACAGGCTCCTGTGCTAAATATGAATAGATATGGGCCCTAGGTCAGATCCATGGGGTTAACAGTTAATGGTATTTATATACTTTCATCACATTTGGGAGTTACTTTCTATTCTAATCCAGCTTTCTAGCCCTATTCTCAAGTCTGATGCCATCTTCCCCGATAATACTTTTAGTCCACCTGAATGTTTGCTATTAGGCTCAGTCAAAAATTAGTAAAGTCATGGGCCTCTTGGAACATACCTAAAATAGACCTACTAACTTCTTCCCACATGAAGACTCCTAGTTTCATCTACTCTATTCCTACCTTTGGGTTTCTGTTTGTTGAACAATTTGTCCTGCTTTTTATCTCACCAGTTTTCAGCCACCAAGTTGCTGATGCTACTAGGATTCCAGCTTGGCTTTCCTAGGCAGTTGACCTCACTATTGTGTCCTGGAACCTCACCTCTCCAGAGCCCTACTCACTAGGGAAAGACAGAAACAGGCTGGGGGAGAGCAGGTGGTGGGGCACCTGATGAAATGCATACATTACAGTGTGCAGGGACCTGGGTTCAATCCCCTGGTTCCCACCTGCAGTGGGAAAGCTTCATGAGTGGTAAAGCAGGGCTGCAGATGTGTTTTTGTCTCTTTCCCTATCTCTATCCCTCCCCTGCCTTCTCAATTTCTATCTATTTCTATCTTCTCAATTTCTCTATCCAATAATAAATAAATTAAAAAATTAAAAAGATGAAAAAACATGCTGGGGTATGAGCTGACCTGCCAACACCCATGTCCAGCAGAGAAGCATTTGAAGAAGACAGACCCTCTACCTTTTGCACCCCATAAAGAATTTTGGTCCATACTCCCAGAGGGATAAAGAATAAGGAATAACTTCCAATGGAGGGGGTGGGAAATGGAACTCTGGTGGTGGGATCTGTATGGGATTATACCCCTGTTATCTTATACTCTTGTTAATCATTATTAAATCACTAATAAAAATTAATAAAAAAGAAGAGATGCAACAGGCACTCTTTAGGTACACTATTCACACAAGTCTCCACATGTTTGCCAAACTGAAGTCCTGATTTGAGTTTTTTTTTAATGGGAAGGTCACCACATGGGATGACTAATTAATTCATTGACTTGGTGGTTGAAGTCAATTGCCAGTTCTTATCCCTTCCCTTGATGTGGGGTTTGAAATGAAAATAGAAGTTCCAACCCTTTGTTATTTTTAAGACTTAATTCTTTTTTTTTAATGTTTTTTTAAATATTTATTTTATTTATTTATTCCCTTTTGTTGCCCTTGTTGTTTTATTGTTGTAGTTATTATTGTTGTCATTGTTGGATAGGAGAGAGAGAAATGGAGAGAGGAGGGGAAGACAGAGAGGAGGAGAGAAAGACAGACACCTGCAGACCTGCTTCACCACCTGTGAAGCGACTCCCCTGCAGGTGGGGAGCCGGGGTTCGAACCGGGATCCTTATGTCGGTCCTTGTGCTTTGCACCACTTGCACTTAACCCGCTGCGCTCCCAATCTTTTTTTTTTTTTTTGCTTTTTTTTTTTTAATTGGGAATTAATGTTTTACATTCAACAGTAAGTACAATGGTTTGTATATGCATGACATTCCCCAGTTTCCCATATAACAATACAACCCCCACTAGGTCCTCTGAATCCTTCTTGGACCTATATTTTCCCCACCCACCCACCTGAGTCTTTTACTTTGGTGCGATATGCCAATTCCATTTCAGGTTCTACTTGTGTTTTCTTTTCTGATCTTGTTTTTCAACTTCTGCCTGAGAGTGAGATCATCCCATACTCATCCTTCTGTTTCTGACTTATTTCACTCAACATGATTTTTTCAAGGTCCATCCAAGATCGGCTGAAAACGGTGAAGTCACCGTTTTTTTTACAGCTGAGTAGTATTCCATTGTGTATATATACCACAACTTGCTCAGCCACTCATCTGTTGTTGGACACCTGGGTTGCTTCCAGGTTTTGGCTATTACAAATTGTGCTGCCAAGAACATATGTGTACACAGATCTTTTTGGATGGATGTGTTGGGTTCCTTAGGATATATCCCCAGGAGAGGAATTGCAGGATCTTAGGGTAGGTCCATTTCTAGCCTTCTGAGAGTTCTCCAGACTGTTCTCCACAGAGGTTGGACCAATTGACATTCCCACCAGCAGTGCAGGAGGGTTCCTTTGACCCCACACCCTCTCCAGCATTTGCTGCTGTTACCTTTTCTGATGCATGACATTCTCACAGGAGTGAAGTGTATCTCATTGTTGTCTTTTATTTGTATTTCTCTGACAATCAGAGACTTGGAGCATTTTTTCATGTGTTTCTCGGCCTTTTGGATCTCTTCTGTGGTGAATATTCTGTCCAAGTCCTCCCCCATTAAGACTTAATTCTATTTGATAGAACAAGAGAAATTGAGAGGAAGGGGGAGATAGAAAAGGAGAGACAGAGAGAAACCTGCAGACTTGCTTCACCACTCATGAAGCATTGTCCCCTGCAGGTGGGGACTGGGGAGCCTGAACCTGGGTCCTTGTGTATGGTAATACATGCACTTAAAACAGGTGTGCCAACACCTGGCCCCTCTCTTTTCTTTTTTCTTTTTTCCCCCATATTTTTAAACTATTGATTTGATAGTAATTTACAAGATTATCAGAAAATAATGGCATAAGTCCACATCACTGCACCAAAGTTCTGTGGCCCCCCAAAAAAACCTTTATTGTTTTTGGTTTCCTTAGTGAAACCTCAATACTCATATTCAGGTGCTTCCCCGAAGTTACATTCACTAAAACATAAAAAGACACCTTTAATGCTGTGGACATCTAGGAAATTTGAAGGCTTTTGGGGAAGTTGTGATCAAGACTGAATGAACAAGGACTGGGTAGTGGCATACCTGGTTGAACACACATGTTACAATGCATAAGGACTGGGGTTTGAGCCCCCAGTACCCTATTACAGAAGGAAAGCTTTGCAAATGGTGAAGCAGGGCTGCAGATGTCTCTCTGTCTCTCTCCCTCTTTATCTCTTTTTTAAAATAAATTTTATTTACTTATTATATATATATATATATAACTATATATATATATATACAGACAGAGAGAGAGAGAGAAACTTAGAAGGGAGGGCTCGATAGAGAAAGAGACAGACACCTGCAGCCCTGCTTAACCACTCATGAAGCTTTCCCCCTGCAGGTGGGGACTTGGGGCTTGAACCTAGGTTCTTGTACACTGTACTGTATGCTCTTAACTAGGTGTGCCACTTCTTGGCCTCTCTCCTTCTTTATCTCCCCATCCTCTCTCAATTTCTGGGTGTCTCTATACAATAAATAAATAAATAGAGATACTTTTAAAAAAGACTAAATGAATGAACACACACACACACACACACACACACACACACACACACGCCTGTCACTTCTTTCTCTAAAAGCTAATTGCTTCAGTGTTGGTAGCTTACCAGTTAGCCTTCTGCTGTGTTTGTATTAATTATTTACTACATATGAAAGACAAGAGTTTCATGTTAGACAGAAAAAGAGAGAGAAGTCAGAATACCATTCTGGGCACACAAGGTGCCAGGGATCTAACCAGGAATCTCAGGCATGTAACTTTTGATGGTTTCTCTGGCCACTAATTTTTTTTCCCCTTATAGAACATTATTGCAATTAATGATGGATTTTTTCCCTTGTCTTTTTTCTCTTTTAGCTTTTCAGTTTTGGAAGTTTCAACTGGTGTGGCATCAAGCCCGAATTCTTTTATTTTTTAAAATATTTATTTATTTTCCCTTTTGTTTCCCTTGTTTTTTTTTTTTTGTTGTTGTTGTAGTTATTATTGTTGTTATTGATGTCATCGTTGTCAGATAGGACAGAGAGAAATGGAGAGAGGAGGGGAAGACAGAGAGGGGGAGAGAAAGATAGACACCTGTAGACTTGCTTCACTGCCTGTGAAGTGACCCCCCTGCAGGTGGGGAGCCGGGAGCTGGAACTGGGATCCTTAGGCTGGTCCTTGTGCTTTGTGCCGAGCACGCTTAACCCGCTGCCCTACCGCCCGATTCCCAAGCCTAAATTCTGTCTTCAACTAAATTGTTTACTAATGAACCCATCAAAGGTATTTTTCATATCTCTCTATTTATGTTACTCATTTGTGAGTTGCTTGTTGCCTGCCTTTTTTCCCTCTAAAATCCTTAGCATATTTGTCATAAGTATTTAAATTACTGCTCTAATAATTTCAACACCCTTATTATATCTGCATCTGATTCTAGGCTTTATCTGCCTAATCTAATCTGTTTCTTGCTTTAGAGTATGCCTTGTAATTTTTTGTTTGTTTGTTTTGTTACCAGAGCACTCTTTAGCTATGGTTTATGGTGGTGTGGGGGATTGAACCTGGGACTTAGGAGCCTCAGGCATGAGAAGGCATTTGCATAACCATTATGCTATATACCCTCCACCCATAGTTTTTTTTCTTTTTTAGTCAGATACTACTTACTGAGTGAAAGGAGCTATGGTAACTTAGACTGTAGTGATGTGGTGTTAAGGTGGGGCTGCCCAGGGGAATAATTCATTTTAAATATATATATATATATATATATATATATATATATATATATATATTTATTTATTATTGGATAGAGACAGAGAGAAGTTGAGAAGGGAGGAGGAGATAGAGAGGGAGAGAGATAGAGAGAGATACCTGCAGCTCTACTACACCACTCGTGAAGCCTTTGCCCTGCAGGTGGGGACCAGGAGCTTAAACCCGGGTCCTTGCACAATATAATGTGTGTACATAACCAGGTGAGCCACTGCCTGACCCTTTGACTAGGTCTGTTTCAAGACTTAATGAGTCTGTGTCCCTTGGGCTGTGAACCCCACTATTGTTTTTCACTTTTTTTTATATTTTATTTATTAATGAGAAAGATAGGAGAGAGAGAGAGAAAGAACCAGACATCACTCTGGTACATGTGCTGCTGGGGATTGAACTCAGGACCTCATGCTTGAGAGTCTGTGCCTTAGCCACTGCGACACCTCCCAGACCACTGTTTTTCACTTTATCTGTTCCTTTGGTGAGGCAGAATGGCTAGAGTGGACTAGGGCTGGGTATTTCTCTTTCTTCTGAGTAGTTATGCTCTGATAATTTTTACATAGAGGCAAACCTTATTAAAATGAGCAGAGTATCCATGTGTGTGTGTGTGTGTGTGTGTGTGTGTGTGTGTGTATTTTCTTTATTTGGGGGAATTAATGCTTTACAGTTGATGGTAAAATACAGTAGTTGGTACATGTGTAACATTTCTCAGTTTTCCACATAATATTCTAACCTCCCCACCACCTGTTCCAGAACCTGAACACTCTGTCCTTACATGTTTCAATATGCTTTCTCCCCCCACCCCTCACCACTGACAGTAGGAGCATGGTGAGATTTTTCTCCAATTGAGTTCAGTTGGAGAACTTGATAGATCTTTAGGGGATGAAACACAAAAGTGTAAAAGATCACATGGCCTCCTCCCTGAAGAAGGGGTCCCTTGAAGCTCTTAACTACCTGTTTAACACTCTGAACCTTCATCAGTTTTCCTTTCTTTTTTTTTGCCTGTGGGGCTTGGTGCTGGCATTATGAATCCACTGCTCCTGGTGGCTATTTTTTCCATTTTATTGGACAGGACAGAGAAAAATTGAGAGGGGTTGGGGAGACCGAGAGAAAGAGAGACAGAGAGACCTGCTTCACCGCTTATAAAGCATCCCCCCTACAGGTGGGAAGCAGGGGCTTGAAACCCAGTCCTTTTTTTTTTAAATTTATGTTTTATTTAAGAAAGGATAAATTAACAAAACCATAGGGTAGGAGGGGTACAACTCCACACAATTCCCACCACCCAATCTCCATATCCCACCCCCTCCCCTGATAGCTTTCCCATTCTCTATCCCTCTGGGAGCATGGACCCAGGGTCATTGTGGGTTGCAGAAGGTGGAAGCTCTGGCTTCTGTAATTGCTTCCCCGCTGAACATGGCCCAGTCCTTATTCTTAGTACTATGTGCACTTAACTGGGTGTGCCACCACCTGGCCCCCAATTATCATTAATTTATATGAAAAAAAATTTAGTGTTCTCAGATGCAAAATAATATGACAACAGCCTATGTATCAAAGGGATCACTCTTACTTGCAGAGTATATATTATCTCTAGATAACCCAATGCAAAACAGAGGCACCCAATGCAGTTTTCACTTTGTGCAATTTGTTGTCAAGGCAAAATCCTCCTCATATGTCTTTCAGTTAGAAAAAATGGAATAGTGGGGCCACGTGATGGTGCACCTAGTTAAACACACACATTACAATATGCAAGGACCTGGGTTCAAGGCCCCAGTCCCCACTTGTAGTGGGAAAGCATCACAAGTGGTGAAGCAGGGCAGCAGATGTCTCTCTGTGTCTCTCCCTTTTTATATCCCCTGTCCTCTCAATTCCTGGCTGGTTCTATCTAATAAGCAATGATACTTAAAATTTAAAATGGAGGGGCAGGTGGTGAAGCACCTGGTTAGTGGGCAAGGACCCGGGTTCAAGCCCGTGGTCCCCACCTGCAGGGGGAAAGCTTCACAAGTGGTGAAGTAGAGCTTGGAGGTGTCTCTCTGTCTCTCTATCTTCCCCTCCCCTCTCAGTTTCTCTCTGTCTCTATCCAATAATTAACTAATTAAAATATATAGGGACCAGTTGGTGGTACACCTAGTTTAGCGCACACACTACAATGTACAAGGACCCAAGTTCAAGCCCCTGGTCTCCACCTGTAAGGGGAAAGCTTTGAGAGTGGTGAAACAGGGCAGCAGGTGTCTGTCTCTCTGCTTCTCTAGCTCCCTTTACCCTCTCAATTTCTCTCTATATCCAATAATAAATTAAGTAAAAGAACATATATATATGAAAAAATGGGATAGCAATATAGGTCTTTGGTAAAAAATAAAGAGTCAAAACATTAAATTTTGGAAAATAAGGAATGTCTTCATTTGGTGATATCTGTGACTCTGTAGAGAGAATCTGGTTAATGGCATTACGAGATTGTTCACCACTACCAGGTTATGTGAAGGACAGTACCTACAGTCTTCCCCATTAGGTCAGTGTGTGGCTACCAGCAAGAACTTTAGATTTATACTTACTGGGTTTGAAACATGGACTAGAGGGGCCAGGCAGTGTTGTACCTGGTGAAGTGCACATACTGCAGTGCCCAAGGACCTGCATTCAAGCCCCTAGTCTCTACCTACAGGGGGGAAATTTTCACGAGTGATGAAGCAGGGTTGCAGGTGTCAGTGTTTCTCTCCCTGTCTATCTCCCCCCTCTATTAATTTCTCTCTGTCTCTATCCAGTAATTATAATAAAAGCAGCATAGACTAGATATTTTCTAACTTGTACCTTAGGTAAATTACTACCGCTCTTTGCCATCGTTTCTATAAATGTCAGATCAGTTTAACAACAATATGCTTCTCACAGTTGTCACGAGCCTTAAGAATTATTTCCTATAAAGCATTACAACTATTGCCTGGTTTGGTAGTATGCCCAATTAATGCTGCCTCTCACTAAATCATTTGAAAAAAAAAAGTGCCTGGAGTCTTCCAGAATCCAGACAGATAATGGTGGTCGGACCTGTTATGACTGGAATGCCCTTATCTTTCCCATCTGTCTCAGGAAGTATTTGAAAACCACACAGTAAATCAGTTTACAGGTCAGCGAGGTGCTTCTTTTAGTCTCAACTATGCTGTGTCATGAGTCTGTGGTTAGCTGTGGGTCAGCTAGATGGCTCTGCTTCTAGATGCCGGTTCTAGACATTGATACTCCACATTGTCCAGCAGATTATCTAGAGGTTGTTCATAGGAGAGTGAAAGTATGAAAAGCTTTTTGGGAGCTAAAATCAGAAGTGCTCAATATTGCTTCTGTTACATTTGCTTGAGCAAAGCAACCACAGAGCCTGCACAGATTCAAAGGGCTGAGAAATGTCTTCTTCCAGTAGGAGACTTTCAGAGTCATCTTGCATAGGAAAATGGATAAAGGAAAAGGAATCACTGAAGTTATTGTTTACGACTCCTTTTTCTACCTCTCCCTTCCCTTCCCCTCCCCTCCCCTTCTCTCGTCTTCTCTTTCCATTTTTCTACCATCAGGGTTATTGCTGGGGCTCAGTGCCTACATGATGATTCCATCCCTCCTGGAAGCCATTTTTAAAAAAAATATTTATTTTTGTATTACAGAATTACATATCAACAGGGGTTTGAATCCACACCATTCACACCACCAGAGTTCTGAATCTTCAGTCTCCCTACTGCAGTCCACCACAGTTCCCCTAAGGTTGTAGACATGGGCCAACTATCATCTCTACAACTATCTGTCCACATTTATACATAGTTGACCCCTTTTTTTCTGGTTTAATCCTCTCTTCCCCTCAGAGCCACTCATGCCAACATAACTACCTCTATATATTCCTCTTCTTTTCCATCTCTCTCTCTCTGGCTGCTGATGGAGCTGGAGTTCAGAGTTCTCTTATCTTCATCCTATCACTTCTCCCCTGCTGGGAGTATGGATCAAGGTTGTTTTGGGGGAGCAGAAGGTAGGAGCTTCTCTGTAGCTTCTATGTAGCTGCTTCTCTTCTGAGCACGGGCATTGAAAAGTCAATCCATACCCCCAATTTGTTTCTATCTTTCCCTAGTGGACCAGAGCACCGGAGATGTGAGGGTCCAGGACACATTGGTGAGGTCATCTGCGTAGACAAGTTGGGATGGAGTTGTGGTAGTATCTGTAACTTGGTATCTGGAAGGAGGTATGACCTAAATTGAGACAAAATGGTTAATGAATAGGAACCATAAAGTAGGATTAAAGCAGATGAGATTAGGGATTTTAGGGTAGAAGAAAGCTAGGAAATCCATTTTAGGCATGCTTCTGGGGGCACACAATTATGGTAGTTTTGCTTCAGTTTAGTAGCTAGCCTGAGGTTGGATAAGAATATTGTATGAGTGAATGGTGACAGAGTAGAGAAAAAGAGCTAGAAAGTTGGATTAAGGCAGGGAGTAGCTCTCTTTCTTGGGAAAGGTGTATAAATATTGTTGACTGTAAACCCCATCAATTTGATGTGATCTGGGGCCCATATACAGCTGAGGAACCTATGTGACCTCTACATCCCTATAGAGCTGAGTTCACATTCTGTGGTCATGAGTAGGAACATTCCAAGCTACCCCAGTATCAGGACCCATCTTCCTCAGGTGTAGCATAGAGTATGTTGTCCATCCTCCCTTCAGAGGATGGAACATTCTCTACCATTGTTGATCCAAGTTGACGGCAAGGTCCTATGGGGGCCCACAAAGGGGTCTGTTGTGTTGTTCCTGATAGAGATGAACAGTAACAATGGAGGGAGGGATCTATTCAAGATCTAGGCCCATCATGTCTGTTTGGGAATCTCAGGACTCCCTGACTAGGGCCCCAGCTGTTGGGGTGGCCTGGTAGTGACTAAAGAGTCATCATTAAAGTATGCCAGTCTCTTGCCCTTATTCAGCTTTTTCAGTCCTTGCTTTGATAAGGTTAGCTTTGGAGTGAGTCAGAGAACTGTAATAGGAAGTAAGTGAGGAGGGTATCTAAGTCTAAGTAGACACTGTTTCATTAGGAACTTTATACTGTCTCACTGCGGACTATTGTTTACTTTTGCTTTCAGGAATATATTTTGCCCTAATTTGTGGATACATGTGAACATATGCTCTATCTCATGGGACCTGGTCTGTATCTACGTTTTGGGACTTTGTTAGGAAGGGAACCACCTGGAATGGAATTAGAGAATATGAAAGGAAAGGTCTCACCCGAGTAATGAGGGTAAAGTGTTGACATTCCATGCCTGACTTCTCTGGACACAGTCTGAAGTGAAGCATGCTGAGGTGGTACTCATTTTGTTGATTAGGTTGGGATAGGTGGGTGCAATATCATTTGGTATGAATTGAGAGAAGCATGCAGGAAAGTGAGCCCCACCCTAGAGGTTCCAGGACTGGGGGAAATATAGGCTCTATAGAAGAAGTGGTCTGCTGTCTTAGGGTTTCAGAAGGCAATAGATAGTTATTGCAATAATTACATTATTGGGCAATTGGGTTAACTTTGAAATATCCCTTTGTTAGGATTTGCTGTATCATACACAACCTCACCATAATTTATGTCCTTTGACATTACTTGTATATAGCTGTGCCACCGGTTGCTTCTGTTCTCTCTGGCCTAAGCTTTTAAGAGAGTCAACATATGACTCAGCTTATGTATTAAAAAGACTCAGTCTGTGATTTAAAAAGTTTGAGACATACAATCAATTTTCCCCCTCTCATACTAATCAATTAAATAGTGATTTATCTGACTACAAATTGATAGAAGTGTACATAAACACCATTCCCACCACCAAAAGACTGTGTTCCATCCCTCCCCCACCCCAACCCTGTGAAGCTGAACATCCACCCTCACTCACCCTCAACCCAGGGTTTTTACTTTGGTGCCCTACTCTAGTTAGTTTTTTCTTATCCTCTTAGCTATTGCTCAGAATCTCCCCCAGGAAACCAAGGACTTGTTTTCCTTACCTCCTTTTATTTCTTTTCTTGAGATTTATTTTTTAAAGTTCTTTTGTTGAAGTGACAGTGCATTGTGACATTACATAAACGTCAGGGATGCACCATTATAATTTGACACAGGCATATAGTGTGAATGAGATTTAGCACTGAAAGCCTAGTTCTGCCTGTCCTTCCCCATACAATGGACTTTTGGAATTAGTTTGTTACTCTGAGACCTCAAATGTCTGATGAAAATTGTAAGTTTCCAGAATACTTGACTGCTTATGTTGGAAGGGTAAAGTAGCATTCTTTCTTGGATTTGTACATTCTAAGTTTACATCAGGCTCAACCTGACACTGTTGACTGGCTACGGAAGAAGGGAAAACGCTAGAAGAAGAAGAAGTAGAATTAATTTTGAGTTGTGATTAAGATCTGTACTTAATAATAATATAGGCTATATATCCCCCAGTTCTGGAACCTCTAGGGTGGGGCTCACATTCCTGCATGCTTCTCTCAATTCATACCAAATGATATTGCATCCACTGATCCCAACCTAATCAATGCAACGAGTACCACCTCAGCATGCTTCACTTCAGACTGTGTCCAGAGACGTCAGGCATGGAATGTCAACCCTTCAGCCTCATTACTTGAGTGAGACCTTTCCCTACTGGGGGGATTATGGTTTACAGCCAACACTAAAATGCAGTAGTTCATACATGTGTAACATTTCTTAGTTCTCCACATAACAGTTCAACCTATATACACACCAGAGTCCATTACTTTGGTGTAAATACACCAACCCCAATCCACGTTTTGCTTTGTGCTTTCCCTTCTGTTCTTATTTTTCTACTTCTGTCTATGAGTGGGATCATCCTATATTCATCCTTCTCTTTCTGGCTGACTTCACGTCACATGATTCTTTCAAGCTTCATCCAGGATGAAGTGAAGAGGGTGAAGTCACCATTTTTAATAGTTGAGTAGTACTCCATTGTGTATATAGACCACAACTTACTGAGCCACTCATTTAGATGATATTATTTTTATTTATAAAAAGGAAACACTGGCAAAAACCATAGGATAAGAGGTGTACAACGCCACACAGTTCCCACCACCAGAACTCTGTATCCCATCCCCTCCCCTGATAGCATTCCTATTGTTTATCCCTCTTGGAGTATGGACCCAGGGTCATTATGGGGTGCAGAAGGTGGAAGGTCTGACTTTTGTAATTGCTACCCCGCTGAATATGGGCGTTGGCAGGTCGATCCATACTCCCAGCCTGTCTCCCTCTTTCCCTAGTGGAGCAGGGCTCTGAGGAGGTGGACATCCAGGACACATTGGTGGAGTCAACTGCCCAGAGGAGTACATTTGGCATCATGCTAGCATCTGGAACCTGGTGGCCGAAAGAAGAGTTAACATATAGAGCCAAACAAATTGTTGACCAATCATGAACCTGAAGGCTGGAATATTGCAGATGAAGATTTGGGGGTTTCCATTTTGTAGCTAGCTAGTAGGCCTATTATAGTTATATTCCAAAGGGCCCATGACTATACTAGTTTTTTTTTTTTTTCCTGAACCTGACATCTGATATGCAGGTGGACTCAAGTTATTGTCTGGGGAAATGATGTCATGGCTGGAAAAAGGGCTAGAAACTGGATCAGGGGAGAGAGAAGCCAGATTTTCCATCTTCTGCATCCCACAATGACCTTGGGTCCATACTCCCAAAGGGTTAAAGAATAGGAAAGCTATCAAGGGAGGGGATGGGATGTGGAGTTCTGGTGGTATGAATTGTGTGGAGTTGTACCCCTCTTATCCTGTGGTTTTGACAGTGTTTCCTTTATATATATATAAAAAATGGATAAAATGGCTGCTGGGAGCAGTGGATTCATAGTGCTGGGACAGAGTCCTAGTGATGACCCAGGAAGCAGTTTAAAAAATAATAATAATACATACTACTGTGCAAGTAATTCTCTTCTCATTTTAGGGTTCAGAGAAAAAAATTTTCAAGATGATACAGCAGGAATATGGCTAAATTTAAACTTCAAACCCTGGTCTATCAGATTCCGAAGTACAATTGATTATAATGCATGTTTGAGTTACCCCTCATTATAGTTATTTTATATGCACTGCATATAATGAGATGCTGTTTTATATATGATATAAAATCAATTACTAAGTCAAAGCTACCGTGACATAACATTTGAAAGTCTGCAAAGTCATCAATCCAAAGCCATTATCCCTTAATCACAACTCAAAATCAATTCTACTTAGATTGTATAAATCTGGCAGCCATTTTTCTTTTTTCTCTTTCTTTTTTTATTTCATTTATTGTTTGATAAGACAGAGAAATTGAGAGAGGAGAGGGAGATAGAAGAGAAAGAGAGACAAATAAGAAAGAGAGAAAAAAATGGAATATAGGTCTTTGGTAAAAAGTAAAGAGTCAAAAGAAAGAGATACCTGCAGACTTGCTTCACTGCTACTGAAGCAGGATCCCCACCCCCTTGCAGGTGGGGAGTGGGGTCTCAAACCCAGGTTCTCACACATGATAATGTGTGCACTTAACCAGATGCACCACTTCCTAGACCCCAGAACTTTTTTTTTTTTTTTTTTTTTTTAACCAGAGCACTGTTCAGCTCTGGCTTATCGTGGTGCAGGAGATTGAATTTGGGACTTTGGAGCTTCAGGCAAGAAAGTCTCTTTTCATAACTATTATGCTCTCTACCCCTCCCCCAGAACCATTTTCTATGCTGTTTCATTTAAGGATTTCTTCCATACTGTTTTGGCAGATGGTCATGCAACTGGTATACCTTTAAAGCTAAGTGGACCACTAATTTTCTATAAAGCCACTCATATCATTGGAATGCTCTCCACTATTAATGCCTCTATAGAGGGAAGGATTCTGAGTGTCTTTGAATAACAGAATTGAAAGTCTTCTAGGGCATGACTGTTTTGAAGCCAAATTTCTGTACAGGAAGTCACAAGAAGTCTGCAATTCCCATCGATGGGTCCTAGTTCTACTTTGTGGTGCAAAACAAAGCATGTATTTATTACTCACTTGTTATTAAGCCATTCCATCAAGGTCTACTTTGGCCTTATGAAGCAAGTATATCATCCCCATCCCAACACTATTCATGTATTCTTCATGTATTCATGCATTCAAGATCTACTAGACAAGTGCCATGAGTAAGTCCTCATCTTAAGATGCATAAGAACATAGTGTTTCAAGACCTTAGATTTAATCCTGATGATTTTTACTATTTGTCAGTAGTATGACATGGGAAAATTATTTAAATTCTCTAATTCTCAGCTTCTTTATATTTGAAAACATTAGTATAATAATTCCCACCTCATAGCATTATTGTGATAATTAAATAAAACAAGTATAAAATATAAAATCTGCAGCTATAGTTAGTTGTATTATCTCTTTTTAAATTAATATTACTAGAAGAAAAAAATGTGCTGCTAAGAAGATATGTGTACACAGATCTTTTTGGATGGATGTGTTGGGTTCCTTAGGATATATCCCCAGGAGAGGAATTGCAGGATCATAGGCTAGGTCCATTTCTAGCCTTCGGAGAATTCCCCAGACAGCTCCACAGAGGTTGGACCAATTTACATTCCCACCAGCAGTGCAGGAGGGTTCCTTTTACCTCACAACCTCTCCAGAATTTGCTGCTGTTACCTTTTCTGATGTATGACATTCTCACAGGAGTGAAGTGGTATCTCGTTGTCTTTATTTGCATTTCTCTGACAATCAGAAACTTGGAGCATTTTTTCATGTGTTTCTCGGCCTTTTGGATCTCTTCTGTGGTGAATATTCTGTCCATGTCCTCTCCGCATTGTTGGATGGGGTCATTTGTTTTCTTGTTGTTGAGTTTGTTGTTTAGCCTCTGGTCTGATGAATGGCATGTAAAGATCTCCCATTCTGTGAGGGGTCTCTTGGTTTGGGTAATAGTTTCTTTTGCTGTACAAAAGCTTTTTACTTTGATGTAATCCCATAGGTTTATGCTTGTCTTAGTCTTCTTTGTAATTGGATTTGTTTCATTGAAGATGTCTTTAAAATTGATGCAGAAAATAGTTCTGCCAATATTTTCCTCTAAGTATCTGATAGTTTCTGGTCTAACATCCAAGTCCTTGATCCACCTGGAATTTACTTTTGTGTTTGGTGAAAAATAGTGGTTCAGTTTCATTCTTCTGCATGTTTCAACCCATTTTTTCCAACACCATTTGTTGAAGAGACTCTGCTTTCCCCATTTCATAGTCTGAGCACCTTTGTCAAAGATTAGATGTCCATAGGTGTGGGGGATTACTTCTGAGCTCTCAATTCTGTTCCACTGGTCAGTATGTCTATTCATGTTCCAGTACCAAATAGTTTTGATTACAGTGGCCCTATAATACAATTTGAGATCTGGGTGTGTGATACCTCCAGTTCTGTTCTTTCTTCTCAAGATTGTTTTGGAAATTTTAGGTCTTTTCTGGTTCCAGATAAACATTTGTAGCATTTGTTCTATTCTCCTAAAAAATGTGGTTGGGATCTTGATGGGGATAGCATTAAATTTGTATATGGCTCTGGGTAGTATATTCATTTTGATGATGTTAATTCTTCCAGCCAATGAACTTGGAATATCTTTCCACTTCTTTGAGTCTTTTTCAGTTTCTTTGAGTAGTGACTCATAATTTTCAGTAAGTCTTTCACTTCTTTGGTTAGGTTTACTCCTAGATATTTTATTATTTTTGTTGCTATAGTAAAAGGAATTGATTTCTGGATTTCAACTTCTTCTAACTTAGTGTTTGCATAGAGGAATGCCACTGACTTTTGAATGTTAATTTTGTAGCCTGACAACTTACTGTATTGCCTGATGATTTGCAAAAGCTTCTTGTTGGATTCCTTAGGTTTTTCTGTGTATACTATCATGTCATCTGCAAATAGGGAGAGTTTGACTTCTTCTCTTCCAATCTGTATCCCTTTAATTTCTTGCTCCTGCCTGATTGCTATGACAAGAACTTCCAACACTATGTTGAATAGTAATGGTGATAATGGGCAGCCCTCTTTAGTACCTGATCTGAGTGGAAATGCTTCCAGTTTTTCACCATTGAGTATGATGTTGGCTGTAGGTTGGCTATATATATATATATAGACTCCACTATCTTGAGGAATTTTTCATCTATTCCCATTTTTTGTAGTGTTTTCATCATAAAGGGATGTTGTATTTTGTTTAGGTTTTTTTCAGTGTACATTATCATGTCATCTGCAAATCAGGAGAATTTGACCTCTTCTCTTCCAGTCTGTATCCCTTTAATTCCTTGCTCCTGCCTGATTGCTGTGGCTAGATCTTCCAACACTATGTTGAATAGTAATGGTGATAGTGGGCACCCCTGTCTAGTACCTGATCTGAGTGGAAATGCCTCCAGTTTTTCACCATTGAGTATGATGTTGGCTGTAGGTTTTCTATATATAGACTTCACTATCTTGAGGAATTTCCATCTATTCCCATTTTTTGTAGTGTTTTCATCATAAAGGGATGTTGTATTTTGTCAAAGGCTTTCTCTGCATCTATTGATATGAACATGTGGTTTTTGGTCTTGCTTTTTTGATGTGGTGGATCATGTTGATTGATTTACATATATTAAACCAACCTTGCATGTCTGGGATAAGCCCCATTTGGTCATCATGAACAATCTTTTTAATATACTGCTGTATCCGGTTGGCTAGAATTTTGTTCAATATTTTAGCATCTATATTCACCAGAGATATTGGTTTATTTGTGGTGTTTTTTGTTTGTTTGTTTCCTAATGTGTGCTTGTATGGCTTTGAATTTCCTTTTCAGTCCTGCCTTAGCTGTGTCCCAAATATTTTGATAGCCCAAGTCTTCATTTTCATTGAACTCTTGAAACATTTTGATTTCTTCCTTTATTTCCTCTTTGACCCAGTAGTTGTTAAGTAGTGTACTGTTGAGCTTCCATATTTGGGACTATAACTAATCTTTTGTTGATCATCAAGTGTTAGTTTAATTCCACTGTGGTCTGAGAAGATGCTTGGGATGGTTTCAATGCTCTTGAATTCGCTGATGTTGTCTTTGTGGCCTAACATATGGTCTATCCTTGAGAATGACCCATGTGGACTTGAGAAGAATTTGTACTCCAGTTCCTTGGGATGAATGTCTCTGATAATATCCAATTGTTCTAGTTTATCTATCTTCTCATTTAGCTCCCTCATTTCTATATATATGTGTGTGTGTGTGTGTGTATGTATATATATATATATATATATATATATATATATAAACTTTATTTGATTATTAAATAGAGAGTGTAAGAAATCAAGAGGGGATTTAGTGTAGTTGTTAATATATGAGTACAATTTTCATTGTAATTGTGAACTTTTATGGTGTAAATTTCCTAGACTAATATGACTAGAAAAGCATGGTAACAAAGAATATGTTTTAAAAAGTTCATGCTATATTCTGCACCCTATAAAGAATTTCGATCTATACTTCCAGAGGGATAAAGAATAGGAAAGCTTCCAATGGAGGGGTTGAAACACAGAACTCTGGTGGTGGGAACTGTGTGCAATTTTACCCCTGTCACCTTATACTCTTGTTAATCATTATTAAATCACTAATTAAAAAATGTTCATGCAGGGTCAGGCAGTGGAACACCTGGTTGAGCGCCTGCAGAGGGAAAGCTTCACAAGTGGTGAAGCAGGACTGTAGGTCTCTATCTCCCTCTCTTTCTCCCCCTCCCTTCTCAATTTCTCTCTGTCTCTATCCAATAATAAATAAAATTTTAAAAAGCTTATACTATAAAGATAGAAAAACTGAAATTCCTTCTGTACCCCATAAAGAATTTTGATACATACTCTCAGAGGTTGTGTTGTACCAAATTCTGGGGTGGGGGTGAGGGGTGGGGTTCAGGTCCTGGAACATGATGGCAGAGGAGGACCTAGACAGGGTTGAACTGTTATATGGAAAACTGAGAAATGTTATATATATATATATATATATACACAAATTACTGTATTTTACTGTTGACTATAAACAATTAATTCCCCCAATAATTTTTTTTTAAAAATCAGAAAAAAAAAATACAGAAGCTCCAATGGAGGCCATGGGACAGTGAACTCTGGTAGTGGGAACTAAATGGAACTGTACCCCTGTTATCTTACAATCTTGTTAAATCATTGTTAAATCACTAATAAAAAAAGTAAAAAGAAAGACTGAAATTACTTGCTAGGAAAAGAATCTTGTGAAAGAGAAAACAGTGACTGATTGGCTCTGTCAATAGATAGGATGCTAGGAAGTGGATAGTTTCATTGTGATTTTTACAGACAGTGTCTAGAGATGGAGTAACTTGTCCAAGATTACACAGTTAGTGTGTGACAGAGACATAAAGGAACCTGGTCTCCTGCCAGCCATTTACCTCTTTGTTCCTACTTAGTCATCCTTCTGTGACCCACCCTTGACTGCACGGTATGAAATCTTTATTAAATCATTTGGAAATCACTAGCAACACGTGGCTCCACATAATGTTTCAGCAATTACCTCCAAACAGGAGACCAGAGCCAGATGCGGTTAAAAGAGAGAAGCTTAATACATTGGTGGGTGAGGGAACTGGATAGCTCCAGGAATTTCTATCCCCTGAACAAGGGAACAGCACAGGCTTATATAGAATTTTACATTCTGGTTACAAAGAGAATGCAGACATTGGCACACTGCAGGCACATGACCCTTGGATCTGGTGCTAGTTAGATATGGAAGTCGTATCTCTTCTGGCTAGGCTGAATTTCTGTTTTCCTCCCTATCTGTCCTTATTTCTGTGCACCACTGCCTAGGGCTGTCCTGCTTAGGAGTGTGGAGGCAGATGGCAACTGCAGTCACTAATTGCTATAAGGCATACTAAGCATAGGGGATCATATATATCATAATATATTCATCTACTTTTCTACTTCAAAACTAAACTTTTTTTTTTGCCTCCTGGGTTTATCACAGGAGCTTTTTGCCTGCACTATGAATCCACTGCTCTCAGAGGCCATTTTTTTCCATTTTGTTGCCCTTGTTTTTGTTGTTGCTGCTGTCATTATTGTTGGGTAGGACAGAGAAAAATTGAGAGAAGAGGGGAAGACAGAGAGGGGAAAGTAAGATAGACATATGCAGACCTGTTTCACTTCCTGTGAAGCAACCCCCCCTTCTTCTTCTAGCGTTTGCCCTTCTTTCGTAGCCAGTCAACAGCGTCAGGTTGAGCCTGATGTAAAGTTTCGAGACCTCCTTTGAATCTGGAGAGGTGGCAGTCGTTGACTATTTGGGAGGAGTGGATCAGTTCCAGATAGATTCCACCTTTGGTGATTTTAACAGTGGTGCAGTGGGTCACACAGTGTGTGGCAGTCATGATTCTCAGGGCAGTGTCAGTAGTTCTGGCAATAGCCTCAGTAATGACAATGAGGAAAGCTTGATGGGCCTGATGACATTACTTTCTTTTCTTTCCATCCCCCCCTTTTTTTTGACACCCAGTCTTAGAATGGTAGCAGATTTCTTCAGTTAATCTCACATTTCCCTCATTGTCCCCCTTTTCCTGCTTCAGCCCTTCTTTTTATTTATTTATTTATTTATTTATTTATTTATTTATTTAAGAAAGGAGACATTAACAAAATCATAGGATGGGGGGGTACAACTCCACACAATTCCCGCCACCCAATCTCCATATCCCATCCCCTCCCCAATAGCTTTCCCATTCTCTATCCCTCTGGGAGCATGGACCCAGGGTCTTGTGGGTTGTAGAAGGTGGGAGGTCTGGCTTCTGTAATTGCTTCCCCGCTGAACATGGGCGTCGACTGGTCGAACCATACTCCCAGTTTGCCTCTCTCCCTAGAAGGGTGAGTCTCTGGGGAAGCTGAGCTCCAGGACGCATTGATGGGGTCTTCAGTTCAGGGAAGCCTGTCCGGCATCCTGATGGCATCTGGAACCTGGTGGCTGAAAAGAGAGTTAAATACAAAGCCAAACAAATTGTTGAAGAATCATGGACCCAAAGGTTGGAATAGTGGAGATGAAGTGTTGGGGGGTACTCATTGCAAACTCTAGTGTACTACTGCTTTCAGGTGTATATTTGCCCTAGTTTATGGATACGTGTGAACATATGCTCTATCTCCTGGAACCTGGTCTATATCTAGGTTTTGGGACTTTGTTAGGAAGTGAACCACCTGGGATGGAATTAGAGAATACTATGAAAGGAAAGGTCTCACCCGAGTGATGAAGCTGAAGGGTTGTTGTTCCACACCTGGAGTCTCTGGACACAGTCTGAAGTGAAGTATGCTGGGGTGGCACTCATTGTGTTGCTTCAGCCCTTCTAACACTAAGTAACTTTTACTTGTAGTTGATTTCCTGTTTGGTTTACCCAAATAGTTTCTGACAAAGTTGGCTTTGAGTTCCTAGCTAGTAAATTATTATAGAAAAGAAATTAAAAGCACTAAGGTTTAACCAAATGTAGAGTGAAACTATATGCTAAATAAGAGTGACTGCTGATGAGAATGAATATCGAGAGAATCAAAATATTTTTTGGAAGGAGATATATATCTATTTTCAATGATAAATATTGTTATTTTTTTGAAAATGTGTTTAAAATTTCTGAAATTAGGGGCCACATAGTGGTGCACCCAGTTGAATGTACACATTGCACATTACCATGTACAAGGACCTGGTCAACCCCCTAGTCCCTACCTGCAGGGAGGAAGTTTCACAAATTGTGAGGTAGACTGCAGGTTCTCTCTTTCTTTTTCCTCTCTATCTTCCCCCCATTCTCAATTTATCTCTGGTCTATCAAATTAAAAAAAAAGGGGAGCTGGCTGGTGGTACACCAGATTAGGTACACATAGTGCAGAGTGTAAGGACTGGCTGCAAGAATCCCATTTCCAGTACCCAGCTCCCCACCTGTGAGGGGTTGCTTCAACAGCAGTGAAGAAGGTCTGCAGGTGTCTTTCTCCCTCTATGTCTTCCCCTTACCTCCCCTCTCAATTTCTCTCTATCCTATTCAACATCAGAAACAGCAGCAACAAAAACAACAGCAATGGAAAAAATGGCCAACAGGAGCAGTGGATTTGTAGTGCAGGCACTGAACAACAGCAATACACCTGGAGGAAAAAAAAAAAGAAAGAAATGTGGGACAATGTGGAAGCATGGTAGAGCATAGGGGAACTCCCCCATCCTTGAGATGGAGGTCTGAAAAGACACCCCACTGCTTTCAGGGATAGAGCTTAGAGGGAAAAGCTTCCTGACTCAGTTTCCCCTTGTCAGTCTCCCAGGCTTCACAAAGGTATGCACCCTCTAACACTTAACCCATTCCCCTACTACAAACCAAATGGTTGCCTGCTTGAATGTTCACTTAAAGTTCACTATAAGTTCACCATCTTTGATCACATATAAACTATACTCCATCACCCCGCCTTGTCAGTAACTTAACAATGAGACCGTCACACATTTTTTTTTAAGATTTGAAATACTCAGTGATTTTTGTCCACGTTCATATATTTCAGAACATACAATTCACAAGTGAATATTTGGTTAATAAAAACACAATAGTGTATACTACATATCTAAACATTCTTATATATAATAAACATTTTCTGGAAGAGAAGGGGAAAGAGAGAGAGGGAATGAGAGAAGAGAGTGGGCAAGCATATCTGGGACATATTAGGTGCTCAGTTGATGCTTAGTGAATGAATGGATAGATAAATGAATAAATAAATGCTTTTTGCATGCAAGTTTATTTGAACTTGCAGAAAATGCAAACTAGTAAATTGTACCAATTCTTGACATATATATATATATGTATTACTAATTGTACCTACAGTCTAATTAAATAGAATTATCAACTTTTAGGTGGATCACTCTTCTAAATTATGGCATCACATAATCAACAGTGATTTCTTTCTTTGTTTTTCTTCCCTGACAGTATAATAGTTATTTGGTGAGGAAGGAATTACTTACTGTTCTTTAATAAAAGATAAATCAGATATGACAATATTCAAAGCAGGCCTATTAAAACTTGTTTTATTTGCTTTCTTTTTAATGTATTCATTTATTTAATAGGACAGGGAGAAACTGAGAGTGAAAAAGGAGATAGAGAGGGAGAGAGAAGGAGAGAAATAGAGACACCTGCAGCACTGCTCTTTGTCTCCTGAACCTTCCTTCCTGCAGGCAGGGCCCTTAAGAATCGTGTGCAATGTACTGTGCACTCAGCCAGGTGCAGCATCAGTCAGTCCCAGCTTATTAAACATTTTAATGGACTGGTCAACAAGACAGATCACTAGGATAGTATGCTGATTTGCAATGTGCAACCCAGGTTTCAACAGGGCTTTCACCACACTGAAAAAGGTTTGCTGCCATGTTTTATTGATCTCTCTACATCTCTGTGTCTCCCTATCTGAACATGAAAATAATTTATTTTTTATTATTTAAAATTTTTTTTTATTTAAGAAAGGATTAATTAACAAAACCATAGGGTAGGAGGGGTACAACTCCACACAATTCCCACCACCCAATCTCCATATCCCACCCCCTCCCCCAATAGCTTTCCCATTCTCTATCCCTCTGGGAGCATGGACCCAGAGACCCCCGCACATTATTTCCTCATTCTTTGATCACTATGTCTTACATCAATATTCTGTTCTTCTCTGCTTTATCTCACTCTGCTGGTTTAACCACCATGTTTTTCTTAATACCTTCAGTTAATTAACATCTTTGCCTCATGGTAGCTAATTATCCTGACCTTTCACTACCCCTGTCAATTCTTGTCATTCCTTAGCCCTCTCATCATAAGGGTACTGACCTTTTGGAAACCCATGATTACTGACATATGTGAAAAATGTTCTTTGTTCCACTCTGCTATATAATCTGTCTTTTTCTGAATAAATTGGATTGTTCATACCTGAATTTTCCTCTGGAGTTCCCTTTTGTTTTGCTCAATCTCTTAAATTGGTAATAGGGAAGCCAGCAGCTACCTCAGTTGCAAGGCCACCCATGTGAGCACCAGCAAAGAAAAGGAAGATAACTATTAGAAAACTAACAAAAAGAAAATTTCTGAAGTTAAATATTTAATTCTACTCTAACCCTAAATTTTTATGCACCAAAATTTTTATTATGATTTAAAAAATTTTAAATTATTTTTATTTCCTTTTATTGCCCTTATTTTATTGTTGTAGTTATTGATGTTGTCATTGTTGGAAAGGACAGAGAAATGGAGAGAGGAGGATAAGACAGAGGAGGAGAGAAAGATAGACACCTGAATACTTGCTTCACTGCTTGTGAAGCAACTCCCCTGCAGGTGGGGAGCTGGGGGCTTGAACTGGGATCCTTACCAGTGTGTTTCATGCCATGTGTGCTTAATCTGCTGTGCTACCTCCCAACTCCCTCTACCAAAAATTTTTATTACCCTAAATTTTTATCAAAAACTAGGCTGCTTAAGAATGCCAAAAACAGTTAAACCAATTAATTGGCCTAGTTTTATTCTCAACATCAGTGGAAATTTAAACCTGCTATGTTAAACATATTTAAAGTTACTGTTTACTAATAATTTAAGGGGTTGAAGATAGACTGGAAAGATCTTAGACCATGAACTCTTATTATTTGCACTAGAGAACTTTTCCATAAAGGCAAGTTATGTGATCCTTTATTTTTATTTTACTGGTTCCTTTTTCGAGAACTGTTGAAAAAAAATATGTAAAGAAATATGGGGCAGGACTTCCAAACTAATGGAGTTCTGAGTAATAAGATACTTTCTAACAGAATAACAGCATAACTGGTAGTTTTGACCTCCCAGTTGCTCACAAAATAACCTGATTATTAACATAACCTATATTAGCTCATTATTTTTTTTTATTATTTATTGTCCCTTTTGTTGCCCTTGTTGTTTTATTGGTGTTATAGTTATTGTTGTCATTGTTGTTTATGTTACCATTGTTGGATAGTGCCGGGTTAGCTTCGCAGGAGAGAGAGAACAGGAACTCGTGGTGGCGTGGTAATACAATTCTTTATTCATGTGGGAGCTCCAGAGTTGGGTGTGAGCACAGCGGGTTAAGCCATGTGGTGCCAAACCTCAATGGCTACCTCCCGCTTTGCACGCCAGCCCTTCTCCAGGTCAGAACGAAGGAGAGAAAAGGAAGAAGAGAAGAAGAGGAAGAGAGCAGAACCAGGAACAGAAGTGGGCTTTATAGGGTAAAACCTGAAGTGGCAAGTTGGAACGGAGATGGCTGGGAAAGGGGGTGGAGAAAAGAAAGAGCAGGAAGGTAGAAAGCTTCGTAGCAATGGTTGCTAGGATTTTAACTGGCCAGATTAATATACTCTGCAGGCAGGGTGGGTCTCGAGGTAGAAAGAAGATAGATCAAAGGAATGGGTGGGGGATCTTTCAGGCAAAACAGTGATTATGTAAATAGGCCATAGTGCCAGCAATACAGGATGGAGCAGGGGGGCTTCCCGACAGGATAGGACAGAGAGAAATGGAGAGAGGAGGGGAAGACAGAGAGGGAGAGAAAGAGAGACACCTGCAGATCTGCTTCACTGCTTGTGAAGCGACTCCCCTGCAGGTGGGGAGCCAGGGGCTCTGACCGGGATCCTTACGCTGGTCCTTGCACTTCACTCCACATGTGCTTAATGAGTGGCACTGCCGCCGGACTCCCTTAATTTTTTTTTATTAGTGATTTAATAGTTACCAACAAGATTGTGGAATAAGAAGGGTACAATTCCAGGTGGACCCATACTCCCAGCCTTTCCCTGTCTTTCCCTAGAGGGTAGGGCTCTGGAGAGGTGAGGTTCCAGGACATATTGGTGAGGTTGTCTGCCACAGAGGTCAGGATAATGTCATTACCATTACCATTATCATCTGCAACTTGGTGGCTGAAAGCTAGTGAGATAAAAAGCAGAACAAGTTGTTCAATAAATAGAAACCCAAAGGTAGGAATAGAGCAGATGGAACTATAGGTCTTTGTGTGGGAAGAAACTAGAAAGTCTATTTTAGGTATATTCCAAGGGCCCCATGACTTCACTAATTTTTGCCTGATTCTGATATTCACCTGATATTCATTCAGGTGGATTAAAAGTATTATCTGGGAAGATGGTATCAGGTTTGAGAATAGGGCTAGAAAGCTGGATTAGAATAGAAATTAACTCCCAAATGTGATGAAAGTATATATAATAAAATACCATTAACTGTTTACCCCATCAATCTGACCTAGGGCCCATATCTATATGTATTTAGCACAGGAGCCTCTGTGACCTCTGAGTCCCTGTCCATTTGAGCTCACAGTTCATGGTCACTGCTGGGAACATTCTAGGTTGTATTCATTTCAGGACCAGTCTTCGTTGAGTTGCAGAGTAGGCTGACCCAGCCTCTCTTTGGAGAGTGAGGAAGTCCCTACCATTGCTACTCTTACATCCTTCATTCTTCCATAGGGTCTGGCAGACAGCAAGAGTTCAGAACGTACTGACTGAATAAGTAAGCAAATGAATAAATGGTATCAGTTATGAAATGTATTCATATATCTAGTAGCACAATATTTTATTTAGCAAGTTTTTGTACAAGAAATACTTGTACAGGAGCTCTGCCTATATTAATGTTAATATGGAGCAATAAACATTAATGTATGATGCATTGTTCTGTTTTATCCTTTGTCTCATCTTATCCTCATCAATTTTTTGGGAACTTCCAGCAGATGGCACCAATGAATACTGTCATGGGAGTGAAAGGGAAATTGGTTGATATATTTCAACATGAGTTAGAAGCTATAGTGGTGAAACGAATAAAACTTCTTTGGTTCAATTGAGAATAACAACTTGGGGGTTGGGTGGTGACGCACTGTGTTAAGTGCACGTAGTACGAAGCACAAGAACCCACACTAGGATCCTGGCTCGAGATGCTGGCTCCACACCTGCAGAGGGTTGCTTCACAAGCAGTTAAGCTCGTCTGCAAGTATCTATTTTTCTCTCTCCCTATCTTCCCCTCCCATCTCAAATTCTTTCTGTTCTATCCAATAATTGAGAAAAAAGAAAAAAAAAGCCTTCAGGAGCAATGGATTCTTAGCACTTGCCCCAAGCCCCGAGCCCTGAGTCCTGAGCCCCGAACCCCAGCATGTTGGTATGCATGAGACCCCTTCTGTTTCATTTGGTTTAAATCCCCCCTGCTTAACACTATTCTATTTACATAACCACTTCATTCTATTTACATAACCGCTGTTAACAAGCACCACCCTGCCTCCAGGGCATTAGTGGTTCAGTGATAGAATTCTCGCCTGCTCCACCCCCTCTCCTTGTCACACCCTGATCCTCTCCTTGTCACACTCTGATTTTCACCAGTCACTTTTCTCTCCACCCTCTCTATGTCACATCCTGTTTCCACCCTACTTGGCAAGTATATATAAAGACAGCATTGTGAGTTTTAAGGTACCTTGAGTTTAGCTTAGCTCGGCTTAGATTGCGCTGCGTCCTGCATGAATAAAGAGATACTGCCTATAGCTCAACTATGAGTCCCTGGTCGTCTGTTACCCGCCCGTGAAGCCAGCCCGGCAAAAACAACATAGCCTGGCGAAAACAACACCAGCAGTAACTCTGGAGGCAAAAAAAGAAAAAAGAATAATAACAGCCCCAGTTTGTTACTTCCTTACTTACCAAGATGCTTTATATCCTTGTCTCAATTCTGTCTCACATTTTTGTTAATATATTAAGAAAGCTTTATGATCTGCTTTAGATTTTTGTTGCCATATAATTTAGTCACATTAGCATTGGATCGACCTTCTCGTGGTGCATCCCGTGAGTACCCATTCATTGGGGAAACTGACGATCCTTCCTAGCCGACTGAATCCACATGGATCCCAGTCACTTTCAAAGCCAGCAACAAGCAGCTCCTGACAGCTTTCAACCTGTCACTGTTGACTGGCTACGGAAGAAGGGCAAACGCTAGAAGAAGAAGAAGTCACATTAGCAGGATAATTTATACTAGCTAATTCCTGTGTGATAATTTACACTTATATAGAACTTGTATTTATAACATAAAACCTTTCAAAGACCACAATGTTCTATGGAAAATTTGGACATGATCCTGTACATGGGAACGGAACAGGATGGAACAGGAACTGAAACCTCTAATAATTTAGTGACCTGTCTTTCTGGCTCATAAAACAGTAATGATTTCTTTCATTCCTAAAGTATCTAGGCATATTTTTGCACTCATAGATAATCTCTGCTGTTCCTTCTCCACTGCTCTCTGAAATGTACGCAAATTCCTGTTTCCCCCTTTACTATTTTTCAAACCTTGACTTTCAGTGTCATACTTTTCATAACTCAAAAACTAACCAAAGATAACTGGACATTCACAAAGTTTCTTCCCTCCTTCCTTCCTTTTTTTTTTTTTAATAGCAAGTGATTTTGTATAAAAATGTAGGTGCTTATAGAACTTCTAAGAAGGAATGGAGAGGTTGGTTCTAGACAAAATTCCTTAAGATGAGCTCTAGCTTAGCCCTACAGTGCTCTCCTGGTCAATGAGTTTGTATAAAAGAGGAGAAAAACTTATGGTGTAACTCAGAACTTTTGCTAGGAATTTGCCATCACTTAAGTGTATGACTGAAGGCAATTGCTTTATAATGTCCATGTTGTTCATGTAGTAACCCATCTTTCAAGTCGGTGCAAGGCTTAATAGTCCACAGACTTGCAACATTAAGTCATCTGAGAGGTTTTTAATGTGAAAATCTTGGGCTCCCACACTTTTCCATCATGATTTGAAGCTGGGGAAGGAGGTAGGGTTCATGCCAACAAGTACAGATACATACACACATCCCAGATAAGTTTAATGTAGCAAAGATGGCCTGCTATCTTGTTTTGCCCAGAAAGGATTCCCGGGACATGGGAGTCTCATTGCCAAGACTTGAAAAACTCTGGGCAGTTCAGGACAAACTGGTCACCTTGGATGCTGCTGAAGTTTGGTAAATAGATCTCAAGCCATGTTTAGCTGCTTTAGTTGAAACAGTAAAATGCTCATTTGTTACTACTTTTTACACACCACTGAAGGAAGAAGGTACCAAAATTCGAAGCTGAATATCTTTCCAAAGTGAGATATCTCAAACTGAGAAAAGCCTGCATTCTAGATGGATTTTCACACGTCAGTTATACACTTTCTCGCCTATTATCCACCTTCCATTCTGCCTAACAGCATAACTTCATTCTCACCTTTTAGAAAAAAACTTAGTCAAAGCAGAGGTTTTTTTTTTTTTTTTTTTTTTTTTTTTTTTTACCAAAGCACTTCTCAGCTTTGCTTTGTGATGGTGTGGGGGATTGAATCTGGGACTTCAGAGCCTCAGGCATGAGAGTATTTTTGCATAACCATTATGCTATCTACTCCTGCCCAACTTATGCTATCTACCCCTGCAGAACTTTCCTAGCAAAGTCAGGATTTCTTTCTTCTTAAAAATCACTTTATTGGGGGTTAATGGTTTAAAGTACAATTGTTGACACACTGGGGCTGGGTGGTGGTGCACCTGCTATAATGTGCAAGGGCCAGGGTTAGATTCCCCCTCCCTCCATCCCCACCATCAGAGGTAAAGCTTTGCAAGTGGTGAAGCAGTGCTGCAGATGTCTCTCTTTCTCTCTCCCTCTCTGTCCTCCCTAACCCTCTCAATTCCTAGCAGTCTCTATGCAATAACTAAAGATATAAAAAAAATTCAGTTGTTGACACATGGATATAATTCCTCACTCCCCTTGATAAATGTCTGCAAAATAATCTCACTCCCAATTTAGGTCCCTTTCCACCATCATGCACCAGAACCCTGAATCCCCTCCCCTCACTTCTTCCCTTCTCCTTTCCCAGAGACCTTTGCTTTGGTGCAATACACCACACTCAGTCCAAGACAAACTAGAATTTCTTCCCTAGTTTAACTAGGACTGTCAGCACCTAGCCTCTTGAGTGGTGTTTGCAGAGTCACTGTGTTGGAGAGGGGAAGGCACCTGCCCCTGTTGGCCTCTATGGAAATGTACAGTATCCCCACAGGGGATTTCTGGGACATCTGGATTTCCATCTGGTCTCTGGTAATTGGTCTAGAAAGGTCACCTTGCTTCTCTCTCATCTCAGTCTCAGATCATAATAAGGCCTACTGGCCTCTCCTTGGCTAGTTTTGAGCCTCTCTTAATGGAGTAGGAAGGACTTGTGGACATGCTCTTCCACATTAGGCTAGGACAGATTCCTTCAGTTACCTCAAGCTCTGATGCCTAACCTGTCTGGCTGCTTTGGGATCAGTCTCCTAGGCCTTTCGTAATATGTTCAGAGTGGGCCTCTTCCAATACTTCTTACCTCATTGTGGGGCACTGAAGATCATCAAGTTCCTCTGAAATGATTCCCTTTACTTCAGATATGCAGACTGTTTAAAAAAAAAAAAGAGCAGTGAAGACTCCAGAGGGGGAGAAAGAACTTTTGTGCCAGTCTATCCCCACCTTTTTTTTTTTTTAGTGCATTTGAGATTCTTTTTTTAAAAAATTAATTAATTAATTAATTAATTTAAGAAAGGATTAATTAACAAAAACATAGGGTAGGAGGGGTACAATTCCATACAATTCCCACCACCCAATCTCCATTTCCCACCCCCTCCCCTGATAGCTTTCCCATTCTCTAGCCCTCTGGGAGCATGGACCCAGGGTCCTTGAGGGTTGCAGAAGGTAGAAGGTCTGGCTTCTGTAATTGCTTCCCCGCTGAACATGGGCGTTGACTGGTCGGTCCATACTCCCAGTCTGCCTCTCTCTTTCCCTAGTAGGGTGGGTCTCTGGGGAAGTGGAGCTCCAGGACACATTGGTGGGGTCTTCAGTCTAGGGAAGCCTGATGACATCTGGAACCTGGTGACTGAAAAGAGAGTTAACATACGAAGCCAAACAAATTGTTGAGCAGTCATGGACCCAAAGCTTGGAATAGTGGAGAGGAAGTGTTAGGGGGGTACTCACTGCAAACTCTAGTGCACTTCTGCTTTCAGGCATATATTTTGCAGTAGTTTATGGATACATGTGAACATATGCTCTCTCTCACAGAAACTGGTGTATATCTAGGTTTTGGGACTTTGTTAGAAAGTGAACCACCTGAGATGAAATTAGAGTATACTATGAAAGTAAAAGTCTCACCCGAGTAATGAAGTTGAAGGGTGTCATTCCACACGTGAAGTCTCTGGACACAGTCTGAAGTGAAGCATGTTGAGGTGGCAATCGTTGTTTTGCTTAGGTTGTGATCGGCAGATGCAATATTATTTGATATGGATTGGGAGAGGCATATGGGAAAGTGGGCCCTATCCAAGGGCTTCAGGACTGGGGGAAGTAGAGGCTCTATAGTGGAGATGTGAGGTTCCTGCTGTCTTAGGGTTCAAAAAGACAATCGATAGTTAATGTTATCATCACATTGTTTGGTAATTGGGTTAACTTTGAAAAGTCCTTTTGTTAGGGTTTGCTGTACAGTACCCAGTATCTTGTATATAGCTGTGCTATTGGTTGCTTCTGATCTACTTGGTCTAGGCTTTTGAGAGAGTCTGCATATCAATTACACAGCCTGTGTACTCCTATGTTCATAGCAGCACAATTCATAATAGCTAAAACCTGGAAGCAACCCAGGTGCCCAACAACAGATGAGTGGCTGAGAAAGCTGTGGTGTATATACACAATGGAATGCTATGCAGTTATCAAGAACAATGAACCCACCTTCTCTGACCCATCTTGGACAGAGCTAGAAGGAATTATGTTAAGTGAGCTAAGTCAGAAAGATAAAGATGAGTATGGGATGATCCCACTCATCAACAGAAGTTGAGTAAGAAGATCTGAAAGGGAAACTAAAAGCAGGACCTGACCAAATTGTAAGTAGGGCACCAAAGTAAAAAGCCTGTGGTGAGGAGTAGACATGCAGCTTCCTGGGCCAGTGGGGGTGGGGGAGGGATGGGTCACAGTCTTTTGGTGGTGGGAATGGTGTTTATGTACACTCCTAGTAAAATGTAGTCATATAAACCACTAGTTAATTAATACGAGAGGGGGAAAATTAATTGTATGTCTCGAAGTTTTTCAAAACACAAACTGAATCTTTTCAATATCCCCACCTTTTTATTTTATCCAGAGTCAGAACCTCCTATGTGTATGATTTCACTGCTCCCAGGCTGACTTTCATTTAGATAGAGATAGAGATGGAGACAGAGATAAGAAAGACTACAGCACTGGAGCTTCCGTAGTGCCTGGGTTCTCATTCCCATGTGGTGCCAGTAAAAGGGAAGAGAAAGGACTCCCCCCCCCCCAACAACAACAACATATCTACAATGATAGACCTTATCAAAGCTAGCAATTACAATTGATACAGTTGCAGCTATAGGTGGGTGCTCCGGCTCATGGCTGGGGTGAGAAGGAGTGTGGGTTTGTAGGCAAACACAGAAATTTTCCACTCCAGGTAACACAACTCCTTGCTATTTTGCGTCTACCTGCAATAGCAAGAGGGTGGCAAAAGAAAATAGCTTGCTACATTTTAATTCTTGACTCAGGGGCTAGAGCCTTCACAACTTCAGGCAAGGACACACCAGTCTCTTGCCTAAACTTAATGATAATTTGTGGCAGCTGGTGGAGGTGAACAGCGAGACTGCTTAATGGTGGTTTCTCCTGCTTATATGAACACAGCTAAAACCCAGCAGCAATCTCTTGAGGTATGATTACAGATAAAAATCATACAGAGTAACTATATACAGGCAATACACACACACACACACCAGAAGATAAAAAAAAAAAAACCCTCAAGCTCAGCCCTCTGCCCCTATGCAGCTTAACATATAAACAGAGGCTAGAGATCACAATAGCGCCACCTGCTGTCCTGAAATAACCAGCACAATAAATGTGTAATCAGAGAAATAGGAATAAACAATTATGATGACACATCAGACAGAAATGAAACAGAGAAACTTCAAGAAATTACAGATACAAGGAGACTATCAGAGACAGAGTACAGAAAGCTCATTATGAGAACTCTCCAAGAATCTAAGCATAGTATAGAGAAACATATCCTAGAATTGAAAGAGCACTTTACTATGTATTAAGACACACAAAAGGGGAACTCACAATAGAGTTTGCTAAAAAACTACAAAGCTTGAAATAAAAACTTCAAAATTCACAAAGCAGTTAGAAAGAAAAAATTCAAACAGAACTGTAGGGAGTGAAAAATACTCTGAGTGCAATTCAAGCTCAGTTATAAAGCTTAGGAAGCAGACTCACACATGCAGAAGAAAGAATTTTCAATCTAGAAGATATAGCTAGTTCACTATTTCAATTTAAAGATGAGGGAGAGGAACAGTTTAGAAAGAAATGAACCAGTTCTCTGTGAAACTGCAGACTCCATCAAAAGGTTGAGTGTAAGAGTAATAAAAATATCTGAGGATGAAGACTGGGTCAAAGGACCAGAGATAATTTTCAGAGAAATTTTAGCTGAAAATTTCCCTCACCTAGGCAGTCCTCAAAATATACTTATTCAAGAGACAGATCACTCACCCAGGTTTGTAAGTTCAAAATGACCAACATCAAGGCATATTATTGCAGAACTATGAAAAAAATCAAAGACAAGCAAAACATTTTCAGGCTGCTAGGGAAAGAAAAAGTTACATACGAAGGCAGAGTTACCAGGCTTTTACTGGATTTCTCTTCACAAACCCTAGAAGCAAGAGGAGAGTGGAATGATATATTCAAAGTACTAGAGAGGGAATTCCAGCCACAAATTTTGTTTTGTTTTTAATTTAAAATTTAAAAATATTTTTATATTACAGAATTACATGTCAACAGGGGTTTGAATCCACACCATTCCCACCACCAGAGTTCTGAATCTTCACTCTCCCCATTGCAATCCACCACACTTCCCCTAAAGTTGTAGACATGGGCCAACCATCTTCTCTACAACTATCTGTCTACATTTATACATAGTTGCCCCTTCTTTTTCTGATTCAACCCTCTCTTCTCCTCTAAACCACTCATGACATCATAACTATATCTATATGTCCCTCTAAGCCCCTCATAGCATCATAGCTACCTCCATATGTCACTCTCCTTTTCCTTCTCTCTCTGGGTGCTGATGGAGCTCTTATCTTCATCCTATCACTGCTCCCCCACTGGGAGTATGGATCAAGGTTGTTTATAGGGAGCAGAAGGTAGGATTTCTGGCTTATGCAGCTGCTTCTCTGCTGAGCATGGGTGTTGACAGGTCAATCTGTATCCCAAGCCTCTTTCTATCTTTTCCTAAAGCCACGAATTTTGTATCCTGCAAAATTATCCTTTGAATATGAGGGAGAAATAAAAGTTTTCTCAAATATTCAAAAATTTGCCACAATCAACCCCACCTTACAAGAAATACTGAATGGAGTCCTACAGAACAGGAGGAAGCAGAGGAACACACATTCTCAGCGAGGTGAACAGCAATAGACTAGAAATAAGAACCCAAATAAAATAGGAAAGAACAACAATCAAATAGGGGAGGGAATTAAAAGACAAAGCAGTTCTATCAAATGTTTTTTAATCAAGATCAACTTAGAAAAGATTTTCTAGATACATAATGCTAGTTACTACACTTATGGTAACCACAAAACAGGGAACAGAAATTTATAGAAAGTACAAGAAAAACCAGCAAGGAATTCACCACAGAAAATCATCTATACAAAAGAACAGATAGAAACAAATGGATTATTTATCAATAATCACCTTAAATGTGAATGGTCTAACTTTATCTGTCAAAAGATTCAGAATAGCTAAATGGATCAAAGAACAGTACCCAACTACTATATGTCTTCAGGAAACACGCATCCAAAGAAAGGACAAATGTAAACTGAATATAAGAGACTGGAGCAAGATATTTCAAAATAATAACTCACAAAAAAGGGCAGGGAAAGCTGTTCTGTTCTCTGATAAAATAGACTATCAGGTAAATAAATGAATCAGAAAAAGAGAGGGACACTACATAATGGTTAAAGTTTTAATCCAAGAAGAGGATTTAACAATCATAAATATATATGCCTCAAGCTCAGGTGCACCCAAATATATAAAACAAATATTTACTGAACTTAAGGGAGACTGACAGAAAGACAATAATAGTAGGATATTTTAAGATGCTACACATGGCATGAGACAAAACATCTGGACAACAAATCAGTAGAGAAATAGTGATCTTAAATGAAACCATAGATGAAATGGGATATATATATATATATATATAGATAGATAGATATATAGATATATATGTATATATATATCTATATATAGATAGATATATAGATATATATATGTATATTTTCATCCCAAAATAAATGAATGCACATTCTTCTCAAGTGTACATGGAAAATTCACAAGGATCGACACTATTCTGGGTCACAAAGATAGCCTAAACAAATATGTAAATATTAAAATTATAAAATACCTCTTCTCAGATCATGAAGGCATGAAATTAGAAATCATCCAAAAAAGGAAAAGTAGTTGCCCCAAATCCTTGAGTCTAAACAATATACTTATGAAAAAATACATGGGTCATTGAAGAGATTAAAAAAAAGAAATTTAAAATGAGCTAGACACCAATATCAATGAAGAAACCAGCTACCAGACCCTATGGGATGCAGCAAAAGCAGTCCCAAGAGGGAAACAGTAGTAGTTAAAACAGTGTGGTATTGGAACAAAAATAGCCATATGGACCAATAGAATAGGATAGAGAGTACAGAACTTAATCCACATATGTATAGGCACCTCATATATGACAAAGGGGCCAAATCTGCCCAATGGTAAAAAGAAGATCTCTTTAACAAGTGGTGTTGGCAGAATTATTCAGCCATATGTAGAAAAATAAAACTAGACCACTAATTAACACTATACATTAAAAGTAACTCAAAATGGATCAAAGATTTGGATATTAGACCTGAAAGTATAAAATACATAGAAGAACACATTTGTGAAACATTTCATGACATTAATACTAAAGATGTATTTGGAGACTTCAACCATGGGCAAGAGAAACAAAACCAAGATTGAACAAGTGGGACTATATAAAATTAAAAAGCTTCTATACATCAAAAGAAAACTCCATAATGATAAACAGGAAATCTAGCAACTGGTAGGACATACTTGCACACCATACTTCAGACATGGCGATTGATATCAAATATCTATAGACAATTTCACTTTGAATTTTCATTTCTTTACATGGGTTATTTTTATACCATCTCCAACAAACCCCTGTACATGAGATTTTGGATTTTTTCAACACCATTTGTTGAAGGGACTCATTTTCCCCATTTAGTAGTTTGGACACCTTTATCAAAGATTAGATGTCCCTAAGAACCAACATTTACTTTCGTTGATCTTTTCTATGGTTTTCTTATTTTCAGTGTTATTTATTTTTTATTTTATTTTTTTTTCTTACGCCGGTTCTTGCATTTTGCACCACATACACTTAACCTGCTGTGCTACCACCCGACTCCATAATCTTATATATTTTAAAGTATGTCATATCAGATATGAGAATAGCTGTTCCTGCCCTTTCGTGTGGGCCATTGCCTTGTATGATAGTTTTCCATCCTTTCACTTTGAGTCTGTGTTTGTCTTGTTGAGTTAGGTGAGTTTCCTGTAGACAGACAGTATATTGTTGGGTTGTGTTTTCTGATCTATCTTCCTGCTCTGTGTCTTTTAATAGGTGAATTCTCTCAGTACTTTTCAAATTACTGATCACTCTTGCCTAGATTGACTTGTGTCTAAGTAAGGTACTTAAAGGGTTCACAGTTGTGGAAATTAACAGTTGTTTCAGTATTATTTCAATCTCTGAGTTGGAGCACAGTGGCTGTTAAAGCATCCTTTGTTCCTTTTCTTCCATGTAGGCTCTGGAGCCTCACAGCTATTAAACTATAAATAGGCTTCTTAGCTTAATCACTCACTCCTAACCAGGAGATAAAGCAGGGTGGTGGGAGAGATAGCACAGTAGTTATGCAAAGAGACTCTCACACCCCCAGGATCCAAAGCTCTAGGCTCAATCAGCTTCTCTGCCAAGTCAGGCAGCACTGCTGGGCCCTGTGAGTTTCTTTTTTCTTTCTTTTTTTTTTTTATTTAGGAAAGGATTAATTAACAAAACCATAGGGTAGGAGGGGTACAACTCCACACAATTCCCACCGCCCAATCTCCATATCCCACCCCCTCCCCCAATAGCTTTCCCATTCTCTATCCCCCTGGGAGCATGGACCCAGGGTCATTGTGGGTTGCAGAAGGTAGAAGGTCTGGCTTCTGTAATTGCTTCCCCGCTGAACATGGGCGTTGACTGGTCGGTCCATACTCCCAGTCTGCCTCTCTCTTTCCCTAGTAGGGTGGGTCTCTGGGGAAGCTGAGCTCCAGGACATATTGGTGGGGTCTTCAATCCAGGGAAGTCTGGCCGGCATCCTGATGACACCTGGAAACTGGTGACTGAAAAGAGAGTATTACACCAAAGTAAAAGACTCTGGGGTGGGTGGGTGGGTGGGGAGAATACAGGTCCATGAAAAATGATGAATGAAATAGTGGGGGTTGTATTGTTAAATGGGAATCTGGGGAATGTTATTCATGTAAAAAAAAAAAAAAAGAAGTAGAAACGCAAAGCAGAAATTGACTGAGTTTGGAGTATGGCACCAAAGTAAGAAAGCAGAAGTACACTAGAGTTTGCAGTGAGTACCTCCCTAATACTTCCTCTCCACTTTTCCAAGCTTTGGGTCCATGATTGCTCAACAATTTGTTTGGCTTTGTATGTTAACTCTCTTTTCAGTGTTATTTATTTCTGCCCTAACTAGTTACTTCTGTCCTTCTGGTTGTTTTAGGTTCCTTTGTTCTTCTTCTTCTAGGTCTTTAAGATGTGCAATCAGGTTGCTTATTTGTGCTTTTTTCTTGTTTCCTAATGTGTTGGTATCTTCTAATTCTGCTTTTAAAAACCCCTTCTGTTTCATTTGGTTTAAATACCCCCTGCTTAACACTGCATTCTATTTACATAACCACTGTATTCTATTTACATAACCACTGCCGTCTATTTACATAAATCACTTTTACATTTACATAAAGCACCACCTTCCCTCCAGGGCATTGGTGGTTTAGTAGTAGAATTCTCACCTGCTCCCCCCCCCTCCTTGTCACACCCTGATCCTCTCCTTGTCACACCCTGATTTTCACCAGTCACTTTTCTCTCCACCCTCTCTGCATCACATCCGGTTCACTCCCTACTTGGGAAGTATATATAAAGACAACATTGTTCGTTTTAGTTAGTTGTTAGTTTATCTTAGCTTGGTATAGATTGTGTTGTGTCCTGCATGAATAAAGAGGTACTGTGTACAGCTCAACCATGAGTCCCTGGTCGTCTGTCTCCCATCAGTAAAGCTCAGCCCGACACTAATGTGTGCTTGTATGGCTATGAACTTCCCTCTCAGTACTGCCTTAGCTGTGTCCCAAATATTTTGATACCGCCTGTCTTCATTTTCATTGAACTCTTGAAACATGTTGATTTTTTCCTTTATTTCCTCTTTGACCCAGTAGTTGTTAAGTAGTGTACCATTGAGTTTGCACATTTTGGGACTTTCAATAATTTTTTGTTGATTAGTTCCACTGTAGTCTGAGAAGATGCTTGGGATGATTTTAATGCTCTTGAATTTGCTGATGCTGTCTTTGTGGCCTAACATATGGTCTATCTTTTAAAATGACCCATGTGTACTTGAGAAGAATGTGTATTCCAGTTTCTTGGGGTGAATGATTCTGAAAATGTCCAATAGTTCTAGTTTATCTATCTCCTCATTTAGCTCCCTCATTTCTTTATTGATTTTTCTGCCTGGATGATGTGTCAAGTTGAGAGAATGGGGTGTTGAAGTCCCATACTAGTACTGCGTTATTTTTAATATGTTGCTGTAACTCCCAAGTAGAAACTGAACTGGAATTGGCATGTTGCACCAAAGTAAAAAACTCTGGGGTGGGTGGGTGGGGAGAATACTGGTCCATAAAGGATAACAGAGGACACTAGTGGGGGTTGTACTGTTATATGAAAAACTGGGAAATGTTATGCCTGTACTAACTATTGTATTTACTGTCAAATGTAAAACATTAATTCCCCAATAAATTATATATATATAATTATAAATATATATATTGCTGTAACTCTTTCAATAGATTTTTGATGTATTTAGATGGATTCTCATTAGGTACATAGATGTTGATAATTGTTAAGTCCTCCTGATTGACTGATTCTCTGATCAGTAAACAATGTCCATCCCTATCTTTTTAAATTTTGTTTATTTTAAAGTCTATCATGTCAGATATGAGAATAGCTATATATGCCATTTATTGTGGGCTTGTATAGTAGTTTTCCATACTTTCCTTTGAGTCTGTGTTTGTCTTGTTGAGTTAGGTGGGTTTCCTTTAGACAGCATATTATTGGGTTGTATTTTCTGATTTATCTTCTTACCCTGTGCCTTTTAATCGGTAACTTCAATCCATTGATATTTATTGATATCACGTATGAAGAAATTTTAATGGCGTCATTGTAGATTTTTAGAGTGTTTTGGCATATTTATGGTGGTTTTTAGAGTGTATGGCATATTTATGGTGGTTTACTATTTATTTATTTATTTATTTTTTATCAGAACACTGCTCAGCTCTGGCTTATGGTAGTGCAGGGGATTGAACCTGGGACTTTGGAGCCTCACTCATGAGAGTCTCTTTGCATATAACCATTATGCTATCTACCCCTACCTTGGTGTTTTTTTATGACTGTTTATAGGAGAACTTTCAGAACTTTTTTCAGAGCAGGCTTGGTGATAGTTGATTCTTTCAGCTGTTGCTTGTCTGAGAACAGTTTTTGTGCCTCCATCTAGTCTGAATGATAGTCTAGCAGGATACAGTAATCTTGGTTGAAAGCCTTTCTGATTGATCACTGGATAGATATCTTGCCATTCTCTTCTGGCCTGTAGTGTTTGTGTGGAGAAGTATGCTGCTAATCTTATGGGTTTTCCTCTGTAAGTGACTCTTTATTTTTGTCTTGCAACCTTCAGGATCCTTTGTTTACTGTTATTCCTTTCCACTCTAAATACGATGTATCTTGGTGTCTTTAAGTCTGAGTTAATTCTGTTTGGGACCCCCTGGGCTTCTTGAATCTTTATGTCTTTGATATTGTCTAGACTAGAGAAGTTCTCAGCTATTATGTCATGAAGAGTGCTTTCTTTCCCTCCCTCTCTTTCTTCCTTTGGTAAGCCAACAATGCATATATAATTTCTTTTGAAGTCACCCCATAGGTCTCTGTTGTTGTTTTCAGTATCTCTTAATCGCTTTTTGAGATCTTTTTGAGATCTCTTACTTCTTCTTTAGTTGTCTCTAATTCGTCCTTGATCTTACAAATTCTGTCTTCAGCCTCATTTATTCTATTCTCTCTCCCCTCTCCTGTTTTTTGTAGTTCATCTATTTTGTTACACTGTTCTGATACTGTTTTAGCTTGTTCAGCTAGTTGTGTTCTTAACTCAGCTATTTCAGCTTTCAGCTCTCTAATGACCTTGAGATAATTAGTGTTTTCTTCTAGAGTCTCATTTGTTGTTTCTGCATTTCTGATGACAATTCTTTCAAATTCTTTACTCACTCCTGTGACTATTTCCTTAACAACTCTTTGGAAGTTAACCTCACTATTTTGTGGTTCAACCTTTGGGGGGCTTTTAGCTGGACTCTTGTCCTGGTTCATTTCTCCAATATTTCTTGTTGGTTTAAGCATTGTATGTAGTATGTTATGAGGCCCCTCTCTCAGTACTTTTCAAATTACAGATCACTCTTGCCTGGATTGACTTGTGTCTAAGTACGGTACTTAAAGGGCTAACAGTTGTGGAAATTGACATTGTTTCAATATTATTTTAATCTCTGAGTTTGAGCACAGTGGCTTTAAAAAACCTCTTTTTTTTTTCTTCTCTGTAGGCTATGGGAGCCTGAGGGCTTTTAAACTACAGATAGGCTTCTTAGCTTAATCCCTCACTCCTGACCAAGAGATAAAGCAGGGTGGGGGAGAGCTAGCACAGTGATTATGCAAAGAGACTCTCACACCCCAAGGATCCAAAGCTCCAGGCTCAATTTAGCTTCTCTGCGACTCTAGGCAGCACTTCTGGGCCCTGTTATTTTCTAAACAAGTCCTGTTTATATTCTGTATGTTCTGAGGCAATTATTTATCATGTTTTCATCAGGAGAACAATGTGGAAAGGCTCCCATTATACAATGCCACTGCTAGGCTACTGAGGTGTAGCTGTTCTCCTGAGTTTCCTGGTCAGTTCTCTGTTCCCAGATGTTAGCATAGGGCCTCCCCTCTGATGCTCCAGCCTCTGAGGGTGGTAGCAATGGAGACTCACAGTTGCATTTGGTGAGTCTTAGGGGAGTCCTCTCCTCCCTTCAGCCATATTTTTGTTGGTAAAACAGACTGGAGGTGGTGCCTCAACTGCTGGACTGCTGGACTGTTACCAGCTGCTGAGTCTCTCCTTAGGCCCCTCCCTGTCCATGAGCCACACGTGTTTGCACTCAGTGGTCATTTGTTGGGTTGCTGATGTCATTCTAGTCTTGCCTTGTTGCAGTCCCAGATGATCTCCTGTGGTGTTCCTAGTTGACCTGGGAGAGGAGGGCACCCATACTTCTTGATATTTCTTCTCTCTAACTAATTACTGCTATATCACATCTGTTGACCACAACCAAATCACTTCTAGTGCTGCAATCCCACATTATGCCGCTAATGAATTCTTACTGTGGGATGTAACCAGAGATACAACTCTTCAAACCTTGTGAGATTTTCCCTAACACATGGGACTGCCTACATCCATGTTAGACAACACATCATTTAACTAAGTAACAGATACTAGATATAGGCTAGGATTTAGGGTACTGAGTACAAGGGGCAATTATATAATTCAAAGTAATAGCACTCAGTAGTCTTCCCTGATTAGTCTTAGACCTAATAAACCTGGAATCCTAGTTGAAGTGTCTAAAGAAGGCATCATAAATTCTCTAATCAACTAGACTTAGACCAAATTAGCTTGGAAATCTAGCAGAAAGGCCCAAAGAAGAAAGATCCCCCCCCCCCATGATTCTGAAGATAGATTCAGTCATGGGTCTTTGAAATTTCATGTGGTCTATTTCAATCTAAATGCAAAGGATGTGGAAAAAATCTAGTGCTCAAGTGACTTAAATATGTTTTGGATATTTCTATTCATAGACTACAGTTATTTTTCTAATTAAAATTCTCAGTTGTCATGCAGAAAGTTATGCTTTTCTTGATCACCATTTTTATTGAAAATGCTTATTATTGTAGAATATTACCATTTTCTGTTTTAATCGAATTATAGGAAAAATTAATTTTATATGTTGAAAAAAAAGAAGACTGATCCCCCAAACTAATTTTGATTCGATTCAACAAGTGAAACTCAATGCTTGAACATCTGGAAGAAAGCCTAAGGCCATAAGATAAAGAGAGGACTACAAAAGTTGGGTAAAGACAGGAAACTGGCTCACTTAATAATGGCCCTTTGGGTGAACATCACATCACCTCATCATCTGGGGTTTCACCTTGGATTTGCACACAAACATGATGGGCCTAACTCTCCAGTGGATCCCTCTCTGCACCATCACTGGTCATTTCTATAAAGAATGTCATCATAAGCCCTCTGTGGGACTTCCCAGGACTTTTTTTTTCCCCAACATAAAGCAGTGATGATAAGGACTGCTCCATTCTCCTGCCCTGCCACTTGAGGAAAACTGGTCCTAAAATGATTGCAGCATACAATGTTTCCAGCTGTGACCATGAGTTGTGAACTCAGACCAGTAGGGAATTAGAGGTTACAGGCACTCTGGTGATATGTATATCCTGGGTTGGGTGGATGTAGGTAGTTAATTTTATCCATAGATTTTTTTCAAGAATGGGTGCTACTCTCTGCCCTAGTCCAACTTTCTAGCCTTTTTCTCTATTCTGACACACCATTTTTCAGACAGTATCTCTTTCTCTCTTTCTTTTTAAAATATTTTTATTTATAAAAAAGAAACACTGACAAAAACCACAGGATAAGAGGGATGCAACTCCACACAATTCCCACCACCAGAACTCCATATCCCCTCCCCTCCCCTGATAGCTTTCCTATTCTTTATCCCTCTTGGAGTATGAACCTAGGGTCATTATGGGGTACAGAAGGTGGAAGGTATGGCTTCTGTAATTGTTTCCCCACTGAACATGGTTGTTGGCAGGTCGATCCATACTTCCATCTTGTCTGTCTCTTTCCCTAGTGGGGCAGGGTCTGGGGAAGCAGGGCTCCGGGACACATTGGTTTGGTCATCTGCCCAGAGGAGTCCAGTTGGCATCATAGTAGCATCTGGAACCTGGTGGCTAAAAGAAGAGTTAACATATAGAGCCAAACAAATTGTTGACTAATCATGAACCTGAAGGCTGGAATAATGCAGATGAAGATTTGGGGGTTTCCATTTTATACCTAGCTAGTAGGGCTATTTTAGTTATATTCCAAAGGGCCCATGACTATACTTTTTTTTTTTTCTAAGTTTGACATCTGGTATGCAGGTGGACCCAAATTATTGTCTGGGGAGATGATGTCATGGTCATACAGTATTTCTATCCAACTTCATGCTAGCTATCAAAATCAAGTAAAACTACCATAGATGTGGGCATTTAGAAACATGCCTAAAATGGACTTCCTAGCTTTCTCCCACCCTAAGACCCTTAATCTCATCTCTGTTCCTACCTTTTGGTTCTTATTCATTAATCATTTTGTCTCACTTTATGTCCTGCCACTTTCCAGACACCAAGCTGCAGATGTAGCTATGATTCCATCATGATTTCTCTGGGCAGACAACCTGGAACCCTGCCTCTCGAGAGCTCTAACACACTAGGGAAAGCTAGAAACAGGCTAAGAGTATGAATCAACCTGCCAGTGCCCATGTCCAGTGGAGAAGCAGTTACAGAATCCAGAACTCCTATCTTCTGCACCTCAAAACCAGTCTTGATCCATACTCCCAGTGGGGGAGAAGTGATAGGAGGAAGAAGATAAGAGGGCTCTGAATTCCAGCTCCATCAGCACCTGGGAGATAGGAGGAAAAGGGGAGGGAAACTTGGAGGTAGTAATGTTGTCATGAGTGGCTTGGAGGGGAAGAAAGGACTGGATCTGAAAAAAGGGGGGGCAATTATATACAAATGTAGAGAGATAGTTCAAGAGATCATGTCTGCCCATGCCTGTAACCTTAGGAGAACTGTGGTACCTTGCAGTGGGGAGATTGGGAATTCAAAATTCTGGTGGTGGGAACAGTATGGAATTATACCCGTGTTGACATGTAATTTTTTAAATCAATATTAAATCTCTAATAAAATTTAAAAAAAATAGAGAAGGGGAAGAAGAAGAAGAAAGAGTAGATGAAGGAGGAGGAAGAGGATGAGGACAAGGAGGAGGAGAAGAAGGATGGGAGGCAGGGCTAGAGTTTTGGGGATCCACATTTTTCTCTTCTTGATCTTTTCTCTTTTCCTTCTATCAGAGAAAGATGGGTTTTATTTCACTCTCCTAGCTTCTCCCTGATGAATTCAACCTTTGGTTTTGGTTTTAAAGTCTCCCCCTTCTCTCTCTCCCCTTGGTGTCTCTGGTCTTTTGGGATCAGTTCGGTATCTCTGGTATGTGGAATCAGACTTCAATACTGTTTATGTTACTTTGAGAGTGAGCATGACACCTGCCACTGTGTAACTCCAGTGGCATGTGCAGTGCTAGTGATTGAAGCCAGGACCACAGGCAGCAAGTGCTGTGCTCAAGCAGTTCAGCAATCTTCCCAGCTACCACAATTTCTTGTTGTGATTTAGTGAAGATGAACATGAACCCACTGTTTGCTGCCATAGAAAACCAAACTGTCCCATTAGCTTTTGCAAAAAGGGAGAAATACTCACTACTCTTTGAACCCACAGTTAGAGATCAGAAGGTCTAATTCTTTTTTATAAGCAAGACATGATTTTTAGTAAGCTTACTTAGAATTCAGTTTAGTTCAGTTATAGCCATAGAGCTCTGATTGGTTAAAGTGATTGAAATAGAACAAATATTTTTTACTTTCATAGGGAAAGCATATTGTCCACAGAGTCAAGTGAAAATCATTAATGTGTAGAATTTAATGTTAAATAGGTCATCACAAACAATGTTTTTATGTCAAAGTAAATTTTGATCTTATAATTTGAACCTTATGAGTTAAGAGAACACATTTAACCCTATGAAGTACCCTGAATATATTTTGCTAATGATATGTTGGAGAATCACAGCTATTTCCTGTAATGATATTTAATTCCTCCAAGGAATTTTTTTATTAGTGATTTAATAATTATTGGCAAGATTATGGGATAAGAGAGATACAATTCCCACCACCAGTGTGCCATCCCATCCCATCCACTGGAAGTTTCCCTATTATTTATTTATTTATTTATTTTTATTGATTTAATGATTGACAAGATTGTAAGATAACAGGGGTACAGTTCCACACATTTCCCACCACCAGAATTCCATATCCCATCTCCTCCATTGGAAGCTTTCCTACTCTTTACCCCTTTGGGAGTATGGACCCAGGATCATTATGGGGTACAGAAGGTGGGAGGTCTTGATTCTATAGTTGCTTCTCCACTGGAAGATTCCTATTTTTTTTTTTTTTATCCCTCTTGGAGTATGGACCAAAGATCTTGTATGGGTTGCAGAAGGTAAGAGTCTGGCTTCTATAATTGCTTCTATGCTGGACATGGATGTTGGCAGGTCGATCCATCTCCCAGCCTGTTTCTATATTTCCCTAGTGGGGCAGGGTTCTGGAAAGGTAAGGTTCTGGGACACATTGGTGAGGTCATCTGCCCAGGGATGTCAGGTTGGCATCATGGTAGCATCTTCAATTTGGTGGCTGAAAAGCATTAAGATATAAAGTAAAACAAGTTGTCTAATAATCAGGAACCTAAAGGTAAGAATACAGCAGATAAGATTTGGGGTCTTCATTGTTGGAAGAAGCTAGGATGTCTATTTCAGGTATATTCCAAGGAGCCCATGACTTCATTAATTTTTGCCTGAGCTCAACAGCTAACAAACAGGTGAGCTAAAAGTATTGTCTTAGAAGATGGTGTCAGAGTTGGAAATAGGATTAGAAAGATGGATCAGATTTTATTACAAAAAATAAAAAAGAAAGATAGATCAGGGCAGAGAGTAGCTCCCAAATATGGGAAAAGTATATAAAAACCATTAACTATAAATTTCATTGATCCATATCTAAGGTCCATATCTATTCATATTTAGCACAGGAGCCTATGTAACCTCTGCATTGCTGTCAGTCTGAGCTCACATTTCCATACACCTGAGAACATTCTAGGCTGAACTCATTTGAGGACCAGTCTTCGTTGAGTGACAGAATATGTTGATCCAGCCTCCCTTTGGAGAGTGGGACAGTTTCTTCCATTGTTGTTCTACTTGGAGGGCAAGGTCCTGTAGAGTCCCACAAGAGGGGTTATGATGTTGTTGCTGATGGAATTGACTAGTGATGGTGGAGAGAGAGATCTGTTAGAAGTCTAGGCCCATCATATCTATTTGGGGATAACAGGATTCACTGACTAGGGCCCCCAATAATTGGGTGGCCGGATAGTGACCAAAAGAGCCATCATTAAAGTGTGCTGGTCTCTTACCCTAATCCAGCTTTTGTAGTCCTTACTTTATCTGACAAGGTTAGATTGAGAGTAAGTATAATTTAAACTAATATCCTGTCCTTGAAGGAGAGCCAACTTTCATATGGATAAAGTAGGGCAGGGCAGCAAAACCAGGAGTTGAATCTTGGAGTCAGCAAGGAGGGGGCTGCAGCCATTAGATCTTCCTGTCTCCTCAACCAAGGCTCTTCAAACTTCCTCTTAGAACAAAATCTACTCTAAGTCTTCACCATTCTTCTTTTTCTTTTTCTTTTTTTCTTTCTTTTTTTTTTAGAGGGTAAGAGACATAAAGAGAAGGAGCAGCACCAGCACTTCACCACTGGTGTGGCTTCTGCTGTGTAGGTGCTCCCATGTGGTGACTGGGGTCTGGAGCCTAAGTCCTCATGCATGGTAAACTTTGAGTCACCTCCCAGCAGCAGTCTTTTTAATTAATTAGTGATTTAATAATGATTAACAAGACTGTAAGATAACAGGGGCACAGCTCCATACAGATCCCACCACCAGAGTTCCATGTCCTATCCCCCTCCATTGGAAATGTCCCTATTCTTTATCCCTCTGGGAGTATGGACCAGAATTCTTTATGGGGTGCAGAAGGTGGGAGTTCTGGATTCTCTGATTGCTTCTCTGATGGACATGGATGTTGGCAGTTCAATCCATAGCCCCAGCTTGTTTCTATCTTTCTCTAGAGGGATAGGGCTCTGGGGAAGTGAGGTTCTGGGACACATTAGTAAGTTCATCTACCTAGGGAAGTTAGGCTGATGCCATGGTAGTGTCTGCAACTTGGTGGCTGAAAGACAGATAGAAATCAGGACAAATTGTTTAAGAAACAGCAGCCCAAAGGTATAGGGGTCTCAGGGTGGGAAGATCTTTTATTATATTATCTCCAGGATTATATCTGGGGCTTGGTTCCTGCATGACAAATCCACCTTTCTTGGTGGCCATTTATTTTATTTAATTTTATTATTATTATTACTTTTTTAAAAAAAGAGAGGTAGAAATTGAGAAGACAGGAGGCTATAGAGGAGAGAGAAAGAGAGACACCTGCAGCACTGCTCCACCCCTGCATGTGGGGACTGTGGGCTTAATCCCAGGTCTTCGAGCATGGTAATGTGTGTTCAGCTGGGTGTATCACCACCCTTTCCCACTAGTCTTCTACTTACCTACTCCAAAGCCTTTTTTATTTTTAAGGATCCACAGGGTTCACTTGATATAAGGGGCCTTAGATTAAAAGACACATGGCATCTAAACAGCCTTATATACAAATTTAAGTCCCAGTAAAGATTGCCTATAACCATCTATGCATTTAATTTGATGAGTTTATTGGCACAAACTTTGCAATACAAAGTATTATGCTAGTAGAATTGTAGGAATCAGTTCCTGTATCATACACACATGAAAAATAAAAGTAGATAAATTTTCAGTAACATGACTTGATTTCTGATCACTGTCATGGTGAAATTCAGATTGTTCTAGAAAGGAGCCTGAGTATACATGCCCCTCATTTTCTCCCTCCCTTTCTCCCCACCAGCAGCATGAAACTGTTTCTATATAAAACAGAGACAGTGTCTCAAGTTGATAAATTCTAATCAGCGTGTGGCAATTAAGGGATGCAAAAGCAAGGTTGTAAAGAGAAATTAGGTACAGACCATGACTGTGGCTGACAGCACAGTGACAGGTGAGTAAGACAGAGCTTAGAACCTGTGTGGGGGCTAGGGAGTGAGCCCTTGAACTGCAGGATCATAGCCAGCCGTTGTCAGTTGAGGACTCCTGCTGAGAAATGCCACTGGGGACTTGAGTCACAGGTTTTGCTTTTACTTGATTATTATTTTTTAAAATTCTAGAACATGTAGTTCCCTAAGAGCCCTTTCTCAAAGAACAACATAATAGAAGGTTGGGGAAAGCTATAGTTGTATGTGTGGGAAAAGCTTTATATCGTGATCAGGGAAATACCCGGATCTGGAGTTTAAGATAGAAATCTGCCTGGAATATAAAAGTGGGGTTCTACTGCAGAGACATCTACAGTGTGCACTTACCCTTGAGTCTAAGTCAGTCTCAGATGTTAGGTTCAGTGAGATACCAGTGAGGCTGGTCAGAGCCAAGACCTCTCAGTGTTTGCAAGGGGACTTGACAGGGGTTGGTATTTAAAATATACAGTTGATGGAAGGAAGGAATGGAGAGAAGGAGGGAGCAAGGGAGAACAGATGGAAGGAGAGAAGGGAGAATGGGAAGGAGGAGTTGAAATGGAGTGGAGTGTGGTAAAAGAAGGAAGAGGAGAGGAAGGAAATTACATGTTCCTCTGTGTTTGAGCAAGAACAGAGTTAGTTGGCAGGTCAAGAGACCAATATCTAAATCTGAATCTACTCAGGTTAATTGTCTTGACTATTATATAAACACACACCGCCAGGCTGCCTACTTCTGCCAAACATGGAATTTATTGGTATCATTTAGTACAACTTTGTCCTGACTTTTCCAGTCTCGGGTATGCTAACAGTCCTTGAAAATCCAGGCTACATTACTTTGTAGGAAAAGGCTTAAAGATATTTAAGGAAATGTTATGAGCTTTTATTTCTATCAAAACTTTTTTTTTTTTTAACTACATGAGCTACCTGCTTTCTACCTTGACACAGATAACTCTTGTCCATCAAGTAGGTCCTGACTAAAGTGATGCATTTGTAGATACCAAATGACATAATTCTGGGGCTTTATACAGAAAAAACAAAGAGAAGCCCTAGGCACTGCTGACATAAGCTGTATTATCTCCCTCTGGCGAATGGTGTCCAGTCCTTTATTAATAATTGAAAATAATCTTATTCAAGAGAGAAAATAATTAAGAACACAAGCAAAGGGAACTGAAAAGTTCTAAAGAACGTGATGCTCATTCAGCTGAGCCTTGAGGGCCATCTTTTTTTAATATTATTTAATTTATTTATTCCCTTTTGTTGCTCTTGTTTTATTGTTGTAGTTATTGTTATTGATGTCACTGTTGTTGGATAGGACAGAAAGAAATGGAGAGAGGAGGGGAGACAGGGGGAGAGAAAGACAGACACCTGCAGACCTGCTTCACCGCCTGTGAAGCAAATCTTCTGCAGGTGGGGAGCCGGGGGCTTGAAGCAGGATCCTAATGCCGGTCTTTGTGCTTTGCGCTACGTGTGCTGAACCCACTGTACTACTGCCCGACTCCCAGAGGGCCATCTTCCCTACACTGATCACAGAAACATGGTCTAACATAGGGGCATTGGAGGTGAAAAATGGGTGCAACAGCTTCACAGAGACCTACCAGAGATGCAGGATGAGTATGGTGGAATTGGTTTTTGTAAAGTTGGGTCTGAATCTGTCTCCTATCAAGTAAGAAAAATAGGAATTCCCCTTTCTTGTGTCTTCTTGATTCATATGTTTGAGATTAGAGTTGGGTAAAAATCATCTGCTAAGAGAACATGCTCAGAGGGCCAGGTGGTAGTGCACCTGGTTAAGAGCACATAGTATGCACTAAGCACAAGCACCCGCTCAAACATCCGGGTACGAGCATCTGGCTCCCCACCTGCAGGGAGGATGCTTCATAAGTGGCAAAGTAGGTCTGCAGATGTCTATGTTTCTTTCTCTCTCTCTCTGTCTCCGTCTCCCCCTCCTTTCTCAATTTCTCCCTTTCCTATCCAATAAAAATAAAATAAAAGAAAGGAAAAATGGCCATCAGGAGCAGTGGATTCGTAGTGCCACCACTGAGCCCCAGCAACTGGAAGCCAAAAGAGAGAGAACATGGTCAGTGCTATGGTAATGGCATTAAAAAAAAAAAAAGACTTAGCTTTCCTGAAACTATGGTTGACAACCAACATGTGACTCAATCACCAAGAGAATCCAGAGCTGTTTTGCATCCTAAATTGGCCCTTGGCCTTCCTTGACTGCTTTCATGCCAGATCATATTGCAGGAATTTCAAAGACACAGATGCAGTTCATTACCAGCTGTGAGGACTGTGCCCAGACATTTACATGATAAGTAAGAGGCTAAGAATGTCCCAACCTCTCAGGCAGTCATGGGCACTAGTTGAGAAATCTCTTTCTGGGGGCCTGGTGGTGGCTTACCTGGTTGAGCACATATATTAAAGTGCTCAAGGACCCAGGTTCAGGCCCCCAGTCCCCACCTGCAGAGGGGAAGCTTCACAAGTAGTGAAGCAGTATTGCAGGTGTCTGTCTCTCTCCCTCTCCCTCTCTATTTATCTCTCCCTTCCTCTCAATTTCTGGCTGTCTCTATCCAATAAGTAAAAAGATAAAAAAAAAAAAAAAAGAAATATCTCTCTATGTGGCGCAATGGATATATTGCATTGGACTTCTCTCTAGTGACAAGAAACCTCTCAAGGTATTCAGCAGTTGTCAGGTTCAGCCAAGGCCACCTACTTCTTCAAGGTTCCTTGATGGATAGTATCCAGTATGCAAAAGGGCATAGAAGAAGAAGAAGTCTGTCTGCCCTTGTAGCTCAACAGTCTGCTAGTTGGCACAGTTCTTTGTGATTCTTTGACTTCTCTCCACCTGCCGGATGCTGTCAGTAACGTGAAGGCTGACTTCTTTTGCAGACATTCGCTTAGCATCTCTTTTAGCCTGTTAGAAAGTTTAATAGCATGAACTGAGTTACTGAGAAATATGTAAAGGTCTTCACATTTGCATCAGTTGCTTTAGATTATGTCACACTTGGCAAGCTATTCAAATGACCCACAAGGACACACACATCATATACTCCACAAATGTCCATTCAGAGCTTTCTCTGTTGAATCTCTAACATTATCTTGGCACAGAGACTAGCATAAGTCATGATTAGGAAACTCATGTTGAATGAATATGTCTATCAGTCAAGGTTCGCCAAAAAAGTACTAAGGAAGATTTCACAGCTGCTCTGGATAGTGTGGTTAATAGTTTAAGCTTTGGAATCAGACTGTTTTGGATTCAAATGCTGACTATATCATTTCATGGTGGGAATGTTTTTTCTAAAGTTTCTCTCCTTAGTTTTTTTATCTTTAAAAAGGAGGGGATGGACAACAATAGCATCTACTTCATAAGGTTATTTTAAGGATTCAATTAATGCCTATTAAGTATGTAAGTCTATTGATAAAAATGGCTATTTTCACATTAATTTTTATTATCTTTATTTATTTGATAGAGACAGTCAGGAATTAGAAGGGAAATACAGAGAAGGAGAGAGGCAGACACCTGAAGCCCTGCTTTACCACCCATGAAGCTTTCCTCCCATAGGTGGGGACCAGGGGCTTGAACCTGTGTCCTTGTGCACTGTAACATGTGCAATCAACCAGGTGCGCCACCACCTGGCCCCCTTTCTCATTTATTTTCCAAAATGTCCTCATACAGTAAATAGTACTGGGGACAAATGCTAGAAAATACTTAGCATAACCAATAAAATGTAAGATAAAACTCATAGTCCAGCATTCATGTTAAATCCTAGAAAATTTTGGAAACCATAGGTTCTTTAACTTTCTCTATATGTTCAGTACCCCCATCCATCCACTTAGAGAAAACATTTTTCACTGGTAGCAGACAATTTTTGGCCCATGCCATTCAATAATCATATGCTTGGATTTGATGTGACTTGGGCCCGTGCATTTTATCCATCAAGGATGGACAGGCAAGTGCCACTCAGCCTTCTCTCCAGGAAGGACCCACTGCCCATCCATAGGGAGTGCAGTCAGCAGATAACCCTGAGTTGTCCAGGAGTGTGCTCAGCTGCAGAGTCACTCCAGGTCTGTCCCTTTCTTGGAGGGGCCCAGTGAAGATAGATACAGGATAGAAAGGCCTGACCGTTTTGCTCTAGAGCAGGCAACCCTCACAAGCTGTTTGGAGTGCAGTCAGCCAAGCCCAGGATGAGGACTGCACTGTGATCCCACTCTGCCCCTCTGCTCACTGCTCCCTCCCACGGGTGTTGATAGAGTACTTCCTGAAGAAGGTGCTATCCAGTGACATCTCAGGTCCTGTGTCCTGAAAAACACAGACTCAGATTGTGGGAGAACCTCTCTTGGCCTGCATATCTCTCTTTCCTTTAATTAATTAGTTATTTATTTTTAAATTTTATTATATTTGTTTATTTGATAGAGACAGCCAGAAATTGAAAGGGAAGGGGATACGAAGAGGGAGAGAGACATAAAGACATCTGCAGTTCTGCTTTACCACTCATGAAGATTTCCTCTCTGCACGTGGGGACTCAGGGCTCAAACCTGGGTCCTCACACATTGTAACAAGTATGCTCAACCAGGTGTGCCACCACACTCAGCCCCTCAGTTTATTTATTTCTTATGGCAGTGCTCTCCTTTTGAAAAATTTTCTCACCTGACTAGAGCCACCTTGCCTATAAATGCCCAGGATTGTACCCTAATTCCTGGCTATGGCCCAAAGTCAATATTATAAAACCATGACACCATTCATCAGGCTGAGCCTTACACTGTAGTTATTCAGCTACACACTCAAGCTCTCATAAGCTCAACTTGGGCTTCTACCCTCCCTTTCTTCCTATGATATTCTCAGGTGAGACCCACAGGTTTCTTCAATCCATCCATTTCTGCTTCTAGAGGACCTGATTTAATATACAACTTTACATGGAATCAGGATTATGATTAAGTATAATTTTGACCACATGTTTAATCCAATGGTTTAATGAGAGGAGCCAGAAAGAGATTGATAATATGGGATGATTTCACTCATGGACCAAAGTTGAGAAATAAGAACAGAAGGGGAAACACAAAGCAGAACTTGGACTGGGTTTGTTGTATTGCACCAAAGTAAAGGACTCTGGTAGTAGGGGTACAGGAAGAGGACTAGGAGGGATACTTTGGGGTCCTGGTGCATGACGGTGCAAAAAGGACTTAGGCTGGAGGTGAGAGCATTTTGCAGATACCTATCATTGTGAGATGAGAAATTTTACCCATGTCAACAACTATACTACAAACCATAACCCCTCCATAAAAGAAAAATAAGTCTTATTATTTTTTTTGTTTCCTCTTCATGTCTGCAGTGCCAAGCCTCATCTGAAACACATAGCTTGCTCTCAATCCAACTGTGGTAGAAGAAATGGCTAGGTGAGTACTCTTTCAATTAGTAGCAAATGGTCTCTGACTCATGACGGTGTGCTTCATGATTTTTCAACTTTACAGTGGCACAAAAGCAAAACACATTCAGCAGAAAGCACAGTGCATGTTTTGAATGTTCATCTTTTTCAGTCTAGTGATACCTATGCCACATCCTACTTTCTCCTGATGCTGAGGAGCATCAGAGAGCCATAGCTTCCTATTCAGTTCCAAGATCACAAGGATGGTCAACCAGAATTTTTTTTTAAGAGTTTCAAGTTTTGTTGCACACAAAGCAGAACTTGGAATGAAGTTAGTGTATTGCACCAAAGTAAAAGACTCTGGGGTATGTGTGGGGGAGGGGAATGCTCTGATCCTGGAACATGTTGGCAGAAGAGGATTGGATTGTTATGTGGAAAACTGAGAAATGTTACACATGTACCAATTACTGTATTTTACTATTGACTGTAAACCATTAATCCCCCTGATAAAGAAAAAAATTAGTTTCAATATGTATTTTCTTTTTATCCTTTCTTTTCTTTTTTTTTTAATTTATTAGTGATTTCACAATGATTAACAAGGGGATATATCCTAGGGAACCAAACACACCTATCCAAAAAGATTTGTGTATACCTATGTTCATAGCACAATTTGTAATAGCCAAAACCTGGAAGGAACCCAGGTATCCAACAACAGATGAGTGGCTGAGCAAGTTGTGGAATACTACTAAGCTATTAAAAATGGTGACTTCATTTTCTTGACCTCATCTTGGATAGAGGAGGAATCATGTTAAGTGACTTAAGTCAGAGAGAGAAGGATGAATATGCAATGATCTCACTCATAGATAAAAGTTGAAAAATACTACCATGACTCCAACCTGACTTCCATGGGCAGATGATTTTACCAGTGTGTCTTGGAACCCCACCTACCCACTAGGGTAAGATAAAGATAGGCTGGGGGTATGATGGCGATTATGTTAAATTTGTATATGGCTCTGGATAGTATATTCATCTTGATGATGCTAATTCTTCCAACTCATGAACATGGAACACATTTCCACTTCTTTGTGTCTTTTTCTATTTCCTTGAATAATGACTCATAATTTTCAGTTTACAAGTCTTTTACTTCTTTTGTTAGGTTTATTCCTAGATTTTTATTGTTCTTGTTGCTTGCCGGGATAGCCTGAGGGTACTTCTTCCCAAGCTAGTGCTCTCTGGGTTGGAGAGAACTCAACTGGAGCCAATCTAGGCTGCTGTGTGGGAGAGGGATCAGGAACTCGTGCTGCACCAACTTCCACAGGAGGTACACTCTGGAACTCTCGGAGCCGGAAAGCAATTTCCAAGTGTCTTTAATCAGAAGAGCAGCTGTTTTTATACTCTCCAAGTAGGGTGGAAACAGGATGTGATATAGAGAGGGTGGAGAGAAAAGTGACTGGTGAAAATCAGGGTGTGACAAAGAAGGGATCAGGGTGTGACAAGGAGGGGGTGGAGCAGGTGAGAATCCTATCACTGAACCATCAATGCCCTAGAGTGCTTTATGTAAAAGTGATTTATGTAAATAGACCAAAGCTTTGGATCAGTAAATCCCTATATAGGCATATGGTTAAGCAGAAGCCAGGGGGAGGTGGCATACTACCCAACAGTTGCTAGTAAAAGGAATTGATTTCTGGATTTCTTCTTCTGCCACTTTAGTGTTTGCATAGAGGAATGTCACTGACCTTTAAAAAAAAAGTATTTATAAAGGGAGGTCAGGCAGTAGTGCAGGTGGGTTAAGCGCACATGGTGCCAAGTGCAAGGACCAGTGTAAGGATCCCAGTTCAAGCCCTCAGCTTCCCACCTGCAGGGGAGTCGCTTCACAGGTGGTGAAGCAGGTCTGCAGGTGTCGATCTTTCTCTCCCCCTTTCTGTCTTCCTCTCCTCTCTCCATTTCTCTCTGTCCTATCCAACAACAATAACAACAATAATAGCTACAACAACAATAAAATAACAAGGGCAATAAAGGGGAAAATTTATATATAAAATAAAAGATAAAAAATATCAACAAAACCATAGAATGAGAGGGATAAAATGCCACACATTTCCCACCACCAGAGTTCCATATCCCATCCCCTCTACTGGAAACTTTCCTATTCTTTATCTCTCTGGGAGTATGGACCCAGGATCATTAAGGGGTGTAGAAGGTGGAAAGTCTGGCTTCTTTATTTGCTTCCCTGCTGAACATAGGCATTGACAGGTCGGTGCATACTTCCAGCCTGTTTCTATCATTTTCTAGAGGGGCAGGGCTATGGAGAAATGGGATTCCAGGGTACATTGGTAAGGTTGTCTGCCCGCGTGAGTCAGGTTGGCGTTATGGTAGCATCTGCAAGTTAGTGTCTGAAAAAGCATTAAGATATAAAGAAGAACAAGTTGCCTAATAATATGGAACCTAAAGGCAAAAATATAGCAGATGATATTTGGGGTTTCCATTTTGGAAAATATTAATAGGTCTGTTTTAGGTATATTCCAAGGGGCCCATGACTTTACTAATTTTTGTAATAGTCTGACAGCTGACATGCAGGTGGGCCAAAGTTATTGTCTGGGGAGGAAAGTATCAGGGTTGGAAAGAGAACTGCAAAGCTGAATCAGGGAAAAGAGTAGCTCCTAAATCTGGAAAAGTGTATAAATACCATTAGCTGTAAATCCCACTGATTTGATCTGGTGCCTATATTCAGTACAGGAGCCTGTGTAGCTTCTGCATCCCTGTAGGTGTGAGCTTACATTCTGTGGTCATAGCTAGGAATGTTCAAGGCAGCACCATTTTCCTAAAGTGGTAGAGGATTTTGGTCCAACCTCCCTTTTGAGAATGGGGCAGTCCCTACCATTGTTGATCCACATCAACAATGTCCTGTAGGGACCCACAGAGGGGTCCATTAAGTTCTTTCTTCTTGATGACCATTGACAGTGGAGAGAGGGATCTATTAGAGGTCTAGGCCCATCATATCTCTGTGGGAATCCAAGGATTCTCTGACTAGGGCCCTGGGAGATGAAGTGGCTTGGTATGAAGCGAAAGAGCCACCATTATGCCAGTTTCTTGCCCTTATCCAGCTTTTTTAGTCCTTACTTTGTCTGAAAAGGTTAGCCTTGGAGTGATTGAGGGAAGTGAAATAGGAGGTAGGTGAAGGAGTATCTAGGTCTAAGTTGAAACTATTTGATTAAGTATTTTAAGATAATGTCTTTCTTAGGTCTACTTGCTTGTTGCACTTATTGGGTTGCTGGAAATTATTGTGTACTTTTGCTTAACGGTATATATTTTCCCCTAACTTGTGTACATGTGCTCTGTCTCTTGGGCCCTGGTCCATATCTAGGTGTTGGGGCTTTGTTAGGAAGTGCACTGCCTGAAATGGAATTAAGGAGTCCTTTACCAGAGTACTGGAGCTGAAGGGTTGACATTGCAGGCCTGTCGTTTGTGGACACAGTCCAAAGTGAAACATGTAGAAGTGGTACTGATGCATTGACCAGTATCACCTCTACATGTTTCACTAATCAAGTCACTGTCTTTTGTATGTTAATTTTATAGCCTGACACCTTACTATGTTGCCTGATAATTTCCAAATGCTTCCTGCTGGATTCTTTAGGTTTTTGTATGTATACTATCATGTCATCTGCAAATAGGGAGAGTTTGACTTCTTCTCTTCCAATCTGTATCCCTTTAATTCCTTGCTCCTGCCTGATTGCTATGGCAAGAACTTCCAACACTATGTTGAATAGTAATGGTGATAGTATGTCATCTGAGAGGGAATGCTTCCAGTTTTTCACCATTGAGTATGATGTTGGCTATAGGTTTGCTATACATGGACTCCACTGTCTTGAGGAATTCTCCATCTATTCTCATTTTTAGTAGTGTTTTGATCATAAAAAGATATTGGATTTTGTCAAAGGCTTTCTCTACATCTATTGATACAATCATTTGGCTTTTGGTCTTGCTTTCATTGATGTGGTGGATCACATTGATTGGTTTATATATATTAAACCAACCTACATCCCTAGGATAAACCCCACTTGGTCATGATGAACAATCTTTTTAATATACTGCTGTATCCAGTTGGCTAGAATTTTGTTCAATATTTTAACATCTATATTCATCAGAGATATTATAGCAACTATGTTTATAAGAGATATCAGTCTGTAGTCTTCTTTTTTGGTTTTGTCACTGTGTGCTTTGGTAATAGGGTGATGTTGGCTTCATAGATGCTGGAAGCGAGTATTCCTGTGTCTTCAGTCTTTTGGAAGAGTTTTAAAAGTAGAGGTATTAACTCTTCCTTGAAGGTTTGTGGAATTCATTTGTAAAACCATCAATAAAAGTCCAGGACTTATTCATGAGAAGGTTTTTAATAACTGTTTCAATTTCTTTGTCTGTGATCGGCCTGTTCATATTTTCTAGTTCCTCTTTATTTAATTTTGGAAGTTTATATGTCTATTTGTAGGTATTTAATTTTGAAAATCTATAGTAACAACATTTCAGTTGTTTCTTCTCCACTTCTTCCAGGTTCTCTAGCTTGGTGGCATATAGCTGTTTATAGAAGCCTTGCATGATAATGTTGGATTTCTGTGTTGTGTGCTGTGATATCTCCTCTTTCATATACAGTCCTATTTATTTGAATCTTCTCCCTTTTTTGTTTTGTTAGTCTGGTTAAGGGTTTGTTGATTTTGTTGATCCTTTCAAAGAACCAACATTTAGCTTCATTGATCTTTTGTATGGTTTTCTTAGTTTCAGTTAATTTATTTCTGACCTAACTTTAGTTATTTGGTTAGTTTTTTACCTCCAGGGTTGTTGCTGGAGCTCGGTGCTTGCACTATGAATCCACTGCTCCTGGTGGTCATCTTTTTCCTTATTTTTTTATTGGATAGGCCAGAGAGAAATTGAGAGAAGGGGCCAGGTGGTGATGCACCTGGTTAAGTGCTTACATTACAGTGTGCAAGGACCCAGATTCAAGCCCCTGGTCTCCACCTTCAGGGGGAAAACTTTATGAATGGTGAAGCAGGGCTGCAGATGTCTCTCTGTCTCTCTCCTTGTCTCCCCTTCCTTCTCAATTTCCCTCTGTCTCCAGCCAATAATAAATAAATCAAAATATTTAAGAGAGAGAGAGAGAGAAATTGAGGAGGGAGGGATAAAGAGAGAGAAAGAGAGACACCTGCTTCACTGCTTGTGAAACATGCCCCCTGAAGGTAGGGAGTGGGGACTTGAACCTGTATCCTTAGGCTTAGCACCATGTGCACTTAATTGGGTCTGCCATAGCCCAGGCCTTGAACATTCACTTTTATGAGCTTATTTTCTTTAAAAGCAGAGAACTCAGAGTCCCACAACTAAATTTGTCTCCTAGAAAAAATTGTGGCACCTATGAGGCCAATTCTATCTGATTTCCACTTCAGGTGTTACTGCATAAAAACTTTGAACTGGGGCATGGAACACAGACTGTATGTGGCAACTATGAGGCCAATTCTATCTGATTTCCATTTCAGGTGTTACTGCATAAAAACTTTAAACTGGGGCATGGAACACAGACCTACAGGAATTAATTGAAATCAGTCAAGTTGATGACAGCATTCCCTTCAGACTGGTGGGAAGTAAAGGGGGTCTTCTAAAATGGAAAGGTTAACTTCCCCAAAAGTGTGACCACTTTTCTCTAGAATTCTTGGCAAGGTTTAGCAAAGTCTATTAAAGGTCATATGAAAAATGCTCTGTTCTTTATTTCAAACTACTTTACTAAGCTTAACTTTCTTCTTAGCAAAAAGAAAAAAAATCACATATTGATGATTCTTAATTTCTAAAACTATTTAAGAGTTAAAGGCTAGGGGCCAGGTGGTGGTGCATCTGGTTGGGCACATATGTTACAATGCAGAAGGATCCAGGCTTGAGCCCCTGGTCCCCACCTGCAGAGGGAAAGCTTTGCAAGTGGTGAAGCAGTGCTGCAGGAATCTCTCTTCCCCTCTGTTTCCCCCTTCCCTCTTTCTGGCTGTCTTTATTCAATAAATAAAGATAATAATAATAATAAATTAAAAAAATATTTAAAGGCTACACTGCCAAAACAGCCACAGAATATGGATAGTTTGAATTTTATGTACAATGGGACTATTTATTTCTTTCTAAGAATATATTAAGGATTTAACATTAGTTTACAGAATTAGAAAATTTCAAGGGCATTGTTTCACACACACATAAATGTGTGTAAACATAACTCATGGAGTAGTGGGGCCACTTTCAGGAATCTGTATGTCAAAAGCTTATGCAGTGGGGATGTTTTCAGTTCAGCTTTGGGGTCCAAAAGATGTGTATTTAACACCAAACTTTGCCACCCTGATAGATGTCACAAGATACATTATTTTAACTTCTGAATTTTAGTTCCTTTACCTGAGAAATGGAAATGTAATACCTAGGTGTTTTTTTTTTGGGGGGGAGGGAGGGTTGAGAGACTTAAGTATAGCATTACTAAGGTGACTGACTTTTCCTGTCTTGCCCAAGACTGACCTGTTTTAAAACTGAAAGTCTCACATCCTTGGGTCCTTGCAAGCCAGGAATCTCAAGTTATAACATCCCAGTCATAACTCCTAAGAGTAATTCTAGTTATAAAACAGTGTATTGGGGTTCCTGGAAGATGGTGGACTGAGAAGCTGCTAGTGGCTTGAGCTCTGACCACATCTCCTGGAAACGAAATGAAAACAACATTGGAGGAAAGGAATGGCAGTATTAAGGAAACAACAGTTGAGACCCCCAAGGAAAATACTGATTATCTTGAGGCAATTAGAGAACTGAAAGCTGAAATAGCTGTAATGAAGAAAGAAGCTGAGGGAAGGGAAAGCAGACTAACAGAAGCAGAAAACAGAATTAGTCAGACAGAGGATGAGTTAGAGAAAACTAAGAGGTGAAAGAGCTCAAAAAGAGATTGAGAGACACTGAAAACAACAACAGAGACATATGGGATGATCTCAAAAGAAGTAATATTCATATAATTGGCCTGCCAGAGGAAGAAAGAGAGGAAGGGGAAGGAAACATTCTAGAGGAAATAATAGAAGAAAACTTCCCACACCTAAATAACAGAAAGGACATCAAGATTCAAGAGGCCCAGAGAGTTCCAAACAGAATGAACCCTGACCTGAAGACACCAAGACACATCATAGTCAAAATGAGAAGAAGTAAGGATAAAGAAAGGATCCTAAAGGCTGCAAGAGAGAAACAAAAAGGCACATAATAGGGGAAAACCCATAAGATTATCTGCAGACTTCTCCACTCAAACTCTAAAAGCCAGAAGAGAATGGCAAGATATCTGTCGAGCCCTGAATGAAAAAGGGTTTCAACCAAGGATAATATATCCTGCTAGGCTTTCATTCAAACTAGATGGAGGGATCAAAACCTTCTTAGACAAACAACAGTTAAAGGAAGCAACCATCACCAAACCGGCCCTGAAAGAGGTTCTAAAAGACCTCCTATAGACATCTGGAACCTGGTGACTGAAAAGAGAGTTAAAATACGAAGCCAAACAAATTGTTGAGCAATCATGGACCCAAAGCTTGGAATAGTGGAGATGAAATGTTAGGGGGGTACTCACTGCAAACTCTAGTGCACTTCTGCTTTCAGGCATATATTTTGCAGTAGTTTACGGATACGTGTGAAGATATGCTCTCTCTCACAGAAACTGGTGTATATCTAGGTTTTGGGACTTTTTTAGAAAGTGAACCACCTGAGATGAAATTAGAGTATACTATGAAAGGAAAGGTCTCACCCGAGTAATGAAGTTGAAGGGTTGTCATTCCACACGTGAAGTCTCTGGACACAGTCTGAAGGGAAGCATGTTGAGGTGGCAATTGTTTTGTTGATTAGGTTGTGATCAGCAGATGCAATATTATTTGATATGGATTGGGAGAGGCATACAAGAAAGTGGGCCCTATCCAAGGGTTCCAGGACTGGGGGAAGTAGAGGCTCCATAGTGGAGATGTGAGGTTCCTGCTGTCTTAGGGTTCAAAAAGACAATCGATAGTTAATGTTATCATCACATTGTTTGGTAATTGGGTTAACTTTGAAAAGTCCTTTTGTTAGGGTTTGCTGTATAGTACCCAGTATCTTGTATATAGCTGTGCTATTGGTTGCTTCTGATCTACTTGGTCTAGTCTTTTGAGAGAGTCTGCATATCAATTACACAGCCTATATATTCAAAAGATTCAGTTTGTGTTTTGAAAAACTTCGAGACATAGAATTAATTTTCCCCCTCTCATATTAACTAGTGATTTATATGACTACATTTTACTAAGAGTGTACATAAACACCATTCCCACCACCAAAAGACTGTGACCCATGCCTCCCACCCACTCCCACCCCCCACTGTCCCAGGAAGCTGCATGTCTACTCCTCACCACAGGGTTTTTACTTTGGTGCCCTACTTACAATTTGGTCAGGTCCTGCTTTTAGTTTCCCTTTCAGATCTTCTTACTCAACTTCTAGACTGAAGAACCCACCAATGTGTCCTGGAGCTCCGCTTCCCCAGAGACCCATCCTACTAGGGAAAGAGAGAGGCAGATTGGGAGTATGGACCGACCAGTCAATGCCCATGTTCAGCGGGGAAGCAATTACAGAAGCCAGACCTTCTACCTTCTGCAACCCACAATGACCCTGGGTCCATGCTCCCAGAAGGATAGAGAATAGGAAAGTGATCAGGGGAGGGGGTGGGAAATGGAGATTGGGTGGTGGGAATTGTATGGAATTGTACTCCTCCTACCCTATGGTTTTGTTAATTAATCCTTTCTTAAAGAAAAAAAAATACCTCCTATAAACAAGAACATCACTATAATACTTGCAATATATCAGAACAAACAAAAATTTATTTTGAACAATGGCCCTACAATACATTCAATCCATAATATCAATAAATGTCAATGGCTTAAACTCACCCATCAAAAGGCACAGAGTGGGGGGATGGATCAGAAAACATAACCCAACCATATGCTGCTTGCAAGAATCCTATCTGTCACAACAAGATAAACACAGACTTAAAGTGAAAGGATGGAAAACTGTCATACAGGCTAATGGACCACAAAAAAAGGGCAGGAACAGCCATTCTCATCTCAGACACAATAGATTTTAAATTAAATAAAGTAATAAAAGATAGGCAAGGACATTACATAATTATTAGAGGATTAATCAGCCAAAAAGACTTAACAATTATTAACATCTATGCACCCAATGAGGGACCATCTAAATACATCAAGCACGTACTAAAAGAATTTTAAAAATACATCAATAGTAATACAATAATAGTGGGAGACTTCAATACCCCACTCTCACACTTAGTCAGATCAACAATGCAGAGAACCAACAAAGATACAAGAGAATTGAATGAAGAGATTGACAGACTAGGCCTCTTGGACATTTTCAGAGTCCTTCACCCCAAAAAACTGGAATACACCTTCTTTTCAAAAACCACATAACACATACTCAAGGATAGACCACATGTTAGGCCACAAAGACAGCATCAATAAATTCAAGAGCATCAAAATCATCCCAAGTATCTTCTCAGACCACAGTGGAGTAAAACTAACATTTAACAACAAACAGAAAATTATTAAAAGTCACAGAATTTGAAACTAAACAACATACTCCTTAAGAACCACTGGGTCAGAGATTCACTCAAGCAGGAAATTCAAATGTTCCTGGAAACAAATGAAAATGAAGACACAACCTATCAAAATATTTGGGATGCAGCTAAAGCAGTACTGAGAGGGAAACTTATAGCCATACAATCACATATTAAACACCAAGAAAAAGCTCAAATGAATGACCTACTGCACACCTCAAGGACTTAGAGGAAGAGGAACAAAGGAACGCTAAAGCAACCAGAAAGACAGAAATCACTAAAATTAGAGCAGAAATAAACAACATCGGAAATAAAAGAACCATACAAAAGATCAATGAAACCAAATGTTGGTTCTTTGAAAGATTAAACAAAATTGGCAAACCCCTATCCAGACTCACCAAATAAAAAAGAGAGAAGACTCAAATTAATAGAATTGTAAACGATGGAGGAGATATCACAACTGACACCACAGAAATCCAGAGAATCCTGCAAGACTTCTATGAAGAACTATACGCCACCAAGCTAGAGAATCTGGAAGAAATGGAACAATTCCTAGGAAGATATGCCATTCCAAAACGGAACCAAGAAGAACTACAAAATCTATATGCACCAATCACAGACAAAGAAATTGAAACCGTTATTAAGAATCCCCCAACAACAAAAGTCCTGGACCAGATGGCTTCACAAATGAATTCTACAAAACTTTCAGGAAACAGTTAGTACCCATACTTCTTAAGCTTTTCCATAAGATTGAAGAAACAGGAATACTCCCTTCCACCTTCTATGAAGCCAACATCACCCTGATACCAAAAGCTGATCGGGACAGAACAAAAAAGGAAAACTACAGACCAATATCTCTGATGAACATAGATGCCAAAATATTAAACAAGATCTTGGCCAACTGGATACAGCAGCATATCAAAAAGATTGTTCATCATGACCAAGTGGGATTCATCCCAGGAATGCAAGGCTGGTTCAACATCCATAAATCAATCAATGTCATTCACCACATCAATAAAAGCAAAACCAAAAACCACATGATTATCTCAATATATGCAGAGAAAACCTTTGACAAAATCCAACACCCATTCATGCTTAAAACTCTACAAAAAATGGGAATAGATGGGAAATTCCTCAAGATAGTGGAGTCTATATATAGCAAACCTACAGTCAACATCATACTCAATGGACAGAAGCTGAAAGCATTCCCCCTCAGATCAGGGACTAGACAGGGCTGTCCACTGTCACCATTATTCTTCAACATAGTATTGGAAGTTCTTGCCATAGCAATCAGGCAAGAGAAGGAAATCAAAGGAATACAGATTGGAAGGGAAGAAGTCAAGCTCTAACTATTTGCAGATGATATGATAGTATACATAGAAAAACCTAAAGAATCCAGCAGAAAACTACTGGAAGTTATTAGTCAATATAGCAAGGTATCAGGCTACAAAATCAATGTACAAAAATCAGTGGCATTTCTTTATGCAAACACTAAATCTGAAGAAGAAGACATCCATAAATCACTCCCATTTACTGTTTCAGGAAAATCAGTCAAATGCCTAGGAATAAAGTTGACCAAAGAAGTAAAAGACTTATATACTAAAAACTGTGAGTCGCTACTCAAGGAAATAGAAACTGATACCAAGAAATGGAAAGATATCCCATGCTCATGGATTGGAAGAATAAATATCATCAAAATGAATATTCTCCCCAGAGCCATATACAAATTTAATGCAATACCCGTCAAAGTTCCACCAAGCTTCTTTAAGAGAATAGAACAAACACTACAATCATTTATCTGGTACCTGAAAACACCTAGAATTGCCAAAACCATCTTGAGGAAATGAAACAGAAATGGAGGCATCACACTCCCAGACCTTAAACTATATTATATAGCCATCATAATCAAAACAGCATGGTACTGGAACAGAAATAGGCACACAGACCAGTGGAACAGAATTGAAAGCCCAGAAATAAATCCCCACAACTATGGACATCTAATCTTTGATAAGGGGGCCCAAAGGATTAAATGGAAAAAGGAGGCTCTCTTCAATAAATGGTGCTGGGAAAACTGGGTTATAACATGTAGAAGAGTGAAATTGAACCACTTTATCTCACCAGAAACAAAAATCAACTCTAAATGGGTCAAAGACCTAGATGTCAGACCAGAAACAATCAAATACTTAGAGGAAAACATTGGTAAAACAATTTCCCACCTACACCTCAAGGACATCTTTGATGAATCAAACCCAATTGCAAGGAAGATTAAAGCAGAAACAAACCAATGGGACTACATCAAATTGAAAAGCTTCTGCACATCCAAAGAAACTGTTAAACAAACAGAGAGACCCCTCACAGAATGGGAGAAGATCTTCACATGCCATACATCAGACAAGAAACTAATCACCAAAATATATAAAGAGCTCAGCAAACTTAGCACCAAAAAAGCAAATGACCCCATTCAAAAATGGGCAGAGGATATGAACAAAACATTCACCTCAGAGGAGATCCAAAAGGCTAACAAACATATGAAAAACTGCTCTAGGTCACGGATTGTGAGAGAAATGCAAATTAAGACAACACTAAGATACCACCTCGTTCCTGTAAGAATGGCATACATAAAAAAGGACAGCAGCAACAAATGCTGGAGAGGTTGTGGGGACAGAGGAACCCTTTTACATTGCTGGTGGGAATGTAAATTGGTACCGGCTCTGTGGAGAACAGTCTGGAAAACTCTCAGAAGGCTAGACATAGACCTTCCATATGATCCAGTAATTCCTCTCCTGGGGTTATACCCCAAGGACTCCATAACACCCAACCAAAAAGAGGTGTGTACTCCTATGTTCATAGCAGCACAATTCATAATAGCTAAAACCTGGAAGCAACCCAGGTGCCCAACAACAGATGAGTGGCTGAGAAAGCTGTGGTATATATACACAATAGAATACTATGCAGCTTTCAAGAACAATGAACCCACCTTCGCTGACCCATCTTGGACAGAGCTAGAAGGAATTATGTTAAGTGAGCTAAGTCAGAAAGATAAAGATAAGTATGGGATGATCCCACTCATCAACAGAAGTTGAGTAAGAAGATCTGAAAGGGAAACTAAAAGCAGGACCTGACCAAATTGTAAGTAGGGCACCAAAGTAAAAACCCTGTGGTGAGGGGTAGACATGCAGCTTCCTGGGACAGTGGGGGGTGGGAGTGGGTGGGAGGCATGGGTCACAGTCTTTTGGTGGTGGGAATTGTGTTTATGTACACTACTAGTAAAATGTAGTCATATAAATAACTAGTTAATTAATATGAGAGGGGGAAAATTAATTGTATGTCTCAAAGTTTTTTAAAACACAGACTGAGTCTTTTTAATATATAGGCTGTGTATTTGATATGCGGACTCTCTCAAAAGACTAGACCAAGTAGATCAGAAGCAACCAATAGCACAGCCATATATAAGATACTGGGTACTGTACAGCAAACCCTAACAAAAGGACTTTTCAAAGTTAACCCAATTACCAAACAATGTGATGATAACATTAACTATCGATTGTCTTTTTGAACCCTAAGACAGCAGGAACCTCACATCTCCACTATAGAGCCCCTACTTCCCCCAGTCCTGGAACCCTTGGATAGGGCCCACTTTCCCGTATGCCTCTCCCAATCCATATCAAATAATATTGCATCTGCTGATCACAACCTAATCAACAAAACGATTGCCACCTCAACATGCTTCCCTTCAGACTGTGTCCAGAGACTTCAAGTGTGGAATGACAACCCTTCAGCTTCATTACTCTGGTGAGACCTTTCCTTTCCTAGTATACTCTAATTCCATCTCAGTTGGTTCACTTTCTAAAAAAGTCCCAAAACCTAGATATACACCAGTTTCTGTGAGAGAGAGCATATGTTCACACGTATCCATAAACTGCTGCAAAATATATACCTGAAAGCCGAAGTACACTAGAGTTTGCAGTGAGTATCCCCCTAACATTCCTCTCCACTATTCCAAGCTTTGGGTCCATGATTGCTCAACAATTTGTTTGGCTTTGTATGTTAACTCTCTTTTCAGTCACCAAGTTCCAGATGTCATCAGGATGCCAGCCAGGCTTCCCTGGACTGAAGCCCCCACCAATGTGTCCTGGAGCTCGGCTTCCCCAGAGACCCATCCTACTAGTGAAAGAGAGAGGCAGACTGGGAGTATGGACCGTCGCCAGTCAATGCCCATGTTCAGCGGGAAAGCAATTACAGAAGCCAGACCTTCCACCTTCTACAACTCACAATGACCCTGGGTCCATGCTCCCAGAGGGATAGAGAGTGGGGAAGCTATCAGGGGAGGGGGTAGGATATGGAGATTGTGTGGTGGTAATTGTGTGGAGTTGTACCCCTCCTACCCTATGGTTTTGTTCATTTATCGTTTCTTAAATAAATAAATAAAAAGAAAGTTATGCAAGGAAAAGCAGAAAAATATGCCATGTGAATCAGATTAGATTCTAACTTAGAAGCCAATTTAAGATATTTATCAGCTGAGGACCTAGTGGTGGTTATATTGTCATATGGAACACTGAGAAATGTTATGCATGTACAAACCATTATATTTACTATCAAATGTAAAACATTAATCCCCAATAAAGAAATAAAAAAACAATGTATTCATCAAAATACCAAGTTAACTTTTTAAAGTAATTTAGTTTATTATTTTTTAAATTATTTACATTAAAAAATTTTATTTATAAAAAGGAAACACTGATAAAAACAATAGGATAAGAGGGGTACAACTCCACACAATTCCCACCACCAGAACTCTGTATCCCATCCCCTCCCCTTATAACTTTCTTATTCTTTATCCCTCTGGGAATATGGACCCAGAGTCATTATGGGGTGCAGAAGGTGGAAGGTCTGACTTCTGTAATTGCTTCCCCATTGAACATGGGCATTTATGGGTCAATCCATACTCCCAGCCTGTCTCTCTCTTTCCCTAATGTGGTGGGGTTCTGGGGAAGCAGGGCTCCAGGACATATTGGTGGGATCATCTGCCCAGGCAAGTCCGGTTGACATCATGTTAGCATCTGGAACCTTGCCGGGCTAGCTTCAGGGGTGGGAGAACAGGAACTCATGGTGGCGTAGTAATACAATTCTTTATTCATGTGAGGGCCCCAGAGTTGGGTGTGAACACAGCAGGTTAAACCATGTGGTGCCAAACCTCAATGGTCACCTCCCACACTGCACGTCAGCCCTTCTCCAGGTTGGCACAAGGGAGAGAAAAGAGAGAAGAGCAAAATCAGAAACAGAAGTAGGCCTTATAGAGTAAAACCGGAAGTGGAAAGTCGGGAACAGAGATGGCTGGGAAAGGGGGTGGAGAAAAGAAAGAGCAGGAAGGTAGAAAGCTTCCATAGCAATGGTTGCTAGGGTTTTAACTGGTGGGATTAATATACCCTGCAGCAGGGCGGGTAGAAAGAAGATAGATCAGGCAAAACAATGATTATGTAAATAGGCCACACTATCAGCAATGCAGCATGGAGCAGCGGGAGCTGGTTTAATGCCTGCCAGAACCTGGTGGCTGAAAAAATAGTTAACATATATAGCCCAAAAAATTGTTGACTAATCATGAACCTAAAGGCTGGAAAAGTTTATATGAAGAGTTGGGGGATCTCCGTTTTGTAGGTAGTTAGTAGGCCTATTTTGATTATATTCCAAAGAGCCCATAACTATACTAGTTTTTTTTTTTCCTCTCTGAGCCTGACATCTGATATGCAGGTGGGTCCAAGTTATTTTCTGGGGAGATGATGTCGTGGCTGGAAAAAGGACCAGAAAGCTGGATCAGGGAAGAGATAGCTCCCAAATATGGGAAAGGTGTATAAATATTGTTGACTGTAAACCCCATCGATTACATGTATCCATACATTTGGGCAAAATATATACCTGAAAGCAAAAGTGCACAATAATCTGCAGTGAGTCAGTATATGCAGCAAGCAAGTAGAAAGACCTAAAAAGACAGTATAAAGTTCATAATGAAATAGTGTCTACTTAGACTTAGGTACCCTCCTCACATATTTCCTATTATGCTTCCCTCCCTCACTCCAAAGCTAACCTTATCAAAGTAAGGACTACAAAAACTGAATAAGGGCAAGAGACTAGCATACTTAAATGATAACTCTTTAGTCACTATCAGGCCACCCCATCAGCTGGCGCCCTAGTCAGGGAGTCCTGAGATTCCCAAACAGACATGATGGGCCTACACCTCGAATAAATCCCTCTCTCCATTGTTACTGGCCTAGATCTTGAATAGATCCCTCCCTCCATTGTTACTGGTCATCTCTATCCGGAACAACACAATAGACCCCTTTGTGGGCCCCCATAGGACCTTGCCTTCAACTTGGATCAACAATGGTAGAGAATGTTCCATCTTCTGAAGGGAGGATGTGTTGGTATGCTTCTAAAAACCCCTTCTGTTTCATTAGTTTAATCCCCCCTGCTTAACACTATTCTATTTACATAACCACTTCATTCTATTTACATAACCTGTTAACAAGCACCACCCTCCCTCCAGGGCATTGGTGGTTCAGTGGTAGAATTCTTTTTTTTTTAAATTTTTTTATTTTAAATTTATTTATTTATTTACTTATTCCTTTTGTTGCCCTTGTTGTTTTGTTGTTGTAGTTACTATTGATGTCATTTTTGTTGGATAGGACAGAGAGAAATGAAGAGAGGAGGGGAAGACAGAGAGGGGGAGAGAAAGACAGACACCTGCAGACCTGCTTCACCGCCTGTGAAGTGACTCCCCTGTAGGTGGGGAGCCGGGGGCTCAAACCAGGAATCCTTCCGCTGGTCCTTGTGCTTAGCACCACCTGTGCTTAACCCGCTGCGCTACCGCCCAACTCCCGAGTGGTAGAATTCTTGCCTGCTCCGCCCCCTCTCCTTGTCATACCCTGATTTTCACCAGTCACTTTTCTCTCCACCCTCTCTGCGTCGCATCCTGTTCCCACCCTACTGGGCTAGTATATTTATAAGGACAAGATTGTTTGTAGTTTTTAGTTTAGCTTAGCTTGGTATAGATTGTGCTGCGTCCTGCATGAATAAAGAGATACTGCGTACAATCCAGCCATGAGTCCCGCGTCGGTTACCCGCCCGTGAAGCCAGCCCGGCGAAAACAACAAGGATGGACAACATACTCTGTGTTCCACCTGAGGAAGATGGGTCCTGATATTGGGGTAGCTTGGAACGTTCCTACTCAGGATGCAGAGGTCACATAGGCTCCTAAGTTGAATATGGGCCCTGGATCAGATCAAACTGGATCAATTTTTTTTTATAATATCTATTTATTTATTGCTTAGAGACAGCCAGAAATTGAGAGGGAAAAGGGGTAATGGAGAGGAAGAGAGACAGAAAGACGCCTGCAGTCTTGCTTCACCACTCATGAAACCTCCCCCCTACAGGTGGGGTTGGGGGCTTGAACCTGGGTCCTTGCGTACTGTAGTGTGTGCTCTTAATCCTTATGCTGCTTCAGAAAGGTGCACCACCAATTGGCCCCAATTTATTTTATTTTTTAACTTTATTTTATTTGATAGGATAGAGAAAATTTAGAAGGAAAAGGGAGATAGGGAGGAGGAGAGACAGAGAGATACCTGCAGACCTGCTTCACCACACTCAAAGCTTTCCCCCTGCAGATAGAGACCAGGGGCTTGAACCTGGGTCCTTGTGCATTGTAATGTGAGTGCTTAACCAGGTACACCACCACCCCACCCCCAATTACTATCTCTATCCAATAAATAAATAAAGATAATAATAAAAAATTTAAAAAAGAGAAAAGAACTACAAAGAAACATGGAATAATGACATCTTTTTTTTCTCAGGGCATCTGATTTCTTATATTTTTCCTTCTGATGTGGTTTTCAGTCTGTCAAACTATTCACAGCCTTCCTATTTAGTGATAGAGTGTATGTGTGTGTGGGTCGGTGGGGGGGTGTTTCCTGGTGCAGTTAGTGACGAAAAGCAATCTTAATGTTTCCCTGCTCAGTGATGCTTCTTGGCACTCTTGCTTGGGTGTCTGTCTGCTAATTAAATCCTTTTGCTGCTTCAAAAATGTTTGTATTGTGAGTCTTATCATCATCCATTCGTGTTAACGGGCTGCCTCTATTTCTCATCCAGTTTCACAGTTTTTTAATTCTTCCCTTAGCTCATTTTCATTTCTTCAGGTTCAGTACTCTGTGAAGCATAGATTTTTAAAAATTTCTTTATTGGGGGATTAATGTTTTACATTTGACAATAAATATAATAGTTTGTACATGAATAACATTTCTCAATTTTCCACATAACAATACAACCCCCACTAGGTCCTCTGTCATCCTTTTCCAGGACCTGTACTCTCCCCCCAACCACACCAGAGTCTTTTACTTTGGTGCAATATACCAACTCCAGTTCAAGTTGAAGCACAGATTTTAGTCCTCTTGAAACTGTCTCTTTAATTAAAAATAACTTATTGGCTGCTATTTCTCCAGGGTAATCAGATTGAGTGTGATGGTTTCCTAGTAGTCCCAACGCCAAGTGGACTTGTTTCTGGTGGGGTTTATAAGTCAGTGACTCAGCTCATTCTTTGTGGCCATGGCAGCAGCTTAACTACTACTCTATGGGACTAAGACTCGAATTGTAGCTCAGACTTTGCTCTCATTCTCTCCAGATGGAAACAGATATACTCTCAGGTTTACTTTTATTGATTGATTGGATAGAGACAAACAGAAATTGAGAGGGGCAGGGGAGGTAGAGAGGGAGAGACAGACAGACAGACAGACACCTACAGTCCTACTCCACCACTCATGAAGCTTCCCGCCTGTAGGTGGGGACCAGGGGCTTGAACCTGGGTCCTTGTGCTTTGTAATGTATGTGCTTAAGCAGGTGCACCACTTCCTGGCCCCTGTCTCAACTTTACTTTGGCTCCACAAATATATTCATACCAAACATAGGGCTGTACACATCTTATGGAAATCATGATTTATTTACCATTTTCTGTACAACTACTATGTTTCATTATAAAAAACAATCCATAATAAGTAAGGAGAAATTCAGAATAGGGAAGAGCACAGTGAAAAGTTATTTTTGCTCTTATTTGCTGCCTGCTTTCCCTTAGGGGGGACCATAGCTCATGATAGAGAGAGAGAGAGAGAGAGAGAGAGAGAGAGAGAGAGAGAGACCACAACACTGAAGCTTCCTTCAATGCAGTGGGGACCAGGCTCAAACCTGGATCCATGCATGTGGCAAAGCAGCTTATTAAGTGACTATTTTGTTGGGCTAGCTGGTGATATCTTTCTTTCCTTCTATTTTTAAATAATGTGATCTTGAATTTAAAAAATATGTTTATTATCTTTTTGGTAAAGACAGAGAGAAATTGAGAGGGAAGGGAGGGTAGAGAGGGAGAGAGACCCTTGCAGCCCTGCTTCACTGCTTGTGCAGGTGGGAAACAGGGGCTTGAACCCAGGTCCTTGTGCATGGTAACATGCATTCTACTGGGTGTGCCACTGCCTACCCCCAACTCCCACCCCTGCTGATGTTTTTTTAAGGAAAATTATAGGCATTTTATTTTTCTTTTTAAAAATATTTTATTCACTTAAATGAGAGATAGATAAATAGAGCACTGCTCAGTTCTGGAATATGGTGGTACTGGGGATTGAACCTGAGACCACAGAGCCTCAGGTAATGCATGTCTTTTGCATAACCATTATGCTACCTCCCCAGATGTAGGGATTTTCTATGTATAGAGCCATAGTACTCTTATTCCTGATGCTCTTTCCTTCCTTCTTGAGCTATAATTTGGATTGTATATTTAGTTACTTGTTTATTTTCCACATCCTCAGAAGGTTATTCAAGGAGGTAGGGACCTATTCTGTTGTGTTCACCAGAATACTTAGTGCCTATCACCTAACAGGCACCCACGAAATCAGTTGATAAAGAATACATGTGAGGGCTGAGGGTATGGATCGACCTGCCAACACCCATGTCCAGCAGAGAAGCAATTACAGAAGCCAGAACTCCCACCTTCTGTAATGAACCCTATAAAGAATTTTGGTCCATACTTCCAGAGGCGGAGAAATGCTAGGGGAAGCTGACCAGAGGACTCTAAACTCCAACTCCCTCAGGAACCAGAGAGAAAGGAGGAAAAAGGGAAGGACAGTTGGAAGTAGTAACAGGTGTGACTTGGAAAGTAGGAGAAGATAGGACCTTAAGAAATGGCTAAATATATACAAATATAGACAGATAGTTGTCAAAATAATAGTTAACCCATATCTGCAACCTTAGGAGAACTACCATAGCTTCCAATGGAGGGATTGAGGATTCACAGCTCTGGTGGTGAGAACAGTGCAGAGTTGTACCCCTGTTGTCTTGTAATTTTATAAATCAACATTAAATAATTAATAATATTTTAGAAAATCAAAGAATACATGTGAGAATAATAGAAAAAGAGAGAGATCTCTCTGGGAATAGAAAATGTCCACATTGTCCTACCTAAGAGTCCTAGATCTTTTCTCCAAGATTTTAATTATGGTGGTAACTGTTCCTTACACCAACCCTTAGAGATAATAAAGAAAGCTATTGTGTTGCTGATTGTGTCACTCAGGCTAATGCTAATTGGCTGAGACCAATGTCAAAATAGGTGATTGGGAGGGAGCTAGCATAGTGATTAGGAAAGACTCCCATGCCTGAGGCTCTGAATTCCCAGGTTCAATTCCCCACACCACCATTAGTCAGAGCTGAGCAGGGCTCTGGGGAAATGATGATGATGATGATGATGATGATGATGATGATGATGATGGGGCTTCTTCTTCTAGCGTTTGCCCTTTTTCCGTAGCCAGTCAACAGCGTCAGGTTGAGCCTGATGTAAAGTTTCGAGACCTCCTTTGAATCTGGAGAGGTGGCAGTCGTTGACTATGTGGGTCATAGTCTGTCTGTAGCCGCAGGGGCAGTTCAGGTCGTCTCTGGCTCCCCAGCGATGGAACATAGCAGCGCACCGGCCATGGCCTGTTCGATAGCGATTGAGGAGGGCCCAATCATAACGTGCTAGGTCAAAGCCGGGTTGACGCTTGCAGGGGTCTGTGATGAGGTGTTCTTTACCTTAGCTGACTGCCAACTCTGTTTCCAAGAGTCTGGAACAGAGAAGTTCAGTGTAGGCGTAGGAGACCAGATTGGATGACGAGATGTCAAGCGTTGGACAGGGTGGACGAAGATATCCGCGTATATTGGCAGGTCCGGTCGAGCATAGACGCAGGAAATGAACTTAGATGATGCCGCATCCCAACGAATATCTGGCGGGGCGATGTTGCTAAGCACTGGCAGCCATGGAACCGGGGTGGAATGGATGGTTCCAGAAATTATCCTCATGGAGAAATATAATTTGGAATTGACCAAGTGGACATGGGGGCTACGGAACCATACTGGGGCACAGTATTCTGCAGTGGAATAGCATAATGCCAGAGATGATGATCGTAGTGTGGAAGTGCTCGCGCCCCATGAGGAGCTGGCCAGTCTTGCAATGATGTTATTCCTCGCACCCACCTTTGCTGCAGTTTTTATGAGATGTTCATGAAATGACAGGGTGTGATCGAGAGTAACGCCAAGATAGACTGGCTGAGCTTCATGCGGATTCTCATATCATCAAGATGCACATTAAGCTCACGCGAGGCCGAGGCATGGTGTAGATGGAAAACAGATGATACCGTTTTTGCAGTGCTAGGGATTAGTCGCCACTTTTTACAGTAATCAGATATCAGAGACATATCTTTCGTGAGTGTTTCCTCGAGGATGTCGAACTTGGATGCCTGAGTTGCACAGCAAATGTCATTGGCGTAGATGAACTTCCTTGAAGAAGTTTCTGGGAGGTCATTGATGTAAATATTAAATAGCGTAGGAGCCAGAACAGAGCCCTGGGGGAGGCCACTTGAGACAAGTCTCCATCTGCTAGAGTTGTCACCCAGATGCACCCGGAATCTTCTGTTTTGGAGAAGAAACGATATAGTGTTGGCCACCCATGGAGGCAGGCATCTTGAGATCTTGACTAGGAGACCACGGTGCCAGACCGTGTCATAGGCTGTTGTGAGATCAACAAAGACAGCACCCGTCTTTAAATTCTTCTGGAATCCATTTTCAATGTAAGTTGAGAGGGCCAGGACTTGTTCGCAGATAGATCTTCCTGGGCGGAAACCAGCTTGGGCGGGTAATAGGAATTTCTCTGTAAGAGGAGAAATTCGTGATAGAAGCAGCCTCTCAAGGAGTTTGTAACACACGGAGAGGAGAGAAATTGGTCTATAGCTGGCGGCCAGTGTTGGGTCTTTCTTTGGTTTCAAAACTGCTATTATCTTTGCACGATGCCAAATTTTTGGCATAGATTCGGATTCCAAGATGTGGGACAGGAATGTAGTGAGCCACTTCTTTGCCGCGGGGCCCAAGTTAAGAATGAGTTCTGGGGTGATGTTATCATAGCCAGCAGCCATTCCCGGTTTAACCCTCTTCAAAGCGTCTTCCAGTTCAGACAGTGTAAAGGGAGAGAATTTTGGAGATGGACAAGATAAACGGAAGTGGGATGACCACTCATGGGAAATTTCTCTTTTCCAGACTGGGTCGATCTTAGCACATCCAACTTGAGTTAGGTGACTGGCCACTGAGTTTGGAGATACGGGAGGATGGGAGACAGGAGAGGGTTGGTTACCGGCACCCAGACTATGAAGAAGCTTACAGGCCTTCCTACTTGAGTGGGTGAAGTTCAGACTTTCTGTGATGGGGCTGAGGAGATAGCACAGTGGTTCTGCAAAAAGACTTTAGTACCTGAGGCTCTGAGTTCCAGGCTCAATCCCCAGTACCACCATCAGCCAGAGCTGAGCAGGGCTCTGATATCTCTTTGTGTATCTTTCTCTTTGTATCTTTCCCATTAAAATAAAATAAATGAAATAATAAACTATATTCAGGTGATAAGATGCATCAAATTCCTTCTAAATTCCCTACCATTTTATTTCATATAATAAGAAAGAAGATTATGGAGTCTGGAGACATATCTTAGTTTGAATCTCAACACATATCATTACTCCTTGTGCCAAGTTGGTCAAACACCTAGCACTGCTGAGTTCTGTGGGCTAAAAATGATGCCATATGACAGTGTGTCTGCTATACAGTAAACATACTAAAACATTCTACTTCTTCCTTTCTTCTGAGAGGACGAAGGGGGGAGACTTGTCAGCTACAACTCAAGACATTTTCTTTTCACTCAAGTCTCCTTACAGTGAGATAGATAACAGCAAACTTCTAGATGTTCCCATATTCCATGGACTTACTTGCCACTATTTTGTGAAGTTTCATGGCATTGATGTGTGGTCAGTTAGGAAATGTTTGATTTTTAGCAGTTTTACCAAAACCAGGATTCAAGTTAGCTCCCAAAGAGATTAGGAATGTCTAAACAGCTCACTGGGATAGTGTGTGCTGCTTTGCCATATGTAAAATCCAGGTTCGAGGCTGGTCCCCACTGCATTGAATTGCATTGAAGGAAGCTTCAGTGCAGTGGTTACTTTTTTTCTCCCTCTGTTTCTAAAACAAACAAAAGGCAGTTATCAGGCCATGCCTCAAGCAAAACTTTTGACAACTCATGTCTGAAACAAATACCTGAACCACAATTCCTGCATAGTACTCACTTAGGCTAACACAGCCTAGGGTTTTTGATTCTTTAATTTGTTTGTTTTGTTTTACTTAATCTGTCAGGTACCAAGTATCAAAAGGAGTTGCCGGTTTTTTTTAACCTGAATGTCAGACAAGTTAAAACACTAGAAAGGCAGCAGAACCTGCTTGAGAAAAGCAGTCGTGCACCTGCAGAACAGGTGTCATCAGTGTCATGAGCAGTGGATCTAGAAGCTGGTGGGTGGGAGTGGAGCCATGGGAAACTGCTCAAACCTTGGTGAAGTATGAAGCCAGGCTTACTTAGTCAGCATGTAAGTGAGAGCACAAGGTGCTCGCCCTGAACGAGGCTCTGGAAACAATATAGAGAAGAAAGTATCCACCATGACAGTCCAGGAACCAAACTGATTTTTCTTTAAACCTCTATAGGAATAGTGAATTATGGAACTCTTCAACTACATAATGTGGCAGCCAATATATAGGTGCATTGTGGGAATCATTTCACATATATACCACTTGTCTTTATCATTAAATTGCTTCCTTTTCCCAAGCTTGAGCTAATGAGCACATCCAAGTGTGCTTCTAATAGATGTCTTTGGTTTCCCTGGCAGTTTCTTTCGTTCTCTCCTTTCTTGTATTTGTTGTTGTTATTATTATTATTTTCCACCAGGGTTATTTTAGGGGCTTGGTGCTACACAATGAACACGCCACTCTGTTTCTAGAAACCATTTATTATTATCATTATAATTATTATCATTTTAAATTTTATTTATTTATGTTTTCTTTATGGGGGATTGGTGGCTTACAGTTGACAGTAGTTGGTAAATGTGTAACAGTTTCAGTTTTCCATATAACATTCTAACCCCCCACCTAGCAGCCATTTTCCCCCTTTCCTTTTCCTTCCTTCCTTCCTTCCTTCCTTCCTTCCTTCCTTCCTTCCTCCCTTCCTTTCTTCCTTTCTCTCTTTTTTGACAGAGATAGGAAAAAGTAGGGTGGGGGATAACATGTGAGAGATAAAGAGAAATAGCTACTGTTCAACCACTTGTGAAGTTTCCCCTCTGCAGGTGGGAACCAGACGCTTGAACCCGAATCTTCACACATGGTAATGTGTGCACTGTACCAGATGCCACCACCCAGCTCCTGTTCTTTTCTTTCATATCATTTTTTGTTTGTTTTTCATAGGGTATGCACATTTACTTTCAAAATCTCCTTATACAAATATTACTGACACCCAGGACAAACCCTATACATCTTTGATCCTCCTTTCTGGATCAAGTCTCCCTCTGGCCTTAGCCACCTCTGTGAGGACCCAGCCTTCTCTCCTGGACCATACTGCCAACAATCAGGAGAAGAAAGGAGAGCAGAAGGAAGTTCCTCAGCTGAAAATTAGTCCAAGCACTGACTAATTCCTTTAGCATGGTCTGGTTACTCTGCCAAGGATAATAAAACAAGTCAAGAAGATAGAGTTTCTGAAGGCATACAAGTTCATAGAGAGGCCTTTGTCTTCTTGGAGTTATAGCCACATAAGCATTTCTGTCTTTGCTGAGTATGAGAGAGAGAGAAAGATATATATATATATATATATATATATATATATATATATATATATATATATTGAGATTGTGTATGAGAGAGAGAGAGAGAGAGAGAGAGAGAGAGAGATCTGGAGAAGAAAAACTAGCATTCCAAACCTACATTCAAGTTGTAGAGTAAATGTCTGCCCAGAGTTCCCAAACAGTTAATGGGGGGAGGAGATGAGCAATTATAGAATTCCCTGTTTGTTGAGCTCAAGGAGGCATGGAGGAGGGAGACTATTAGATGCCATGGAACTTAAAACAGATGCCAAGCGACTAGAGGAAATCAATATGTAACAGAGAAAGAGAATGAGCACCCCCCCCCCCCAGCAAGATAACCCCTGTCTGATTTGTGAGAGAATTTCTGTCCCATTCTTTTAGCCAGAAAGCACCTTGTTAGCACCACCAGACAGAAGACAAGGGCCAGAGAGAACTGCAAGTTGGAAGAAATGGTTTATTGGGTGTGACATGAAGGACTCAGAACTGAAGACACTGCTGCTCAGTCACTCACAACCATACCTGCAAGGCCAGTGGGAGCTGTGGGCAGCATCTGTGTTGATGCTGGTAGTTGCTGTCTCCTATTAATGGTCTTCTTTATTTCCTCCATGGCACCATCCCAAGTCATAAATTATTAGTCCATTTATTCTGTGTTACCTGAGCCCTCACTCTTGTCTCCATTAACACTGGCAGCTGCTTCAGAGCAAAGGACATGTGTACTTTTTCCCCTCCTGGGCCCTTGGCATAGAACAGCGCCTGGTACCTACATGCCCTCCATGAGCAAACACTAGATGAATGAGTCCAAAAGGTGCTTCCAGGAACACATGAGGAAACTCCTATGACTTGTAGTGGTTGCCTCTGACACACAAAGCTGGAAGTTCTGAACTGAATGGGAAGATTGCACAAAGCACACACGTGAGAAAGAAAGCACAGTGCCCAAACTGGTTCCTCTAGAGAGGGGAGCTTAAAAAATGTCCGGGGGCTGGGAAGCAGTGCACCCCATTAAGCACACATAGTATGAAGTACAAGGACCTGCACAAATATCTTGGTTCAAGCCCCCATCCTCAACTACAGGGGGGACGCTTAATGAGTGGTGAAAGCAGGTCTGCAGGTGTCTCTGTCTCTATCCCTCTCTATATCCCTCTCCTCTTTCAATTTTTCTCTGTCCTACAATAAAGTGGAAAAAGTGGGAACCAGGGACAGTGGATTTGTAGTGCTGGCACCAAGCCTCAGTGATAACTCTGGATGCAAAAAAAAAAAAAAAAATGAATGTGTTCAAGTAGTTTGGTTTCATGCTTTCAGCTTTCTGTCATAGTCATGAAAAGAATGTATCTTAGAGAACCACTCCTCTTTTGGCTTGTTTTCCAGAATAATACATATGGGATATACCAGGTTTAGCTGGTTCTGGAGACCAATGTCAGGCTTAATTCTTCAAATAGTCACTGGGGTGTGTGTGTGTGTGTGTATGTGTGTGTGTGTGTATGGGGCTAGAGACAGCTGGTTAAGTCCCTCAATGTTGATAGACTTTATTTTTGTCTATCTATCTATCTATCTATCTATCTATCTATCTATTTTTTTTACATTTTATTGGATAGGACAGAGAGAAATTGAGAGGGGAGGGGGACATGTATATATATATATATATGTATATGTATATGTATATGTATATATATATATGGAAAGGGGGGAGATAGACACCTGCAGACCTGCTTCATCACTAGTGAAGCTTCTACACTGCAGGTATGGAAGGTGGGTTTGAACCCGGGTCTTTGCATAGGGTAGTATGTGCGCTTAACCAGATGCCTGGTCTCCAGAATTTTCTCTTTATCTCTAATCTTTGCCATTTTTCATTGGATAGAGACAGAGAAAAATTGAGAGAGGAGGGAGAGATAGGGGGAGAGAGACAGAGAGACACCTACAGACTTACTTCACTGCTCAAGAAGTGTCTCCCCTGCAGGTGGTCTGTTAATAGGTTTTATATACAGCATTATTGTGGCAATAGCTCACTAGTTTATTATTTTTCAACTAAAATGTATGCCAAGAGCCCAGGTACTGGCACACCTGGTTAAGTGCATATATTACCATGCACAAGGACCTGGCTTCAAGCCCCTGCTCCCCACCTGCAGGGGGAAAACTTCACAAGTGGTGAAACAGGGCTTCAGGTGTCTCTCTTCTTCTCTACCTCCCCCCTTCAATTTCTCTCTGTTCTATCAAATAAAATAAGTGAAGTTTTTTAAAAATGTACTTTAAGATTTCCTTGATCCACCTTTGTAATACTTGTCTGTTTCAATGTCAAGTCACTGAACGCCTGTTCTCCAGGAAGTCTAGCACTTAAGTCTTACTCATATCACACATCCAAATGAACTTCCAGTTCCCTGCTGATAAAGTGGGAAATGATACTTAACTTCACAAATGCTCTTGAGAAGATTTGACGTGTCAATTGACCTAAAAAGTACTCTGTAAATTGCAGAACACAACTTTAAACTAATTGTTTAAAATGATATAGATGGTGGGGGAATAAAGGGACATGGGGCAGTCAGTGTATGTGTCATGTCACACACTAAGCTTCCTCCCCACTCCTATTCGGACTCATCCTGCCTCCAAGGGTTAAAGGCACAAATGTGGGGTTGGCAGCTAGGGGACCAATGGCAGGGTCTGCACTGACGTAGTCACCAAGTCTCTAAACTCAGTTCTGTGTGGTCCACACTGCCCTGGGAGATGGTAATGGTGATCTGGTCCCTAGAAGTCAGATTATACACAGGCAAAATAGATAACTCTGGACTCCTTAGATGGCACTTTTCTCAAATATAGTTTCCTCTATTACCTTCTGCAATGTTTAAATGTTAAATTTCCTTTAATTGGGCTACAGCATTGTACTAGGGAATCCCAGGAAGCTCCACCCCCTTGGACTTCCTTCCTTCCTTCTTTTCTTTCTTTCCTCCAAAACATTGCTCAATTCTGGTTTATGGTGGTGCTGGGGGCTGAACCTGGGACTTATGGTGCCGCAAGCATGAGAGTCTGTTTGTACAATCATTATGCTATTTATCCCTGCCCTGGACCTTTCATGTTCTTACAAATACCTCAGAAAAGAATGTCAGAACATAGGCACTGTCTGTATGTTAAACAGATGTTTATTGATTTTAGATAGAATGTGAAAGACAAAGACTTCCAGAGGCAGGGCTACAGAGCAGCAGCTGCATTTCTCTCCTCTCCTCATGCTGGTCAACTAGGAATATCAAGGGAGATCACTTGGGACCGCAACAAGACAAGATTACAACTACTTTGGGAATCCACCAAATCACTGCTGAGTGCAAACACATGTGGTTCATGGACAGAGAGGAGCCTAAGGAGAGATTCCTGGGACCAATGCCTATTATCTAATTGCAAGTGGCTGGTAACAGTCCAGTAGTTTGCCAGTTGACCACTGTGGCACCACTGGAGATGCCACATCCAGTCTGTTCGGCCGACAAGAAGATTGCAGAGGGGAGGAGAGCACTCCCCTAAGGCGCACCAAATGCAACTGTGAATCTCCATTACTACTGCCCCTCAGAGGCTGGAGCAGCAGCCAGGAGGCCTCATGATGACACTGGGGGGCAGAGAACTGACTGGGAACCAGGATTTGTTTGGAAGCTCACAGGCCCAAGTAGTACCTTGGCTCTGGCAGAGCAGCTGAATTGAGCTTGGGGCTTTGGATCCTCAGAGCATGGGAATCTCTTTGCATAACCACTGTTCTATCTCTCCCCCACCCTGATTTATCTCTTGGTCAGGAGTTAGTGATTAAGCTAAAAAGCTTACTTATAATTAAAAAGCCATCAGGCTCCCATATCCTACAGAGAAGAATAAGAACAAAAGAGGCTTTAACAGCCACTGTGCTTCAACTCAGGGATAAAGATAACATTAAAACAACTGTTAATTTCCACAACTATGAACTCTTTAATTACCTTACTTAGACACAAGTCAATCCGGGCAAGAGTGATCAGTGTATTGAAAAGTACAAAGAGAGGGACCTCATAACACACTATATACAATGGTTAAACCAAGAAGAAACATTGGAGAAATGAACCAGGACCAAAGTCCAGATAAAAGTCCCCCAAAGGGGGGTCAGGCGGTGGCACAGTGGGTTAAGCGCATGTGGTGCAAAGCACAAGGACCAGCGTAAAGATCCCAGTTTGAGCCCCCAGCTCCCCACCTGCAGGGGAGTCGCTTCACAGGCGATGAAGCAGGTTCGCAGGTGTTATCTTTCTCTCCCCCTCTCTGTCTTCTCCTCCTCTCTCCATTTCTCTCTGTCCTGTCCAACAGTGAACAACATCAACAATGGCAATAATAATAACCACAATGAGGCTACAAAAACAAGGGAAACAAAAGGGGGGAAAATGGCCTCCAGGAGCAGTGGATTCATGGTGCAGGCACCAAGCCCAGCAATAACCCTGGAGAAAAATAAAGGCCCCCCAAAGGTAGAAGCACATAAAAATAAGGTCAACATCCAAACACTAATTGAGGAATTAGTTATAGGAGTGAGGAAAGAATTTGAAAGTAAATTCATCAGAAATGGGAAAGCAACAAATGAGACTCTGAAAGAAAACACTATCTCGAGATAATTAGAGAGTGAAATCTGAAATAGCTAAAAGCATAATTAGCTGAACAAGCTGATACAATACCAGAATAGGGTAACAACATAGCTGAGCTACAGAAAACAACCAAGGGGAGAGAGAATAGAATAAATGAGGCAGAAAACAGAATTAACAAGATAGGGATGGATTAGAGAAAAATAAGAAAGAAGTAGGTGATCTCAAAATGAGATTAAGAGATACTGAAAACAACAATAGAGAATGTGAGATGACTTCAAAAAGAAATAATATATATATATATATATTATTGGATTACAAGAGGAAGAAAGACAGGGAGGGGAAGAAAGCACTCTTCAGGACATAATAGATTAGAACTTCCCTAGTCTGGAGAACATAAAAGACATAAAGGTGCAAGAAGCAACAAAGGTCCCAAACAGAATTAACCCAGACTTAAAGATACCAAGACACATCATATTTAAAATGAAAAGGAATAAGGATAAAGAAAGGATCCTGAACACTGCAAGAGAAAAAACAAAGAGTCACTTACAGAGGAAAACCCATAAGATTAGCAGCAGACTTCTCCACATAAACACTACAGGCCCAAAGAGAATTGACAAAATATCTATCAAGTGATCAGTGAGAAAGGACTTCAACCAAGACTTCTGTTTCCTGCTAGACTGTCATTCAGACTAGATGGGAGATATAAAACTTTCTCAGACATATGACAGTTGAAGGAATCAACTATCTCCAAACCTGCCCTGAAAGAAATTTTGAAAGGTCTCCTATAAACTATCAGATCACCACAAATATGTCATATATCATAGCACTCTAAAAATCTAAAATAATGGTGTTAAAATATCTTCAATATATATTATCAATAAATGACAATGGCCTGAGTTCACCTATTAAGTGGCATAGAGTAGGGAGATGGATCAGAAAATACAACCCAACAATATGCTAAGGAAACCCACCTAACTCAACAAGACAAACAGACTCAAAGGGAAAGGATGAAAAACTATCATACAAACCAATGAATCACAAAAAAGGGGAAGGAACAGCTAGTCTCATATCTGACACAATTGACTTTAAAATCAATGAAATTTAAAAATATAAGGATGGACATTACTTGATGCTCAGAGGATCAGTCAGTCAAGAGGACTTAATAATTATCAACATGTATGCACACAAGGAGAGACCATATAAATACATCAAACATCTACTGAAAAAGCTACCGCAATATATAACAGCAACACAGTAATAGTAGGGGACTTTAACACCCCACTCGCTCAACCTGACAGATCATCCAGGCAGCAAATCAATAAAGAAACGAGGGAGCTAAATGAAGAGACAGATAAACTAGAACTATTGGACATTTTCAGAATCATTCACTCCAAGAAACTGGAATAGACATTCTTCTCAAGTACACATGGGTCATTTTCAAGGATAGACCATATGTTAGGCCACAAAGACAGCATCAGCAAATTCAAGAGCATTAAAATTATCCCAAGCATCTTCTCAGACCACAGTGGAATTAAACTAACACTTAACAATGAACAAAAAAATTACTGAAAGTCCCCAAATGTGCAAACTCAACAGTACACTACTTAACAACCACTGGGTCAAAGAGGAAATAAAGAAAGAATTAAAAATTTGAGAGTTCAATGAAAATGAAGACAGGAGATATCAAAATATTTGGGACACAGCTAAGGCAGTACTGAGAGGGAAGCTCATAGCCATACAAGCACATATTAGGAAACAAGAAAAAGCTCAAATAAACAGCCTAATTGAATACCTTAAAGTCCTAGCAGAAGAACAAAGGAACCCTAGAACAACCAGAAGGACAGAAATAACTAAAGTTAGGGCAGAAATAAATAACATTGAAAATAAGAAAACCATACAAAATATCAATGAAAGTAAATGTTGGTTCTTCGAAAGATAACAACAAGACAACAAATAACCCCATCCAAAAATGGGGGGAGGACATGGACAGAATATTCACCACAGAAGAGATCCAAAAGGCTGAGAAACACATGAAAAAATGCTCCAAGTCTCTGATTGTCAGAGAAATGCAAATCAAGACAACAATGAGATACCACTTCACTCCTGTGAGAATGTCATACATCAGAAAAGGTAATAGCAGCAAATGCTGGAGAGGTTGTGGGATCAAAGGAACCCTCCTACACTGCTGGTGGGAATGTAAATTGGTCCAACCTCTGTGGAGAACAGTCTGGAGAACTCTCAGAAGGCTAGAAATGGACCTACCCTATGATCCTGCAATTCCTCTCCTAGGGATATATCCTAAGGAACCCAACACACTCATCCCAAAACATTTGTGTGTACCTGTGTTCTTAGGAGCATAATTTACCTGGAAGCAACCCAGGTGTCCAACAACAGATGAGTGGCTAAGCAAGTTGTGGTCTATATACACAATGGAATACTACTCAGCTATTTAAAATGGTGACTTCACCATTTTCAGCCCATCTTGGATGGAGCTTGAAGAAATCATGTTAAGTTGATTAAGTCAGAAACAGAAGGATGATTATGGGAATGTCTCAATCACAGGCAAAACAAGATCAGAAGAGAAAACACTAAGCAGAACTTGGGATGAAGTTGGTATAAGAGTTGAATTTGCAACAGATTTTTTCACCACAACTCACTGTGCAAACTCTCAGTGCAAAGTCACTGATGTGAGCAGCAATTCCATCATTAGATAACCAGTTGTATTCTCAGAAAGCAAATGGATTGACATGAGGAGATAGGACTAGTGTGTTTGGGCAGGAAAAAGGGGAAAAATGGACTTGGAGCATTAGGAAAGTTTGCATTGCAGGGAACAGGGGAATATGGAAGATTAGGAAAAGGATGACTGAATAAAGTTGCTGGGGAGGAGGAAGAGTTTGCAGATATCTGAGCTGTCCTGATAAGAGGTTTAATTCCAGTAGCATAGCATAGTGGCTATTGGAACAGACTCTCATGCCTGAGGCTCTGAGGTCTCAGGTTCAATCTTTTGCACTACCATAAGCCATAGCTGAGCAGTGCTCTGTGGAAAAAAAGATTCATTCAAGGGGCCAGGCAGTGGCGTACCTGGTTAAGTTTACACATTACTGTGCATAAGGTCCTGGGTTCAAGCCCCTGGTCCCCACCTGTGGGAGAAATCTTCATTAGTGATGAAGCCAGGCTACAGGTATCTCTCTGGTATCACTCTGACTTTCTCCTTCTCTATCTCTTCCGCCCCTTTCAATTTCTGTCTCTATCCAATCATAAATAAATATATAAAAAGAAAACACTAAAAATATATTATTAATTTTAGAGGAGGTGGGTGACAAGTCCAGAGTCCTGCTCAGTTCTGGCTGGTGATGATGCTGGGGATTGAACCTGAGACCTCAGAACCTCAGGAAGGAAAGTCTTCCTGCAGAAACATTGTGCCATCTCCTCAGTCCACTGTCAGAATCTTAGCTTTCTATGCCTCCACGGATAGGCTTAGTTTTCAATTTTTGATAATAGCAGGAAGAGCACATCCCAACAATAGTTAGACCAGGGAAGCTGCAGCCCCACCTCCTTTTCAAGAACAGCAGCCTGGGGGCACTGCAGCCGCCACCAGCAACCCTGAAAGGACAGCAGCCCATGCTTGTCTGTTTGGAGAGTCTGAGGCCCATGCCAGGCAGCTAGTTTCACACCACTCTTTTCTTCCTCTTCCAACCTCTATATGTGGCCCACTGCCAAGTTAAGATTGGTTCCCACAATCTTCACTGTCAAAAATAGTAAAAATGGCAACAGACAGGCCAAGTGGTGGTGCACTTGGTTGAGTGCACATGTTACAATGTGTAAGAACCCAGGCTCAAGCCCCCAGTCCCCACCTGCAGAGGGAAAACTTCACAAGTGGTGAATTAACACTGCAAGTGTTTCTCTGTCTCTCTTAGTCTCTATCTCCTTTGATTTCTGACTGTCTCTAACCAATAAATAAAAAAAGAAAGAAAAGGAAACAGAAAAGATATCTTTGAACTAAGCTACATTTAAAGAAACTCATACTTCCTTTAGAATACAAACACCAAAGACCCAGGTTCAGTGAATTGAGCCAAATACAAAACTCCTTAAAACAGAGGTCATGGTAAGCATGGAGCCTTGCAATTTCATCTGCAGTATATTTTTCCTCTGGTAGGGTGGAGACTGGCCCTTTGCTAGGTGAGCTACACCTATTTCCTCCTTAGGTACAATCTTGGCTGAACCCTACCCTGAAGCAAGCTTCATGCACCACCACCACTACCACCCGTGCCCCTTTATGTTGGTTGCAAGTTGGCTGTGTAATCCTACCTCCATGGTCCGAAGGCCATTCTGTTTCTGGGTCAAAGGACCTGAGGGGAGGCTCTGGGGATTTGGACACTGGGTCCCACAGATCATCTTCTTCTCTGAGTTGGCCATTACACCTGGGGCTGTAGACCGGGGCACACCATTGGAAGGCAGTCCATCTTCTAGCACACCTGGGGAAGAAGGAAGCAAATACTGATACTAGAGTCCTGCTACAAACAGTACCACAAGAACATGGGGAGAAAGAGAGTAAAAAAAAAATTAAAATTATCAGTTGGAAACACAAATTGGTTGGGGCTGGGCAGTAGTACATCGGGTTAAGTGTATATATTATCATCACACCTACTACTAAAATTCTGTGTCTCCACCCTCCAACCTCCCAAAGATAACCACCAAAGTTCTCACAAGTCTTACAGTTTGCTTGTATCTGTTTTGCTTGATTTTTTTTTTTTTGGCAAGTTGATGTAAATCAGATTTCTACAAACCATCTGGTAGTTGTCTTTCATTTCTTATTTTGCTAAGCATAATCACATCCATTTTGTTCTAAAGGACACAATATAATCTTTTTGACTGCAGAGTAATATTCCATGGAATATATATATCCCATAACTTCCTTAGCCAGTCATCTGATGAAGGGCATCTAGGCTGCTTCCACTTTTTGATTATTGTGAATAATGCAGCTATGAACACAGGGGTGCATATGTCCTTTCTAATTAGTGCTTGAGTGTCCACTGTATAAATCCCTAAGAGTGGTGTTGCTGGATCATAAGGTAATTCCATTTTTATTCATTTAAGGACTGTCCATAAAGTCTTCCAAAGGGGCTGCCCCAGTTTGCATTCCCACCAGCAGTGTAGCAGAGCTCCCTTTTCTCCACAACCTCTCCAACACCTGTCATTTCCTGGTTTGTTGATGGCAGCCACTCTCTCAGGAGTAGTGCTGCCCTGGTTCTAGTCTAGTGCCCACCACATTGAAGGAAGCTTTGGTACTATTATCTCTCCCTCTGTAGATAGATAGATAGATAAAGATATAGATATAGATATAGACACATATATCTCTCTACCTTACTCTTTTTAAATTCATATATTCATCTTTAGTCCTTACATATTTGTAGTTTTTTTCCCCTCTTTCTTATTTTGGTTGATTTCTACTTTCTTTTTTTAATTTTAATTTTATTAGTGATTTAATATTGATTTACAAAATTATAAGATAACAGGCATAATTCTGCATCATTCCTACCATCAGAGTTCTGTATCCTCGTTCTCTCCATTGGAAGCTACAGTAGTTCTCCCAAGGTTGCAGATATATATTGACTATTGTTTCTGCAACTATATGTCTATATTTGTATATATTTAGCCTTTTTTCCCATGGTCCCATCTTCTCTTCCTTTCCAAGCCACACCCACACCTGTTACTATTTCCAAGTATTCTTTTTTTCCTCTTCTCTTTCTGGGTCCTGATGGAGTTGGAGTTCAGAACCCTCTGGCCATCTTTCCCTATCATTCCCTCCCCCACACACACTGAGAGTATGGACCAAAATTCTTTATGGGGTGCAGAAAGAGGGAGTTCTGGCTTCTTCAGTTGCTTCTCTGCTGGACAAAGATGTTGGCACATGGATCCATACTCCCAGTCTGTTTCTATCTTTCTATATTGGGGTAGGACTCTGGAGAGCTAAGACATGGAAACACATTGGTGAGGAGGGAGGGAGGGAAGGAGAGAGAGGGAGGGAAGGAGAGAGAGGGAGAGGGAAAAAGAGAGAGAGAGAGAGAGAGAGAGAGAGATTCCACAGTACTGAAGCTTCCCCCATTGGCAGGGAGGACCAGGCCTGAATACAGGTCAGGTGCATGGCAAAGCAGGTGCCCTTCCAGCTGAGCTATCTTGCAGGCCCACATCTGCATGCATTTTTGAGCTGATTACCTTTCCAGCTGGACTCACCAAATTGGAAACCACTTGCAGAAGTGATTGCAAATTATAACACTTAGAAAGGTAGTATTTTGGGGACCAGGCGTTGGCACACCTGGTTAAGTGCACATAGTACTAACTGCAAGGACCCACACAAGGATCCAGGTTACAGCTCCCCTGGCTCCTCACCTGCACATGGGGGGAGGGGGGCACTTCACAAGCAGTGAAGAAGGTCTGCAGGTGTTCATCTCTCTCCCTCTCTGTCTCCTCTTCCTCCTCCTCTTTCAGTTTCTCTCTGTCCTATTCAATAAAATGGAATAAATGGCCACCAGGAGCAGTGGATTCATAGTGCCAGCACCAAGCCTCAGCGACAACCCTGGAGGCAAAAAACAAACAAATAAGTAAATTTTAAAAAAAATAAAAGAAAGGAAGAAAGAGAGAGAGAGAAGAAAAGAAAGGCAGTGTTTGCCAAAATGCACACTTGAAAAATGCAGTGGAGTATTTCAGAAAGAAAAAAACAAGAGTAAATTAGGACTGTCATCTACAACCACAATCTAGATGAAAAAGTTTTCCGTAATTATTTTAAGAGCCAGAATGAAAGGAATTAAACTACTCACTGCACAGCTCACTTTTTTTTTTTTTTCTGTAGCTTACTGTTTAAGTCATTAGCGATGGCCAAAGTCACTTTGGCAGCTGCCAAATAAAACAGAAATGTTTTTTTTCTTTTCTATTGGTAGGATAAAGAAAAACCTCAATTGGACTGATCTGATTTTGTATTTCTAAAGTGCAGTAATTAGCTCATAAATCTCTAAAGCCTGTTTCTAAAGCTTTCCCAGCATGGAAAAGCCAGTTTGAACTTAGCTTTTGCTTCTGCAAAGTCAAGACCAAGCCTCCCCCTTTTACCAAGTCCCTGCAATAGTTTAGGTGTGGGTGCAGCTGGCTTTACTTTAATTCATACCACCACCCTTTGTATTTACAAGAAGAGGTTGTTTTTCCGCTTGAAAGCTTGGATGGGGGCCAAGCGTTGACGTACACACCTGGTTAAGTGCATACATTACAGTGCACAAGGACCCAGGCTCAGGCCCCTGTGGGGGAAAGCTACATGAGTAGTAAAGGAGGTCTGCAGGTGTCTCTCTGTCTCTTTCCCTCTCTACCTCCTCCTCCCTCTCAATACCTCTCAGTCTCTATCCAGCAATAAAGAAATAATAAATAAATAAATAAATAAAATTTTTGGACAGCACTACCTGTAAAGACAACAATCTAGGGAGTCGGGTGGTAGCGCAGCGGGTTAAGCGCACATGGTGCAAAGCACAAGGACCAGCATAAGGATCCCAGTTCCAGCCTCCGGCTCCCCACCTGCAGGGAGTCACTTCACAAGTGGTTTAGCAGGTCTGCAGGTGTCTCTCTTTTTCTCCCCTTCTCTGTCTTCCCCTCCTCTCTCTATTTCTCTCTGTCCTATCCAACAGTGATGACAACAATAAAACAACAAGGCAACAAAAGGGAATAAATAAATATTTTAAAGTAAGTAAATAAAATTTTTTAAAAAGTCAATAATCTATTTGTGTGACTTGATCCCACCCCAAATGCACAGGTTCTATTTCAAAAGGTTTATCATAATATCAAAAGAAACTAGTGACTGTAAAGCTTGAGAAAAGTCAAAATCCTTTCTATTGGCTTACATTGTTTAACCTTAAGTGTGAAACTATTGCAAAACTGATTTTTTTTTTCTTTAGGTTATTTTATCAGAGTATCTGAATCAAACCTCAGGGTATACATACAAGATCAGTAACCCTGGAGAGAACCTCATAAACCTAGATGAATTTCTATAGGAACTTAGATGCAGTACTGTGACTGGCTTATTCACACTCCACACTGCTGATTCAAGGCTTTGTAGCTTCTGTCCAGGAAAAAAATCTGCACTGGTGGTTCACATATCACTGAGAAGATTGTAATTCTAAAAATCTTACTCCCCACTATTTGCTATAATATATTTCTCACTCTGAGGCCACTTCCATCTCCACTAACCTTGTTCATATTTGATGCCCAGCTCTCTGTCCTGACTAGTCCATCAAAACAGTTCATCAGATGGTACTTATAACCTCATCATATGCCAGAAATTTGACCAGAGGCACAAACCTGAGTCTCCATTGCTATAGGTCCTCACATACAGTGAGAGAATCAGACATAGAAATCAGTGCAATCCTTTTAAATCAAATTGATTTGAAATCAAACCTTGCAGTCCAATCTCATTGTGACCTTAGCTTAAGGGGTACAACATACAACACATACATGACTTTATTAGGAAGCAAACTAAGTATTTTACTTGCTTATCTTGGAGAAAAGTGAAAAAAAAAGTTCTATTTTTTCATCCACTGCAACACTTTATAATATTGCTAGGTAACTACCAAATTAGTAAACTATAAAACTAAACCATGGGGGCTGGGTGGTGGTGCATCTGGTTGAGTGCACATGTTACAATGTAAAGTTCTGGGTTCAAGCCCCCAGGCCCCACCTATAGGAAGAAAGCTTCACAAGTGGTGAAGCAGGGCTGCAGGTGTTTCTCCTTCTCTCTCTCTCTCTTTCTCCCCTTCCTCTCAATTTCTCTCTGTCTCTATCCAATAAATAAATATTTAAAAAAAACCCAAAACCATGGGCATGATGACTCTATGAGAAAAATTTCAAAGACATGAAGGATGGTGGATTAGCAATGATAAGAGTAGAAGAAGGAGAATTGGTTCTATTACAGTATCTAGAGACAAGAGGTGATGAGGACCTCAACACACACAATGAATGGAGGTAGGGTGAATAGTGTGGATTCATGGGGAGGAGGAAGAGAGACATTTAGGAAGATGTGTGGATGGTTCTATAGAACCAGCTGCATCTAACTTCTACAAGGAGGTCTCTGAAATCAATTTGAGTCCAGTTTATCCTAATTTAATTAATCGTGATACTTTTAATCTGACTCTCCTATTCATGTCAGTCATAACATCAACTTTCTAGTCTCTGGCCTTAACAATATATAAATTATCAGTTCCCTTCCCATCTCTTTCCTTCTTTTCCTAGAATTCAATCTGACACTAGGTGCTGCCACTTCTTCCTTTTCTACATCTCTAAAAGCAAAATACTCATTATTTTATATTTCATGCTTCTATTTTGGAGAGGCCAAGCTCCCCTCACCTCTAAATCATCATCTCTGCCACTGCTACTTCTTCCTCTCTCCACATACACTTCAAGATCTGTCATATTTTCTAAGAGCTTTTATTTTTGTAACTTTTCTTCCCTTTTGTTGCCCTTGTTGTTTTATTGTTGTTGTAGTTATTATTGGTGTTTGTTGTTGATGTCATTGTCGTTGGATAGGACAGAGAGAAGTGAAGAGAGGAGGGGAAAACAGAGAGGGAGAGAGAAAGATAGACACCTGCAGACCTGCTTCACCGCCAGTGAATCGACTCTCCTGCAGGTGGGGAGCCCAGGGCTGGAACCGGGATCCTCACCCCCTCCTTGCGCTTTGCGCCATGTGCACTTAACCCACTGCGCTACCGCCCTACTCCCTATTTTTGCATCTTGGTGTTGATGCCACTTCTAGTGGGCACTGAAACTCTCTGGTAGTTATTGTCACAGCCACTGGTACTCTATGCAATGGTTTTCAAGAGGAAACTTTGCCACCCTGGGGCCATTGGCATAATTGGACAATATCTTTAGGATGTCATGACTGGAGTTGGTGTGTTACTGGCATCTACTGGAAAGAGAGCAAGGGTGCTTCTACAGTCCTACAATGCTCAAAACAGTCTCCACAGCTAAGGACTATCTTATTAAAAAATTTTTATTTATTTTATCTGCTAGAACAGAGAGAAACTGAGAGGGAGGGATAGAGAGGGAAAGAGATAGAGAGACACCTGCAGCCCTGCTTCACTACTCATGAATCTTTCCCCCTGCAGATGAGGACTGGGAGCTTGAACCCGGGTCCTTGTGCATTGTAATACATTGTAATACATTGTAATACATGTAATACATGCACTTAACTTAGGTGTGTCACCACCTGGATCCTTATCTTATTTTTCTTCACCAGGGTTATTGCTGGGGCTTGGTACCTGCATGAGAAATCTACCACTCCCAGTGGCCATTTTTCTCTCTTTCCTTCCTCCCTCCATTACTTTCTCCTTTCTCTCTTACTCCTTCCCTCCTTCATTCCTTCTATCTCTCTCTCTCTCCTTCCTTTTAATAGGGAAAATTAAGTTAGGGAGAGAAAGGGGAGAGGAAGGGAAACACCTAAGTCACTGCTCTACTGCTTGTGAAGCTTTCTTCCTTATCTCATTGCCCCCCACATATTGGGGACCGGGGACTTCAACACCACTTGTGAAGCTTCCTCCATGCAGGTGGGGAGGTGGGGATTGAACCAGGATCTTTACATGGGTCCTTGCACTTTATACTATGTGCCTTTGACCCAGTGTACCACTGCCCGCACATGGTAGCCTGGCTCTCTTCCTGGTAAAACACTGCTCAGCCCAGGACTGTTCATTCTTAAATGTCAACAGATAAGGTACCTTTTTTAAAAAAATTTATTTTATTTTGCCTCCAGGGTTATTGCTGGGGCTAAGTGCCTGCACTCCAAATCCACTGCTCCTGTGGCCATTTTTTTTCTCTTTTTTTTTTTTTTTGGATAGAGAGAAATTGAGAGGTGAGGGAAAGAGAGGGAGAGAGAGACAGAGACACCTACAGACCTGCTTCACTACTTGTGAAGCTTCCCCCTCGCAGGTGGGGAGGTGAGGGCTCAAAGTGGGATCCTTGCGCATGTCCTTCCACTTTGTACTATGTGCCTTTAACCTAGTGTACCACTGCCTGCACCCCCTTTAAATTTTATTAGTGACTTAATATTTATTTACAAATTTACAAGGTAACAGGTATAAAACTCTGTACCATTCCAACCACCAGAGTTCTGTGTCCCCTTCCCTCCACTGGAAACTACAGCAGTTTTCCCAAGGTTGCAGATATGGGTTAACTATTATTTCTACAACTATCTGTCTATATTTGTATATATTTGTCCTTTTTTTTTCATGGTCCTGTCTTCTCTTCCTTTCCAAGTCGTACCTACACCTGTTACTACTTCTGAATGTCTTCTCTTTCCAGGTCCTGATGGATTTGGGGCCCAGAGCCCTCTGGTTATCTTCCCCTATCATTTATCTCCCATTGGGAGTATGGACCAAAATTGTTTTTGGAGTGCAGGCAGTTCTTGTTTTTATAGTTGCTTCTCTGCTGGACATGGACATTGACAAGAGGTTGATCCATACCCCCCAGCCTGTCTCTGAGATAGAAAATCCATAATACAGAATTGGGATATTCAGAATGAGCAGTCAAATTACAGAGTAGGAAGGAAGGGGTGAAGGTGAGTGTGTGTGTGTGTGTGTGTGTTTTATGTCATAATTGTTTAGGTTTGACATTTCATTCTTCAGTCTCATTCAACAAACATTTTTAAATTGTGTGCAAGTATAGAACCAAGCACGTGTACTAGTAAGAACTAGCATAAGATCTTGTCAACAAGAAAAGACACATTTCTCCTGCATAAAAAGAAATAGAAGGCAGGCAGCCCCAGCCCTATTCACACTCAAACTACTGACTCAGGCCTACATAAAACACTAGGCAGGCATGATGAAAATACAGAGGGACCCACCTGCACAGAGCACACAAAAGGATTAAGACAACAAACATCTTGAGAAATATTTCCAAATACAACAGAACTATGGAAGCAAATTGATGGGCATTTCAAAGCAATGATCCTAATGGTGGCTTTCAAACTGAGATCAATGGAAGGAAAAAAAATCAACAGGACAAGAGAAAGTGTGAAAAGTTTCCAAACAGATTTCACAGAGATAAGTATTGTAGCTGAACTGAAAAGTACACCAGAGGGGCTAAACAACAGAATGACAGAAATCAAAGGTCAAATTGCATGTGAGAGGATAAAGGAGAGGCAATCAACCAAAAGACCAGGAAAAAAAATAACAGAAACAAATGGAAAAAACATAAGAATTTTATGGAATGACATCAAGTGGAACAACATTTGAATTACAGGGATTCTGCAATGAAACGACAAAAGGAAGATATATATATTTTTAAATATTTATGTATTATTCCTTTTTGTTTCCCTTGTTGTTTTGTTGTTGTAGTTATTGTTGTTGTTGTTGGATAGGACAGAGAGAAATGGAGAGAGGAGGGGAAGACAGAGAGGGGGAGAGAAAGATAGACACCTGCAGACCTGCTTCACTCCTTGTGAAGCGACTCCCCTTCAGGTGGAGAACTGGGGCTCAAACCGGGATCCTTACGCTGGTCCTTGTGCTTTGTGGCCACGTGTGCTTAACCTGCTGCGCTACCGCCCGACTCCCAAAAGGAAGATATTTTATTTAAAGAAACAATACTTGAAATTTCACCAAATTTGGAAAGAAGAAAGATAACTAGGTCCATGCTCAGAAAGCTCAAGAATAAATCTAAAGAGATACATTAATGTTAAACAAAACAAACAAACAAACAAACAAACAAAAAAAACAATGTTTCGAAAAAAGAGATATGGCATAGCCCACAGACACATGAAGAAATGCTTCACTTCACCTATCATTAGAGAAATGCAAAATAAAACTATACTGAGATACCATCTCACACTTGAGATAATGGCTTCCATCAACAAACCAGGAAATGACAGGTGTTAGAGAGGTGGGGAAAAGGGAACTCGGCTTCACTGCTGATGGGAATGCAAACTGGTGCGGCCCTTTTGGAAGAGTGTATGGACAGTCCTTAAACTAATAAAAATGGAAGTATCTTATGATCCAGCAATACAATTATTAGGCATTTATCCAGTGGACACTCAAACACTAATTAGAAGAGCCATATGCACCCCTGTGTTCATAGCTGCATTATTCACAATAGTTAAAGAAGCAGCCTAGATGGCCATCATCAGATGACTGGCTAAGGAAGTTATGGGATATATATTCCATGGAATACTACTCTGCAATAAAAAAGATGATATTGTTACAGGAGTGAGGTGGTATCTTAGTGTTGTCTTAATTTGCATTTCTCTGACAATCAGTGACCTAGAGCAGTTTTTCATATGTTTGTTAGCCTTTTGGATCTCCTCTGTGGTGAATGTTTTGTTCATTTCCTCTGCCCATTTTTGGATGGGGTCATTTGCTTTTTTGCGGCTAAGTTTGCTGAGCTCTTTATATATTTTGGTGATTAGTTTCTTGTCTGATGTCTGGCATGTGAAGATCTTCTCCCATTCTGTGAGGGGTCTTTCTGTTTGTTTAACAGTTTCTTTGGATGTGCAGAAGCTTTTCAATTTGATGTAGTCCCATTGGTTTGTTTCTGCTTTAGTCTTCCTTGCAATTGGGTTTGATTCATCAAAGATGTCCTTGAGGTGTATGTGGGAAAGTGTTTTACCAATGTTTTCCTCTAAGTATTTGATTGTTTCTGGTCTGACATCTAGGTCTTTGATCCATTTGGAGCTGATTTTTGTTTCTGGTGAGCCCTAACCCTTTCCTTTTATAGTACACTCTAATTTCATCTCAGGTAGTTCACTTTCTAACAAAGTCCCATAATCTAGATATACACCAGTTTCTGTGAGGGAGAGCTTATGTGCACACGTATCCATAAACTACTGCAAAATATATACCTGAAAGCAGAAGTACACTAGAGTTTGCAGTGAGTACCTCCCTAACACTTCCTCTCCACTATTCCAAGCGTGGGATCCATGATTGCTCAACAAATTGTTTGGCTTCATATGTTAACTCTCTTTTCAATCACCAGGTTCCAGATGCCACCAGGATGCTGGCTAGGCTTCCCTGGATTGAAGACCCCACCAATGTGTCCTGGAGCTCAGCTTCCCCAGAGACACACCTTACTAGGGAAAGAGAGAGGCAGACTGGGAGTATGGACCGACCAGTCAACGCCCATGTTCAGCGGGGAAGCAATTACAGAAGCCAGACCTTCTACCTTCTGCAACCCTCAACGACCCTGGGTCCATGCTCCCAGAGGGCATAGAGAATGGGAAAGCTACCATGGGAGGGGGTGGGTTATGGGGACTGGGTGGTGGGAATTGTGTGGAGTTGTACCCCTCCTACCTTATGTTTTTGTTCACTAATCCTTTCTTAAATAAAAAATTTAAAAAAAAAAGATGATATTGTGTCCTTTGGGAGAAAGTGGATAGCTCTGAAGGGGATTATGATCAGCAAAATAAGTAAAGAGATGAATGACAACTACCAGATGGTTTCACTCATAGGTAGAATCTAGAGATCTAATTTATATCAACTTTCTAAAAAATAAAATTCAAACAAAACAGACACAGGCAAACTGTAAGACTGGTGAGAACTCTGGTGGTTATCTTTGGAAGGTGGGAGGGTGGGGATAGAGAACTTTGGCGGTAGGTGTGGTGTGGCACTATATATTGTAATCTTACCATCTTGTAACAAATTGTTAATAACATAAAAATTAAAAGTGAGGATAATTTCATTATTTTTTTCACATAGAAAGAATTGTGCTTTTCATGTAATCATATCTATCAAGTTTTCTTTTTTTGAATTTCCTTTTATTTTTAAATTACAGAATTACATGTCTACAGGGGTTTGAATACACACTATTCCCACCACCAGAGTTCTGAATCTTCACTCTGCCCACTGTAATCCACCACAGTTCCCCTAAGGTTGTAGACATGGGCTAACCATCTTCTCCACAACTATCTGTCCACATTTATACAAAGTTGCCCCGTATTTTCCTGATGCAATCCCCTCTTTCCCTCTAAACCACTCATGACATCAAAGTTACCTCCGTATGTCCCTCTTGTTTTCCTTCTATCTCTCTGGCTGCTGATGGAGCTGGAGTACAAAGTCCTCTTATCTTCATCCTATCACTTCTCCCCTGTTGGGAGTATGGATCAAGGTTGTTTATGGGGAGCAGAAGGTAGAAGTTCTGGCTTCTGTAGCTGCTTCTAACAGGTCGATCCATACCCTCAACTTGTTTCTATCTTTCCCTAGTGGACTAGAGCTCTGGAGATGCAAGGGTCCAGGCCACATTGGTGAGATCATCTGCCCAGAGAAGTTGGGATGGAGTCATGGTATCAAGTTTTCTTTATAGAATCAATCTTCCATGTTACCTTTAAAATGCCCTCCCTTTTTCTAGAATTATATATGGTTTATTTGCTTATGATTTTTTCCCCTCATAATACAATTTAAATGATTTGACCCTAGAGTCAAATTTGCGTAGATTCTTATCTTGGTATTTCTTTCATTACCTGTTGAAAAAATATCACCTGTTTCTCATATTCTCCTTCTCCCTAAGCTCTTTACTTAGTTTGCTTTGCAACTGAACTTTTTTTTTATGCATGAGGGGGTAATTAAATTTTTTATTTTGAAATCACATGTAGATTCATATGTAGTCGTATGAAGTAACCCTTTCCAGTTTTCTCCAGAATTATAGAAACATCACATCCATGGTGCCAACACTGGTTCAGACTACTCATCTTACTCAAATTTCTTCATTTCACTCAGACTAGTTTGTGTGCTTGTGTTTAGTCTTCACAGTTTCATCCCATGTACCCAGCAACATAGTCAAGAATAGAACGCTCCATGACCACAAAAATCCTTCTTGTTGCCCTTTTAATAACTCCATTCTTTTGACCTGAATTCATCATTTAATATGTATTAATTAAATAGTGACGTCTGCTCATGATTTGTATGAGAAGTAAGTTCTTTTTAAAGAAACATTTTTGAAAAATGTGTTTTGCTATATACCTTTGTCATTTATGAGATTACCTCCCTTCCATGCACACACAAATAGCACCTTCAGGCTAATTTTTATAAGCATAGACCAGATGGTTCTTGATGTCTCCATTGGAAACTCTATTAATGAAACCATCACTATATGTTCCAGGAACATACAGTGCACTTGAAAAAAAAAAAAACTAACATTTGTGATTTGATTCCTTCTGTAAAGTGAAAATAGTAATAATAATATTATTATTTCTATTATTATTATTTCTGAGAATTCAACTGATTAATACAAATAAGCCCTCATCATAAGACAAGGCACATATTAAATTCTCCATAAATTTTAGCTGTGGTATAATACCACAACTAAATTACTTTTTTTTTTTTTTTCTTTACTGGAGCACTGCTCAGCTCTGGCTTATGGTAGTGTGGCAGATTGAATGTGGGACCTTGGAGCCTCAGGCATGAGAGTCTCTTTGCATAAACATTATGCTATCTACCCCACATCCTAAATATATATATTTTAATTTTTTATTATATTCATTTATTTATTGGATAGAGACAGAAATCAAGAGGGAAAGGGGGAGATAGGGAAATGGGGAGATAGAGAGATGCCTGCAGCCCTGCTTTACCAGCTGCAAAGCTTTCCCCCCTGCAGGTGGGGAGTGGGGGCTGAACCTGGGTCCTTGTACACTGCAGTATGTGCACTTAACCAGGTGCACAACCACCTGACCCCTAAATTAAAGTTTATACATTTATGCTGCCACTACTATATGTGATAGGTACTCTGGTTATCCCAATAAAAGTGAGAACAGCAGCCAGAATGTCCCAGTAATTTACCCAAGGTCTTAGCCCACTAAAACACAAAGATGGGATAATAGAACTGGACTCTGATTCTAAATGCCATGTTGTCCTCCTCATTTCATGAGAATTCTGGACAGCTCTACCCCAGATAAAGACCAGAAACTCATTTCTGAAAGAACATAAGATGTTGAGATGGGGACATCTGCATAGGGTGTGTGGTTATCGAGATAAACTAAAATTCTGAGTCCCAAACACTCTTACCATCTTGTTACTATAGTTTGAGAAATTTCCTTCTAACCAACAACAAAAACAAAAAGGAACCTTTTCATAAAGTGAGTGAAAGGAGAGGCCAAGTGGTGGCACACCTGGTTAAATACACACATCACAGTGCACAAGCATCCAAGTTCAAGCCCCTGGTCTCCACCTGCAGGGGGACAGCTTCATGAGTGGTGAAGCATGGCTGCAGGTGTCTCTTTGTCTCTATATATCTCCTTCTCCCCTCTCAATTACTCTTTGCCTCTATATAATAATAAAAGTAAATAAGAAATACAATAAAATTTAAAAAGAGAGTATTTAAAAATAAGAAAGTGAATGAAAGAATATCACTGTATAAAATTTCTCCTCACACCAAGTTAGAAACACAGGGGAGAAGGCTCACAATATGGAATGGTGTTTGAAGGGGAGACTACATAGAGACAGGGCTGGGACAGAGTAACTTTAGCTTTGTGAATCCATGATGCTCAGCACTGTTACTAAGCTGAAGCAAAGTGGACCCTCTTCAACCATCTCAAAAGCTCTCTTGGGATTTGTTATTTTGTTTTACTTTAAACTTTTAGATAATTTATTTAACCATGATTTGCTACAGTTCCTTCATAAATACATTATATACCTCTCTGCTTCCTTACACAGGGCACATTGAGGGTATTTCCTGGTTTGGGGGTATCACTGTACAGAGCTGTTTTCCCTTGACTAGGATTAGAAAACGAGGAGGCTAGTTTCAGTACTAGGTCACACTTAAATGAAAGGGCGGTAAGGGGAGAGAACTGTGCTGAACTTCAACTCTGTCAGGACCTGGAGAAAGCAGAGGAACATAAGAGGGACATTTGGATGTAGTAACTGGAGTATGTGTGACTTGGAAAGGAAAAGAAGATGGGACCATAGGAAAAATGGGCAAGTATATACAAATATACGGAGAGAGTTGTTGTAAAAATAATAGTTAACCTATATCTACAACCTCAGGAGAATTACTGTAGCTCCCAATGATGGGAATTAGGACACAGAACTCTGGTTGTAGAGATGGTGTGGAGTTGTATTCTTGTTATCTTGTAATTTTGTAAATCAATATTAAATCATTTATTATAATAATAAAAAGAAAAGAAATCCAATGTCAAAAAAAAAAAAAAAAAAAGACCTGTGAGAATCCCTGTAGGTCTTTAGTAAATGTTTTCTGAGGGATTTGTACTCTTTGCTCAGACTGCATTGCCAACAACTGGGTCAAGGCAGACAAAAGATACCCAGAGGCAGTTTCCTGGCATTCAAGTGAGCCAATCTTCATCCAACTCCTGAGTTGTAAATATAATCAAAAGGCTGCAAGGCACCCCTTCCAAATCTTTAAAGGAAGTCTATTGGCCTGGGAGTTCTAAATCAACAGATTTATATATCAGTTCCTTTCTCCAGTATAACTAGTAAAGAGAGGAATCAGGTTGAGAACTATTGGAAGAGGATATTTCCTCCGAAGTGAGGTTGAAACTATCCTTAACTTAGAACATAAGTAAACAAGGAAATGGGGAATCACTTCATATGAATTTGGTTTGCACATACTTTCTATTTTTTTTTCACTCAAGCACAACCTTGCCTTGTGTTGGTACCCACAGTCCCATGCAAGACAATGTTAATAAAGGAACATGGTTTCAAGTATTTGATAGTTTCTGGTCTAGCATCCTAGTCCTTGCTCCACTTGGAATTAACTTTTGTGCTTGGTGAAATATAGTGGTTCATTTTCATTCTTCATGTTTCAACCCATTTTTTTCCAATACTATTTGTTGAAAAGACTCCTCTTTCCCCATTTAATTGGGTACCTTGGTCAAAGATTAGATGTCCATAGGTGTGGGGCTTACTTCTGGGCTCTCAATTTTCTTTTTAAATTTTTTATTTATAAAAAGGAAACATTGACAAAACCATAGGATAAGAGGGGTACAGCTTCACACAATTTGTACCGCCAGAACTCTGTATCCCATCCCCTCCCCTGATAGCTTTCCTATTCTTTAACCCTCTGGGAGTATGGACCCAGGGTCATTGTGGGATGCAGAAGGTCTAAGGTTTGGCTTCTATAATTGCTTTCCTGCTGAACATGAGCGTTGATTGACAGGTTGATCCATACTCCAAGCTTGTCTCTCTCTTTCCTTAGTGGGGAAGGGCTCTGGGGAAGCGGAGCTCCAGGACATCTTGGTGGGGTTGTCTGTCCAGGGAATCTGGTCACATCCTGCTAGCATCTGGAACCTGGTGGTTGACAAGAGTGTTAACATACAAAGCCAAACAAATTGTTGACCAATCATGGACCCAAGGGCTAGAATAGTGCAGATGAAGAGTTAGGGGGTCCTCCATTTTGTAGATAGCTAATAGGCATATTTTAGTTAAATTCCAAAGAGCCTATGGCTATACTAGTTTTTTTTTTCTCCTTTTTCTTTTTGCCTCTGAGTCTGAAATTAGATATGGCAGTGTATCCAAGTTATTGTCTGGGGAGATGATGTCATGGCTGAAAAAAGGACCAGAAAGGATCAGGGAAGATAGTAGCTCCCCAATATGGGAAAGGGGTATATTGTTGAGTGTAAACCCCATCAATTTGATGTAATCTGGGGCCCATAATTAGCTTAGGAGCCTGTGTGACCTCTGCATCCCTGTAGATCTGAGCTCACATTCTGTGGTCATGAGTAGGCACATTCCAAGCTGCCCCAATATCGACCATCCTCCTCAGGTGTAGCATAGACTATGTTGTCCATCCTCCCTTCGGAGGATGGAACATTCTCTACCATTGTTGATCCAAGTTGAGGGCAAAGTCCTATGGGGGCCCACAAAGGGGTCTATTTTGTTGTTTTTGATAGAAATGACTGGTATCAATAGAGGGAGAGATTTATTTGAGTTCTAGGCCCATCAAGTCTGGGAATCTCAGGACTCCCCAATTAGGGCCCCGGCTGATGGAATGGCCTGATAGTGACTAAAGAGTCATCTTTAAGGTATCGGGGCTCTCAATTCTATTCCACTGGTCAGTGTGTCCATTTAAGGAACATGGTCTCAGTGCTGTGCTTTAGTCTCTCTCTCTCCCCCCTTCCTCCCTCCCTCCTTCTATTCAAATGAAACTAAAATCAGCAAGGATAGAATGGAATTCAACCCTGTAGTTTAAAAAGATGAGACTGTGTCATTTGAAAGAAAAACTAATAGAACTGGTGACTATGCTAGGCTAATAAGAAGTGAAAGACAAGTTTGAGATAATATTACTTACATGTGAAACTTCTATGATGAAAGCAAACAAATTTGCAACAAAAAAGACAACCAAACTGACTCAGAGTTTCCGACTACTTATGTAGTTTTAAAGGGGGTGGGGAGGAGCAGGACTTTGGTGGAAGGTGCTGGACTTACACACAGCAAGTATGGGTGTGAACATAAACTCCCGAAATCTTACAATTTTGTAACCCACCATTAAATCAGTAGCAATAAAAACTATCAAAATAATAAACAAAGATCACTCAGCAAGGACCAGGAAACTCTCAATAACAGATCCACCACAGAGGTCCTACCTCAGTGACCTCTGGAGCACAGGGCCCACCCAAACCCCCCAGTTATAATTCTCACCCACATGCCCCCACCAGGGATCTCTACATGTCCACAAAACAAAAATAAGTATATAAATGAATAAATAAAAATAAAGGAACATGAGGAAGCTGGGAGTTGTGAAGACAAAGGGATACTAAGAACAGAGGTGACAAATCTATTGCTTAGCTATCAGAAGAACAGCTGGGCAAAGCCTCTGGGTGTTCAGCCATCTGGGTGTGTAAGGCAGAGAGGTGAGAAGGAGATGAAAAGTAGAACAGTGCTGACACCTTGCACTAAGTTCTGCCCTGGAGTTACCCTGAGAAGATGCCAGCCTTCATGATTCCATGCTATGGAGGTGGGAGGGAGGTAGTTTCCTTCAGTGGTAGTTCTGGTATCTGCTCCCCTGTAGAGCCAGGGTTTCGCACATGCATAGCTTCACCACTCCCCAGACCGATTTTTCATTCCAGTAGACCACACAGCGTCATAATAACACCTCTCACCAGGTGCTGGGGTTTGAACCTGGACAGTAGACCACACAGTGTCATAATAACAACTCTCATCAGGTGCTGGGGTTTGAACCTGGGACAGTAGACCACACAGCATCATAATAACACCTCTCATCAGGTGCTGGGGTTTGAACCTGGGTCAACCATCTGTCTCTCTGACTCACTGTTGGGGAACATCTAATATAATGTATATATACATATATATATATATATTGATATTCTGGACTTTTGCATGTTTTAGACTAGCACAAACTATGATTTAATCAATCACTCTGTAAGGCTTGACAACTCCATGGTTTCCCAGAGGTCAGTGGGTATTGTGAGAGGTCAAAGCCTCCCCCTCTGCCACAGTGACCACCCAAAAACTGATGGGAAACTATGTGACCTGTTAACCTTAAGATTATTACCTACCGGGAGTTGGGCGGTAGTGCAGCGGGTTAAGCTCATGTGGCACAAAGTTCAAGGACCAGCTTAAGGATCCTAGTTCGAGCCCCTGCCACCCCACCTGCAGGGGAGTCGCTTCATAGGCGGTGAAGCAGGTCTGCAGGTGTCTAACTTTCTCTCCCCCTCTCTGTCTTCCCCTCCTCTCTCCATTTCTCTCTGTCCTATCTAACAATGGCTACATCAATAACAACAACAAAGGCAACAAAAGGGAAAATAAATAAATAAAATATTTTTTAAAAAATAATTACCTACCAGGTAAATGGTATATAGCATAATGGTTATACAAAGAAACTCTCATGCCTGAGGCTCCAAAGTCCCAAGTTCAATCCCCTGCACCACCAAAAGCCAGAGCTGAACAGTACTCTGGTGAATATATATATATATATACACATATACATATATATACATATATATTATTGTTATTACCTACCTCAATACCATATGGGGTTAGTTAGTAAAATAGTAAAAATATTGTACTTGTCCTGAAATAACTGATGTACCTATTTGATATTTACCCTGTGTAGTCTGTATCTTTGCTATGACCCTAAACTCCTTTCCAGATGTACCCCCTTATTCTTCTTGCTGATGTAAGCTTTCTGTGGAATTTCTTTGTTACAAAACTATAAAAAGATGAACTATTCTTTATTAGCACACACACTTCTTCTGTCTCTCTCAGACAGAAGGGTGTTTGCCACACCGGCCTTTCTTAGAATAAACTTTAGTTCTTACAATATTTTTCCTTGTTTGAGTAACTTTGTTTGAGATAGCCTAAGTTTCTGAGATAGTTTCAGATTTCAGTGTCAAATATAAGTGGAGCATGTTCCCTCAACCCACCAATATTTTCCTTGCTCACTTGATTTTTTTTCTTAAGGTACATCTCTTTTTAATTTAATTTATTTTATTTTATCTATTTATTATTGGATAGACACAGAGAAAAACTGAAAGGGAAGGGGGAGATAAAGAAGGAGAGAGACAGCTCTCTTCACCACTTGTGAAGCTTTCCCCCTGCAGGTGGAGACCGAGGGCTTGAACCCAGGTTTTGTGCACTGTAGTGTATGTGCTTATCCCTGTGCATCACTTCCTGCCCTCCTAGTATATTCCTTCCTTCCTTCCTTCCTTCCTTCCTTTTTCTTTTTAAAAATCTTTTAATTTATTTCTTTATTATTGGATAGATAGAGACAGAGAGAAATTGAAAAGGGAGGGGGAGATAGAGGAAAAGGGAAAGAGAGACGCCTGCAGCCCTGCTTCACCTCTCATGAGGCTTCCCCCTGGGTTTTGAACCCAGGTCCTTGAGCACTGTAATGTGTGTGCTTAACCAAGTGTGCCACCAGTTGGCCCTTTCAGTATTTTCTAAATGATCTGAAAAGGTCTGGGGAGACTGTGGTCATATGAGCCTTGGGATGGACCCTGCCTGACTTGTTCATTTCCTCAGTGAAGCCACCCTGAAGCAGCCAAGCTTCAATCCATCTCAATCCATGTCATTTGAGGATTCCTCAAAACATTACATTTACAGGAGAATAATTGGTTTTCTGTGACAAAATAAAAAACCCTGATAAATGGGTGGACTACATTAAACAAAGATGTATTCATTTTCTTGGAGCACTGTGAAAAGTTACCACAGCCTTATTCTCTCATGGTTCTTGAAATCTGAAGGGCAAATTCAGAGTGTCAACAGGAGAGGGCTATCACTACAGTGTCCCTTGCCTCTTCTATCTTCTGGTTCCTTGGTGGCCACAGTTCTCCATTCTCTACCTGTCTTCACTCAGTCTTCTTCCTCTCTGTGTAGTATGGTACTGAAATTCCTTCAGTCTCCCCTCCCCCCCCCCCGCCTTTTATTTTAAATTATCTTTATTTGCTTATTGGATAAGACAGTGAGAAATTGATAGGGAAGGAGAGAGACAGAGAGACACCTGCAGTCCTCTTCACCACTAAAAAAATTTTCCCTCTGCAGGTAGGGACTGGGACGGGGGGGGGGGGGGGGTTTGAACCTGGGTCCTTGTACATTGTAATGTGTGCTCTCAACTAGATGCACCACCATCAGGCCCCCAGCCTCTCCCTCTTAAGGAACTTGTGACTGAATTTAAAACATCCTGATAACCTAGAAGAAGCCACCACTCTGAAGAGCTCAACTTCATCACATTTTGTGTTATATGGGATTCCACATTCACTTCTTTGCCATATAAAGTCATGTCCAGGGGGCAGAGGAGAGATAGCATATGGCTATGCAAAAAGACTCTCATGCCTCAGGCTCCAAAGTCCCAGGTTCAGTCCTCTGCACCACCTTCAGCCAGAGCTGATCAGTGCTCTGGTAAAATAAATAAATAAATACATAAATACATAAATACATAAATAAATAATGTCCACAGGTTCTGGGACTCTGGGGCCTCCCTTCAGCTCACCATCCAAGGTAAACAGACATGTTTACTATAGGATTTCTGGTAGTTTCTCATATTTTAATATACTCAGTGAGGCTCTGAAACTTCATAGTGAGAGCCACTGCCAAGTTTATCTAAGCATGGGCTCTTAGGGTGAGTATCAGGAAGTGATCAGTTCTGTTTTGCACCTTCAGGCATCTTCCAGGTCCAAATAGCCACAAATCTCCTTTTGCACATTACTCTGTATTTCCAAACATGCTCCTCTAAGGCTTCCTCAGGCTTTCTCCATCATATCTGTGGATTATACGGTGAGGCCAGAAAACCAGCTATTTGTCATTTATGTAGTGGAGGCTCACCATCTTGGAAGAAAACCATTCTGATCCATGAACCCCATGGAGGATACAGGTACTGATACACACTTTGTTTTGCTGTCAAGTTCCTTGCAAGGCTGATGTGAAAGGTTCCAGCCTTGTCTTGATTTGTTAGATTATTATTATTTTTTATTAGTGATTTAATAATGTTCAATAAGATTGTAAAATAACAGGGGTACAATTCCACACAGCTCCCACCACTAGATCTCCATGTTTCATCACCTCCACTGGAAGCTTCCCTATTCTTTACCCCTTTTGGGGTACAGGAAGTGGGAGGTCTGGCTTCTGTAATTGATTCTCCACTGGACTTGGGTGTTGGCAGGTGGATCCATACCCCCAGCCTATTTCTGTCTTTCCCTAGTAGGCTAGGGCTCTGGGGAGGGGAAGTTCCAGGACATATTGGTGAGGTTGTCTGCCCAGGTAGACTTCCTAGCTTTATCCCACATGAAGATCCTTAGTTCCATCTGCTTTATTCCTACCTTTGGGTTCTTATTTATTAAACAATTTGTCGTACTTTATATCTTACTGCCATTCAGCCACCAAGTTGCAGATGCTACCATGATGCCATCCTTAGTTTGTTCTGACCAAGTGCACAAAGGTCTTTCTCTACTTGTCCCAGAAAACATTGGGATTTTTCTTTTTGGGTGACATACCAGAGGGTTTCCATGACAACCAAATTGGTACTTGTGTATTTCTCTTTGCTGTGAGAAGCCCATGTTGATGGAGGAGGGTGGAGGTCAGACTTGGGAGCCAGTCCCCTCTCAGAACCTATTGAGTCATCAGCTTCTACAAAGCAGTGCCCCAGCTACCTAAGTCCTAGTCTCTAAACTGTTTATGAGTCAAGGCCACCAGTGTTCTCTGCAAGAACAAGTTTACTTCACTGTGTGAATGGATTCCATTATAATAGCTTTTTCCTTGTGTATGTGATGCTTTTTTATTTCTATTTATTTATTACTGGCTAGAGACAGAAATTGAGAGGGGAGGGAGAGGTAGAGAGACAGAGGAACCTGCAGCCCTGCTTCAGCACTTGTAAAGTTTCCCCCCTTCAGGTGGGGGCCAGGGACTTGAACCTCACCTCTCCAGAGCCCTACCCCACTAGAGAAAGACAGAAAAAGTCTGGGGGTATGTATAGACCTGCTAATGTCTATGTCCAGTGGAAGAACAGTTACAAAAGCCAGACCTTCTACCTTCTGCACCCCAAAAAAGAATTTTGGAGGGCCAGGAGGTAGTGTAGTGGGTTAAGTGCACATAGCATGAAGCACAAGGACCAACGTAAGGATCCCAGTTTGAGCCTCTGGCTCTCCACCTGCAGGGGGTTGCTTCACAATCGGTGAAGCAGGTCTGCAGTATCTATCTTTCTCTCCCCCTCTCTGTCTTCCCCTCATCTCTTGATTTCTCTCTGTCCTATCCAACAACGATAACAATAACAACAACAATAATAACAACGATAAACAACAAGGGCAACAAAAGGGAAAAAATAGCCTTCAGAAGAAGTGGATTCATAGTGCAGGCACCAAGCTCTGGCAATAACCCTGGAGGAAAAAAAAAAAGAATTTTGGTCCATACTCCCAGGGAGGTAAAGAACAGGGAAGCTTCCAATGGAGGAGATGAGACACGGAACTCTAGTGGTGGGAACTATGTGGAATTGTACCCCTGTGATCTTAGTAGTGTGCAGAATGCCCAAGAGATATATTTCAGCAGGCTAGAGCCTACGTCAGGTTTGCACAAGCCCCAGCCCAATGACTGACAACCATCTATAACATCTCACATACTAATAGCTGTGTATGGACTCCACAGATCCAGTGCCAGAGCACCCAGCCATGGCTCAATAGATACCTGATGTGAATGAAGAGGTATGTGGCTTATTAACTTTTACAGCTAGACATCTGCTAAGATTCAAATGAGGGATTAGTTAGGAGAGACATTGAGATGGTGTAAACCTGTTAGAAGATACCTAATGGCCTTGCTTTTTGTTCTCTATAGCCCAGCCCTTTTGCAGATGACCCTTCTCCATTCTGTTCCCCTTTTAATGAACTGTGAGGCTTTCTGCTGATGTAGACTTTGATGTATCTCTTAACTAATAAAAGACAGGGGACCCTGTGCTGTACTGCTTACTATTTGCGATGAATAATCATATGAGCCACCAGGTCTCTGAATTACCAGGCTTGAGTATTTGAGCAATTATTTGTGGAATCTTGTGAGGAGACTACAAGTCCTTTCAAAGATGGATTAGCCAATTAGAATAGATTCCAGGCTACCTAATTCTAACAACCTGCTGGACTACTTATGGCAAAAGATGTTACCTTGGACATGATGTCTGGTCTCTAGGTCATTCTCCACGCAGTTCACCAAAACCCAATTCACTGAAAAACCACTTTGCCAAAAGCTAATTAGTCAAATACTCATGAGAGCCCAAAAATTACATTTCACCCTAGCTGTCACTCTTAAAGATTTTCTATTTGTTGGGGCCCACAGTGGTGCACCTGGTTAAGCACACACATTATGGTGCACAAGGAAACAGGTTCAAGCCTCTGGTTCCTACCTGTAGGGGGAAAACTTCACAAGTGGTAAAGTAAGGCTGCAAGTCTCTCTCTCTCCTTCTCTCTCTCTCTCTCTCTCCCTCCCTTCTCAGTTTCTCTCTCTCTATCCAATAATAAATAAATACAATTTAGAAATAAGAGATTCTCAGTTTGTATTATGAATCAATAATTATAATTAATCTACAAGACATGTGTTTCATAGTCTGTTTAGATTTATTTCTTTTGAGTGTTATTTATTTGTTGGATAGAGGCAGAGAAATTGAGAGGGGAGGAGGAGATAGAGAAGGAGAGAGAGAGAGACGTCTGCAGCCCTGTTTCATTGCTTGTGAAGCTTCCCTCTTGCAGGTGAGGAGGGGGGTGGGCTTGAACTGGTCCTTGAACCTTGCCCATTGTAACTTTATGCACTGAACCAGATGAACCACCACCAAGCCCTAAAGTCTGTTTAGATTTAAGCCATCCTAATGGTGACAATGGAATTCCAGGTCAGTTTGTTCATTGTGGCTGTAACTTGAGTTTTGATGCTCTATTTAACATTATACATGCAGAACAAAGAGAGAAATCAAATAGGTGTGATTTTCTTTTAAGAGAATTATTAACAGGCTTTCAAAGAAGCACAAAAACCTCATTAGTAGTTAATGTGTCCATTAAGTTTGAACAGATTCAACAACCTAAAAATCAAATATATTTATTAAAGCACTCTGGAAGATTGGTTTCTGGGGTGTGTGTGTGTGTGTGTGTGTGTGTGTGTGTACATATACATATGTACTTATCGTCAAGTATTTCAGGAGAACAGTAAATATCTCCCTCTCTCCTATGCCTTGCCTATGGGAGAATCTCCTTTCCAGCATCTTTTCCCACACATTTAAAAAAATAGATGGAGAATGGACCTGGTCTCAGCCCCTGCCCCCCATTTTCTCTCTTTGAAGCCTTAAGTCTCAGAGGTTCCTGGCAACAGAGAAAGTACCCATAATCCTGAAAGAAAACAAGGCAGTCTGGGAGGCAGGGTTTTCTCCTGCTCTATTTCCAGTGACTACTAGCTTCTGTCTTTTTTTTTTTTTCTTCAAATCTTGTCTCCCTCCTCTCTTGTTCTCCCACTGTTTGGAACAAAACAGCCAAAGAGTAGATATGCAGCATTTCTGGAGCAGAAATGGAAAAGAAATCTGGGTTCCAGAATCAAGTGGGTCCTAAAAATCAAACAAAAAACAAGACGGTGGGAGTAGATAGCATAATGGTTATGCAAAAAAGTCTCTCTATGTCTAAATCTCCAAAGTTACATGTTTCAATCCCCTGTATCACGATCAGCCAGAGCTGAGCAGGGCTCTAGAATAAAAAGATAAAGGTGTAGGGTGGTAGTGCAGCGGGTTAAACACGCATGGTACAAAGCACAAGGACCGGTGTAAGGATCCTGGTTCAAGCCCCCAGCTTCCCACCTGCAGGGGAGTCACTTCACAAGTGGTGAAGCAGGTCTGCAGGTGTCTGTCTTTCTCTCCCCCTCTGTCTTCCCCTCCTCTTTCCATTTCTCTCTGTCCTATCCAATGATGACAACAATAACAACTACAACAATGGCAACAAAAGGGAATAAATAAATATTTTTTAAAAGAATTTTAAAAATGAAAAGACAGAGTTTTAATTCTGAAAGTTGGAGAAGCAGCATGGTGATGACGCAGAAGGCTTTCATGCCTGAGGCGCTGAGGCCCCAGGTTCAAACTTTGGTACCACCTAAACTTAAAGCTGAGCAGGGTGCTAGTCTTATCTCTCTCTCTCTCTCATTTAAAAAAGGAAAAAATGTTTTGGGGGCTGGGCTGTGGTGCACCTGGTTAAGTGCACATAGTATGAAGCACAAGGACCAAATTCAAGCCCCCAGATCCCCACCTGCAAGAGGATGCTTCACAAGCAGTGAAGCAGGTCTACAGGTCTCTCTCTTTCTCTCTCGCACTCAATCTCCCCATCCTCTCTCAATTTTTCTCTGTCTTATCCAGTAAAATGGAAAAAATGGTCTCCAGGAATAGAGGACTTGTAGTGCTGGCACTGAACCCCAACAATAACCCTGGAGGCAATAAATAAATAAATAAATAAATAAATAAATGTTTCAATTCTGAGTCCTGCAGATGGGTAAGTGTCTCAGTGGGCAGAGGGTGGGTTTGGTGTGTATGAGACCATAATTTGACTCTGAGTACCACGTATGACCAGAGCACTGCTGGATCTCTCTCTCTCATAAAACAAATAAATAAACATATTTTAAAAGAAATTGAAGGGAGTTGGGCAGTAGCACAGCGGGTTAAGCGCAGGTAACACAAAGCACAAGGACCGGCCTCAGGATCCCGGTTTGAGCCCCTGGCTCCCCACCTGCAGGGGAGTCACTTCACAAGTGGTGAAGCAAGTCTGCAGGTGTCTATTTTTCTCTCTCACTCTCTGTCTTCCACTCCTCTCTCCATTTATCTCTGTCCTATACAGCAACAATGACATCAATCATAACTACAACAATAAAACAACAAGGGCAACAAAAGGGAATAAATAATAAATAAATATTTTTTTCAAAAAGAAACTGATGCAGATCTCTTTCCTCTCCTCTCCCAGATCATATAGGAATACCAAAGGAGACCACCTGGGACCGAAACAAAACAGGACTAGAACAACTACAGGAACCCACCAAATCACCGTGAGTGCAAACACGTGTGGCTGGTGACAGAGAGGAGCCTAGGGAGGAGAGATTAAGTGACTGGTAAGAGTCCGGCAGTTTATCAGATGAGACACCACCTCCAGTCTGTTCCACCAACAAGGGAACAGCTGAAGGGAGGAGAAGACTCCCTGGAGACTCACCAAGTGCAACTCTGAGTTTCCATTGCTACTGCCCTCAGAATCTTGAGCAGCAGGGAGGGACACCAGTGGACAGAGATCTAAGTAAAAAATCAGGAGAAGACCTATACCTCCTTGGCATAGCCTTGGGGCTGTGAAAGTCTCTTTGCATAACCACTGGACTATCTCTGCCACACCCTGCTTTATCTCTTGGTCAGGAGTCAGTGATTAAGCTAAGAAGCCTACTTATACTTTAAAAGCACTCAAACTACCAAAGCCTACAAGGAAGAAAAAAAAAAAAGAGGCATTTAAACCACTGAGCTCCAACACATGGATTAAAATACTATTGAAACAACTATTAACTTCCACCACTGTGAACCCTTTAATTAATTTACTTAGACACAAGTCAATCCAGGAAATAGTGATCAGTAATTTGAAAAGTACTGAGACAGGGAACTCATAACATAATATATAAAATGGTTAAACCAACAAGAAGAAATATTGGAGAAATGAACCAGGACAAGAGTCCAGCTAAAAGCCCCCCAAAGGGTGAAGCACAAACTAACAAGTTCAACATCCAAATAGTAATAAGGAAACAATCACAGGAGTGAGTAAAGAGTTTGAAAGAATTGTAATCAGAAATACAGGAACAACAAATGAGACTCTGGAAGAAAACACTATCTCAAGGTTATTAGAGAGCTGAAAGCTGAAATAGCTGAGCTAAGAACACAACTAGCTGAACAAGCTAATACAGTATCAGAACAGGGTAACAAAATAGATGAACTCCAGAAAACAGTAGAGTGTAGAGAAAATAGAATCAGTGAGGCTGAAGACAGAATTAGCAAGGTCAAGGACAAATTAGAGACAACTAAAAAAGAAGTAAGAGATCTCAAAGAGAGATTAAGAGATGATGAAAACAACAACAGAGATCTATGGGATGACTTCAAAAGAAACAATATACGAATTATTGACTTACCAGAGGAAGAAAGAGAGGGAAAGGAAGAAAGCATTCTTCAGGCCATAATAGCTGAAAACTTCTCTAGTCTAGACAACATCAAAGACATAAAGATTCAAGAAGCCCAGAGGGTCCCAAACAGAATTAACCCAGACTTAAAGATACCAAGACACATCATACTTAGAATGGAAAGGAATAAGGATAAAGAAAGGATCCTGAAGGCTGCAAGAGAAAAACAAAGAGTTACCTACAGAGGAAAACCCCTAAGATTAGCAGTAGACTTCTCCACAAAAACACTACAGGCCAGAAGAGAATGGCAAGATATCTATCGAGTGCTCAATGAGAAAGGCTTTCAACCAAGAATACTATATCCTGCTAGACTGTCATTCAGACTAGATGGAGGCAACAAAACCTTCTCAGACAAGCAACAGTTGAAGGAATCAACTATCACCAAGCCTGCCCTAAAAGAAGTTCTGAAAGGGCAGTCAGACCACCATAAATAGGACATATATCAGAATATTATAAAACTCTACAAGAATGGCATTACAATATCTTCAATCTTTGATATCAATAAATGTCAATGGCCTGAATTTACCTATTAAAAGACACAGAGTAGAAAGATGGGTAAGAAAACACAACCCAACAATATGCTGTCTACAAGAAACCCACCTAACTCAACAAGACAAACACACACTTAAAGTGAAAGGATGGACAACTATCATACAAACCAATGGCCCACAAAAAAGGGCAGGAACAGCTATTCTCATGTCTGACACGACAGACTTTAAAATAGATAAGATTAAAAAAGATAGGAATGGACACTACTTAATGCTCAGAGGATCAGTCAGTCAAGAGGACTTAACAATTATTAACATCTATGCACCCAGTGAGAAGCCATCTAAATACATCAAACATCTACTGAAAGAGCTACAGCAATATATTAACAGCAACACAATAATAGTAGGGGACTTCAACACCCCACTCTCTCAACTTGACAGATCATCCAGGCAGAAAACCAATAAAGACATAAGGGAGCTAAATGAAGAGATAGATAAACTAGAACTATTGGACATTTTCAGAGTCATTCATCCCAAGAAACTGGAATACACATTTTACTCAAATCCACATGGGTCATTCTCAAGGATAGACCATATGTTAGGCCACAAAGACAGCATCAGCAAATTCAAGAGCATTGAAATCATCCCAAGCATCTTCTCAGACCACAGTGGAATTAAACTAACACTTAACAATCAACAAAATATTAGTAATAGTCCCAAAATGTGGAAGTTCAACAGTACACTTCTTAACAACTTTCCTCTTTGGGTCAAAGAGGAAAGGAAGAAATCAAAATGTTTCGAGAGTTCAATGAAAATGAAGACATAAGCTATCAAAATATTTGGGACACAACTAAGGCAGTACTGAGAGGGAAGTTCATAGCTATACAAGCACACATTAGGAAACAAGAAAAAGCACAAATAAACAGCCTGATTGCACATCTTAAAGACCTAGAAAAAGAAGAACGAAGGAACCCTAAAGCAACCAGAAGGACAGAAATCACTAAAGTTAGGGCAGAAATAAATAACATTGAGAATAAGAATACCGTACAAAAGATCAACAAAAGTAAATGTTGGTTCTTCGAAAGAGTGAACAAAATCGACAACCTTTAGCCAGACTCACAAAACAAAAAAGGGAGAAGACCCAAATAAATTGGATAGTAAATGAAAGAGAAAATATCACAACAGACACTGCAGAAATTCAACATATCATGCGAGGCTTCTATGAACATCTATATGCCACCAAGCTAGAGAACCTGGAAGAAATGGATGATTTCCTAGATACATACCAACTTCCAAAACTAAGTAAAGAGGAAGTAGATAACATAAACAGGCCCATCACAGCTAATGAAATTGAAACAGTTATCAAAAATCTCCCCAAAATAAAAGTCCTGGACCAGATGGTTTTACAAATGAATTCTACAAAACCTTCAAGGAAGAACTAATACCTCTACTTTTAAAAGTCTTCCAGAAGATTGAAGACACTGGAATACTCCCTGCCAGCTTCTATGAAGCCAACATCACTCTGATACCAAAAGCAGACAGGGACACAACCAAAAAAGAAAACTACAGACCAATATCTCTGATGAACATAGATGCTAAAATATTGAACAAAATTCTAGCCAAGTGGTTACAGCAGTGTATTAAAAAGATTGTTCATCATGACCAAGTGGGGTTTATCCCAGGCATGCAAGGTTGGTTTAATATACGTAAATCAATCAACATGATCCACCACATCAACAAAAGCAAGACCAAAAACCACATGGTCATATCAATAGATGCAGAAAAAGCCTTTGACAAAATCCAACATCCCTTTATGATCAAAACACTACAAAAATGGGAATAAATGGAAAATTCCTCAAGATAGTGGAGTCTATATATAGCAGACCTACAGCCAGCATTATATTCAATGGTGAAAAACTGAAAGCATTTCCACTCAGATCCAGTACTAGACAGGGCTGCCCACTATCACCATTACTATTCAACATAGTATTGGAAATTCTTGCCATAGCAATCAGGCAGGAGCAAGATATTAAAGGGATACAGATTGGAAGAGAAGAAGTCAAACTCTCCCTACTTGCAGATGACATGATAGTATACACAGAAAAACCTAAGGAATCCAGCAAGAAGCTTTTGCAAATCATCAGGCAATACACTAAGTTGTCAGGCTACAAAATTAACATTCAAAAGTCAGTGGCATTCCTCTATGCAAACACTAAGCCAGAAGAAATTGAAATCCAGAAATCAATTCCTTTTACTATAGCAACAAAAATAATAAAATATCTAGGAGTAAACCTAACCAAAGAAGTGAAAGACTTGTATACTGAAAATTATGAGTCACTACTCAAGGAAATTGAAAAAGACACAAAGAAGTGGAAAGATATTCCATGTTCATGGGTTGGAAGAATTAACATCATCAAAATGAATATACTACCCAGAGCCATATACAAATTTAATGCTATCCCCATCAAGATCCCAACCACATTTTTTAGGAGAACAGAACAAATGCTACAAATGTTTATCTGGAACCAGAAAAGACCTAGAATTGCCAAAAGAATCTTGAGAAAAAAGAACGGAACTGGAGGCATCACACTCCCAGATCTCAGATTGTATTATAGGGCCATTGTCATCAAAACTGCTTGGTACTGGAACATGAATTGACATACTGACCAGTGGAATAGAATTGAGAGCCCAGAAGTGAGCCTCCACACCTATGGACATCTAATCTTTGACAAAGGTGCCCAGACTATTAAATGGGGAAAGCAGAGTCTCCTCAACAAATGGTGTTGGAAAAAAATGGGTTGAAACATGCAGAAGAATGAAACTGAACCACAATATTTCACCAAATACAAAAGTAAATTCCAAGTGGATCAAGGACTTGGATGTTAGATCACAAACTATCAGATACTTAGAAGAAAATATTGGCAGAACTCTTTTCCGCATAAATTTTAAAGACATCTTCAATGAAACAAATCCAATTACAAAGAAGACTAAGGCAAGTATAAACCTATGGGACTACATCAAATCAAAAAGCTTCTTCACAGCGAAAAAAACCACTACCCAAACCAAGAGACCCCTCACAGAATGGGAGAAGATCTTTACATGCCATACATCAGACAAGAGGTTAATAACCAAGATATATAAAGAACTTGCCAAACTCAACAACAAGACAACAAATAACCCCATCCAAAAATGGGGGGAGGACATGCACAGAATATTCACCACAGAAGAGATCCAAAAGGCTGAGAAACACATGAAAAAGTGCTCCATGTCTCTGAATGTCAGAGAAATGCAAATCAAGACAACAATGAGATACCACTTCACTCCTGTGAGACTGTCATACATCAGAAAAGGTAACAGCAGCAAATGCTGGAGAGGGTGTGTGGTCAAAGGAAGCCTCCTACACTGCTGGTGGGAATGTAAATTGGTCCAGTCCTCTGTGGAGAACTGTCTGGAGAACTCTTAGAAGGCTAGAAATGGACCTACCCTATGATCCTGCAATTCTTCTCCTGGGGATCTATCCTAAGGAACCCAACACACCCCTCCAAAAAGATCTGTGTACACATATGTTTTTAGCAGCACAATTTGTAATAGCCAAAACCTGGAAGCAACCCAGGTGTCCAACAACAGATTAGTGGCTGAGCAAGTTGTGGTATACAATGGAATACTACTCAGCTGTAAAAATGGTGACTTCACCGTTTTCAACCGATCTTGGATGGACCTTGAAAAATTCATGTTAAGTGAAGTAAGTCAGAAACAGAAGGATGAATATGGGGTGACCTCACTCTCAGGCAGAAATTGAAAAATAAGATCAGAAAAAAAAACAACACAAGTAGAACCTGAACTGGAATTGGTGTATTGCACCAAAGTAAAAGACTCTGGGGTGGGAGTGGGTGGGTGGGGAGAATACAGGTGCAACAAGGATGACAGAGGGTGGTCGGGCGGTAACGCAGTGGGTTAAGCGCATGTGGCGCAAAGCGCAGGGACCGGCGTAAGGATCCCGGTTCGAGCCCCCGGCTCCCCACCTACAGGGGAGTTGCTTCACAGGCGGTGAAGCAGGTCTGCAGGTGTCTATCTTTCTCTCCCCTTCTCTGTCTTCCCCTCCTCTCTCCATTTCTCTCTGTCCTATCCAACAACGAATTGCGTCAACAAGGGCAATAATAATAACCACAACGAAGCTACAACAAGGGCAACAAAAGGGGGAAAAAAATGGCCTCCAGGAGTGGTGGATTCATGGTGCAGGCACCGAGCCCAGCAATAACCCTGGAGGAGGAAAAGAAGAAGAAAAAAAAAAGGATGACAGAGGACCTAGTGGGGGTTGTATTGTTATATGGAAAACTTGGGAATGTTATGCATGTACAAACTATTGTATTTACCGTTGAATGTAAAACATTAATTCCCCAATAAAGAAATTAAAAAAAAAAAGAAAGAAACTGACAAGAAAATGTAAATTCTAAGTGCCTTAGAGGACCCTGTGCAAAGATAGTCTCTTCTCAAGCCAGATCTGTACCCCATCTCTACACTGCATGGTCATTTCAGGGGAAAGTAGACAGTGGGTATCTTGTAAGGATGACAGCTTGATCTAGGATGTCTGAAGGGAGCTGAAATCCACAGCCCAGATGAGGGAGGTGCCAGGAGTAGCTTGGGAAGAGTAAGGGAGGTGGGCACATGGCCACCATAATCATTGATGGCTATAGCATTTACTGAGCACTCACTGAGAGCTCAGTCCTCAATAACCATAGGTCCATCCGTTCTGAACACAAAATTCTTGAGGAGAGAGAGGGAGGGAGTGTGTGCTTAGTGGAAGAGTAGCTCACCAGATGGAGCACCATCCCTGTCATGTGCACAATTCAGGTTCCAGTCCCAGCACCACATGGCAATGCCATGGCGTCAGGAGCAGCTCTGGTGCTGTGATGTCTCCCTCTCTCTGTCTCTTTGAACAAAAAAGCAGGTTTGAGTACTGCACCACATAGCAGGAACTATGGCATTAGGGAAATTCTGGTGTTCTCTCACTGTCTCTTTCCCTATCTTTTGTTCCCTCCCCACCAAGCTCAGTGCAGGCATTACAAATCCATCATTCCTGGCAGTCATTTTTTTTTTCTTTCTGCTTTTTTTATTTGATAGGACAGAGCAAAATTGAAAGGGGAGAGAAGATAGAGATCTGCAGCTCTGCTTCACTACTCGTGAAGTGTTCCCCCTGCAGGTGGCTATCAGGGGCTCAAACCCAGACCCTTGCACATGGTGATATATGTATTTAACCAAGTGCACCACTGCCACAAACCCCCCACCCTTTGCTTCCAGGGTCATCGCTGGGGCTCGGTGCCTGCACTACTAATCCACTGCTCCTGCAACCATTTTTTAAATCTTTTTTGGATAGGATAAAGAGCAGCCCACCTGCAGGTGGGGAGCTGGGGCCTAGGGATTTGTACTATATGTGCTTAACCCAGTGCACCACTGCTTGGACCCCACCCCCCAACCCTGTCTCTCTATCTGAATAAAACAGTTGCCTCATCAATGATGAGGTCAACCATGTTCAAAATCCTGACTCTATAAAATAAGTGCATTCACTCATAAAAGAGAATATTAAACATTCTCTTTTTGAAAAAAAAAGTTCATCTGTTCACTGAAAAAAAAAAAAACACCTGTAGACAATAACCACTAAGATACTAATTTGCATAAGTGCCCAGGCTGCAGTTTCTAAATACTGTGATTCAATTAAAAGAACCAGTGTTCTGTAAAGAAGTGACTAATCACAAGTATAGCACAGGAAGAATACAAAATAAGCCCAGAAAAGTATGTCATTCCAGAAAACCAAGACTTCAAAAGCTATTGAGGCTCTGGATGAAGGACTGAGGAGTTAAACTAAGGGAATCTCAATAGTCAGAGACTGGCAAATTTGAGCACACATGCTAAATAATAGTATGCATAATAAATTAAAGTTCATGACTATGAAACCCGTGACTTCTAGTGACATTTTAAAAAATATTCCTTGGTTGTTTTTTAAAGAAATTATCGAACAAACTGAAATGCATGAGTACAACTACTCTGTCATTTCAGGGAAACCAAATGAGCAATAAGAAAAAGTTGTGACTGGGGGCCAGGATGCTGGTGCACCTGGTTAAGCCCACATAGTATTAAGTGCAAGGACCTTAGGATCCAGGTTCGAGCCTCACCTGCAGGGTGGACCCTTCACAAGGGGTGAAGCAAGTATGCAGGTATCTCTCTTTCTCCATCTCTATCTCCCCCATTCCTCTCATTTTCTCTCTGTTCTAAACAATAAAATGGAAGAAACAGCCACCAGGAGTGGTGGATTTGTAGTGCTGACACTGAGCCCCAGTGATAACCCTGGAGGCAAAGAGAGAGGGAGGGAGGGAGGGAGGGAGGGAGAGAGAGAAAGAGAGAGAGAGAGAGGGAGAGAAAGGGAGAGAGAGAGAAAGGGAGAGAGAGAGAGAGAGAGAAGTTGTGGATTACAGTGGAATTACAACTAACATGCTATCATTATGTTATTATTATTTTTATTTGATAGAATAGAGAGATATTGAGAGGAAAGGGAGAAGCAGCAGGAAAGAGATAGACACCTGCAGCACTGCTTCTCCACACATGAAGCTTTCCTATGCAAATGGGGAGTGGGAGCTCGAACTTGGGTCTTTTGCACATGATAACATGTGCACTCAATTAGGTGCACCAGCACTTGACCCCTATTTTATGATTCTTAAGGAAATTGTTGATATAGACAATGAAGATTAATGACTGGGTGAGGGGTGAATAGTATAATGGTTATGCAAAGAGATTCTCATGCCTAGTTCAAACCCCTGCACCACCATAAGTCAGAGCTGAGTAGTATTCTGGTTAAAAAAAAATAAAAGCAATGACTGAAAGCTGATAAGGGGTTTTATAATGAATGGAGTAGATTGTCTTAACTGACCTTAACATCACAAACGTACAGGTGATAATCAGGAGTCGTGTGATTCTTGATATGATATAAAGAAAAGATTATATCATCACCTGTAAAGATTTTTTGCTTTGGGGCTGGGAGGTGGTGCACTAGTTGGGGGCACATATTAAAATTCACAAGGACCCCAGTTCGAGTCCCTGGTTCCACTTGCAGGGGAAAAGCTTCCTGAAATGGTGAAGCAGTGCTGCAGGTGTCTCTCTGTCTCTCTCCTTCTCTATCACCCTTTCCCTCTCAATTTTTGGCTATCTCTATCCAATAAATAAACCCTGATGGCAATTTTTTTAGATTACTGGTGAAATTTGAATGATAACTGGATTTTGATGAAGATGCTGGTGCCTGAGCCATCCCTCTTATATGATGGTCACAGGGGACTGTGGCTTCTATTGCAGCCACTACATTGCTCTGTTGTTATAGCTACAGGCTTCCCAAACAACACGGCTATTTTCTTTTACTTTCTTTCTATTTTTTTTACATCTGTATTTTCAACTTTTTATATTTATTTATTTTCCCTTCTGTTGCCCTTGTTTTTTTTATTGTTGTAGTTATTATTTCTGTTTTTCTTGATGTCATCGTTGTTAGATAGGACAGAGAGAAATGGAGAGGGGAGGGGAAGACAGAGAGGGGGAGAGAAAGACAGACACCTGCAGACCTGCTTCACTACTTGTGAAGCGACTCCCCTGCAGGTGGAGAGCCAGCTTTTCAATTTTTTATTAGTGATTTGATATTGATTTATAAAATTACAAGGTAACACACCTTTCCCACCACCAGAGTTCTGTGTCCCCATTCCCTCCATTAGAAGCTACAGCAGTTCTCCCAAGGTTAACTATTATTTCTACAACTATCTATCTCTATTTGTATATATTTGCCCATTTTTTTTAAAGATCCCATCTTCTCTTCTTTTCCAAGTCACACATACACCTATTATTTCAAATGTCTCTCTCTTTTCCCTCCTCTCTCTCTCGTCCCAGATGGAGTTGGAGTTCAGAGCCTTCTGGTTATCTTCCCCCTACCATTTCTCCCTCACTGGTAGTATGGATCAAAATTGTTTTGGGCATGCAGAAGGTAGGAGTTCTGGCTTCTGTAATTACTTTTCTGCTGGACGTGATAAATTTTTATTATGTTTATTTATTGGATAGAGAAAGCCAGATATCAAGAGGGAAAGAGAGAGAGAGAGAGAGAGAGAGAGAGAGAGAGACCTGTAGCACTGCTTCACCACTTGAAAAACTTCCTCTGCATGTTGGGACTAGGGGCTCAAAAACTGCTCCTTGCATATCGTAACATGTGCATTCAACCATGTGCACTACCACCCAGCCTTACCAGCCCTGCTATTTTCTACAAATCTTTTTGGCTTTTTCAAAATCTGGAGTCCACACATTCTGAGACAATAGAAGAATGTTTTTTTTTTTTTTAAATTTCCACAGGAAATCCCGTCAGCTCTTGAAACCAGCCAGCTGGCTGGCTGTTGTTTCTCCAGCAGCTCCTCTCAGCCCAAACATCCGTGGGACTCTGTAAAGTCAACTTCCCCAAATGCCACCACTACTTAGAAGTCAATGCCACTGCATATCAGCTGGCATTAGTGTCCAACTGCTACAAGCCTTACAGGAAAATGAACCAGAAAACAAGAGAACACCTAATACTCTTCACAGCATAATTTGCAGTAAAATGACCCTTCTAAGAGAGTCTGCTTAAGGGTATTGTGGCATTGTTTCTAAAATTAGTTCACTATTAGCATTACAACTTTTTCACCTTTATCAACTCACTTAACATTTGAGAACAATAAAAGCACAATAATTATTACTAGAGCAAAATCTCAATACCAGCAATTATGTGACCTTGGTCTCTGGTAAACCTTCTCCCCTACCTCACTTCCTTCCTTTCCTCCTCCCCACATGCTTCTGCTAATCTCTCCTTTCTGCTACAGTCTGGGTGAGAAGGACGGTCACACACTGCTGGCCACTACCCATTATCTGCTTTCTCTTGGCCAAAAGGATCCCAATAAAATTGAGGTAGCATCTGCCCAGCTGAAAGTCTTGATTTCCTACACTTATAGGGATAGTCACAGAATGCAGTTCTGTCCAATAAAACACAATCAAAGCTTACTGGGTTCTGGAAGAACTACTGGTTTTCTTTTTCTCTTCCTTTCTTTCTCTCTTTCTTAGAGAAAGAGCTGTTGTTTCACAATTTATTACAAAGGAGTTAGGCAGAATGCTTCTTTCTACCTTTTCTTAGTCTTCTTAAGTACAAATATTTTTTTGGATTTTTAAATTGGGAGATTAATGGTTTACAGTCAACAGTAAAATACAGTTGTTGATGCATGTGTAACAGTTCTCAATTTTCCACACAACAATCAAAGCCCCCACCTAGTTCCTCATCTGCCATCATGTCCCAGGACCTGAAACAAATATTTTTAAAAGCTTATTTCATTTATTATATATGAGTGACATATGCGACAGAGACAAAGAGAGAAACCAGGGCATGCAGTTCTAGGCATGACAGTCCAATGGCCTTCCAGTTGAGCTATTTCCCCAGACCCTAAACAAAAATATTTAGTAAGAATAACATTGAATAAGAATGTAGCAGCATTTTGCAACCATGAAGATGAGATGCACATATGCAAGAGAAATAAGCTATACACTAGAAGAGGCCAGGTCCTTGATAGCATCCTTGAACATGCACCTGTCTAAACTTCAGATTTTTAAATATATTTTATTTTACTTATTTATTTTTGGATAGAAACAGAGAAATTGAGAAGGAAGGGTGGAAGATAAAGACACCTGCTGCTTGTGAAACTTTTTTTTGTTTGTTTCCAGTGTTATCTCTGGGACACTATGAATCCACTGTTCCCAGTGGCCCTTCCTTCCTTCCTTCCTTCCTCCCTCCCTCCCTCCCTCCCTCCCTCCCTCCCTCTCTTTCTTTCTTTCTTTTTTCTTTCTGATTTTTATTAAATAGGATATAGAGAAATTGAGAGAGGACAAGGAGATAGAGGGAGAGAAAGAGAGACACCCAAAGACTTGTTTCATTGCTCCTGAGGCAGACCCCCTGCAGGTGGGGTGCCAGGGGCTCAGATTTGAGTTCCTGAGCTTGTTAACATACACACTTACCCAGGTGAGCCACTACTGGCCCTGCTTCTTGTGAAATTTCACCAACTGTAACATATGCACTCTGTTGGCTATACCACTGTCTTGCCCCCTTTGTGCAAAAAATAAAAACCCAGAAGATGGCTTGGTAATTGAATATATGATCTCCGTGTGTGAAGACCTGAGTTGGATCCTCAGCACAACATAAAAATAAAAACAGGGAAAGTCATAAATATCAATAAAATGCATTGGTTTTTCTCATTAAAAGTATAAAATAGAATAAATTCTTTACTTGTTAAGCGACATTTCTTTGGATTATGTTCATACAACCAAAACAATTCAAACTGATACAGAAGGTGAAAGAGAGTGGCTTTCTCTCTAAGTGTGTGTGTGTGTGTGGGCGGGGGGAACACATCTGTGTGCCTGTGCTATGGATTCTGGATCCAGCAGCCCTTGACCTCCCAGATTGAGGGAGGCAAGAAATAAACACTTAATGAAGGGGGCCAGGTAGTGGTGCAACTGGTTGAGGGCACACATTACAATTCACAGGGACCCTGGTTCAAGCCTCTGATCCCCACCTGCAGGGGAAAAAAACTTTGTGAGTAGTGAAGCAGGGCTGCAGGTATCTCTCTGTCCCTCTCCCTCTCTATCTCCCCTTCCTCTCTCTTGTCTCTTCTTGTCTCTATCCAATAATAAATATATAAAATATAATTAAACAAAACTACACTGAATGAAGAAGACAAAGCCAGGCTGTGGCATTAGGAAGGAGATAGCTATACAGGAACTGAGGGAAACAATTCTCAGGCAGTGACTGCTATACTGACAGCCTCAGGATGTGAAGAGGAGAGAGGAGTGCATCCCAATAAGAATGTGGTCCTGGTGACAGGAAAGAGGTGGGCTGTCCAAAGAACAGAGAAAGCTAATAGTGGGAACACTGAGTGAGAACAGGAACAACAAAACTGGAAGAGTGACAGAGAGAATGGGTCATCCTGGCCCTGGAGACCAAGCTAAGAGGCTAGGATTTTATTCTACATGTAATTACATGAGAAGTTACTAGACGGAATCATTGTTCCTTTCTGACCCCCTTGCTTCCTTCTTTCTTTCCTTCCTCCCTCCCTCCCTCCATTCCTTCCTTCCTTCCTTCTCTCTCTTCCTTTTTTAAAAATATATGTTTTATTTATTGGATAGCCAGAAATCAAGAGGATGGGGTCGGGGGATATAGACAGATATATAGATAGATACATGTAGTACTTCACAACTCACAAAGCTTTCCCCCTTCAGGTGGGAACGAGGGCTCAAATCTGGGTCTTTCACATTGTAACACTTTTAATCCTGTCAACTCTCAAACCTAGAATTCTATAGTTAATCAGAAAGGCAGTATTAGGTATATGAGTTTTGGAGCCTGAGCTGGATTACAGTGCTGGAGTTGGGAGTTATTCCTTCATTTGTGAAAGGAGAATGTTAATAGGTTCTGCCTCATCTCAGCTGTGAAGATTTAAAAGCCATGTTTGATATAAAGTGCTGTGAGTATGGAAGCTAGGCCTTGACAAACCAGAAATGAATATGAGCTAGTGCTAATAGTAAATGCTACCTGTTTAATTTCATTCTCTTTTTCATTTATTTAGGGGAACTGCTTAGCTATGAGTCTCTGATTCTGTGTCTTCCATTTACTAAAGAACTTATAGCAATTTCAAACTATGAAGTAGGGCTGGGGAGGCCATGAAGTTGATGGAGACCTCCAAGACCCAGGTTCAATCCTGGGCATCACCTTTTGCCAGAGTTGAGCAGTGCTCTGGAAATAAGATATCATGAAAAACTGCAAATAGAAGCCTTTTAGAAGAATTTGAAATGTTTGTTTTCTAAAGAAATTGGGGGGGGGGGACCTAGGAATATAAATGTTTGAAGATGTAAGGGATGAGCAGTGGATTTATAGTGCTGGCACCAAGCCTAGCAATAACCCTGGAGGCAAAAAGAATAAAAAAAGGAAAGACCCGGTTTGAACCCCAGCTCCCCACCTGCAGGGGAGTCACTTCACAGGCGGTGAAGCAGGTCTGCAGGTGTCTATCTTTCTCTCCTCCTCTCTGTCTTCCCCTCCTCTCTCCATTTCTCTCTGTCCTATCCAACAACGACAACAACAATAATAACTACAAAAATAAAACAACAAGGGCAACAAAAGGGAATAAATAAATAAAATAAATATTTTTTAAAAAAAAGAAAAAAAGGAAAGAAAGATGTAAGGGACTTAGGATTAAAGTAAAATTGTGGGGTGGGTGGGTGGTAGTGCACCAGGTTAAGCACACATAATACAAAGAATAAGGACTAGTACAAGGATCCTGGTTCAAGTCCCCAGCTCTCCACCTGCAGAGTGGTTGCCTCACAAGTGGTGAAACAGGTCTGCAAATGTCTATCTTTCTCTCCCCTCTCTATTATATCCTCCTCTCTCAATTTTTAAAAATGGGAAAAAATGGCCTCCAGGATCAGTGGATTCACAGTGCAGACATCTAGCCCTAGGGATAACACTGGAGGTGAAAAAAAAAAAGGTGCATCTAGGAAGTTCCTGATGTATAGCATGGCTGAGCTGGAGCTTCCAAACTTTAACAACAAATTGTGCCCACGTGGACCTGACCTGCGCATCTCTCAGATAAGTGAAGACAATTTGGCTACCTATGTACTATGGCCTTCTCTCCCGCTTGTGAAGAGATCTCCGAAGGCCTCTGCCCTTTTTTCACGAGACTGTTTTGCTGTTTCTGGAACATTTATCTCTGGACCACTCTGTGGTTTCCACCTAACGCCAGCCCGCAGGAGCCCAACGCCAGCCGGCAGGAGCCGGTGGCACAGGGCATTGGGCGCGGGCTCCCTCCACGCTGCTCGGCCGCTGGGAGCAGGGCAGCAGACATGGCAGCCTATCCTGGCCGCCACCCTGGGGCGGCTGCTGGGAGCAGGGCAGCAGACATGGCAGCCTATCCTGGCCGCCAACCTGGGGCACCTCAGCCGCGCCTTCTGCACGGCTGGCCTGCCCGCCCTGCCCTAGTGCTATGAAGTCTGGACAGATCCCGGACCACCCGGAGACCACGGGCTCCCTGCCGAAACTGGGCCTCCTGGCCGAGATCCTCAGCTCGGGTCTGAAGGCAGATGAGCTAGAATACTCAGAGATTCGTGCAGAGATCGCAACCTACAAATCCTAGAAGTGAAGCTGCCCAAGTGGCCACCGCTGGACAACGCACTCCCCAAACGGCTAAGACAGTACAGATCTGAATTCGTGTTTGAAATGGCATGTCTTTTACAACTTTAACAACAATAATTGAAGTCTACTTGCAGGTGGCATGACCTACCAAAATAGGAATCAGAGATTTAAGATTCCCCCTGCCCTCTTTTTTTTTTTTTTTGGAATGAGAATAGGTAAGAAACTTTTCTTTTTGTGAAAGTGGCAGAAAAGTGTGTGTGCTAAATCTATTTTGAACCAAGAAAGTGAAATCCAGTTTACAAGCAGATATGTTTCAGTGGGGTTTTCAGTAGACAGGAATGCAGACTGTGGGAGGGTGACTGAAGAAGCTATGGACTCCGGGCTGGGAAGATAGCATAATATGCAAAAAAAAAAAAAAAACCCTTTCATTCCTGAGACACCAAAGGTCCCAAATTCAGTCCCCAGCACCACCATAAGCTTATGATAAAGCAGTGCTCTGGTAAACTAACTAAATAAATAAATAAATAAATAGCAATGGACTCTTCAGTTGCACAAGCTACTACTGCTCTGGAGTTCAGTGTGTGTGTGTGTGTGACGGGGGGGGGGGCTTTTATTTACTTATTTATTTTTACCACCAGAGTCATCAGTGAGGTTCTGCACCAGCACAATACCTTCACTCCCAGAGGTTTTTATTTATTTTTCAGTAGAGAGCCAAGGGAGGGAAGAAGAGAGAGGAGGAAGAGAGGGGCAGGGTTCCAGTATTCATGAAACTTCCCCACTGGGTTTGCTTCCACGCAGTGGCCAAGGGTTAAACCTTGGTCCTCACACATGGTAAAAATATGTGCTCTACTGGATAAGCTATCTCCAGGCAACTAAAGGAAGGGGCCTTTTAAAGATGAAGTTCTAGCATCTAGATTAAACTGATTCAAGTGGGCAAACCCAACAGCAAGGACATCAAAGAAAAAAAGGCAGAGAAGTGGTATGATAAAGAGCTGACTCCCCACCTGCAGAGGGGAAAGCTTCATGAGTGGTGAAGCAGGTCTGCAGGTGTCTCTGTCTTTCTCTCCTTCCCTATCTTCCCCATCTCTCTCAATTTCTCTCTGTCCTGTCCAGTAAAATGGAAAAAATGGCAAATAAATAAATACATAGCTGATAGAAATTAAAGGTAGGCTTAGGCAGAGTGCTTTTTCACTCAGAAAAATTCCATTAAAATCCAAATCATGAATCATACATGTGCTTCACATGGGCTACTCACAGAAGATACACCAATGAATGAGTCCACTCCCAACCCTCAAAGGTCCTGAAGTTGGGACAGTCAGAAGCAAAGTAGGGAGGAACTTCTGGAAGGTATGGCCATGGAGCAACAGTGAACAGAACAGATTCTCCACCAAACCAATAAATATTGACAACTACTGAACTTTGCAAACCTCATCAAACTACAATAGAAGCACCATAGCCTCAGTTGCAGATGTTACCATGACTCCATCCTGATTTCCTTGGGCAGACAACCTCACCAATGTGTCCCAAAGCCTTACCTCTACAGGGCGCTACCCCACTAGGGAAAGAGAGAAATTGGCTGGGGGGTATGGATCCACCTGTCAACACCTATGTGCAATGGAGAAGCAATTACAGAAGCCAGACCTTCCACCTTCTGCACCCCATAAAAAAATTGGTCCAAACTCCCAGAGGGTTAAATGATACTGGAAGTAAACCAGAGGGCTCTGAACCCCAATTCCACCAGGATGCAAAGTGTTTGTTACCAGGAATCTTGTTTTTATACCATAACAGAAAGGGAAGTGAATCTGGAAAACACCAGAGGAAGCCAAGCACTGATTCTCTTATCAGAGAGAGAGGAAGGAAAAAGAAAAGACACCTGGAAATAGTAATAGGTGTAAGGGTGACTTAGAAAGGGAGTGAAGGCAGGACCATAAATGGGGTTGGGAGGTGTGTGTGTGTGTGTGTGTGTGTGTGTGTGTGTGTGTGTGTGTGTGTGTGTGTGTGTGTGTAAGGGAGCACACACAAACAGAGAGAGAGGTATAAAATAAACCCATAGCTGTGACCTTGGGAGAACTACTGCAGTTGCCAGTGGAGTGGATGGGGACACAGAACTCTGGTGGTAGGAACTATATAGAATTATATCTCTATTATTCAAGATGACAGAGTTCAGTTCAGTTCTCTCTGTCTTCTGTCTCTTGCTTCCCTCCCTTTTATCCCCTTCCCTCTTAATTTCTCTCTGTCTCTATCCAAAATTTTAAAAATTAAAAGAAAAAAGAAGGAGCAAAGAGGCTGTAAAGACAGTGTCACAGAAAGGTAGTGACACAATGCCAGAGAACAGTCTCAGAGGTGGGAACAAGGGGCTTGATGGTAAAAACTAAAATTTGAGGGACTCTCCAAACACAGAACTGAATTCTGTCATCTTAAATGGACATACTTCAGAAACATTTTTCAGCTCTAGAATTCTAGCAATGAAGCCATTCTTACTGATTTTATAATGCAGCTTCTCCTAAATCCAGTTTTTCCATTTGTTAGAAAAGGAACTGGTATGAACAGGGAAAGGGGGCATTCTGCCTTCCTATTCATATCACAATATGGCTACAGTGGACTGCTACGTGCCTCCAGACACCCAGGCTGAAGTCATGCAAAGAGTTTTTGTTTGAGAGAGGGAAATGTCAGGCCGAGGGAGTAGGGAGGAAGAAAAGAAAGCAAAACCCAGCTAATCTCCCCAATTGGACGATATTCAGACTTGTATCTTTTTGGAATGACCCACTCTGATGGAAGATATCCAGTTCCCACCCTGGAAATTCACAGGAATCAAGTTAGTTTCCCAAAGGTTCCAGAGAATGCCAACACACTCCATCCTTCTTCCATGGGATCTTTGGAAAATGTACTCTCCCTGGAGGCTGATAGACTTTCTAGGAAACTGAAATGGACTGTTCTATCAGTGAGTCCTGTCAATTTTGAGGTGACAGCTGCATCTTTCCTGTGAACAACACAGGTCTTCAGGACCACCTGCCTTGTTGGGCTGCCCCATGTCTGCTAGGGTTCTACATCTGAGTATGCTTGTCCTAGGCCCTGTATTGCAGACATCAAGTCTTATGATGCATAACAGTGTGTGACTCAGGATTCACAGTAATAAATGAATGAGCAAAGAATGTAGCCTAGACTGTTCCTAGCTGTGACCATGGAATTTGAGTTCAGGCTGACAGGGATGCAGAGGTCACACAGTTCCTGTGCTAAAAATGAATATATATGGGCTCTAGGTAAGATTGATGGGGTTTTGAGTTAATGGTATACTTTCCTCATTTTTGGGAGTCACTTTCTGTCCTGATCCAGCTTTCTGGTTCAATTCTCAATTCTGACACCATCTTCCCAGACAATACTTTTATCCACTTGCATGTTAGCTATCAGGCTCAAGCAAAATTACTAAAGTCATGTGTCCCTAGAAATATACCTAAGTAGCCCCTTCCCACCTAAAGATCCTTAGTTCCATATTCTCTATTCTTACCTTTCGGTTCTTGATTATTAAGCAATTTGTCCAGCTTTATATCTTACTACCTTTCAGCCACCAAGTTGCAGACACTACCATGATGCCATCCTGACTTCTTTGAGCAGACAACCTCACCTATGTGTCCTGAAACCCCAGCTCCCCAGAATCCTACCCCACTAGAGACAGACAGAAACAAGTTGGGAGGTATGGATTTACCTGCCAATGTCTATGTCCATCCCAGATGCAGTTACAGAAGCCAGACCTACCTTCTGCACTCCTTATAAAATAGAGAAGCTGGGAGTCAGGCGGTAGCACAGTGGGTTAAGCTTATGTGGCACAAAGCACAACGACTGGCATAAGGATTCTGGTTCAAGCCCCCGGCTCCCCACCTGCAGGGGAGTCACTTCACAAGCAGTGAAGCAGGTCTGCAGGTATCTATCTTTCTCTCCCCCTCTGTCTCCCCCTCCTCTCTCCATTTCTCTCTGTCTTATCCAACAACAATGACATCAATAACTACAACAATAAAACAACAAAGGCAACAAAAGGGAATAAATAAATATTTTTAAAAAAATAGAGAAGCTTCCAATGAATGGGATGGGACAGGTAACTCTGGTGGTGAGCATTCTATGGAATTGTACCCCTGTTATCTTACAATCTTGTTAATCATTATTAAATCACTAGCAAAAAATAAGTAAATAGGGGGCCAGGTGGTGGCACACTTGGCTAAGAACACACCTTCTAGTGCTCAAGGACCCAGGTTCAAATCCCCTGGTTCCTACCTGCAAGGAGAAAGATTCATGAGTGGTGAATCAAGGCTGCAGGTGTCTCGCTATCTCCCTCTCTATCTGCCCCCTCCCCTCTCAATTTATGACCATCTCTATCCAATAATAAATAAATAAAAATACTATTTAAAGAATAAAGAAAGAAAAAGGGAAATATGGACATACTCAAGCCATCCAGTAACTCCCACACCACCCGTATGCTGTACTCACCTACAGACAGCCTCCATACTTACAGTTACGATGGCGACCGTCAACATGCAGGTGCATGTTGTTCTTATTCACTGATCTTTTTAACCTTATTTTCTGGTAGCATAGCTCTGACCTTTCCACTGAGAAGTACCACACCTCCATGGGCAATGCAGTCACAATGAACACAGTACGGGATCCTTTTTTTCCAAAAGTGTATGTCTTATTTTCATTCTGACACTGAATTCAACCAACACATCCTTTGCAAAGTTGCTGAAAGCATCAGCAACTCAAAATAATCATTATGATTGCTACTTTCAGTCAGGAAAGATAGAAACAAGAAAAGTTGATATGCCCTACACAGTTTTCACTGACAGTTCTCTTAGAAAGATAGGGGGTAGTAAAGGGGCCAGGCAGTGGCACACCTGTCTAAGTGCACATATTACAATACACAAGGACCCAGGTTCAACCCCCTGGTGCTCACCTTCAAAGGGAAAGCTTCACAAGTGGTGAAGCAGTCATATAGGTGTCTTTCTTTCTCTCTCTCTCCCTCTCTCTATTCCCCCCCTCTTAATTTATGATGGTTTATCCAATAAAGATAATGAAAAAATTAAAAAAAGAAAAACGTCTGTACAGTGTAACCAATGCTTAAAGAATAAGCTGACCTGCAGAACTAGTGGTGGGGGTGGTCAGGCAGGCATTCAAGTCATCCTGAACTGGGATTCTTGCTTTTGAGGTCCCTAGAGCTGGGAAAGAGGAAAGTGTCTACTCTGGAATCTGGGTCATGAGCAGGTCTGTGAAGCTGGGAGAGTGGGGCCACCTAGCTAAGGGGTGTGAAATGACCCACCTGGGTATGCTGGGATCCCCATGAAGAAAGAGGCCAGGCCAGGCAAAGGCGGGTTGAAGGCATGGAGGCCTGCGGAGCAGGTGTGCCATCCTCTTCCCCACCAGTACCTGGCCAGCGAGCCGACAGTGGCAGAGGCGAGTGTTGGGTTCCCAGGATCAGCCTTGCTAAGAGTCCCTGTGGATTCTACTCCCTGGGCTTGTTCTTCAGTCTGTATGCGCGGAGACAGACCCGATCTCACCCACACCATCCACACCAACACCACATTCTCCCAGAGGACCATGAAGCCCTTCCCCAGGCTCTCATCTTCTCTCTCCAGCAGCCAGGCTCAGCCCCAGCGCTCTACACCGCCGCCCCACTCACCCGCCTGCAGCCCCCCCCCCCCCACCTGCCTCAGGCCGGGTTCTACACAGCCACCCATCCACCCTCATGCAGCCTGGCTCTGGGGACCCAGCGTCTACACCGCCGTCCACTCAACCCATCTATAGGCCAGCCCGGGGTCTACACTGCCACCCACTCACCCTCCTGCAAGCTGGTCCAGGGTCTACACCGCTGCCCACTCACCCGCCTGCAGCCCACCCTGGGCCCCGGGGTCTACACCGCCGCCCACTCACCCACCTGCAGCCCTTCCCTGCTCCGGGTCTACACCGCCAGCCACTCACCCGCCTGCAGCCCGCCCGCCTCGGGGCCGCAGTCCGGGCCGACGCTGGGCGGGCCCTCCGAGTCGGTGTAGGTGAGCCAGGTGGACTCGGTCTCGCGGGTCCAGCTCTCGTAGTAGCGGGGCTCGATGGCGTCGGCCCGGCTCCCGCCGCAGCCCATCCTCCCGCGGGCCCAGGGCGCCTGCTTAGCCCCGGCCGCGCAGCCCTGCTCCGGCTCCGGGAGGAGGAGGAGGCGGCATCCCGTCCCAGCAGCCTGCAGCCTGGCTCCAGCGCCCTTCTTCTCCGCCTCCCAGGCCCACCCCTCCCCACCTCCCCACACCCCTGCTGCTCCCTGGCCATCCACTCCGCCCAAATCCCCTCCCCTCCCACCCTGCTCCACATGCTGGAATGCACCCTAGGCAAAGGGGTGGGAGGGTAGGAGCCTCTTGGTCTCCTCTCCCCAGGCCTTATTGCTGCAGGCTCCTGGGTCTTCATCTTCCCCGCCTTGCCTCCCCAAGCCCTAGGCCCATTCATCCATCCTGCTTCCTTCATGCTCTCCTTCCTTTGTCCCCAAGCTTTCTGGTCACTTATTTCAAAAGCCATGGACTTGAGGACAAAGTATTGTCACTAAGAAATGGTCAGAAACCCTTGTTTGCCTTTGCTGATAGGGGCAGTAGGCACTAAGGCTCAGGACTGCAAGTGGTTTGAGATGGGCTCTTCACACTCACAGCCTTTCCCAGTCTGGAATTCTATGACCCTCTATACTTTGCTCTCAAGAAAACAAAAGAATGTGAATTTGACTCATATTTATACTCCTGAAATTTTAGAAACTTGTAAAACACTGTTTAATAAGTAATTTTAAAATTTAAAATTGAAGAAAAAATATGGAAGACCACCAGGAACTGTTTGCCTGATCTGGATGAACTGCCAGGCAGGACTGGTGTCTGTCCAAACCCACGGGAGAGAACAGGGCCTCATATCACAGAATTCACCACTCAGTTGTCAGTCTTTCCCTGACACATACTCAGCTCTGTGTGGATTCGGGCTTAAAGCTCAAACTTGGGTGGGTCAAAGGATTTACATCTCCCAAAGAAACCAGAACATGTGGTAAACATTTAGAAAACCACCCATAAAGAGAGAGCTAGGGGCACAGTGGTTTGGAAGAATGTATATTGAATGAGTAGGTTCAGCCAGCATAGACACAGGTTTCATTCATTGAATACACACAGAATACCTAAGGCTGCAAAATCCCGGTAGTAGAAAAGATATCCACATGATATGGTGTGCATAGTACCTTGGTGTACAGACTGCAATGCATACTGCTTAAAAACAGGCTTATAAAGTAAGCTATATTGAGATGACCCCTGCTGTCTGAAAACAGTGAAACCTTTCCCCAGCCAAAATAATAGAAAGTGAAGAAGCAATTCCCAGTAATTTACAAGGGAAATTTTTTTTACTATTCTCAGATCTCAAACATAACCTATAAAATCATACCCAAGGGGCCAGGTGGTGGTGCACCTGGTTGAGTGCACATACTACAATGGGCAAGGACACATGCTGGAGCTCCCCTACAGGAGAAAAGCTTTGCAAATGGTGAAGCAGTGTTGCAGGTCTGTCTGTCTCTCTCTCTCTCTCTCTCCACCCTCTCTTGATTTCTGGCTATCTCTAGCCAATAAATGAGAGAGAGAGAGAGAGAGAGAGAGAGAGAGATCAATTTTTTAAATTATATCCAATAGCATATAAAACATAAAATGCACTACCATTGAGTACAAGCAGGAGTGATCTGACAAATATTCCTGTATATGTAGTTCATTGTGGTCCAGGAGGTGGCACAGTGGATAAAACACTGGACACTCAAGCATGCATTCAATCCCCAGTAGCACATGTACCAGGGTGATGTCTGGTTCTTTCTTTCTTTCTCCCTCTGTCTTTCTCATTAGTAAATAAAAAAAAATAATAAAGTAGTTCCCTCAAAAATAAACTAGAGAAGGGTAGTGGAAAGGCCACAGGTCTGTTCTAGGAGATTAGGAGATGCCCTATGAGGTAAGTTATCTTCTGGCCCTTAAAGCTCCACAAGTGTCCAACAACAGATGAGTGGATAAAAAAGTTGTGATCTGCTCAGTGGAATACTACCTAGCTATAAGAAAGGGTATATTTGGGCCAGGAGAGAGCTCATCTGGTAAGGCCTGTATCTTACCAGGTTCAAGGTCCTATATACTACACCAGATGTGCCATGGCACCAGGGAAAGCTTTGGTATTGTGGTGTCTTCCCCCACCTCTATCAGTCTCTATCTGACAAAATTGACCCAAAGCAATAAAGTTGCACATGCTTTGACAACAGCAAAAATAAAACATGTGAATGTTAAAACACAAATAAAAAGAAGGGGTGACTCATGTTAGTTATCAAGCTCAAGCAAAAATTACCAAGACATAAGTCCTAGGAACATACATAACATAGACTTCTTAGCTTCCTTCCAACTTAAGGTCCCTAGTTTCATCTATTCTATTCCTACATTTGACTTCCTATTTATTAAACAACTTGTCCTGCTTTCTATCTTTCTGCCTTTCAGCCATCAAGTTGCAGATGCTACTGTGATGTCATCCTGATGTTCTTAGGCAGAGGGCCTCACCAATGTGTCATGGAACCTCACCTATCAGAGCCCTACTCCACTAGAGAAAGATAGAAACAGGCTGAGGGTATGAACTCACCTGCCAACATCCATGTCCAGCAGAGAAGCAATTAGAGAAGCCAGACTTTCCACCTTCTGCACCCCATAAAGAATTTTGGTCCATACTCCTAGAGGGGTAAATGATACCAGAAGTAAACCAGAAGACTCCAAATCCACCAGGACTTCAAACGTTTGTCACCAGGAATCTTGTTGTTATACCATCACAGAAAGGGAAGTAAATCTGGAAAATACCAGGGGAAGCTAGGCACTGTTTTTCTTATTTGAGAAAAAAAAAGGGAAAAAAGGAAAAATACTTGACTTGGAAGTAGTAATGGCTGTAGGGGGGACTTAGAAAGGAAGTGAAGGCAAGACCTTAGAAAAAAGGACTCTCATGATGCCAACCAGCCTTCCCTGGACAGACAACCCCACCAATGTATCCTAGAGCTCCGCTTCCCCAGAGCCCCACCCTACTAGGGAAAGAGAAAGGCAGGCTGGGAGTATGGATCAACCAGTCAATGTCCATGTTCAGCAGGGAAGCAATTACAGAAGCCAGACCTTCCACCTTCTGCATCCCACAATGACCTTGGGTCCATACTCCCAAAGGGATAAAGAATAGGAAAGCTATCAGGGGAGGGGATGGGATACAGAGATCTGGTGGTGGGAATTATGTGGCACTGTACCCCTCTTATCCTATGGTTTTGTTTATGTCTCCTTTTTAAAATAAATTTAAAAAATTAAAAAAATAAAATAAAAATGGACTCTCTATTTCTCTCTCTCTCTCTCTCTCTCTCTCTGAAAAAAAGTCAGCCAGGAACACTGAAGCCCTAGAGATGACAAGAGATTGACTGGCTGATCAACTGACTGATTGATTGATTGGTTTTGATATCCCTGGGAGAAAACTTAGTGGTCAAGCACAGGAACTTCCTGCATGGTATCCCAGGTTTAATCTCTGGTAACATATACTAGACCTAATATTCTTATTCTCTCTCTCTCTCTCATAAGAATTTTTTTAAACATTTTAAGAGTTTCATCTTGATTTGGGAAGTTTAAAAAAGTATCAGAACATTCTTCAAAAGAAAGAAATTATATATGTTTTCAAAAACATTAATGTAGGGATTAAAATTACAATGGAAAGCTCAACACTATAAAGTATCCCTCCATGCTACAATGCACAAGGACATGGGTTCGAGCAGTCCCCACCTGCAGGGGGAAAGCTTTGGGAGTGGTGAAGCAGGGCTGCAGGTGTCTCTCTGCCTCTCTCCCTCTTTATCTCCCCCTTCCCTCTTAAGTTGACTGTCTCTAATTAAAAGACAATACATCTTTTTAAGTCTCCCTTCAATAATCCTTAAAGCAAATAATTCTCATGAGAAGAGAGGTCAGCTCTCTTGGGTTGATTCTAGAAAGATACAGCATTTTTTTTTCTCCCAATGCTTCCAGAATAACTCAATGCCTTGGTAATGTCTTACAGCACTGCTCCCAGTGAAAACCCAGGACAAAGTGGTTGCTCACTTACGTCGTTTATTTCCTTATACTTTCTCACAATACTGCACTAGCACTACTTGGTAATTTGTAATGAATAGCCAATTTGTCCTCTAACCAGACACTGTGAATCACATTCTATTGTGAGCAGTCTAAAGAGGAAAATCTAACTAGGGTAACGTAAATGGAGACATTTAAAAAAATGACAGAATAGGGCCTGAGTGGTGGCATATCTGGTAGGGCATATGTGTTACCACGCGCGGGGACCTGGACTCAACCTGATGACCCCCACCTGGGGGTATGTGCACAAGGGAAGCTTCACAAGAGGTGGGGCAATGTTGAAGTCTCTTCTCTGCTCTTTTTACCTCTCTCTCTCTCTCTGTCTCTCACCTTTTACCTAACAACAACAGCAAAATCTATCAAGAGTAGTAGAGTCATGCAGGCAAAGAGCCTCAGAAAAAACTGTGTTGACAAGAAAAAAATAAAGAGGATGAGGAGGAAGAGGAGGAGGTGGTGGAGGAAGAAAAGAAGGAAGAGAAAGAGAAGAAGGAGGGAAGGAAGGAAGGAAGGAAGGAAGGAAGGAAGGAAGGAAGGAAGGAGGGAGATGCCAAAGTAAAAGACTCTGGGGTGGGTCGGGAGGGTTCATGTCCTGTGACATGATGATAGAGGAGGGGACCTAGGAGCTTAGATTGTTATGTAGAAAATTGAGAACTGTTATACATGTACAAACTACTGTATTTTACTGTTGACTGTAAACCATTAATCCCCCCAGTAAAGAAAAGAAAAGATTAGAAAAAGAAAGAAATCAGAACAGAACCATGGCAATTTATGCTACCAGTGTCATTTTGGTGGCTCTCTTGATGATTGCTGCTTTTGTCAGAGAAGATATAGATGTTAAAGAAATGCTAAGAAGTCAGACCAACCTCTCAATCTGGTTCCCATAAAATTAATATGGAAACGAGACTCAGCTCGCTTTCTGCTAGTCTTCAGTCAACAGAGCTTTAATAGTCATACTCCAAATGGAAAACATGACTTCTTGATTATAGTAAATGGGGGTGGGGGGAATGAGCAGGGAAGACAAGGAGGTCTTTCATTTACAATTAAGATGTTTCCTGAGAAAGCCAGCAGCCCAGGAGCTGATGGGAGAGAGCTTCAGCAGCCCAGGGCCACTGGAGGGGGGGGGCTTTGTCCACACGTGTGAGTGGAGCCCCTGTTGCATGGCCCATTTGGGAGCAAGGGACAGGTCTGACTCCACCTGCATTGGGGAATAATTGATCCAAGGATTTAGAATTTGTTTGCTCTTTGGCATTTCCCCCTCTAACATATCTGTATCATTTTCTGACCCCAACTGCTTTCTCATGGAGAGCACAGTAATCTTTGCATCCTAGGCCTCATACACTGAACTGTAAACGAATGTAGAGCCTAATTCATGGTCTTGTTGGGAAGAAGGGACCATGCAGGGTGAGTTCTGGACACAGGTTCTTGCACATGGCAAGTGCTGTCTAGGTGAGAGCTCTTATCTTCACTTAATATATATTAATCTTTATTTATTATTGAACAGAGGCAGAGAAAAATTGAGAAGGGAAGGGGAAGATAGAGGGGGAGACAGAGAGACACCTTGAAGCCCTGCTGAAGCCACTCGTGAAGCTTTTCCCCTATAGGTGGGGACCTGGGGCTTGAACCTGGATCCTTGAGCATTGTAATGTGTGTGCTTAACCAGGTGCACCATTGGCTAGCCCCCTGCCTTTTTACCTTTGGGAAAAATCAATTTACTAAGTGTGGGGGTAAATAACACATGTTTATGCAAAGAGACACTCATGCCTGAGGCTCCAAAGTCCCAGGTTCAATCCCCACACCACCATCAACCAGAGCTGAATAGTGCTCTGCTGAAAAAATAAAATAATAAAAAAGAAAAAAGAAAATCAACTGACAATATACATATTGGTGTAGTCCTAAGGTTTTCATTCTATCCCATTGATTTATTTATCTTTTTAAATAAACTTTATTTATTGGATAGAGATAGTCAGAAATTGAGAGGGAAGGGGGAGATAGAGACAGAGAGATACCCGCATCCCTGATTCACCAGTCGTGAAGCTATCCCCCTGCAGGTGGGGGCCAGGGACTTGAATATGAGTTCTAGTGCATTGTAATGTATGTGCTTAACCAGGTGCACCACCGCCTGGCCCCTTCATTTTGTATATTTAGATTTATCTATTTTTTAGATTAATATTTATTTATTCTCTCTCTCTCTCGCTCTGTGTGTGTGTGTGTGTGTGTGTGTGTGTGTGTGCACTAGAGATCCATCCAGAATGACACTCTGGAATATGCAGCACCAGGGATAGAATTCAGAACCTCACACAGGCAACTTCTACACTCTACCACTGACCCAACATCCTGGGCACTTACTTATTTATTTACTTACTTGCTTACCTTACTTACTTACTTTATTTTACCTGACCCCTGCTCAACTCTGGCTGATGGTAGTACAGTAGGTTGAACCCGGGACCTCAGAGCCTCTGGTATGAAAGTCTTTTTGTATAACCATTATGCTATCTCCCCAGCCCACCTCTTGCCTTATTTGAACCCTTCTATGTTTTATTTTTGGCATTATTCTTCTTTAACTGATGAGGACAGCAGTTATTTCTGTTCTGACTTTGATATTACAGGATTGTCCTTACAAACTCTCGCTCAATGCTCCTCAGACCCTCATAGGAGTACACAGATGAGAAAAAGCTAATGTGACCCTTCCTACACATAATGGGATTCTGAAAGTATGGAGACCCTTTTTCCTTTCTTTGTTTTTCTACCTCTGTCTAAAGGGCTAAGCTCACAGGCAGTATCCAGTATTTCCCCACTGGTAGAGCTACATTTTGGACCCAGAAGTAGCCATAAAAGTTCCTGGGGGTGTGAGGAGTGTCCATCCTAACACAGATATGCTTTCAGATAGATAGTAGGTCAGACAGACTTCAGTTCACACACATAGGCTTCCCAGTGCAACTTAGGGGCATCTGTATCAGTCTCTATGATTAATAACTCTGGATCTTTCTGGTGCAACCACACTGGAACTTTAGTAGTGGGTTCAGTGAGTCTTACAGAAGTATGAAACTATAGTCCCCAAATTTTATAGTACTGCAAATTAAGGTTAAGAGGGAAAAAAGTTAACATACATTGCTGATATGTTCCAGTCCTTGGATAAGAAACATGTTTGTTGACAGGGACTAAGAAGTTACACAGTCTCCTGTCTTAAATATGAATAAATATTTAATAGCTTTAGGTCAACTCAATGGGGTTAACAGTTAGTTATTTATATAGTTTCATATTTGGGAGGACTCTGTCCTAATCCAGCTTTCTAGTCCTATTCCCACCTCTGACACCTTCTTCCTGGACAATATTTTTAATCTGTCTGCATGTTAGCTATCAGGCTCAGGCAAAAATTACTGAAGCCATGGCCCCCTTGGAACATAATTAAAATAGACTTCCTAGATTCTTCCCTCATGAAGCAGTTTCATCTGCTCTAGTCTTACTTACCTTTGGGTTCCTGTTTATTAAGCAATTTGTCCTGCTTTGTATCCTACTGCCTTTCAGCCACCAAGTTGAAAATGCTACTATGATACCATCTGACTTCCCTGGGAAGACAACCTTACCAATGTGTCCTGGAACCTCACCTCTCCAGAGCCCTACCCCACTAGGGAAAGATAGAAACAGGCTGGAAGTATGGGCCCACCTGCCAATGTCCATATCCAGGGGATAAATAGTTACAGAAGTCAGAACACCCACCTTCTGCACCCCATAAAGAATTTTGGTTCATAGACCAGGGGAAGGGATGATAGGGGAAGATGACTATAGGGCCTTGAAATCCAATTCTATCAGGACCCAGAGAGAGAATAGGAAAAAAGGAAAGACATTCAGAAGTAGTAATAGGTGTAGGTGTGGCTTAGAAAGGAAGAAAAGGCAGAACTATAGGAAAAAAATGGGCAAAAATATATAGAGATAGGTAGATAGTTATAGAAATAATAGTCAACCCATATCTGTGACCTTGAGAAAACTACTGAAGTTTTTAATGGAGAGAATAGGGATACAGAACTCAGGTGGTGGGAATGGTGTGGAATTATACCCCTGTTATCTTATAATTTTGTAAATTGATACTATATCACTAATAAAAAAACTAAAAAAGATTAGTACTGCTTTGCAGTTTTGTAGTTTAAAGAACATAGATAGATTAAGAAGGAATGGAAAGTATCTTGTGGAAAAACTGGTAATAAGAGTCAATATAACTTGCATGGTCAGGCACTATATAGGGTAGAAAAGCACAAATCTTGTTTTTTTTTTTTTCCAAAGCACTGCTGGGCTCTGGCTTATGGTGGTGTAGGGGACTGAATCTGGGACCTGGGAGCCTCAGGCATGAGAGTCTGTTTGCATAATCACTAAGCTATCTCCCCTGCTCCACAAACCTTGTTTGGTAGGAATTTTTATTATTATTATTATTTTGTAGTTACTTAACTCAGAAAGCTGAGTTCAGAGTGGTTGGATAACTGTTTCAACATTATAGAGCAATAAATTATGGAAGTAAGGGTATAAACCAGTGAGCTAATCTAGCTAGATAGAAAAAATAATGATAAATAACCATGATAAATAAAAATAATGATAAATAACCGTCTAATTATATTTTAAACCAGTAATGAGGGAAAATACAAAAAACAACATTAAAAGTTGTGCTTTAAAACATTTCACCTAAGTGCCTCCAGCACTTCAAATTTCCATTCCTTCTAAAATTATGGCAGCCCTTCAGTGACATTTTGGAGTGGTGGTTTAATCACCACAGATTGTTTGGCTTGGTTTGGATCCTTTATATAGCTATTTTTTCAAGCAACTGGTTAAAAACAGTGCTAAATCCTTTGAGACACAGCAGTTACACCTGAAATCACCTCTCTGCATAGCTGCCTTCAGGCACCAGTCTCACAACCTATGTGTCTCTAGTTTAATATACATTTTTTTTGTCTTTTGAATTTTTGTGTTTATTCCCCAACCAAACATGAATTCCAGATTTGGGCAGCAATTGAATTTCCCAATCCTGGGAGCTGGATGGGTGGTGGCAAAGTTGGTTAATTGCATGTGTTACCATGCATAATAACCTGGGCTTGGGGCTGGGTGCTGGTGCACCTGGTTGAGAACACATGTGACAATGCACATTTGTATTGAGCCCATGGTCCCCACCTACAGAGGAGAAAGCTTTGTGAGTGGGAAAGCAGTGTTGCAGGTGCCGCTCTATCTCTCTCCCTCTCTATCTTCCCCTTACCTCTTGATTTATGACTGTCTCTATTCAACAAACAAATAAAGATAAAAAAAGAACCTGGGTTCAAGACCCTTGTTCCCATGTGTAAAGAGGTAGTTTCATAAGCAGTGCTGCGGGTGTTTCTCTACCTCTCTCTCTCACTCTCTCTCCCCCCTTTCCCTTTGTCTTATAAAATAAAATGAAAAGATATTGCTAATCTCTGTTCCCAGATATCAATTCTTATTTCCAAATAGTTTCTCAAATATGTGCTTGATTATCTCCAGTCCAGCAAGCCCCACAGAAACAAGCATGAAGCTTGAAGCTGTGCTTCTCTCATTCTTGAATTAAGCCCACACTCCATCTGTAGTGTGGGCTTAATTCAAGTCTTTCTCCTTTCCCTAAATAAATCTTCACTTCTTTGCAAAACCTTCTGAAGTTCTCATGAATTCCTTCTCTCAGCAACACTGAGAACTCACATTGAGCTTGCTGCCAACAACATGACCACTTAGGTCATGTTCTTGGAATTTTTTTCCTGATGTATTAAGTGACTTGATTTCACAGTTCAAGATTTAGAGAAATCATTACAGAGTGTTCAGTGGTTTCCTTCTCTCTGCACTGCTACTAGCCACTCAGCTCACCTCTCTCCCTTCCCTTCCCTTTCCTTCCCTTCCCTTCCCTTCCCTTCCCTTCCCTTCCCTTCCCTTCCCTTCCCTTCCCTTCCCTTCCCTTCCCTTCCCTTCCCTTCCCTTCCCTTCCCTTCTTTTCCCTTCCCTTCCCTTCCCTTCCTTTCCCTTCCCTTTCCTTCCCTTTCCTTCCCTTTCCTTCCCTTTCCTTCCCTTTCCTTCCCTTTCCTTCCCTTTCCTTCCCTTCCCTTCCCTTCCCTTCCCTTCCCTTCCCTTCCCTTCCCTTCCCTTCCCTTCTCTTTTTTCTTTTCATTACCAGAATACAGCTCAGCTCTGGCTGATGGTGGTACAAGGGTATTGAACTTGGGACCTCAGAGCCACAGGCATGAGTCTGTTTGCATAACCATTATACTGTCTCCTCCACCCTCAGAACCCCTTCTTATAGACATCCAGTGAGTGTCATTGGCTTCTGTATAACATTCAACATGTGTCATCATTTACCCTATTGAGCATGTGAGATGGAAGTCATGAGTCTGCACTCATTGCAGGACCTGTCTTCCTTGAGTGGCAGAATATGTTGACCCAGCCTCCCTTCAGAGAATGGGGCAGTCCCCACCACTGTTGATCCACATCAGGTAGAGGTCCACAGAGTGTCCACTATGCTGCTCCTGATGAAGATGACCAGTGAAAGTAGAAAGAGGGATCTGTTAGAGGTCTAGGCATATCATGTCTGCGTAGGAAGCCCAGGATTCCCTGACTAGGGTCCCGGATGATGGGTTGGCCTGGTAGTGACCAAAAGGGCCTTCATTAGAGTGTGCCAGTCTCTTGCCATTATCCAGCTTTTGTAGTTCTTACTTTATCTGACAAGGTTAGACTTAACATGATTGAAGGAAGTTGGCAAACGCTAGAAGAAGAAGGAAGTGAAATAGGAGTGGATTAGGAGGGTATCTAGGTGTAAGTAGAAACCATTTGATTAAGTACTTTATGGTTTATGTCCTTTTAGTTCTTTCTACTTTTTTTTAAACTTGAAAATGCCTTTATTTATCTTTTTTTTTTTTTTACTTTATTGGGGATTAATGGTTTACAGTCAACAGTAAAATAGTAACATAAAAATAGTCAAACAGTAATTAGTATGTGTAACATAAAAATAGTCAACAGTAATTGGTATGTGTGTAACATTTCTCAGTTTTCCACATAACAATTCAGTCCCCTCAAGGTGCTCCTCTGCTATCATGTTCCAGGACCTGAAGCCTCCCTCTGCCCCACCCCAAACACCAAACCTAGTCCAAGTTCTGCTTTGTGTTTTCTTATTTTTCAACTTCTTTTTTTATTATTGATTTAAGAATGATTGACAAGATTGTGGGATAAGAAGGGTACAGTTCCATATAATTCCCACCACCAGAGTTCTGTATCTTATCCCCTCCATTGGTCTTTCTACGTTTTTGCTGCAATTACTGAGTAACTGCAGATGACTGCGCCCTTTTACTTTAAGATATACATTCTCCCCTACTATATGGATATGTGTGCACATGTGCCCTATCCCATGGACCCTAGTCTCTGTCTAGGTTCTGTAACTTGTAGTAATTGAGGGATGTGAAATAGGAAGTAGGTGAGGAGTGTATCTAGCTCTAAGTAGAAACTATTTGATTAAGTATTTTAAGATGATGTCTTTTTTTGGTCTTTCTACTTGATTGCTGCACTAATTTGGGCTAAGACCTATAGGGATGCAGAGGTTACACAGGCTCCTGTTCTGAATATGGGCCCCAGATCAAATCAGTGGGGTTTACAGTTAATAATATTTATATGCTTTCCTCAAATTTGGGAGCTACTCTCTTCCCTCAGCTTTCTTGTCCTATTTCTAACTCTGACACTATCTCCCAGACAATACCTTTGGTCCACCTGAATGTTAGTTGTCAGGCTAATGCAAAAATTAGTAAAGTTATGGGCCTCTTGGAGTATACCTAATATAGCTTTTTCCTATTAGCTTTTTCCAAAATAGAGACCTCAAATCTCATCTGCCATATTTTTGCCTTTAGTCCTGATTATTAAACAATTTGTTCTGCTTTATGTCTTAATGCCTTGCAGATGCTACCATGATGCCAACCTGACTTCCCTGGGCAGACAACCTCACCAGTGTGTCCTGGAACCCCACCTCCCCAGAACCCTGCCCCACTAGGGAAAGATAGAAACAGGCTAGGAGTATGGATACACCTGCCAATGCCCATGTCCATCTGAGAAGCAATTACAAAAGCCAGACCTTCCATCTTTTGCACCTCATAATAATTCTGGGTCCATACTCCCAGAGGGATAAAGAATAGGAAAGCTCTTGATGGCAGAGGACCTAGTGGGGGCTGTATTGTTATGTGGAAAACTGAGAAATGTTATGCATGTACAAACTATTTTATTTACTGTTGGCTGTAAAACATTAATCTCCCAATAAGGAACTATTAAAAAAATAAAATGCATTTCTTCAAAAACAAAACAAACAAACAAACAAAAGAATAGGAAAGCTTGCAATGGAAGGGATGGGATAAGAACTCTGGTGGAATTATACTCTGATCCTAGGATCTTGTCGATCATTATTAAATTAATAATAAAAAATAAAAGTAAAAAAGAAGTCATGAGTCATTCTCCATGCTACAAACTCCCACCCTTGCTTCTTACCCCCAAACTGCTCCAGAGCCAAGTCAATTAATTCCGCCTTCTAAATATTTCTTATGTTCTACCTTCTGCCCAGTCTTATTGAAATGGTGGCCCCAGAAGAAGCAGGGCTAACTAACATGGCTCTAGGAGAGTGAGGGAGCCTGACATTGATAATTTGGGCCTGAAATCTCTTTATAGAAACTGTTTTGCAGAACATGTAATGGAAGGAAACATGTTATGATCAGGCAGCCAGTAGATTTGCTGGTTTCATTATAGCTACTTTGGTTCCTGCTTTCAGGGCAAACAGCAGAGCTTGAGACCCACAGGGAAGAAAAACACATCATGATTCAGAAGGCCAGAGAGCTTCATGGTTGAGTGCACATGTTACAATGCACAAGGACCCAGAGTTCGAGTCCCTTGACCCTACCTGCAGAAGCGAAAGCTTTGTGAGTAGTGAAGCAGGGCTGCAGGTATCTTTCTGTCTCTCTCCCTATCTTCCCCCTCCCTCTCAATGTCTCTCTATTTATAACCACTAAATTAATAAATATAATTAATTTTTTTTTAAATGAAAGAAATAGACAAGACACAAGTTTCCGACTCCTCCTCCTTCCCATGGAGAACTGCTTCCAAAGCAAAGCCACAGGGAAGTAAATTTGAGGATTGTTCCTGCTTTCATTGTGTCTGAGATGCAGTAAATAAGTTTTTCCCTTCCTGAAAAAAGAGAGTGGTGGGGATGACAGAGGTGAGAAATAGTTCATCAGATAGTGTGTGTGCCTTGTCTTGCTCTTGGCCCAGGTTCAAGCTCCGGCATCACATGAGCAGTCCTGTGACACTAGAAGAAACTCTGTTGCTGTGATGTCTCCCTCTCTCTTCACTCCATCTCTTTTTCACTTGTTTCTGAATGGAAAAGGGGTCTAGGAGTGATGAAGTTGTGTATGCATAAGGCCCCTCTGCCAAATACATAAAACAACTAGTGCGACAGTGCTTGCCTTACTGTGGCACCATGCAGCAGACACTCACTGCCTTCACTGTCATCACTTTTAACCCACCCCCTGGTTTCTTGTTTGTTTTTCCTCCTCCATTACTGGTAACAACTCCAAAATTCCTTGTCAAGTTCCTTCCCTAGTGATGATAATTCTAGCACACCCCCACACCTGCCCCCCCCCCGTTAAGAGTCTCCAATGGCTTCTTTTTATTAGTGATAACTATTAACAAGATTGTAAGATAACAGGGGTACAATTCCATACAGTTCCCACCACCAGAGTTGCATGTCCCATCCCCTCCATTGTAAGCTTCCCTATTTACCCCTCTGGGAGTATGGACCAAAGATGTTTATGGGCTGAAGATGGTGGAAGGTCTGGTTTTTGTAATTGTTTCTCCACTGGACATGGACATTGGCAAGTGGATCCATACCCCCAGCCTGTTTCTATCTTTCCCTAGTGGGGTAGGGCTCTGGAGAGGTGAGGTTCCAGAATGCATTGATGAGGTCATCTGCCCAGGAACATCAGAATGGCATCATAGTAGCATCTTCAACTTGGTGGTTGAAAGGCAGTAAGATATAAAGCAGGAAAAATTGCTTAATAAACAGGAATCTAGAGGTAAGAATAGAGCAGATGAAACTGCTTCATAAGGGAAGAAGCTAGGAAGTCTATTTTAGGTATGTTCCCAGGTCATGACTTTAGTAATTTTTGCCTGAGCCTAATAGCTAGCATGCAGGTGGGCTAAAATATCACTTTGAGGATAAAATCCTGCCTGGGAGAGCTCTTGCTAGGTCTCTACAAATGCCCATGATAAGATTCTTACATAGAGGCTCATCTCTTGGAGTTTTCCACTAACAGAACAAATGTACTTAGATTCTCATTACACATGCACTGATCCAAGCCATCTAATGAACCACAGAACAATGCCTGGGCAACAGCCATTCATATGCAAAAGAGAGGATGGCTGAATTATGCAGGCACTGTTGACAAATCTACAGTAAGTTTTCATGCTATTGTTTACCCAATATACTGTGTATATATTGTCTTTTCAATCATGTAATTTGCTTTTATGATAGACCCAATTAGGCCTAGGATGGCAGAATGTGTTGCCCAGTGATTCATGACTCCCTGCCTGATAGAAAAGCACACTTTGTAAAATTTCTGACCATTCAATACAGAGAGCATAATGTGTGCTCTACAGACAAAGGCTTTTACTGCTGGCTACATATTAATAAGGCCCAGAGAAAACCAACAGTGCAGGATGTAGTGTAATGTTGTTCTTAGCATTTTTTTTTCCAGTTTCCTCTTTGCCAGTCCATCCAATAACATCTGATATTCCCCTCAAAAGATGTTTGGGAAACTGCTGTACTAAACTGCAGGGGCCCTGAAGATGTTTGGAATTTCATCTACTATGAAATTAGAATGCAAGCACAGACTTTCAGGATTCTTCCTGGAGCATCTCTGCTGTCACATCAGCCAATCTTTCAAGATTCAACTCAGGCTTAACTTCTTCCTAGAAGCCATCTCCTCTCTCTCTCTCTCTCTCTCTCTCTCTCTCTCTCTCTCTCTCTCTCTCTCCCTCCCTTTCTCTCTCTCTCCCTCCCTCCCTCCCTCTCTCTCTTTCTGTCTCTGCCTCTTTATCTTTTCCTCTCACACTAACACATGCATGTCCACATCACAAAACATTCCTCTCTCATAGAAATTTCAGCACAGACTGTGCAGAGGTGAAGGAGAATTCATAGAGGTAGACACTGCAGGCTGGTAGCTGCAGCAGCTAATGCCATACCCTTCCTCAGATGCAAATGTAATGGGAAAGAAAGCACCCCAGCTCCCTTGGAGCAAGGTGGAGATAATCTTATCAGGCACATGCTCAGTCATTATGAATGAGCAAATAAATACAAGATTCAAAACTATGACCAAGACCACAAATTCCACATGTGAAGTTGGAAGTAAGTAACCTGTCAAGTGGGCTATACTTTCCAAGAGAAAAGTAGAGGAATGGAGACAGGATGACCTGGAGATGTGGAGAGAGCATTGCCAGAGTCAAGAGCCAATCATTGCTCAGAGTTAATATGGTCTAAGTCTTCTGTTTACTTATCTCTCTCTCTCAGGGCAGGTGGAATCTCTTCTGTGATCCCACATCCATCCTCCAGCACTCCACCTGCCAGACCATATATATTTCTTTCTATTTAGTTTTAAATCTGTTAAACATCTTGAGTTCTACTCATTATTCTATATTTTATCTATTCTACTTTTACAGTATAGAATTCTTGTTTTATACATAATAAATACCACTTCCTTCACTTGTAATGTCCTTCCTCTATCTTATTTTCTGTTTGAACAATGTTCAACTTTTAGGGTCTGTCTCAAGTTCTAGAATATTCATAAGAAACCATTCTAGATCACTTCAGTGAATGGCCCATTTACTGAACTTCAGCACATTCTGTAGGGATTGTCAACTACTGTCTCAACTAAAATTCATATGACAGCTAATATTTCAAGTTTTCCACTGTACATAATTTATATGTAAATTTATCTCTCAACCACTCCTTAGTAGATCCTACTTATCATAGCTTAATGATTCTATACTGTTTTATTACCATTATCATTATCTGTGTAGAGATCAAGTAATTATTTCATGAATTTCTAGATCACCAAGCTTATATGTTTTCACTCCCAATCAATTTGGCTAGATTTTTTTTTAATTTATAGTCTTCTAATATCTTGCACTACTTTGGTCCTCTTCTTCAGAACAACTAAACACACACACACACACACACACACACACACACACACACACACACACACACACACACATATGATTGACCAGACCATATTTTGAACACATGATATAATGGAGACACAAAGCATCCAAAGCAAAACTCCTGCCTTGACAGGGCATATGATCTACCATAGTACAAGAGTTAATATTAAATGATCTCACAAATGTGTCCCAAGGTCTCCCCTTTCCAGAGCCCTACCTCACTAGGGAAAGATAAAAACAGTCTGGGGGGTATGGATCCACCTGCCAATGTCCATATCCAGTGGAAAAGCAATTACAGAAGGCAGAACTTCCACCTTCTGCATCCCTTAAAGAATTTTGGTCCATACTCTTCCCAGAAAGATAAAGAATAGGGAAGCTTCCAGTGGAGGGGATGGGACATGGAATTCTGGTGGTAGGAACTATATGGAATTGTACCCCTGTTATCCTACAATCTTGTTAATCATTATTCAATCACTAAGAAAATAAAATAATAAAAGCCAAGTCACCAAGTTTTTTTTTTTTAAAAGAAGGAGCATAATTGCATGTAGTCATCTTTAGCCTAAATATTTTTGTTTAGGGTAGATAGGGGGTAGATAGCATAATGGTTATATAAAGAGACTCTCATGACTGAGGCTGTGAAGTCACAGGTTTAAGTCCCCACACCACCATAAGCCAGAGCTGATCAGTGCTCTGGTAAGTAAATAAATAAATACACAAACAAAAAAAGCTTTTTTATTAATGATTTAACAATTATTGACAAGATTGTGGGATAAAAAAGGGGTATAATTTCATATAATTCCCACCAGAGTTCCGTGTCCTATACCCTGCATTTTTATGGTGAAGGGGTTGGTGGTATACAGTGTAGTCACTGACACATGAGTACAATTTCTCATCTCCCTGTGAAAGCTCTCTGCAGAGCACTGTGTGTCACTCATAACCTAGGTCCCACTACATTATCATGCACCAAGACTCCAAGGTTCTCTTCAGTCCCCCTCCCTTCCCCCAGAGTCCTTTGCTCTGATACAGTACTCTATGCCCAGTTCATGTTTCACTTTGTGCTCTCCTTCCCTGCCCCTATTTATTAAATCCCACCTGTAAGTGTGACCATTCAGTATTTGTCCTTCTCTTTCTGGCTTAGCTCACTTAACTTGATGTCTTCAAAAAACGTAGAACATGCATTTGTGTGTCATCCTTGTTCAGGGGCCATGCTAATACCTTCTCTGTATCATTCCAGTTTTAGTATATTTGCTGCTGAAGTGAGCACTAGCCTGGAGATATTTTTTGATGGTCAACCCAGGGTTCTTGGTACTTAACTGGTTTCATTGGGGGGGGGGGGTCTAGGGAGGGATGGTGTTATTTTGTTCTTGTTTTTATCTTACTGGCAAGATTCTTTTTTTTTTTTTAGTATTTATTTATTCCCTTTTGTGGCCCTTGTTTTATTGTTGTAGTTATTGATGTCATCATTGTTGGATAGGACAGAGAGAAACGGAGAGAGGAAGGGAAGACAGAGGGGGCAGAGAATGATAGACACCTGCAGACTTGCTTCACCACTTGTGAAGCAACTCCCCTGCAGGTGGGGGGAGGGCTCGAACCGGGATCCTTACTCTGGTCCTTGCGCTTTGCACCACCTGTGCTTAACCCACTGCACTACCTCCCGACTCCTTATTTGCTTTATTTTAAGGTTAATCAAATCCTATTTAGAAGCAAACAGTACATAGATTATGAACAAATGGATAGAAAAAATTCTGTTGCCTTAAGGAGACAGATGCATATACTCAAAATTAAAAAGATTCTCTCTGTAAGTGTGCAGATTCATGATTTGGGCTCAGCCAGGTAGACTGTGAGTGGAAGGGAAACTAGAAATGTGGGGAGAGGAATATATGTTCAGCTACAGGCGTAAGAGGTTCCAACTAAATATACTGTAGAGAAAGAAGAGAAAGGAGCGTGTAATGTGCTAGGCTCATCATGCTACTCCAGCCAGGCTCTGAGGATGACATTTATCTCATTCTAACTTTTTTTTTTTTCTAAAGAGAGTAAGATTCAGTATGGTACCAACAGAAGGAAATCCTAGGGGTTGGGTGGTGGCGCACCTAGTTAAGCACACATATTACAATGATCAGGGACTCATCTCCAAGCCCCTGGTCCCCATCTGCAGGGAGAAAGCTTTACAAATTTTGAAGCAGGATTGTAGGTTTCTCTCTGTCTCTCTCCCTCTCTAACTCTCCTTCCTCTCAATTTCTGACTGTCTCTATCCAATAAACAAAGATAATCAAAAATAAGTAAAGGAGTGAGGGGCTCAACCCAGGGACTTTGAGCCTGGCAAAGTGTGATCTGTACTGTGTGAGCTGGCTCCCAGCCCCTAGAAATCCCTTTATTGACACTTGGATGTAACTGGGGTCATTAGCCCTTTATTTAGGCCGAATAGCATTAACTGCATACAACTGCAGCTGTCCTGACTGCAGCTGGTGGCAAGAAGTCTGGTTGCACAAGATACAACTAGAATATAAAGAGCTGCAGATCCCCATTTCTTCCTCCCTGAAAGTGCCTCTTGCTCATTTCCTGCCCTTATGAATCAGACCACTTACATACTCTCAGGGAGAATGGACATGAGAGACCCTGCTCTCTGTGTCTTGATTGGGCCGACTCTAAATAAGCCTAGTGTCTAGAGCTTCTGAGTTTGGTTGAATCTGTGCTTAGGGTTTAGAAGCCTTACTTGGGACCTCTGAAATCATTCTCACTCAAAACATCTCTTGTAGCCCTGTCTTTTCTGTGCCCAGCCTCTTCTCCTCTAGTCCCTGGGAAGGGGATGAGTTAAGGGCTCAAGACCAATTTCACAATCAGTTAGTGAGCTGTGCATAGGCAAGCAGCTGCCTGCCTTTCAGTCCCTGTGGAGTCTCCACTGAAGGAGAAGTATGCTTGTGTGCCCTGGACCATATGTCACAATGGGCTTTCACACAGTTTCCTCTGCTCTCTGCAAGACAGAGAGATCATACAAGGGATCAGCAAAATAACTCACTTGGATAATGTGCTGCTTTACCATGCACAAGACTCAGGTTCAAGCTGAGACCCCATGTCTCTGCCTCTCTGTCCCTATCAAAAAGCGGGGAAGGGAGAGAGAAAGAGAAAAAGGAAGGAAGGAAGGAAGAAAGGAAGGAGAGAGAGAGAGAGAAGGAAAGAAAGAGAAAAAGAAAAGAAAGAAGGAAAAAGAAAGAGGGAGAGGAAGAGAGAGGAGAGAGAGAGAGAGAGAGCAACTGTTCTTCCATGTGAAAGGTAAGGGGGTGGAAATTCAAGTTACAGTGGAGATGTCTGCAGAAGCTGAGCCTAGCCCCTCTGACTCAGTCCCAATGCTCTTTGCACAATGAGGGCTCAGAGCATCTCCCAATGACCACCAGGGAGCAGCCACGACAGCTGCCCAGGGCCCAGTGGGAGGACCACAGAGGTCTTTCTCTTTCTCAGCACCTCCAGCCACACCAGACCCAAGACCTTATCTTACCTCAGTTACAGGAAGCTTTCTCCTGTTCCCTTTCCTGTACTAGCTTCCTGCCACAACTCAAGTTTATGCCCTCACAACTCTGGAGGCTGGAAGTGTGAAATCACTATGTGGGTCTATACTTCCTGAATCTGTTCCAGGCTCCCATTGGTTTCTGATGATAGTCAGAAATCTTAACTTTCTTTCTCTTGTGGATTTCCCACTCCACTCTCTACTTGAGCACACTCTTCCCCAAAACCTTTCAGGAAAGCCTACACTTACCATGGGTGGGAAGGAGGTACATGCACGAAGGCCTAGTGATAAAAGGCATGTAAAGAGTTGTGAAGTCTTTTATCTGCTGGAATGCTGATCTCTGTGTAAAAATATGGCATTCTGGCCTGGGAGACGGCACAGTAGTGCTCTGGACAAGTGTGATCTCCTGGACAGAGCAGGGCTTTGACTTCTCTTTCTTTCCCTACAACCTGCCAATCATTTGTATAAGAAACAAAACAGAATAATATAGCATAATAAGACTTTAAAAGATGAATTATTGCCTTTGAAGATAAAATGATGCTGCTAATTATATTCAATGAAAGATCAGGAAATGGAAGATAATTTGGGTGCCTTCCCTCATATGTGGAATTTGAAAAACTCAAGCCATTGAGCTAGCAAAATACAACAAACTGAACTCTCTCTCCCTCTCTCTCTATATATATCTATATATATTTTAATTTATTATTATTATTACTACTTTAATTTTTACCACCAGGGTTACTGCTGGGACATGGTGCTGGCACTAATAACCCACTGCTCCTGGTGGCCATTTTTCCCTTTACTTTTTTTTCTTTCTACTTTATTAGATAAGACAGAGAGAAATTGAGATGGGAGGGGGATAGAGAGGGAGAGAAAGATAGACACCTGCTTCACTACGTGTGAAGATGGGAATGGGGGATGGGGGCTGGAACCCAGGTCTTTGTTCATAGTAATAGATGCATTCAACTTGGTGAGCCACCACTCAGCCTTCCCCCCTCTCCGAAACTCAACTCTTAAACTCTGAAAGATGCGGTGGTTACCAGAGGAAAGGGCTAAGTAGAGGCATCAGTCATTTTGATAGTGAGAAGATACTAGAACTATTGTGGGGACTATGGTAAGTCTGATAGAGGTGTGAGACTCTACTCCTTAAACTCTATAATATAGTAAGCCAGTGAAAAATGCATTCCACTGTTTAAAGACTTACTCCATTTGCTATATGCGAGAAATAGAGCTTCAGGGGGCCAATTGGTTAAGCTCACATAGTACTAAGGACAAGGACCCGCATAAGGATCCAGGTTCAAGCCCACTTGCAGGGTAGGATGCTTCATGAATAGTGAAACAGGTCTGCAAGATGTCTGTCTATGTCTTTCCTTCTCTCTATATCTCCTCCTTTCTCAATTCCTGTCTGTCCTATCCAATAAAATGGAAAAAAAAATGGCCACTAGGAGCAGTAGATTTATAATGCTGGCATAGAGCCCCAGTGATAATCTTGGAGGCAAAAATAAATATAAATAAGGAGCAATAAAACTTCACATGAAACAGAGATAGAGAGAGGTGCCAGACACTGCTGTGTTCCATGCAGTGCTGAAGACTAAACCAGAACCCTTACAGGCATGGAAGGCCTGTTGAGACATCTCCCCACCCATTGATAGATTTTTTTTTTTTTTAGATTTACTTTTTCATTTACTGTATATCACATGAGACAGAAAGACAAATCAGATCACCACTCCAGTACATGACACATGGGACTGAACCAGGTACCTCCAACATGCGAATCCAGTGCTCTACCAGTTGAGCTATTTTTCCAACTGTGCTAACTAATTTTAAAAAGGGGGTATGTGGGAAATTTTATGCATGTACAAATTACTGTATTTATTGTTGACTGTAAAATATTAATCCTCCAATAAGGGGATTTTTAAAAGGGGGGTGGGTGGGCAGGGAGATAGCACAATGGTTCTGCAAAAGAAGATTTTCATGCCTGAAGCTTCAAGGTTCCAGGTTCAATTCTTGGCACCACCATAAGCCAGAATGAAGTAGTGCCCTGGTAAAATAAATAAATGAAATACATCTGTTTCATAGAGCTCTCTAGGATTCCTTCTAATGCCTACTGTCTTTATGATGTCTATTTTTAAAGACTGAAGGGCCAGGTGTGGCACACCTGATTAAGCACACACATTACAGTGCACAAGGACCTGGGTTCAAGTCCCTGGCACCCACCTGTAGGGGGAAAGCTGTAACCAGTGGTGAAGCAGGGCTGCATGTCTCTCTGTCTCTTTCCTTCTCTACCTCCTCTTCCCCTCTCAGTTTCTCTCTCTCCATTCCATAACAAACAAATAAAAGTATAATTTTTTTAAAAGATTGAATACAGTATAGGCTTATCTACCCCTACTGGGCCCTTCAGGTGGAGGGAAAGCTTGTCAGAGGAGGACATGCCTACTTATTGTCTCTCTACTCGCCTGCCTGGATTCCCCGAACCCCCACCCTCATACACAGTCTTGCTCTAAGGAGAGATTTGCCTCACCCAGATATAAAACCTGACAGGCATTTCTCCAAAAAGAATCAATGGGGAATAGCTGAAGTGACTGCGGGGGGTGAGGGGGAGAGGAGAAACAGAATTGTAATATTTAGGGATTTTTCTATTTTTTCACTTCTTGGGGAAAGGAACCCTTAATATTCCCATCCATTTGACACATGTGAATCACAACCTCCATCCATCCATCCATCCATCCATCCATCCATCCATCCATCGTTCCTTCCTTCCTCCCTCCCTCCCTCCCTCCCTCCCTCCCTCCCTCCCTCCCTCCCTTCCTCCCTTCCTTCCTTCCTCCCTTCCTTCCTTCCCTCCTTCCTACTAAAGCACCATGATTCATCAACAGCCCTGGAAGCTGTGGGCTGCACATGATTCTCCCCACAGTTGAGGCTTTCCCCAGACAAGAACTCTGGGCACACAGTGCTCCCAGCTGCATGCTATTCTGAGCCAGCCCACTGTTTACAACTTTTTTAGGGACTAGGATGGTGAGGCTCATCTTAACACTGACTTTACCCTTGTGACTCACTCAAAAGGGCTCTGCCAGAAGAGCTGCTCTTCTGTCTTCACATGACCCAGCCCACTGTGGCTGAGAAGGCAGATTGCAGGCCACTTTTTTTTTTAATTGTTTTTCAACCTCAGCTATGACAGGGGAGATAGCCTAATGGTTATACAAAATGACTTTAATGCCTGAGGCTCTGAGGTGCCCCAGGTTCACTTCCCAGCACCACCATAAACTAGAGCTGAACAGTGATCTGGTAACAATAAACGAATAAATAAATAACCAATCAGTTGGAATAATAGTACCCATTGTAAGAATTAAGGCCACAGGGGCCAGGTGGTGGTGCATCTGGTTAAGCACACATTATAGTTAACAAAGACCCAGGTTCCATCCCTGATCCCCAACTGCAGGGGGAAAGCATCATGAATGGTGAAGCAGGCATCTTTCTGACTCTTTCCCTCTCTATCACCCTCTTCCCATTTAGTTTCCCTGTCTCTATCCAATAAAAATAAATAAATTAAAAAAAACATGATTCCCTGGGCAGATGACCTCACCAATGTGTCCTGGAACCCCACTTCTCCAGAGCTCTGTCTGCCCACTAAGGAAAGATAGAAAAAGGCTGGGAGGGGAGTCGGGCTGTAGCGCAGTGGGTTAAGCTCACGTGGCACAAAGTGCAAGGACTCCCGGTTTGAGCCCCCTGCTCTCCACCTGCAGGGGAGTCGCTTCACAGGTGGTGAAGCCAGTCTGCCAGTGTCTATCTTTCTCTCCCCCTCTCTGTCATCCCCTCCTCTCTCCATTTCTCTCTGTCCCATTTAACAAGGATGACATCAATAACCATAGTAATGACAACAATAAAAAAAGGGCAACAAAAGGGAAAAGAAAGAAAGAGAGAAATAAAGAAAGAAAGGAAGAAAGAGAGAAAGAAAGAAAGAAAAAGAAAGAAAGAAAGAAAGAAAGAAAGAAAGAAAGAAAGAAAGGAAGGAAGAAAGAGAGAGGCTGGGAGTATGGATTAAACTGCCAATGCTCATGTCCAGCTGAGAAGCAATTAGAAGCCAGACCTCCCACCTTCTGTACCCCATAATAATCCTGGGTCCATACTCCCAGAGAGATAAAGAATAGGAAAGCCTCTGATGGAGGGGATAGGATGCAGAACTGTGGTGGTGGGAATTGTGTGGAATTGTACCTCTCTTATCCAATGGGTTTGTTGATAATAATTAAACCAGCAATAAAAAAAAGAACTACAAAAAATGTTTAAAGAATTAAGACCACGGCAGTCGGGCTGTAGCGCAGCGGGTTAAGCGCAGGTGGTGCAAAGCACAAGGACCGGCATAAGGATCCCGGTTCGAACCCCGGCTCCACACCTGCAGGGGAGTCGCTTCACAGGCGGTGAAGCAGGTCTGCAGGTGTCTATCTTTCTCTCCTCCTCTCTGTCTTCCCCTCCTCTCTCCATTTCTCTCTGTCCTATCCAACAACGACAACAATAATAATAACTACAACAATAAAAAAACAACAAGGCCAACAAAAGGGAATAAATAAATAAAATAAATATTTAAAAAAAAAAGAATTAAGACCACAGTGAGTTTTGTTCAGGGGACTGGAGAAACATTATGAGGCCCCAAGGTCACAGGTTCAGTCCCTAGCACCACCATAAGCCAAAGCTCTGGTCTCAATAAAAAAAAAAAAAATCAGAAAAAAAGAGAAAAGTTTTACTAAGAAAATCTTCTTATATATACTTTTAGCAGATGATAACTTTATTAATTTTTAAAAATATTTTTAACTTTATTCAGTTTGAGAAGACAAAGAGAAATTGAGAAGGATGAGGGATAGAGAAGGAGTGATAAAGAGAGAAAACCTGCAGCACAGCTTCACTGCTTGTGAAGCTTTCCCCCTGCACGTGGGAACTGGGGGACTTGAACTTGGGTCCTTGAGTATGGCAGCATGTGCAGTTAACTAGGTACGCTAACACCCAGACCCAAACTTTATTAATGTTTAATGAGAGACAGGCCAAGCACCACTTAGGTTGTTGGGGATTGAACCCAAAGCTTCACACATAGCCAGCATTTGCTGAGTCACCTTCATAGTTTTTTTTTAATTTTATATTTTTACATAAAGAAAATTGTTATTCATTTTTTAAAACTACTTTACTAAAACATAAATCAGTTAGTTACATCCATTTTATATGTACAGTGCATTCTAACAGCTAACCAGATACAGATTGAGTTGATAAATGGTTTACCTGTGCTGCCTCCACCTTAATCAAGATGTAGAAGAACAGCCCACCATCCCCCACAAAGTTCCTTCTGTCCACGTATAGTCACTCTACCACCTCCTACCCAGGCAACAGCTGAGTTGCCTTGTGTCACTGTAGATTAGCTTTATCAGGTAAAGTATTTCACATAGTTGGAGTCAGACAGTGTGTGTTTTTGGGGTTTGGCTTCCTCAGCTCCAGGTATTACTTCTGATACTCACTAGTGTTGGATGTAGTCATAGTTTATCTTAATGGCTGAATAGTCTTCCATTGTATGACTATATTGTAGTAGGTTTATCCAATCACTGGTTTATAGGCTAATGGCTTGTTTCCAACAATGGTCTCTCATGAATAAACCTACTGTAAATATTAATGTGCAAGTTTGTTGATGGAAACCATTCTCTCAGGTGTAAGATGGCATCTCAGTGTAGTTTTAATTTGCATTTCTCTAATGATAAGTGGAGCATTTCTTCATGTGTCTGTGGGCCATGTGTATCTCTTCTTTAGAAAACTATCTGTTTAGTTCTTTGGCCTACTTTTTAATTGGGTTGTTTTTCCTTCTTTTGCAGGTATGTGCCAATTCTATATAGATGTTTGATATCAGTCGCTTGTCTGATGTGAAAATATCTTTTCCCATTTGCTCAGCTGGCTGGTTATCCTTGAGTGGTTTACTTTGGATGTGTAGAAGCTTTTTAGTTTCATGTAATCCCATTTATTTACTCTTGTTTTCATTTCCCATGCCCAAGATACTGAGTTTCCAAATATATCCTTGAGGGGAAGATGTTATAAATTTCCACCAGCAATTTTTTCTATAAATTTTAGACTTTCTGGTCTAATATCTAGATGTTTAATCCATTTTGATTTGACCTTGGTGTGTGGTGTTAGGTGGTGGTCTAGTTTCACTTTTCTACATGTTCCTGTCCAATTTTCTCAGCAGCATCTTTGAAGAGACCTTCTTTACCCTACTGAATGATTTTGTCATATATTAGGTGGTTTCATATGTTTGAGCTCATTTCTGGGCTTGAGATTCTGCTCCATTAATCCAAGTGTTCATTCTTATTCCAGTATCATGCTGTTTTGATTACTGTTGTTACGTAGTATAAACTGAAATTGGGGAACATGATCTCTCTATATTTCCCCTTTTTTTCTCAGATGTGCCTTGGCTATTCATGTTTTTTTCCCCCACACAAATCTTTAGGCAAGTTGTTTAATTTGCTTGAAAAATCTCACTGGGATCTTGATAGGGATTGCCTTGAAACTGTAGATTGCCTTTGGTAGAATGGCCACTTTAATAATGTTTACTTTTCCAATGCAGGAACAAGAAATGTTCTTCCACTTCTGTGTGCCCTTCTCTACTTTCATTTAACAAAGCCCTATAGTTTTTGTTGTAAAAGTCCTTCACTTCTTTCATGAGATTCACCCCAAGGCATTTTTTTTTCAGGTTCAATTATAAATGGAATCAAGTCTTTTATTTCCCTTTCCTCTGATTTCTTGTTTGTATGTAGAAATGCCACAGATTTATTTGTATTGATTTTGTATCCTGCTACTTTACTGAATTATTATTTCCAGTAAATTTTTGGTGGAGTCTTTGGAGTTTTCTAGGTATAATATTATGTCATCAGCAAAGAGTGATAGTTTGTGCTCTATCAGTGAGATCATGAGGTATGTATCTGTGTTTATCCTTTTGAGTTATTTCACCAAGCTCAACTCCTCTAGTTTAATCCTTGTTGTGGATGGCAGGACTTCATTGTCTAGACTAGCAGAATTCCATTGTAGATGTAGACCATAACTTCTTCACCCACTCATCTTGAACCTTTTGGAGTTTTGATTTTGATTTATGAGAGAAACATGAGTAAGAGAGATAGAGAGAGGCCAAATAATGCTTCTAACATTATTTTTTTCTAACTTTTTAATATTTATTTATTCCTTTCTTTGTTGCCCTTGTTGTTTTATTGTTGTAGTTATTATTGTTGTTGTTGTTGGATAGGACAGAGAGAAATGGAGAGAGGAGGGGAAGACATAGAGGGGGAGAGAAAGATAGACACCTGTAGACCTGCCTCACCGCCTGTGAAGCAACTCCCCTGCAGGTGGGGAGCTGGGGGCTCAAACTGGAATCCTTATGCCAGTCCTTGTGCTCTGCACCACCTGTGCTTAACCTGTTGCGCTACCGCCCAGCTCCCGCTTCCAACATTCTTATGGTTTGTTGTCTTTTGTTTGTGTCTGAATGTAGTACTAGAAGTAGGAGCCAGGAAATCATGTGGTGTTGACCAGGGTTCTACAGCTGAGTCACCTACCTCGCCCCAGTGAACCTTTTGTTTGCAATGTGTATTTGTCCTGATATCACAGAGTGAAATAGTGAAGGCTCTCTAAGAAAGATGCATGCAGGAGCCAGTGAAATAGCTCACTTGGATAGTGTGCCATTTTGCCAGTGGACAACAGAGATACCAGAGTTGAGCCTAGTCCCTGCCACATTGACTGAAACTTCAGTGCTATGGTCTCTACTGAACTCTCTTTCTCCCTCTCTCTCTCTCTCTCTCTCTCTCTCTCTCTCCTCTATTTCTCTCTCTTAAGGGCCCAGCTAACAATCTGGAACCTCAAGTTTTAGAGTGAGCAGAGGAAAGGGATAGGTCCCACAATGCCAACTTCTGACCTCTGGTTCTTACCATAAACTCTACTCAGCATTTTTCTATACTCCAACACTTCCCATCTCCTACTCATTTTTATTCATAAGTGGCTGCTCCCAAGATACCACCCTCTCCCCCTACCACTGATAGTTCCAGGGCACTGATCTTGATTTTTTTCAGCAAGAAGTATCATTGGGACTCTGTGCCTGAAAGATTCCACAATATTGCATTCTAGGCAGGCCCTTTCCTTCCTTTTCCTTTTCTTTTCTTTCTTTTATTTCCTTTCACACCCTCTAGAGGATGAGAACAGAAGAGTAGAGATGCTTCCCTGCTCATGAAGCCTCCCCTGTGCAGTTGCTCCCATGTAATGCCTGTGGGTTCAAACCTAGGTCCTCATACTTGGTCAAGTGTGAGTTATATGAGGTGACCTATCTTTCAACTCCCATTAGCCTGATTTTTATTTGAGCCTCTATATTTATTCAGAAGCCCAGAAAAATTCTTAATTTGTTCCTCCAGGAGCTCCTGGGGTTAAGGACAATTCCAGCTGGCACTGTGCTTGGGACCTGGTATTGGTTCCCTGGGTCAGCCTTTGTCTCTGGGTCACAGAGAAACTTGTTAGATCCCTAATCGGCCATGACCTGTGCCCTCTGTCCCCAAGCTGGTTCCCCTATTGTTCCTCTAAAAGAATACATCTATAACCTTCCTGTTGCAATTACTGCAGCTCCTTTCTCTCCAAAATGTTATTCATTTCTGACGGCTTTTTAACTGAAATTGGGTGGCTTCCCTTCCTAATTAACACAAGTGGCCTCTTTCCTGAAGAGGGCAGCAGCAATTAGGCCTCTCTTAACTCCAAGAGGACTGTTGAAAATTGGGGTGACCTTGCAAGACCCCTCTCCTCTACCCTTCTTGTTGAATTTGGCTTGGTTTCTGGGGAGGAGAAGGGCATTTTATGTGTTCCTGTCTTGCTAGGTTCAGAGGGACACTGCGACAGACCAGGTCACTGTTCCTTTCAGCCCTGTGTAGAGTAGCTGACTCAGTGGGCGTTAGGCCACAGGGCTTGTGTGATGATGTATGACACAGCCGGAGGAGGAAGACAGCAGATACTGTTATTACTTAAAATCACTTCCACCCACAGAGCTGAGTCATTGGCATGCCACTGCCTGGGGTTTTGCATCAGTCTCAAAAATATACTTCTGCACAGTGTTCTGCAGACTTGGGAAGCCTGAAGCTCACTCACTGGGAGGCTGTGCAGATCTGGGGCACAGCTTTGACCTCAAGTCCCAGAACTCCTCCTCTGTGCCCCCTAGTCACGGTGATGCAGTTCATTAAGCAACAAGTGGCATTGCAAGTCTGACCTTTGAGCTTGTGATCCCCCTCCCCACCCCGACTTCCTTCCCAGAAGATTCCAGGAGGCTGAAGACCTGTTTCACTGCTTGTGAAGCATTCCCCTGCAAGCGGGGAGCCAGGTTTCGAACCCAGATCTTTGTGTGGGTGGTTGGTGTCTCTCTTTCTCTCTCCCTGTCTCCCATACCATCTTGATTTCTTCTGTCCTATCAAGTTCATTCATTCATTCATTCATTCATTCATTAAAAATAAAAAAAAGAGGATCAGTTGGTGGTATAGCCAGTTGAGCGCACATGTTTACAATGTGCAAGGACCTGGACTCAAGACCCCATCCCCACCTGTAGGGGGAAAGCTTCACAAGTGGTGAAATAAGGCTGCAGGTGTCTTTCTATCTCTCTCCCTCTCTATCCCCCCATCCTCTCAATTTCTCTGTCTCTATCCAAAAAATAAAAATAATTAAAAATAATTTGTTTTAAAGGAAAAAATGGCTGCCAAGAGCAGGAAATTTGTAGTGATAGCACTAAGCCCCAATGATAACCCTGAAGGCAAAAATAAATAAATAAATTTGGATAAGAAATGTGAGGCATAAGGGAAAGCAGGTTAACAGAAGCAGAAAACAGAATTAGCCAGACAGAGGATGAGCTAGAGAAAACTAAGAAGGAGGTAAAAGAGCTAAAAAAGAGATTGAGAGACACTGAAAACAACAACGGAGGCATATGGGATGATCTCGGAAGAAGTAACATTCACATAATTGGCCTGCCAAAGAAAGAAAGAGAGGAAGGGGAAGTAAACATCCTAGAGGAAATAACAGAAGAGAACTTCCAGCCCTAAACAACAGGAAGGACTTTAAGATTCAAGAGGCCCAGAGAGTCCCAAACAGAATCAACCCAGACTTGAAGACACCGAGACACATCATAGTTACAATGAAAAGAAGCAAGGATAAAGAAAGGATCCTAAAGGCTGCAAGAGAAAAACAAAAAGTCACATACAGGGGAAAACCCATAAGATTATCTGCAGACTGCTCCACTCAAACTCCAAAAGAAATATGAGGCAGAAAAAAAATTGACGCACGGTCACCAGAGAGCAATTCTAACCTAGCCAGAGCCCAGTTTCCCTGGCTACTCACCCCCATCCTGAATCAATAGAGATGAAAGAAGAGAAACCCTGGGTCTAGGGGGCAGGCAGTGGTGCACCTAGCTAAGCACAAGAACCTATGCAAGGATCCAGGTTTGAGCCCCTGCTCCCTACCTGCAGTGGGGAAGCTTCATGAGTGGTGAAGCAGGGTTGCAGGTGTCTCTCTTTCTCTCACCCTCTCTATCTCCTCTCCCTTCTCAATTTCTCTCTGTTCTATCCAATAAAATAGAAAAAATGGCCACCAGGAGCAGTGGTTTAAAGTGCTGGCACCAAGCCCCAGAGATAATCCTGGAGGCAAAATAAAATAATTAAACTTTAAATAAATAAGTAAATAAATAACAAAAAAAAACTTTGGGTCTGAAAGCATGGCCATACAGACACCCCTACCAGGTGATCTGAGACAACAACCCACTCTGGCTAAAATCCTTCCGCCACCAGGCATTTGCTTTGCACAAATCAGACCATTTCCTGTTCTTCCTTCTACCTTGGATAAGGATCAGTATTCTATTCCTGATCCTATAAGTTCTAACCCAGAGCCTTCCTATACAAGGGTTGGCTGGTTTCCAGGACACCTGTGCCGATTCCTAAGGAAAAGGGTAATTTCTGAAGCAGGGTTCTCTAAAGATTCTGAGAACACATGCAAGGCAGCCAAGGTAGGTGGGAACAATCCTGTGTGAATCTGGGCAGGTGACCATAACTCAGCATCTAGCTGTTTATGGTGACTATTGTCACAGTATTCTACTGCAGATTAAATGAGCTCATAAGGAATAGGAAAAGCTTAGCCCAGAGCCTGACAACAACTGACAGCAACTCCTCTACAAATGTTGACAATAATCATTTTATATATTTCAGTAATTATCTCATGCTCAGTACTGGATGGACAGTGGGTTCTATTAAGTTGTGGCTCTGGTCTCACCTTTTAAGCACCTTCTAAGAGGACAGTCTAGTAAGGTTTCTTCTGAAAAATTACTTGAGCATATATCTTAAGCTCTATTCAAGTCTTCTGGATTTGTCATATGGATGACTGGAGCCCCCTACTGTCTAAGGAGCCCCAAACTACCTGGTTTGTGGGATTTTGTTTGTTTGTTTGTTTGTTTTTTCCATTCAATTTTACGACAACTCTGAGAACTTTCAAGGAGGAGAAAGCTATTGAGGCTTGGGCAAGGAGGTCAGCCCATGAAAATAGGTACCATAACGCTAAGAAAATGAGAAGTCTAGGTGCCAGGCCATGGCACACATATCACCATGCACAAGGACCTGGGTTCAAGCCTCTGCTTCCTTTCTGTAGTGGGAAGTTCATGAGCCATGAGACAGGTCTGCAGATGTCTCTGTCTCCTCCCTTCTCTATCTCCCTCCCTCTTAATTTCTCTATGTCCTATCAAATAAAAATAGAAAAAAATAAAAGGAAAAAAAATGACCACTGTGAGTCATGGATTCGCAGTGCAGGCACCAAGCCCCAGTGATAACCCTGGTGGCAAAATAAAATAATTAAAAGAAAAAATAAAAAGAAAAGAAAATGAGAAATCTGGCCCTTTCTATAGTCATGGGACATGTTCTCTAAGAGTGGGATTTCTAAGTGGGGGGGGGGGAGGAAGAGGGAGAGAGAGGAGCAAGGCTCAGCTCTGGTTTATGTTGGTGCTGGGATTGAACTTCGAGCCTCAGAGTCTCAAGCTCGAAAGTCTGTTGCATAACCATAATGCTGTCTTGCTAGTTTTATTTTAATCTATTTCATTTGCATTTGGGGGTAGCCTTGGTTTACATCATTGTAAATTTATAGGTACAATTTCACAATCTGTTCCTACACCATACCCATCACCAAATGACCAATATCCTTTAAGCAAAGGCTATTAGACTTCCTTCTCCCTTCCAACCCACTCCTCCTTCCTAACCCCACGATTCTGCAGTCTGAGTCTGAACGTCTGTCTTCATCTGACTTTGTTTCTGATGCTTGGTTTCTATATCCCCCTCCACCCACCCATGTCAAATTACTCTATATTTCTCCTTAATTCAATTTAATATTTCGTTTAGGGTCAGTTTGATGGTAATGAATTTCTTTATCTATTCTTTTTTTGGGGGGACTCTTGATCATGCCTTTAAACATGAGTGACAACTAGGATAGACGGTGATTTTGGGGGGGGCAAGCAGTGGTGCACCTAGTTAAATGCACACATTATGGTGTTCAAAGAGCCAGGTTCAAGCCCCTGGTCTCCACTTGTAAAGAGAAAGCTTCCCGAATAGTGAAGCAGGGCTGCAGGTGTCTCTCTGTCTCTCTCCCTACCTCCCACTCCTCTCTCAATTTCTCTGTCTTTATCCAATAATAAACAAATAAATAAATAATTTTTTAAATCATCTGTATTTTAAAAAATAGTGGTTTTGTATGGAGACCTCCTGCATTTATCCTCTATTCCTTTGTGGCTTTTTATTTTCTTTTTAGGTATGTACCCTTATTCTTATTTATATTCTTCTTAATATTTTCAACCAGAACACTGCTCAGCTCTGGTTTATGCTGGGGCTGGGGATTGAGCCTGGGACTTGCACCTCATGTATGAAAGTCATTTGCATAGCCATTATCACCTTGTTCACCTCATCTTGGATGGAGCTTGAGGGAATCGGGTGAAGTGAGATCAGCCAAAAAGAGAAGGATGAATATGAGATGATCTTACTCATAAACAGAAGCTAAAAAGTAAGAACATAGGGAGTTGGGCTGTAGTGCAGTGGATTAAATGCTCATGGTGTGAAGTGCAAGGACCAGCATAAGGATCCGGGTTTTAACCCCTGGCTCCCTACCTGCAGGGGAATCATTTCACAGGTGGTGAAGCAGGTCTGCAGGTGTCTATCTTTCTCTCCCCCTTTGTCTTCCCCTCCTCTCTCCATTTCTCTCTGTCCTGTCTAACAACGATGATATCAATAACAACAACAATAACTACAACAACAATAAAAAATGAGGGCAAAAAAAGAAAAATAAATTTAAAATAATAATAAAGAACGTAAAGGGAAAACACAAAGTAGAACTTGGACTGGAGTTGGTGTATCACACCAAGGTAAAAGACTTTGGGGTGAAGGAAGGGGAATGTTCAGGTCTGGGAACATGATGGCGGAGGAGGAAGGACCTAGATGGGGGGTTAGAGTTTTATGTGGAAAACTAAGAAATGTTACACATGTAGCAACTACTGTATTTTACTACTAACTAAGTCATTAATTAACTAAGTCATATTTTACTACTACTAAGTCATTAATCCCCCCAATAAAGAAAAAAACATTATGCTCTCTCCCCAGCTCTAGTCACTACTTTTTTTTTCCATTTGTGCCGGGTTTGCATTGCGGAAGAGAGACCAGGAACTCGCGGTGGTGTGGTAATACAATTCTTTATTCATGCGGGAGCCCCAGAGTCAGGTGTGAGCACAGCGGGTTAAGCCACGTGGCACCAAATCACAATGGCCACCTCCCATTCTGCATGCCAGCCCTTCTCCAGGTCGGGATGTGGGAAATAAAAGAGAGCGAAACCAGAAACAGAAGTGGCTTTATAGGATAAAACCGGAAGTGGCAAGTCGGAAAAGGAAATGGCTAGGAAAAGGGGGTGAAGAAAGGAAAAAGGCACACTGGGAACTTTCTTAGCAACTGTTGCTATTGTTTTAGCTAGTGGGATTAATTAATACCCTGCAGGCAGGGAGGGTCTCAAGGTAGAAAGAAGATAGATCAAAGGAATGGGTGGGGAATCTTTCAGGTGAAACAATGGTTATGTAAATAGGCCATAGTATCAGCAATGGAGCAGAGGGGCTGGCTTTTGACTTTATTCTTTTTTTAAAATTTTTTTTATTTAGAAAAAATAAAACACTGACAAAACCATAGCATAAGAGGGGTACAACTCCACACCAGAACTCCATATCCCATGCCATCCCCTGATAGTTTTCCTATTCTTTTACCCTCTGGGAGTATGGGTCATTATGGGATGCAGAAGGTGGAAGGTCTGACTTCTGTAATTGCTTCCCTGCTGAACATGGACATTGACAGGTCGATCCATACTCCTAGCCTGTCTCTTTCCCTAATGGGGCAGTGCTCTGGGAAAGTGGGACTCCAGGACATACTGGTGGGGTCCTCTGCCCTGGGAAGTCCAGTTGGCATCATGTTAGCATCTGGAACCTGGTGGCTGAAAAGAGAGTTAATATATAAAGCCAAACAAATTGTTGGCTAATCATGAACCTAAAGGCTAGAATATTGCAGATGAAGATTTGGGGTCTCCATTTTGAAGATAGCTAGTAGGCCTATTTAGTTATATTCCTTAGAGCCCATAACTATACTAGTTTTTTCCTGAGCTTGACCTCTGATATGAAGGTGAACACAAGTTATTGTCTGGGGAGATGATGTCATGGCTGGATAAAGGGATAGAAAGCTGGATCAGGGAAGAGAGTAGCTCCCAAATATGGGAAAGGTGTATAAATATTGTTGACTGTAGACCTAATCGATTTGATCTGGGGCCTGTATTCAGCTTAGGAGCCTTTGTAACCTCTGCATCCCTGTAAATCTGAGTTCACATTCTGTGGTCATGAGTAGCAACGTTCCAAGCTGCCCTACTTTCAGGACCCATCTTCCTCAGGTGGTAGATATAGTATGTTTTCAAGCCTTCCTTCAAGAGGATAGAACATTCTCTACCGTTGTTGATCCACATTGAGAGCAAGCACCTATGGGGGCCCACAAAGGGGTCTATTGTGTTGTTTTTGATGGAGATGACCAGTGAAAATGGAGAGAGGCATCTATTTGAGGTCTGGGCCCATCATGTCTGTGTGGGAATCTCAGGACTCCCTGACTAGGGCCCCACAGTCACTACTCCTTAAAGCTTATGCCTTGAGAAAATTCAGAGTGCAGAAAGATCACAATGAGAATAGAACAGATATTTATACCCTCAGATTAGAAAAAGATTATCCAAGGTATTTGGTTGGAGACCAGACTATTCACAGGATTAAGCAAAACAAAGGAGACGTCTGTGGAGTTGAAGATAGACTTTACACCTGAAAGGACAGTCTGCTCAGGAGTTAGTCAGCATCTTTAATCTCTACCTCTGTGAGCACCAAGCATCATATGGGCTGAGGGATTCTCTGGGTATTCTTTCTCTAACTTCTAGACACAATTTTGGCTGAAATTAACATGTCTGTCTAAAGGTAGCTCAACAATGGAAACAGAGTCATCTCATATGTAATCTTAAGAAAGAAGTCAGTCACATTTTAAAAATCATTTTACTGAGGGCTGGGTGGTAGCACACCTGGATGAGATGTAACAATGAGCAAGGACCCGGGTTTAAGCCCCTAGTTCCCGTATGCAAAAGGAAAACTTCATAGGTGGTAAAGCAGTGTCGCAGGTGTCTCTCTCCCTGTCTATATCCCCTTTCCTCTCAATTTCTAGCTGTCTTTATCAAATAATTAAAGATAATTGACATTTTTAAATAAAAAACAACACCAGTGAACAACAGTTGGTTACATGTGTATCCTTAAAGGAAATAGAAATAAGCATCCCAAAAAGAATTTTGGTCTATACTCCCAGAAGGATAAAGAATAGGGAAGCTTCCAGTGGAGGGGATGGGACACGGAACTCTGGTGGTAGGAACTATATGGAATTATACTCCTGTTATTTTATAATCTTATTAATCATTATTAAATCACTAACAAAAATCAATAAAATTATTGTCAGAAAGTTAATAATTTATAGTACAGTTGATGACACATGGGTACAATTTCTCTTCTCCCCATAATAGGTGTCTGCAGAACACCTCACGGCCCTCTTAGGTCCCTTTCCACCATGGTGCATCAGGTCCTGACACCCTTTCTGCTCCCTTTCCCTTCTTCCCTGGGGCTATCTCAGAAGATTGAAGTTGTTCTTACATTTGTTACGTCAGAGATGCAACATGGTTGTTCAACATCACAATCTCATCCAACTGCACCCAGCAGGTGCCAGTTGGTGGCACACCTGGTTGAGTGCACATGTTATAGTATACGAGGACCTGGGTTCAAGCCTCTGGTCCCCACCTGCAGGCAGAAAATTTTGTGAGTGGTCAAGCAGTGTTGCAGGTGTTGCCCTGTCTCTCACCCTCTCTATCACCCCCTCCCCACTTGATTTCTAGTTGTCACTATTCAGTAAATAAAGATAATAAAAAAAGTTACAACTGCTCCCAACAATAGAACTAAAGGAGACTAAGAAGAAAAGTTCTTGTACACAATTCTTCTTCTTCTCCTCCTCCTCCTTCACCTTCACCTTCTTCTCCTATTTATTTATTAATAACTATTAATAAATAATAATTACTATTTTTTTTTATTTTTAACTAGAGCACTGCTCAGCTCTGGCTTATTGTGGGACAGGAGACTGAACCTGGGACTTGGGAGCCTCAGGCATGAGAGTGTCTTTGCATGACCATTATGCTATTTCCCCTGCCCTGCACATTTCTTTTCATCAGTAAGAAAAATTTTTCCTAGGCACTCTCCAGTTGACTTTCCCTTATATTTCCTGGCTCATGTGCCCTACTCTAGCTGCAGTAGAAGCTGGGAATATCAGGCACATTCAGTCTCTCTTGTGGGAGGTAAGATCTTACAATGTGGTATGAAGGGAAAATAAGTATGAGCCACTCTGGAGAGAAACAGTCACCATTGTGTGCCACTACCTCTCTGAGAGCAGATCATCTGCTATTCATTAATCATCCACCAAACACCATCAAATGGATGACATATATGCTCAAGAGATGGTCTCTTTCTGGGGCCAGGTGATGGTGCACCTGGTTGAGTGAGTTACAACACACAAGGATCTGGGTTCAAGCTCCCAGTCCCCACCTGCAGGGGGAAAGCTTTCAAGTGGTGAATCAGGGCTGCAGGTGACTCTCTGCTTCTCTTCCTTTCTGTCTCCCCCTTCCCTCTCAATCTCTGTCTGTCCAATAAATAAATAAATAAATAAATATAATAATAATACATTTTTTCTCAAAAAGAGTTGGTCTTTTTCTGATTTTTAAAAATCTTTTTATTTATTTATTATTGGGTAGAGACAGAAATTGAGAATAGGGAGAGAGGGAAAGAGTCAGAGACATATCTGCAGTCCTGCTTCACAGCTTTCCCCCTGCAGGTGGGAACTAGGGCTTTGAACCTGGGTCCTTGCACACAGTAATGTATGCACTTAACCAGATGCACCACCACGTGGCTCCTCTTATTTACTTTTTAATGTTCCAAGACATTCACATAGCCTTCTTGAGTCGAAGTAGTCTGTACATAACTATCGAGGTGATACTATAGGGAAGAAAAATGCTTCACACTTGTACCCAGTATCCTGAGTGAAGGATTTTTTATTATTAATTTTTTATTAATAGTTTGTTACAAGATTGTAAGATTAGAATGTATACTTCCACACCACATCCACCACCGAAGTCCTATATTCTCACTCTCTCAAAGATAACCACCAGAGTCCTCAAAAGTCTTATCGTTTGCTTGCTTCTGTTTTGTTTTGACTCTTTTTTTTTTTTTTGGCAAGTTCATGTAAATCAGATCTTTATATTCTTCCTATGAGTGAAACCCTCTGGTAGTTGTCTTTCATCTCTTTATTTATTTTGCTAAGTATAATTGCCTCCAGTTCTATCCATTTTGTCCCAAAGAACACAATATTTATTGATTGCAGAGTAGTATTCCCTGGACTATACATCCCATAACTTCTTAGCCAGCCATCTGATGATGTGCATCTAGGCTGCTTCCTGAGTGAAGGATTTGTTAAGGATTCAACACCTTGTAGTCCTTCAAGCCCTGACACAGGTTTTTTGTTTGTTTGTTTGTTTTTTTGTTTTCTACCCAGATCCCACTAGTAAGAAAACCATTGTTAGTAAAGCACTGAAGGTTCAGAATTAGCTGCTTTAACCCTACAATGGTCACTAGCAAAATATTGTGAGAAATGAGAATTCAGAAATGAAGTTTTCTCCAATGTTTGTTGTATTTCTAATTACCAATCTAAGTAGATTATCTTCAGGAATACTAGGAATTAGAAATAGAACTTGATTCTGAGACATGCTAGTAGGTGGGATTAATTTCAGTAGCAAATAAGGCAAGATAGGATTTTGCTTTTTCTGTTTAGGATTCAGTTTCTTTTTTTTAATATTTACTTTATTCCCTTTTGTTGCCCTTGTTTTATTGTTGTGGTTATTATTGTTGCTGGTTGTTGGATAGGACAGAGAGAAATGGAGAGAGGAGGGGAGATAGAGAGGGAGAGAGAAAGACAGACACCTGCAAACCTGCTTCACTGCCTGTGAAGCAACTCCCCTGCAGGTGAGGAGCCAGGGACTTGAACTGGGATCCTTAGGCCAGTCCTTGCACTTTACGCCATCTGCGCTTAACCCACTGCACTACCACCCGACTCCCAGGATTCACTGTTTCTTAGAACCAACCAGTGGAAAAAATTGCTTCTATAGTGAAAATAGGCTTAAATAATGTGATCATTTATACCTTGTTCTACATCCTTTTCTATTCAAAAGAAATAACCCGAACATGTGCGTTTAAAAAAAAAATAGCCCAGACACTTGGATAATTAAGCACACTAAGTGAAAGTGCATTAGATAATTGGAAACAGAAGAGAAAATAGAACACACACACACACACACACACACACATCACAACAAACTGCAATACACACAATGTAATGTGTTAAAAATAGTTGTGTGAGATTGTGAATTATTTAAAATGTTGGATTCTATGGAAAACAGAAATGGAAAATAACCAGATTAATTTGTCTTTGGATGTGCAATAGATCACTTACCTCTCAGGGTAATTGAGCCATTGGGGGGCAGAATATAAAAAGAGATGACATACTTCAGTCTCCTAGTTTAAAAATACATCATATATATTCATCTCAAAAATGTTTTTTTACTAAGCATTTTATTTCATATTTTAATTTAATTAGTTGACTTTTTTTTGCCACTATGGTTATCTCTAGGGCTCTATGTCTGTACGATGAAGAGAAAGATGAAGAGGCAGGCAAAGAGGAGAGATACCTGCAGCACTGCTCTACTTTTCACGAAGCTTCCCCACCCCTTGCAGGTGGGAACTAGGGATTTGAACCTGGGTTTTCATACATGGTAACATTTGTGCTCAACTAGGTGCACCACCTCCCAAAGCCACTTGCTAAACATTGTCTACGTGAAGAATCAACAGTTACCTAGGTCTACAAGGTTAAATAGAACTACATTGTTGCACAATAAAGATAAATTGTTCTGTTTAGGCACTACTTCAGAAAAGTCAACTTCTAAGTTCTTTTCGTCTATAAGATAAAGACTTCTTTCCTGAACTGGGAACACAAGTTCCTAGCCAGGCCCAGGCAACAATAGTAAAAGGTGGTGGTTATGCATATTTATATTCAACAAGACTCTGCCACAGTGAATTTCAGTCCATGAAATACTAAGCACATGAAGGTTTTTGTTGTTGTTGTTGTTTGTTTGTTTTTTCCTGTCTGCCACATTAAAAAAAAAAAGATTTAACTTCTATCGATATGATATTGACAAATCTCAAATATCAGAATCATCAGATTCTTTGATATTTTGTAATAGGGCATCTAGACTAAAATAAATTATCTGGGAGTCAGGCTGTAGCGCAGCGGGTTAAGCGCAGGTGGCTCAAAGTGCAAGGACTGGCATAAGGATCCCGGTTCAAGCCCCGGCTCCCCACCTGCAAGGGAGTCCCTTCACAAGTGGTGAAGCAGGTCTGCAGTTGTCTATCTTTATCTCCCTCTCTCTGTCTTCCCCCTCCTCTCTCCATTTCTTTCTGTCCTATCCAACAACAACGACAACAATAATAACTATAACAATAAAACAACAAGGGCAACAAAAGGGAATAAATAAATATTTTTTTAAAATTAAAAATAAATAAATAAATAAATTATCTACAGATCCTGAAGCTGCTGGGTAATTCCTCTAGTTACCAAGGAAAGGTGTACTTTCAAACTCAGGAAAGCCTCTCCAGTGCCTCAGGAGAGATTCTTGACCTCACTAATGAGCTTGTAGAGCACACCAGCATTAAGAATTTCTTTTAATTCTGCTTTTCAAAGACTAATTTATTGGGAAGTGAGGAGAATAAATCTGCACTCCCTGATTGGTTGTTTTTGTTTATTTTCCATTCATTGCTTAACTATCCAGTACTTCTGTTAGTACACAAAAGAAAAGCCTCAAGGCTTGCAGAACAACTTTACAAAATTAGGAGCAAAATGAATTAAATCAGTGTTCTTCAAATTTGTGGAGCCACAAGCCATGGCCAAAAAATACACTTAACATCACAAAACAGTATTTACTCTTACAATGTATGGAGTGTGGTCACTTTTATTTATTTATTTATTTATTTTTATTTTTCAGTACTAGGGACTTGTATATGTATGCAATGTTATGCTTCTGAGTGATTTTTTTTTTTTTTGCACTTTTGTTTTCAGGTATATATTTTGCCCTAATTTATAGATACATCTACGTATGCCCTATCTCATGAGATCTGGTCTATATTTAGGTTTTGGAACTTTGTTAGGAAGTGAACCACCTAAAATGGAATTAGAGAATCCTATGAGAAAGGAAAGGTCTCACCCGAGTAATGAGGCTGAAGGGTTGACATTCCATGCCTGATGTCTCTGGACATAGTCCAAACTGAAGTGTGCTGAGGTGGTATACATTGCATTGATTAGGTTGGGATCAGTAGATACAGTATCATTTGGTATGAATTGAGAGAAGCCTGCAGGAAAGTGAGCCCCACCCTAGAGGTTCCAGGACTGGGGAAATACAGGATTTATAGAGGAAGTGGGAGGTTCCCGCTGGATTTTTTTTTTCCATTCTATTGATTAATACTGGTAGAGGGACACACACACACACACACACACACACACACACACCACAACACTGCTCCATTATTTGTGAAGCTTCTTTGATCCTCCCAGTTGATGCCAGGGCTCACATCTGAAGTTTGACCTGCTATACAGCATAGGGCACATACTACCAGTGAGCATGGGCCATATGCTTAAGTTTTGCTCTTTTACTCTATTCTTCTCTGTCCTTTCCCATTTTCTTCCTTTGGCCATCTCCTGCCCCAGGACCTGGGCAGACCATTCAAGCCTAGTCCTTTTGTGGTCTGCTTTCAAGGGGACTATGAGGTTGTTTTTTTTTTCCTCTCTCTGCATTTTAATAGCATTGAGTAGTCACATATCCTAATATTCTTGTTCAACTTGCTTTTTTATGTACCATCTGCAATAATTAACTATCACTTATGGAGGATGTACACCCCCCCCCATGCTAAGCACATTCTAGCTACATGATTTAGGAGGATTTATTGAAACATAAGTTAAACTGAGACTAAGTTATTTTCTAGACTTACATCAATATAACTCTGTCACTCCTTTAATTTTTTATTTATAAAAAGGAAACATTGACAAAACCATAGGAGGGGTACAACTCCACACAATTCCCACCACCAGCTCTGTATCCCATCCCCTCTTCTGATAGCTTTCCTATTATTTATCCCTCTGGGAGTATGGACCCAGGGTCATTACGGGGTTCAGAAGGTGGGAGGTCTGACTTCTGTAATTGCTTCCCACTGATCATGGGCATTGGCAAGTTGATCCATACTCCCAGCCCGTCTCTTTCTTTCCCTAGTGGGGCAGGACTCTGGGGAAATGGGGCTCCAGGACACAGTGGGGTCCATGACAGGTGGGGTCATCTGTCCAGGGAAGTCTGGTTGGCATCATGCTAGCATCTGGAACCTGGTGGCTAAACAGAGAGTTAACATACAAAGCCAAACAAATTGTTGATTAATCATGAACCTAAAGGCTAGAATAGTACAGATGAAGAGTTGGGCGGTCACCATTCTGTAGATAGCTGGTAGGCATATTTTAGTTATATTCTAAAGGGCCCGTGACTATACTATTTTTTTTTCCCTAAGCATGAAATCTGATAAGCAGGTGGACCAACTTATTGTCAGGGGAGATGATGTCATGGCTGCATAAAGGACCAGAAAGCTGGATCAGGGAAGAGAGTAGCTCCCAAATATGAGAAAGGTGTATAAATATTATTGACTGTAAATCCCACTGATTTGATCTAATCTGGGGCCCATATTCAGCTTAGGAGCCTATGTGACCTCTGCGTCCCTGTAGATCTGAGTTCACATTCTGTGGTCATAAGTAGGAATGTTCCAAGCTGCCCCAATTTCAGGACCCATTTTCCTCAGGTGGAGCATAGAGTATGTTGTCCAGCCTCCGTTCAGAAGATGGAACATTCTCTACTGTTGTTGACCCATGGCGCAGGCGCTGCCATATGAGCTGCTTGACATGGTACCAACTTCACAGGAAGTTCAGCATGGCTGGACTCTTTAGGCCAAACTGAAACCATCTTGCCTTTTGTCATGTATAGGGTTTGGGATTAAGCTCTGTGTGGTCTTAATAATCTTTATCTATGGCCAGGCTCAGAGCCTGATCAATAACAAAAATAATGATAAAACCTGCAGTGCACTCTGTAAGATTGATCATAATGGAACAAGCAATATCAGTGATGCAGAATTTTTTTAGAAGACCCCAAGAGGAAGAAATGTTTCCCTTTATCTACACTGCTTCCTTTAGTACTCCCACTAAAATACAGGGTAAGATTGGTGCTTCACACAGTGGAGGGGCCACCTTACATAGCATAATTAATAAATGGAAAGTTATGGTACTCGCCTAGATATAATCGGTCTTTTAATCTACCACCCACCACTATGCTTCCACTTCCTTATGCAGGAATAGTACACGAGAAACTAGGTCACATAGTGAGCATACAAGAAAGATGGATTCCAGTTAGAGAGCTTAACTTTATTGAGAGGCTGGCCAGGTCAGCACCACCTTGGTGCCTGTTGGTATGCATGAGACCCCTTCTGTTTCATTTGGTTTAAATCCCCCCTGCTTAACACTATTCTATTTACATAACCACTTCATTCTATTTATATAACCGCTGTTAACAAGTACCTCCCTCCAGGGCATTGGTTCAATCCCCACTGTTTCATGATATGTTTTTGCTCCACCCCCCCTCCTTGTCACACCCTGATCCTCTCCTTGTCACACTCTGATTGTCACCAGTCACTTTTCTCTCCACCCTCTCTATGTCACACCCTGTTTCCACCCTACTTGGCAAGTATATATAAAGACAGCATTGTGAGTTTTAGAGTACTTTACCTTGAGTTTAGCTTAGCTCGGCTTAGATTGTGCTGAGTCCTGCATGAATAAAGAGATACTGCCTACAGCTCAACTATGAGTCCCTGGTCGTCTGTTACCCGCCCGTGAAGCCAGCCCGGAGAAAACAACATAACCCTTCGAAAACAACAGGTGCCTTCTCAGTAAAGAACAAAACAAAACTCCTTGATCAAACAATGGAACAGATTTTATGAAAAACGGGCTGTTCAATTTGTTTAAGGCCCCTAGAAACATAACAAGCTTGAATTTTCTATGAACCATGGCTTCTGATGCACAGGGACAAGAGGATGGCATAAACATGCAGGTAGAATATTAATCTTAATCAATAGGACATTTGCCTAGCACACTGGTACAGGAATAACAAAAGACATAGAAACTATAATGTTTAATCTTATTGCCATCCCAGGTGATCTCCCTTGATATTCCTAGTTGACTAAAGAGAGGAGAGGAGAAGAAAGGACAGAGGAGAGGAGAGGAGAGGAGAGAAGGGGAGAGGGGAGGGGAGGGGAGGGGAGGAGAGGGGAGGGGAGAGGGGAAGGGAAGGGAGAAGGGAGGGGAGAGGAGAGGAGAGGAGAGGAGAGGAGAGGAGAGGAGAGGAGAGGAGAGGAGAGGAACGCAGCCACTGCTACTATGCTAATCCACAAAAAGCTATGTGGAGTTCTAAATAGTAGGAGATGACATTGAATACTGTTTGAAGCATAAACTGAAAAACAGAACAAATTTAGATTTGAGGTGAGTTTATAAAAGCATCAAACAGAAGACTCAGTTCCATCAGGTACTTGAACCCAGGGAACAGTGGTGGTACACCCAGTTAAGTGCACACATTACCATGTGCAAGGACCTGGGTTCAAGCTCCTGCTCTCCACCTGCAGGGGGAAAGCTTCATGAGTGGTGAAACAGGTCTAGAGGTGACTATCTTTCTCTCTCCCTCTCTATCTCCTCTCTACTCTAAATTTCTCTGTCTCTATCAATAATAGGAAGGAAGGAAGGAAGGAAGGGAGGGAGGGAGGGAGGGAGGGAGGGAGGGAAGGAAAGGGGAAATTGGACACTGGGCGTGGTGGATTTGTAGTGCTGGCACCAAGCCCCAGCAATAATCCTGGAGGCAATAAAAAATAAAGAAAAAGAAAGAAAACAGATCCAAAGACTGAATCTTCTGTGAGGATTTTATGTTACCTGTATACTTGAGAGGATGTTATAGTAAATATTTTTAGGAATTATTCAAAATTGAGTGAGTCAGACAACACCTTTCCTGGTGTTATCTATATGCTGAGGCAGCCAAGTAACATGAACTTTTCCTTTTTCTTCTGTCCATCCTGTTAATCTTTTCTTCTGGGCCCTGAGAGTCAGGCATGATGGACTGTTTGTTCTTTGTACATCCTTGATAGTTAATGAATATCATGTCTCAGATCACTGTCCCCCTGTTCCTTCAGAGACAGGTTTGGGGGTGTTGCTTCTTCACAGACCAGGCTGGCTATGATTGGCTTACACTTATTTCCAAAAAAGATTTTTTGATTTCCAGCCAAATTCATGGTCCCTTCAGGAGATGGATGTTTTGACTTTAGAGAGGGGAACAATCATCATCTGTCCAGTTTGAGTAAAATATATTATAAAAGAAGGGAAATACATTCAAGAAGTATGGAAATGTACCAGCCATATGATTTCACCTTTTAAAATCATATCTGTTCATGCTTCCTATGTGTTAGTCTCATACAGAAAGCTAGTCATATTTTCTTTTTTTTTCTCTACCTTTTAAAAAATTTTTATTTAAGAAAGGATTAATTAACAAAACCATAGGGTAGGAGGGGTACAACTCCACACAATTCCCACCACCCAATCTCCATATCCCAACCCCTCCCCCGATATCTTTCCCATTCTCTATCCCTCTGGGAGCATGGACCCAGGGTCATTGAGGGTTGCAGAAGGTAGAAGGTCTGGCTTCTGTAATTGCTTCCCCGCTGAACATGGGTGTTGACTGGTCGGTCCATGCTCCCAGTCTGCCTCTCTCTTTCCCTAGTAGGGTGTGTCTCTGGGGAAGCTGAGCTCCAGGACACATTGATGGGGTCTTCAATCCAGGGAAGCCTGGCTAGCATCCTGATGGCATCTGGAACCTGGTGATTGAAAAGAGAGTTAACATACAAAGCCAAACAAATTGTTGAGCAATCATGGACCCAAAGCTTGGAGTAGTGGAGAGGAAGTGTTAGGGAGGTACTCACTGCGAACTCTAGTGTACTTCTGCTTTCAGGTATATATTTTGCAGTAGTTTATGGATACGTGTGAACATAAGCTCTCTCTCACAGAAACTGGTGTATATCTAGGTTTTGGGACTTTGTTAGAAAGTGAACCACCTGACATGAAATTAGAGTGTACTATAAAAGGAAAGGTCTCACCTGAGTAATGAAGCTGAAGGGTGTCATTCCACACGTGAAGTCTCTGGACACAGTCTGAGGTGAAGCATGTTGAGGTGGCAATCATTGCGTTGGTTAGGTTGTGGTTAGTGGATGCAATATTAAATGATATGGATTGGGAGAGGCATATGGGAAAGTGGGCCCTATCCAAGAGTTTCAGGACTGGGGAAGTAGGGGCTCTATAGTGGAGATGTGAGGTTCCTGCTGTCTTAGGGTTCAAAAAGACGATCGATAGTTAATGTTATCATTACATTATTTGGTAATTGGGTTAACTTTGAAAAGTCCTTTTGTTATGGTTTGCTGTACAGTATCCAGTATCTTGTATATAGCTGTGCTATTGGATGCTTCAAATCTACTTGGTCTAGGCTTTTGAGAGAGTCCGCATATCAAATACACAGCCTATATATTAAAAAGATTCAGTTTGTGTTTTGAAAAACTTTGAGACATACAATTGATTTTCCCCCTCATATTAATTAACTAGTGATTTATATGTCTACATTTTGCTAGGAGTGTACATAAACACCATCCCCACCACCAAAAGACTGTGACCCATCCCTCCCACCCACTCCCACCCCCCACTGGCCCAGGAAGCTGCATGTCTACCCCTCACCACAGGGCTTTTACTTTGGTGCCCTACTTACAGTTTGGTCAGGTCCTGCTTTTGGTTTCCCTTTCAGATCTTCTTACTCAACTTCTGTTGATGAGTGGGATCATCCCATACTCATCTTTATCCTTCTGACTTAGCTCACTTAACATAATTCCTTCTAGCTCTGTCCAAGATGGGTCAGAGAAGGTGGGTTCATTGTTCTTGATAGCTGCATAGTATTCCATTGTGTATATATACCACAGCTTTCTCAGCCACTCATCTGTTGTTGGGCACCTGGATTGCTTCCAGGTTTTAGCTATTATGAATTGTGCTGCTATGAACATAGGAGTACACACCTCTTTTTGGTTGGGTGTTATGGAGCCTTGAATGAAAAATTTGATCTCTTATCTGGTGAGCTGTTTATATGTTAGCTGGAGTACTTCCTGAAAGAGTATTATGAATTCTTATTCTAGGGGTCAGGCAGTGGTGCATCTGGTTAGGCATGCACATTACAGTTCTCAAGGATGCAGGTTCAAGCCCCTGGTCCCCACTTGCAGGGGGAAAGCTTAAAGAGTAGTGAAGCAGGGCTGTAGGTATTTCTGTTGTTCTGTGAAATGCATTTCCTTGAACAACAGAGGTTTGAATTGAACAGGTCCACTTATATGCAACTGTTTTCAATAAATACAGTACACTCCTATAAATGTATTTGTCTTCCTTGTAATTTTTTCAATATTACCTTTTCTCTAGCCTACTATTTTTGTAAGAGTATGATATATAGAGCACATAACATATCATTCTGATAACAGCAACCCAGGAGGTGGCACAGTGGATAAGTGTTAAATTCTCAAGCATGTGGTTCTGAGTTCACTCTCCAGCATCACATATGCCAGAGTGGTATTCTGGTTCTCAATCTCTCTCTCTCTCATTAACAATTATTCTCTAAAAGCATTAATAGACTGCATAATACAGTTTCCAGTCAACTGTAGGCTAGTAATTAAATTAAAATTTTTTTTATCTATATTTATTTACTACTGAATAGAAACAGAGAGAAATTAAGAGAGGAGGGTGAGCTAAAGAAGGAGAGATACCTGCAGCCCTGCTTCAGGACTTGAAAAGCTTCACCCCTACAGGTGGGGACCAGGGGCTTGAATCTGGGTCCTTGTGCACTTAACCATGTGTGCCACCACCTGCCCTCCTAGGATTCTTCTTCTTTTTCTTCTCCTTCTCCTCCTTCTTCTTCGTCATCTTCTTCTCCTCCTCCTCCTCCTCCTCCTCCTCCTCCTCCTCCTTCTCCTTCTCTCTCTCTCTCTCTCAACTTTATTATGCCAGAGCACCACTGAGCTCTAGATTATGGTGGTGCTAGGAATTGAACCTGGGACTTTGAATCCTCAGGCATGAACGTCTCTTTACATCACCATTATGCTCTTTCCCCCCAGCTAATTTTCTAGGACCAGAGAAGTGGCATAGTGTTATGCAAAAGATTTTCATGCTTAAAGCTCTGAGGTCCCATGTTCAATGTTTGGCACAATCAAAAGTGGAGCTGTTCTCTGTTAAAAATGAATGAACAAATAAATAAATATTTTTTAAAAAGTAAATCAACCACAGACTAGTAATTACAATTTGGGAAAATTAAGCATGTGCATATGTGTGATTAAATTTATCATATATATATATACTTGGTGTGGTGGTTTAGTGGTCTAATACCTGCCTTGCATGTCTGAGGCCCTGACTTCTATCTCTGGCACTACATTAAAAACAGTTACAGGTATGAGAAGTAGCATAATGGTTACATGAAAGACTTCCAGGCCTGACGCTCTGAAGTTACGGTTTCAGTCCTCCACAATGCCATAATCCAGAGCTGTTTAGTACTCTGACATAAATAAATAGATAGATAAGTAAATAAGTTAAACTGAGGTTTTTTATTTTGCAGAGGTGTCTATTTTTCTCTCTCTTCCTACTTTCCCTCCCCTCTCAGTTTCTCTCTATCCTGCCATCCTGGAGTTGACCTGCAGTGTGGCTTCCCCGTGGCATTCTATCAGGTCAATAAGGTGCTAGTGGTGGCCCTGTGCAGGCTGTTGCCCATTGCTGCTCTGGGACTTGGTATCTGGACCATGGTCTGGATTAAGGTAGGTAATGTCATTTGTTATGTCTAATTCAGAGTGAGGGAAGGCACTGAGTGTCTGTCCTTGCTCCCAGACATACCAATACGGGAAATGTCCATTATGACATATAAAATAGCCAACAGATGATTCACATTGGTCATATATACGTGCATGTGTGGGAGGGGGGTGGAGGAGGCAAGTTGGCTAGTGCTTGAATTGACTTATTTGTGCTCTTTTAATATCTGAATGAATGGATAGTAATCATTAAAATCACTAATACCATTTTGGGATTGTTCAGCTAAGGCCAAGAGAAGTAAAAATAATGATAATAATTATAGACATAGTATATAATTATGGACATAGTACAGGTAATCTACCATGCAAAAATTAATTTCATTTCAAAGAGAAAGTTTAGAAATGTTCCCACTAGAATCATAAGTAAAATGGGTTTAAAAGTTTGCACCAGAAGTTCCCGTTTTACTTTTAACTTTTTTATTATCTTAATTTATTGGCTAGAGACAGCCAGAAATCAAGAAGGAAGGGGGGGAGAGAGAGACAGAGACAGAGAGCCCTGCAGCCCTGCTCCACCATTCATGAGGCTTTTCCCCCTGCATGTGGAGACCAGGGGCTTGCACCCAGGTCCTTGAACATAGTAATATGTGCTCAACCAGATGTACCACCATCTGGCTCTAGTTCCCATTTTCCATGTGTAGAAAAAAAAACTACTCAAAAATTTAGATCCTTTAGAAAATATTTTTGTTATTCAACAAATATTTATGGGTTGTCTGCTGTGTGTTAGAGCTGACACTAGGGAAAGGTGGATAAGACAATAAGGTTAAAGAAGAATCCCCAGGAAGAGGGAGATAGATAGGGAGAAAAAGAGAAGAAAAAAAATCCCCAGAATCTCAATACCACAGACTTTCAAAAATGCTAACAGCAATTCCTGCAGACTAAGCAGCTTCTTCATAAAGTCATTCTGCCCTGGATGTATTGTTTCCTTTTGTAACAACTGGGGAATGTTTCTAATGAAGTAGAGTGGATAAAGGTGGTTGGTACATGATTCTACGAAAGACTTTCATGCCTGAGACAGACAGGCTCTTTCTGAGCAGCTACAGATTTAAGACTGTATTCCCCACCCCCACCTCTTACTCCACCCCCTCCAGCACCCCGAGCACATTGGGAAGTCCAAATGAGGAGTTCAGGTGTTTGAAATAGGGAGCTAAGTGGGTCCTTTTGACTGATACCTGATTTCAGCTTTCCCAGGAGAGGGAAGTGAGGCTTTGGTCTACCTTAGAGCAGCAGACTTTGAAATAGCTGACCCCAGAAGAAACTGCTGCCTGGTCACAGATACATGGCATAGGGTGAGTGGGAATCTTACCACAGGAGTCTACAGGCTTGTGAGACTCAGAACTTCCCTCCTCCGCCACCAACTATGTTTCTGAGGATCTTGTGAACTGCAGGACTGAACACATTCCACCAACGCATTTAGACCCGCCCCCTCCCGCGCCGCCCCCGCCCCCTTCTCCCCCCGCCACCACCCGACCCCCCCCTTCTCCTGACTTGTCTGCAGCCTTGATCACCACCAGCACCAGCAGGTTAGAATCAGGCTCTGGGTGGATTTCTGGGTCTGGAGAGTGCTGTGGGGGTGTTTTTCCTGTGTGGAGGTCCAAAGGTTCCTAATTGAGCAAGTGGGTGAGAATTACAACTGAGGGTTTGGGGTGGTGCTCCAGAGGTCTCTGGGGTTGGGACTCCTGTGTGGGTCTGTGTTGGGGACTATTGGGAATTTCCCGTTCCTTGCTGAATGGTGTTTGTTTGTTTATTGTTTTGATAGTTTTTATTGCTATTGATTTATGGTGGGTTACAAAATGAGAAGATGTCAAGGGTACACACACACACACACACACACACACACACACACACACACACACACACGCTGTGTATAAGTCACACACCTTCCACCAATGTCCTGTGCCTGACCCCCTCCTTAAAGCCACAGAGTTCTCACACACTCTAAGAGACAGTCTGGTTGTCTTTTTGTTGTGAAACTGTATGCTCTGGTCATATAAGTTCCTTATAGCCTATACTATCTAGCTTGTCTTTCACTTCTTATTAGGTAGTCATCTCTGGTTCTCTCCATTTTTCTTTCCAATGATATAGTCTTGTCTTTTTAAATTGCAGGGTAGTATTCTATCATATCTTTGCTGGTTTTATTTTTATTTCTTTCTTTAATATTTTTATTTATATATTATTGGATAGCGACAGAAATTGATAGGGGAGAGGGAGGGATAGAAAAGAAAAGAGACAGAGAGACACCTACAGCCCCCTGCTCCACCATTTATGAAGCTTTCCACCCTGCAGGTGAGGACTAAGGGCTTGATTCTGGGTCCTTGTGCACTAGAATGTGTGCTTAACTGGGCGCACCACCACCTGGCCTCTTATTTTTATTTCAATAGAGACAGGCAGAGAGGTAGATGACTGATAGATAGATAGATGATAGATAGATAGATAGATAGATAGATAGATAAGGACTAGCACAGCACTGAAGCTTTCAGTATCATGTGGTTTAGCTCAAACCCAGGTTTTACACACTGCAAAGCAGCACACTATCCGAGTGAGCTATTTCACTAGCCCCTCTTGCTAATTAAAAATGATTTTTTTCTTTTAACCAGAGCACTGCTCAGCTCTGGTTTATGGTGGTGTGGGGGGTTGAACCTGGGAATTAGAAGCCTCAGACATGAGAGTCTCTTTGCATAACCATTATGCTATCTACCCCCACCTGCACATTTTCTTATTTTATTTTATTTTATTTTATTTTATTTTATTTTATTTTATTTTATTTTATTATTTTCCCCCAACTCCTGCAAAAACAAAGTGACCGCTTATTTTTTCCACTTGTGCTTTTACCGGAGTACTGCTCAACTCTATTCTTTTTTTTATTGATAAAAAAAAAAAAAACACTGACAAAACCATAGGATAAGAGGGGTACAACTCCACACAATTCCCACCACCAGAACTCCATATCCTACCCCTCCTTTGATAGCTTTCCTATTCTTTAACCCTCTGGGAGTATAGACCCAAGGTCATTGTGGGATGCAGAAGGTGGAAGGTCTGGCTTCTATAATTGCCTACCCACTGAACATGAGCATTGACAGGTTGATCCATACTCCCAGCCTGTCACTCTCTTTCCCTGGTAGAGCAGGGCTCTGGAGAAGCAGGGCCCCAGGACATATTGGGGGGGTTGTTTGTCCAAGGAAGTCTGGTTGGCATCATGCTAGTAGCATCTGGAACCTGGTGGCTGAAAAAAGAGTAAACATATAAAGCCAAACAAATTGTTGACTAGTCATGAACCTAAAGGCTGGAATAGTGCAGATGAAGAGTTGGGGGGGGTCTCCATTTTGTAGATAGCTAGCAGGCATATTTTAATTATATTCCAAAGGGCCTGTGGCTATACTAGATTTTTTGTTTTGTTTTGTTTTGTTTTGTTTTCATGGTGCTGTGAGGGATTGAGCCTGGGACTTGAAAGCCTCAGGCATCAGCATTTATTTGTATTTGCATAACCATTATGCTAATTTCTCCACCTCAAACTTGTTCTTTTTTAAAAGTCATTGGGGGGGAGGGGAGAATGATTCACCTTGTAAAGCACCCAGGGACCCAAGTTCAACTCCTCTAGCCTTCCCTCACCTCTAATGTAACAATCCTGTTAACCCAGGAAGGTTCACAAGCAGTGCTGTGATGTCCGTGTGTTCCCCACCCCCATCTTTCTCTCACCCTCTAAAATAAATCTCCACTGGGAGTAGAGAAATCTTGCAGGCACAGAGCCCCAGTGAGAACCCTGCTGACAAAAATATATATTTGGGGAAGGGGCCCAGAACTTTGGTGGTGGAGGCAGTGGAACTGTGCTTCTATAATCTTCCAATTTTGTAAATCACTAATAACAGTAATATATATATATAATAAAATTTAAAATGTGATGTTAAAATGTACTTTTAAAAATTGGGTTTCTGGTCACTATGTATATATTTCAGTGTGTGCCCATTGAAAACTTGTTTGTTATTTTTTACTAGCGATTAATAATGGTTTACAAGTAAGATTACAGGGGTGTAGTTCCACACTGCATCTGCCACCCTTTCCCTCCATGATAACTAGCATAGTTCTCAGAAGATGTCCGAGACAGATTAGCTATTTTTTATTTTAACTTTGTGTTTCCATTCTCTATATTCTACATTTGAGCTAAACTATCCTCTTAAGTTATTTGTTATAATTACCCTAGTTCCATCCATTTTGTTCTGAAGGATACAATATTATATTTTCAATTGCAGTGGCATTCCATTAAGTCTATATACCCGAGGTGCTGCTGTTTGACTGCTTGATTTTGATAGAGTCAGAGAGGCAGAGAGTGAAAGAAACCACATCACCAAGCTTTCTTCAGTGTGCTAGTGCCTGGCTCAAATCTGATAATAAAGAAAAATAAAGAATCCATTAATAAAAACTAGCCATGCCTAAGTAAATGTTATTGTAACTCTTTTGTCAAAACTACTTAAGAGGAAACATACAGTACCTCAAGTTTAAGGGTGAATTAAACAGACAGGTTAAATGCTAGAGGTCAAGACATAGCTCATCTACTACAGGATACACTAAATACACATGCACCTGGTTTGAGCCCTGGCACCACAAGCTGGCACCTGTACTGCAGGAATCTTCACAGACAACACACATTATTTCTAATAGTTCTGTGTTATTTATTAATGCATTTAGGTTAGCAAGAAGGACCATTTTATTTACCTGCTTCTATTCTACCACTTTAAAGAATAGTTATTTATGGGGAAACCTGGCGGTGGCACACCTGGTTAAGTGCACATGTTACCCTGTGCAAGGACCCAGGTTTGAGACATCCCCCCCGTTGCTCCCTACCTGCAGTAGGGATGCTTCATGAGTGGTGAAACAAGGCTGCAGGTGTCTCTCTTTCTCTCTCCCTATGTCCCCTTCCCTTCCCATATTCTTTCTTTCCTATCCTACAAAACAGAAAGGAAAAAATGGGGAAAGGATGACCACCAGGAGCTGTGGATTTGTAGTCTTGGCATTGAGCCCAGCAGTAATCCTGGTGGCAATTAAAAACAATTATTTATGAAAGAGATAGGAGAGAAACCAAAGCACCACTCACCATGTACTTTGCCAGGGATTGAACTTAGAACTTCATGCTTAAGAATCCAACACTGTCCACTGCACCATCTCCCTGACTACTACAACACTTATTTTTTTCTCACATCACAACGTGCTTACCTTGAGTGTTTGGACTGAACCTGGGACCTTGGAGCCTCAGGCATGAAAGTCATTTGTGGCTCAAGGACCAGCGTAAGGATCCCAGTTCAAGCCCCCGGCTCCCCACCTGCAGGCGAGTCGTTTCACAAGCAGTGAAGCAGGTCTACAGGTATCTGTCTTTCTCTCCCCCTCTCTGTCTTCCCTTCCTCTCTCCATTTCTCTCTGTCCTAACAACGATGACATCAATAAAAACAACAATAACTACAACAATAATAAAAAAACAAGGGCAACAAAAGGGAAAAGAAAAAAGAAAAAGAAAGTCATTTGCAGAACCATTGTGCTGTCTCCCCAGCCCTTCACCGACCACTTGAACTCCTCTTTCTGGGAAATGGGGTCTGGTTGTGACGGTGCAGTTATATTTCCACTACTTGAACATCCTGGACCTGTTCTCGCAGGAAGAGTGGAAAAAACAAATGAAGCCTCTTTTCTGGGCCAGGTCATCTGCTGTCCTGACTCTTGGCTCCCACTCAGAGTTTTTGATGGATTTAGATGGAATGGTGACCTGGTTAATGATCTCTTGACTAGGTTTGATGGACTTAATTGTTGTTAGTTTCAGCACGTGGGTGCTTCTAGTAGGGTAAAATTTAAATAGATTCAGGTACAACACTTTCAGGAATATAATGATTTCATTCCACCAAAGTTTGTTCTGTTGTTGTTTTCTTTTTACCAGAGCATTCTGGCTTATGTGGTACCAGGGACTGAACCCAGGCCCTTTGTTTACCTCATGCTTGAAAGGCTTTTTGCATAAGGATTATGTTGTCCCCCTGCCCTGAATGTTGTTCTCATGATGTATTCTATCACATGTGTCTTGGATTCTTGTCTTTCTTGTGATTGCTAATACCACCAGGATTTTCATTGGGTCTCTGTGCCTGCATGGTGAATCTTTGGCTCCTGGTAGTCTTTTTTTTTTTTTTCCAATGTTATTTATTTATTATTGTATAGAGACAGAGAAAACTTGAGAGGGGAAGATAGAGAGTGAGAGAGATAGAGAAACAGCTGAAGCCCTGCTTCACCACTCGTGAAGCTTTTCCCCTGCAGGTGGGGACCAGGGACTTGAACCTGGACCAATTAATCACCACTTATTTAGACTGTACTATGTGCCAGGCATTGCACTGTCCATCTGTTCATTTCATGTTCTTGCAACTCTATGAAGCAGCAAGCAGAATAGCCTTGTGCAAAGAGGAGAGAGCTGACACAACCATCTACCTGCCCAAAGGAGAGGCAGAAGAAATGACTTCTTATCACACAGTCAACACACTTGCCACCTGACACTTTAAAGAAATGTTCAAGTAGAAATCATAAAATAAGGTCAGGGGTAGATAGCATAATGGTTATGTAGAGAGACTCATGCCTGAGGCTCCAAAGTCCCAGGTTCAGTTCCCTGCACCACCATAAGCCAGAGCTGAACAGTGCTCTGGTAAAAAACAAACAAAACAACAATACAAACAGTTGTCTGGGAGGTGGCACAGTGGATAAAATATTGGACTCTCAAGCATGAGGTCCTGAGTTCAAGTTCTGGCTTTTCATGTGCCAAGAATGATTGTCTAGTTATCATTCTCCCTTCCTCTCTCTTACAAATTAATTTAAAAAATAATTTTTAAGAACTATATATTTTTAAAGCTTGGTTATTAAGATAGAGATAATGAGGAGGAGGAAAAAGATCAGAACATCACTTATTTCTGGCTTTCTGGCATAAGGTGGAAGTGGGCATTGAACCTACAGCCTCAAGAATGCCAAGTCTTTACAAGAAGCTCTCTCCTCAGATAATCACTTCTCTCTCTCTCTCTCTCTCTCTCTCTCTCTCTCTCTCTCTCACACACACACACACACACACACACCATCTTTCTTTAATTGTGAGGAGATTTAAGATCTACTGTCTTTGGGGTCAGACATAGCTGACCCAGTAGAGTGCACACTTTTCTATGTATGAGAACCTGTGTTTGAGTCCCAAGCACCCCCTGGCAATACCATGTACAGGAGAAGTGTCCTGAACTGTGGGGCGGTGTTGTAGTGTGTCTCCCCTCTGCCCCCTTTCTCTCTCTCTCTTCTTTTTCTCTCTCCCTGATATTAAAAAGAAGTCCACTGTGCATTACTGTTTTAAATAGACATAAAACTCATTACAAAAAAATTCTACTGTCAGCATCTTTTGACTTTAAGATATATATATATATATATATATATATATATATATATATGACATGATAGAGTGAACCATAATATCACTGGCACATGAAGTGCCACAGATACAACTCAGGACTCCATGCTTTTAAGTTCAGAACTCTAGCCACAGTTGGGGAGACAGCCTTATGGTTCTGCACAAGACTCTCCTGCCTGAGGCTCTCAGCTCCCAGGTTCAGTCCCTTGGACTGCCATCAGCCAGAGCTAAGCAAAGCTCTAGTCTCACACTCTGTATCTTTCTCTCTGTGCCTCTGTTTCATTAAAAAAAAAAAAAAAAATCACCACTGGGCTGGGGAGATAACATAATGGATTTTCAAAAAGCCTTTCATGCCTGAGGAACTAAATGCTCCAGGTTCAGTTCCCAGCACCACTATAAGCCAGAGCTGAGCTGTGTTCTGGTTATAAAACCAATACAAGTATTAATAATTAAAATTTAAAAAATTCTAGTGATGGTGACACCTCTCTGGTTATAATTTATCATTTTTTATATTTATTTATTTATTCCCTTTTGTTGCCCTTGCTATGCTCCACCACATCCTTACAACTCCCTACAAGTGGACACCTGTTGCTTGAGGCAAGGGTGAGAATGAGGGGGTTAAATTTCCTAGTAGTACAACCAGATTAGGGAATTCCCCTAACTATGGATATATGATACCGGTAAGGGATTAGTTGGTGGGGGGTATTTGTTGCATATCCTCCCCACATTGAGACCCTGGAGGGAGGGAGCAAGGGTGCTGTCCAGCCTCGAAATTTGGTGGTCCATCATACATCATTCCAGGTAGCACACACAGGTACAGATGGTTGTTGGTGGCAAAGATATTTATCAGAGCTACTGAGTTGTCTCTTATCCTGTAAAGTCCCACAATCAATAACAGAGCAGGTATCAAACTGAATAACTACAGGATCAGTACTGCGGTGAACTGATATTGTTAGGGTCTGTGCCTGTGGTGTTAGGAAAAGGAGAAAAATCCTGGAAACGTAAAGGTATAGCATAATGAATGCTGAAAAGAATTGCACAGATAAAATAATATGACCCAACCAAGAGTATATGCTGGCCTAGTGACCAGGTTTTGGGGGCTGCACTCCCAAGACCCAAGCCAAGGATAAAGGCTAATGTTACTGGCAAAAAGGAGAAGAATGGAAAACATGAGGAGTACTTATTTCTTTTTAAATATTAGTCGAGTAGGTGGCTGACCAGACTCTGTATTCCACTGGTCTGATACTGCCTTCTTGAGCCGAGTGTGATGTGTCCAGCCTTTCTCAGAAGTTCAAACGGCTGTCTCAGTAGTCAATAGAACTTCATATGGACCCTCCCAGTCAGGTTGAAGCTTTTCTTCTTCCCAAGATTTGATGAGTACTTGATCTCCGGGCAGGAATGGGTGGACTGTAAATTCCAGGGGTGGTGCCTGAACAATCAATCCCTGGTGTCTTAGATGAGAGAGAATAGAAGATAGCTTAATAATGTAGGTTCATAAGAAAATATCTTTGGTCTCAAATTGAGGCACCCCTGAGGTTCAAGTTGGATATGGAATTCCATAAAGCATCTCAAATGGGGATAACCCTAAATCTTTTGTAAGGGCAGTTCTAATCCAGAGCAGGGCTAGTGGCAAACACTTAGTCCAGGGGAGCTTAGTCTCAAGAACTAATAATATTTTAAGTGACTTTTCAAAGTCTGATCCATTCTTTCCACTCTTCCAGACAAAGGGAGATGCCAGGGGGTATGTAGATCCCAACTGATATTCGGTGCTCGGACTAACTCTTGGACTATGTTAGCTACAAAGTGCGTTCCATTGTCTGAGTCTATAGTTTCAATTAGTCCAAACCTGGGAATTATTTGTTCTAGTAGTATCTTAGTCATTATCTGTGCTATAGTCCTTTTTACTGGGTAGCACTCAACCCAATGAGTGAGATGATCAACTATAATCAGCAGGTATTTAAGATTCCCTACTGGGGGTAATTCAGTAAAGTCAACCTGAGTACTCTGGAAAAGATGAAGGGCTGGAGGACGACCCCCTGACCGGCCAGCCTGATTCACCTTCTTATTTACTCTGCTGCATGTGGGGCAGCTTTCAATGCCTAAGGTATATATCCCTGAGCACCCATAGTCTCAGAGGACCACATCACATATGGCCTGCACTCCCCAGTGACTAGACTGATGGAGAATATGGGGGATTTCTCTCATCAGAGGTTTGCACAAAACCTGTCTTTTATCTGGGAGTACCCATGTTCCATCTGAGTTTTGTACAGCCCCTAATTCTTTCTCTAACAGCTTTTCTTTTTCTTTGGTAAAAACTGGGATCGCTGATGGCTTTTGTATTTTTGGTAGGAAAGGAAACATGGGAACCTGGGGGAGAAGGGCAGCTGATTTAGCCTCTTTGTCTGCGTGGGCATTCCCCCATGCCTCAGATGACTCCTCTGTTTGATGTCCTGGAACATGTACCAGAGAGATTTCTTCTGGAAGCAAAAGATTGTTTAGTATTTCAGAAATTAATCTGTTGTGTGCTAAATCTTTCCTCTTGCTGTTGATCAGTCCCCATTCAGCCCAAATTTTTCAAAATGTCTGTGCCACTCCAAAGGCATATTTTGAATCAGTATAGACAGTTCCAATTTTGTTTTCTAAATACCTGAGGGACTGATTGAGAGCATACAATTCACAAATTTGAGCAGACCACGCCTTGGGAAGGCAACCCATTTCTAAAGTCTTTAAGCTTTTGCCGTCAGTCATAGCATAATCAGAATGTTTCTTTCCCTCTATAAACCAAGAGGACCAATCAATGAAATTATGTCCTCCAGTCTCAAAGGGAGTGTCAACTAGGTCCTGTTGAACCTTAGTCTGGAGATCAATTAAATCTATACATATATGGGCTGTGCTGTCATCAGCTGAGAGGTTCTGAGTACCCTTTAAGAAGCTGGCTGGATTAATAACATCATCTGAGACTAAAATTAAATCATCTTGCTCTAACAGGATGGCTTCATACTTTAGAATTCGGGAATCTGTCAACCACCATCCAGCCTTTTGTTGGAGGATGGTTTCTACTTGGTGGGGAGTGTGTATCATTAAGCGTTCTCCCCCCCCCCCAAGGTTAGTTTCCTGGCCTCTTCTACAAGAATGGCTGTGGCAGCAACAGCTTGAATGCATCTAGGCCACCCTCGTGCAATAGGATCAAGAAATTTGGACAAAAATGCAACTGGATGACGGTGTACACCCACATCTTGGGTGACTACTCATCAACTGCAGTGCTTTGATCTGAAGTGGCAAAGAGTCTGAAGGGTTTTGTTAAATCTGGGAGACGGAGAGCAGGGGCAGAGATCAATGATTCTTTAGAGTTGAGAAAGCCTGTTCTTCTGCTGCTCCCCACTCTACAAAGTCTGATTCTGGGGAGTTAAGTCTCAGATATAGTGAGGGCAGCATAATTTTCAATCTATAGTCTACAATACCCAGTAAGTCCCAAGAGCTTCCTTAATTCTCTCTTGGTTTTAGGTCTGGGATACTCAGAGATAGCCTGAATCCTTCCTGGGTGTATACACTTCTGGCCTTTACTTATAACATATCCCAAATATCTAACCTCCCATTCCATGAATTGTAATTTTTTTCTTGATACTCTGAGACCTTTGTTGCCAAGGAAGTTAAAAAAAAGTATAGCTGTGTTCAGTAGTTCTCATAGTTATCCGCTGACAGTAAAATGTCATCAACATAATTTATAAGACAAGTATCAGAAGGTATGGTAAATTCTTCTAAGGTTTGTTCTAAAATTCTGCCCCAAAGCTTAGGGGAATCTGTATATCTTTGTGGTAGTACGGTCCACCTAAATTGTTGTTTTCTCTGTGTATTCACATTTTCCCATTCAAAGGCAAAAACGTCTCTACTTTCTTCAGCTAGGGGACAAGACCAGAATGCATCTTTTAAATCCAGAACACAGAACCAGTCATGTTCTGGGGGGAATATGCCATAACAGAGTATAAGGATTGGACACCACAGGATGTTGGCTCACAACATCACTTGATTGATAGCCCGGAGATCTTGTACTAATCTATAAGTCCCATCAGTCTTATGGACCAGGAGAATGGGTGTGTTAAAAGAGAACATAGATGGTTCAAGGAGCCCGTCTCAGATTAATCCATCAATGACTGGCTGTAACCCTTGTTTCCCTTCTAAGGGAGTGGGGTATTGCTTCTGTCTAATAAAACTATGGGGATCCTTTAAGGTAACTATTATTGACTCTATTTGAAGCAGCCCTCGATTCCCTTCAGCAGCCCACACTTGTGGCTTCTATCTGTGGAGTTAAGAAATTTAGAACAGTGTCAATTTTATTCTGGCTAATATGGAGGCCAAGCTGTAGCCCTACCATTAAGTCTACCCAAAAGGTTTGTTCCTGCTTCTGGGATAAATAAAAATTTAATTTTAGCTTCTCTTTCTTGGTAATAGACAGAGGTTTCTTAAAGATCATTGACTAAAAAATCCCTGTCCCAGAAACATTGAGACAGTTTGGGCTGGGCCTCAGCCCAGAAGGAATGATATAAAGAGAGTGGGCCGCTCCAGAGTCAACAAGAAAGGTGATAGGGAGTCTTGTGGGTCCCACCTCAAGCTTTAGTAGGGGTTCTTGGCAGGACTCAAGGAATGTCCAGAGCCCCTGACACCCTCAGTCATCATAGACTGTCATGAGAGGGACAGTCTGATGCTCTCATGACCACTCAGGGCACTGTTTTTTATAATGGCCAATTTTCCCACACTTAAAACACTTATCTTTCCCCCATGGTTGGTACTTATTCTCTTCTTCCTTACTGAGTTTTTTTGGATTTTTGTCTCATTCCTAAGCCCTGATTGCTTCTCAGAGACTAGTGGGGATGGGGGTGAATTAAAGACTGAGTACATAATTTTGGCCTTCTGTTTCTGCTTTTCTTCATCTCACCTAACATATACTTTCTGAGCTTCTCTTAAGAGTTCTTCTAACAGCTTATCTTACCAATTTTCTATCTTTTGTAGTTTTTTTTTTTACAGATATCTGGCCAACTATTAGTGACAAAGTGTAATTTTAACATTCCCTGACCTAAAATATCCTCTGGCTCTAACCCGGAATATTTTTTCATCTGTTCTTTTAGGTGACTTATGAATTCATCAGGACTCTCATTCCTCCTTTGTTGAACATCAAAGGCTTTGGCTATATTCTGGGACCTGAGAACTGAGCCCCTAATTCCTTTGATAATCAGGGTGTGTAGGTCAGCCATGTGTTGCCAACCTTCTCCATTATTGCTATCCCAATGGGGGTCTTGATTTAGGAATTTTTGGTCAGCAGAAGGAACTCACGCCCCTGCAGGGTGTTCCTTCTCCCATGCTGCCATGGCTGCTCTCCTGACCATCTGCCTTTCTTCTCCTGTGAAAAGAATAGAGAGTATAGACATCAGTTCTGACTAGGTATAAATCTGAGGTCCTAAAAATTGATCTATATGTTCGGTTACCCCTTGCAGGTCTTCAATAAGTGGTTGGAGGTCACGTTTAAGTCCCCAAACTTCAGAACTAGTTAAGGGGGGCATTGACAAAGCCAATATGACCCCCTCCCAAGGGAACTTCTCTCAGTGGAAACAATCTATTCTCCCCGGGTTGTTTTGGAAAGGGGAAGTTGTAAAAGTCCTTTAAGCACTGTGTCAATTCTTTTTCTAGCCGGCTAGTTATATGCTCTCTAGCCTGATCTGGGCTATGTCTAGGGGATAGTAATTCTTCTGTGGGGGGAGGGAGCTCATCAGGGAGAGGAGGTGGAAGCAAATCCTCCTGGAGAAGTGCTAGGGAGGGAACTTGAGATGGGGGTAGCTGCTGTGGGTTATATGGTGGTGGGGTATTCTGCAGCAGGTCCCATGTGGTATTGGCAATTTTGGCTCCTTTTTTAGGGGAGGGACCTTCATGGGGCAAAGAACAGTTAGTTCCTTCTCCCAGCAGCATGCATATTCAATCTCTTCTTGTAAGGATGGCGATTTTTCATTAACATATTGAATGAGAAGCTGGCAAATCCTGTCCTCTTGTGCCCCAAACTTTGGCCAATAAACTGAGCATTTCAGAAATGCCTCTCGTGGCCACACAAGAGTACAATACTTGATCATAACCTTTTTCTTTTTATCTCTGGTTGTTTCTGTTTCTTTCCAATTCCTTAACATTCATCCTAGGGGACTTTCAGCTGGTATAGGCTCTAATTTAAAAGGTCCTATATCCATACTTTTTCTCTAGAAGGACTTAATTTACTGGAATGATTTCCCATTTTAGCTTCCTGGCTGTTCTTGCGTATGACCTCCCCTTGAGCTCACAAGCCTCTTGCTTTGTCTTTCACCAGGGCTCCTCTCAGACCCATGTTTTCTTCTGACTCACCACTCTCTCAGCACTCATTTCACGCCTCATACACACATCAGACAACCTCCAAAATGTTCCTGACCACCGACCCCACTGACCACCGAGGGTTTCAGTTGCCCTGCAACTTACTCACCCTGTCTGTGCACAGGTTACCTGGTCTCTGTGGGTGTGCTTGCCTGGCCCCATTCTTCACACTGCTTATGACCTTCCTGCCAGGTCTGGCAACTCTTGAACTTACAGTGGCTCCCCTGATCCTTTGAGGCTGCTACAAGAGGCAGTGGGGCACCTCCTCAGTGGAAGAGATGGAGCCCCCAATCACCAGAGTGCCTCAAAAAGAGAATCTGGATGAGCCCCCAATTGTGGGAAACAGTGCAAAATGCATTCTGTCTATGCCTTAAAACAAGGACTAAGACACCGAGAGTCATAAGCAAAGCAAAAGTTTTACTCATATATATATATAAGGGTGTAAGCCAGAAAGCACACCAAAGACAATCTTTAGAGACATTTTATACATTACTGGACAAAGGAACAACTTGTCCTCTTCCCCTTTGGCAAGAGGGAATTGGCTCACAATCTAACCACAATCAGGAAAAGGGGATGGGAGCAGATATTAGGAGGGAGCCTGGGGTCTACTATAATGGGAAAGGAAATGCAAGGAAGGGGATTTTGGCCAGGACAATGTGGCTATATTGGGAAAGAGAGATTGAGGAAGGGGCTTTTGGCCAGAAGTCTGAGTTTATAATGTGACTAAAATGGGAAGGGGAGATTGAGGAAGGAGCTGGTAAGTCTAAGCTAATTTTGAAGAAAAAACAAGGCATGGTTGTAGTCACATAGACATGTAAAAGTCAGGGGTCTGTAGTCAGACTGGATTGACAGACATCAATGAAAAGGCTACAACCAACTGGGCTATTTCTCACACTTTCTTTCTTCCTTTCTCTTTTTAAAATAACTATTTTATTTATTTTATTTTCATGAGAGTCAGATACAAAGAGAAAGAGCAGAGCCCTGCACAGCTATGGCTTACAGTGGTTCAGGGATTGAACCTGGGAACACAGAGCCTCAGGCAAGAGAGTTTTGTACAGAACCATAATACTGTCTCCCAGTTCACCCTCTCTATCTCTTTCTAACTGAAAAAGTCAGCCCAGAATAGTGAACTCTAGTGATAAAATCCAAACATTCGGCTGGGGAGAAAACATCATGTATATGCAAAAATTCTTTTATGTCTGTACATGGGAAACATGAACAAACATGGTCCCTTTCAGGAATATAAGTGCTTCCAACATACATAAAATTACTTCTAAAGAGAAAAAAATTATAAATGTGATGACTTTGGAATTCACTAGATGATTTTTCCCATCATTTCTTTTGTATGGTATAGTCACATGTATGAAGTGATATCTCATTGTTTTTACTTGTAATTTTCTGATTATAAGTGTATTTGAGCAATTTTCATGTGTCTGTTTTTATTTTTATGTGAGAATCAAGCTGATGTAGCAAGCATCAATCAAAGAAAACCTTTTCACTGACTAAATAACAATATGCACAATGAATGAGTTTGCTGATATAAGTAGATATATAATTTCTATCTATTTTAACTTGTTATCAGTGATTTAATATTGATTTATGAAATTACAAGACAATAGGGTTACAACTCCACACTGTTCCCACCACCAGAATTCTGAATCCCCAATCCCTCCATTGTAAGTTACAGCAGCCTTCACAAAGTTGCAGATATGGGTTATGGGTTAATATCATTTCTATTTTTTAAGGGTTCTTTAAAAAACTTAATCTAGTGGACTTCCGGAGGCGGGGCTATGAGCACCAGCAGCTGTGTTTCTCTCCTCTCCACTCCTCTCCTCTCCTCTCCCTGATCAACTAGGAATACCAAAGGAGACCATCTGGGACTGAAACAAGACAGGACTAGAACAACTATAGGAACACACCAAATCAGTAGTGAGTGCAAACACGTGTGGCTGGTGACAGAGAGGAGCCTAGGGAGAGACTAAGTGACTGGTAACAGTCTGGCAGTTTATCAGTTGAGACACCACCACAAGTCTGTTCCACCACAAGGGGACAGCTGAATGGAGGAGAGGACTCCCCGGAGACTCACCAAGTGCAACTCTGAGTCTCCATTGCTACTGCCCTCAGAATCTGGAGCAGCGGCAGGGAGGGACACCGGGGGACAGAGATCTAACCAGGAAACTCAGGAGAAGATCTATACCTCGTGGCATAGCTGTGGGGCTGTGAAAGTCTCTTTGCATAACCACTGGACTATCTCTGCCACAGCCTGCCTTATCTCTTGGTCAGGAGTCAGTGATTAAGCTAAGAAGCCTACGTATAGTTTAGAAGCCCTCAGGCTCCCATAGCCTACAGAGAAGAAAAAAAAAAGAGGCTTTTAAATCACTGAGCCCCAACTCAGGGATTAAAATATTACTGAAACAACTGTTAACTTCTACCACTGTGAACCCTTTAATTACCTTACCTAGACACAAGTCAATCCAGGAAGTAGTGATCAGTAATTTGAAAAGTACTAAGAGAGGGAACTTATAACATAATATATAAAATGGGTAATCCAACAAGAAGAAATATTGGAGAAACGAACTAGGACAAGAGTCCAGCTAAAAGCCCCCAAAAGGGTGAAGCACAAAATAATGAGTTCAACAACCAAACATTAGCTAAGGAAATAATCACAGGAGTGAGTAAAGAGTTTCAAAGAATTGTAATCAGAAATACAGGAACAACAAATGAGACTCTGGAAGAAAACACTAACTATCTCAAGATTATTAGAGAGCTGAAAGCTGAAATAGCTGAGCTAAGAACACAACTAGCTGAACAAGCTAATACAGTATCAGAACAGGGTAACAAAATAGATGAACTCCAGAAAACAGTAGAGTGTAGAGAAAATAGAATCAATGAGGCTGAAGACAGAATTAGCAAGGTCGAGGACAAATTAGAGACAACTAAAAAAGAAGTAAGAGATCTCAAAAAGAGATTAAGAGATGCTGAAAACAACAACAGAGACCTATGGGATGACTTCAAAAGAAACAATATACGCATTATTGGCTTACCAGAGGAAGACAGAGAGGGAGAGGAAGAAAGCATTCTTCAGGCCATAATAGCTGAAAACTTCTCTAGTCTAGACAACATCAAAGACATAAAGATTCAAGAAGCCCAGAGGGTCCCAAACAGAATTAACCCAGACTTAAAGACACCAAAACACATCATATTTAGAATGGAAAGGAATAAGGATAAAGAAAGGATCCTGAAGGCTTCAAGAGAAAAACAAAGAGTCACCTACAGAGGAAAACCCCTAAGATTAGCAGTAGAATTCTCCACACAAACACTACAGGCCAGAAGAGAATGGCAAGATATCTATTGAGTGCTCAATGAGAAAGGCTTTCAACCAAGACTACTGTATCCTGCTAGACTGTCATTCAGACTAGGTGGAGGCATCAAAACCTTCTCAGACAAGCAAAAGTTGAAGGAATCAACTATCACCAAGCCTGCCCTGAAAGAAGTTCTGAAAGGTCTTCTATAAACAGTCAGACCATCATAAATAGGACATATATCAGAACACTGTAAAACTCTACAAGAATGGCGTTACAATATCTTCTATCTTTGATATCAATAAATGTCAATGGCCTGAATTCACCTATTAAAAGACACAGAGTAGGAAGATGGATCAGAAAATACAACCCAACAATATGCTGTCTACAGGAAACCCATCTAACTCAAAAAGACAAACACAGACTTAAAGTGAAAGGATAGACAACTATCATACAAGCCAATGGCCCACAAAAAAGGGCAAACAGCTATTTTCATATTTGACATGATAGACTTTAAAATAGATAAGATTAAAAAAGATAGGAATGGACACTACTTAATGCTCAGAGGATCAGTCAATCAAGAGGACTTAACAATTATTAACATCTATGCACCCAGTGAGAAGCCATCTAAATAAATCAAACATCTACTGAAAGAGCTACAGCAATATATTAACAGCAACACAGTCATAGTAGGGGAGTTCAACACCCCACTCGCTCAACTTGACAGATCATCCAGGCAGAAAATCAACAAGACATAAGGGAGCTAAATGAAGAGATAGATAAACTAGAACTATTGGACATTTTCAGAGTCATTCATCCCAAGAAATTGGAATACACAATTTACTCAAATCCAAATGGGTCATTCTCAAGGATAGATCATATGTTAGGCCACAAAGACAGCATCAGCAAATTCAAGAGCATTGAAATCATCCCAAGCATCTTCTCAGACCACAATGGTACTAAACTAACACTTAACAATCAACAAAAGATTAGTAATAGTCCCAAAATGTGGAAGCTCAACAGTACACTTCTAAATAACCTCTGGGTCAAAGGGGAAATAAAGGAAGAAATAAAAATGTTTCGAGGGTTCAATGAAAATGAAGACAGGAGGTATCAAAATATTTGGGACATAGCTAAGGCAGTACTGAGAGGGATGTTCATAGCTATACAAGCACACATTAGGAAATAAGAAAAAGCACAAATAAACAGCCTGATTGCACATCTTAAAGACCTAGAAAAAGAAGAACAAAGGAACCCTAAAGCAACCAGAAGGACAGAAATCACTAAAGTTAGGGCAGAAATAAATAACATTGAGAATAAGAAAACCAGACAAAAGATCAATGAAAGTAAATGTTGGTTCTTCAAAAGAGTGAACAAAATCAACAAACCTTTAGCCAGACTCACAAAACAAAAAAGGGAGAAGACCCAAATAAATCAGATACTAAATGAAAGAGGAGATATCACAACAGACACCACAGAAATTCAACATATCATGCGAGGCTTCTATGAACATCTATATGCCACCAAGCTAGAGAACCTGGAAGAAATGGATGATTTCCTAGATACCTACCAACTTCCAAAACTAAGTAAGGAGGAAGTGGATAACATGAACAGGCCCATCACAGCTAATGAAATTGAAACAGTTATCAAAAATCTCCCCAAAATAAAAGTCCTGGACCAGATGGTTTTACAAATGAATTCTACAAAACCTTCAAAGAAGAATTAATACCTCTACTTTTAAAAGTCTTCCAGAAGATTGAAGACATTGGAATACTCCCTGCCAGCTTCTATGAAGCCAACATCACTCTGATACCAAAAGCAGACAGGGACACAACCAAAAAAGAAAACTACAGACCAATCTCTCTGATGAACATAGATGCTAAAATACTGAACAAAATTCTAGCTAACTGGATACAGCAGTATATTTAAAACATTGTTCATCATGACCAAGTGGGGTTTATCCCAGGCATGCAAGGTTGGTTTAATATATGTAAATCAATGAACATGATCCACCACATCAACAAAAGCAAGACCAAAAACCACATGGTCATATCAATAGATGCAGAAAAAGCCTTTGACAAAATCCAACATCCCTTTATGATCAAAACACTACAAAAATGGGAATAGATGAAAAATTCCTCAAGATAGTGGAGTCTATATAAAGCAAACCTACAGCCAACATCATACTCAATGGTGAAAAACTGAAAGAATTTCCACGCAGATCAGGTACTAGACAGGGCTGCTCACTATCACCATTACTATTCAACATAGTATTGGAAGTTATTGCCATAGCAATCAGGCAGGAGCAAGGAGTTCAAGGGATACAGATTGGAAGAGAAGAAGTCAAACTCTCCTTATTTGCAGATGACATGATAGTATATACAGAAAAACCTAAGGAATGCAGCAAGAAGCTTTTGGAAATCATCAGGCAATATAGTAAGGTGTCAGGCTACAAAATTAACATTCAAAAGTCAGTGGCATTCCTCTATGAAAACACTAAGTTAGAAGAAATTGAAATCCAGAAATCAGTTCCTTTTACTATAGCAACAAAAACAATAAAATATCTAGGAGTAAACCTAACCAAAGAAGTGAAAGACTTGTATACTGAAAATTATGAGTCACTACTCAAGGAAATTGAAAAAGACACAAAGAAGTGAAAAGATATTCCATGTTCATGTGTTGGAAGAATTAACATCATCAAAATGAATATACTACCCAGAGCCATATACAAATTTAATGCTATCCCCATCAAGATCCCAAGCACATTTTTTAGGAGAATAGAACAAATGTTACAAATGTTTTTCTGGAACCAGAAAAGACCTAGAATTGCCAAAAACAATCTTGAGAAAAAAGAACAGAACTGGAGGCTTTACACTCCCAGATCTCAAATTGTATTATAGGGCCATTGTCATCAAGACAGCTTGGTACTGGAACATGAATAGACACACTGACCAGTGGAATAGAATTGAGAGCTCAGAAGTGAGCCCCCACACCTATGGACATCTAATCTTTGACAAAGGGGCTCAGACTATTCAATGGGGAAAGCAGAGTCTCTTCAACAAATGGTGTTGGAAACAATGGGTTGAAACATGCAGAAGAATGAAACTGAATCACTGTATTTCACCAAATACTAAAGTAAATTCCAAGTGGATCAAGGACGTGGATGTTAGATCACAAACTATCAGATACTTAGAAGAAAATATTGGCAGAACTCTTTTCCGCATAAATTTTAAAGACATCTTCAATGAAACAAATCCAATTACAAAGAAGACTAAGGCAAGTATAAACCTATGGGACTACATCAAATTAAAAAGCTTCTTCACAGCAAAAGAAACCACTACGCAAACCAAGAGACCCCTCACAGAATGGGAGAAGATCTTTACATGTCGTACATCAGATAAGAGTTTAATAACCAACATATACAAAGAGCTTGCCAAACTCAACAGCAAGACAACAAATAACCCCATCCAAACATGGGGGCAGGACATGGACAGAATATTCACCACAAAAGAGATCCAAAAGGCCGAGAATCACATGAAAAAATGCTCCAAGTCTCTGATTGTCAGAGAAATGCAAATCAAGACAACAATGAGATACCAATTCACTCCTGTGAGAATGTCATACATCAGAAAAATTAACATCAGCAAATGCTGGAGAGGGTGTGGGGTCAAAGGAACCCTACTACACTATACTACTGGTGGGAATGTAAATTGGTCCAACCTCTGTGGAGAACAGTCTGGAGAACTCTCAGAAGGCTAGAAATGGACCTACCCTATGATCCTGCAATTCCTCTTCTGGGGATAGATCCTAAGGAACCCAACACATCCATCCAAAAAGATCTGTGTACACATATGTTCTTGGCAGCACAATTTGTAGTAGCCAAAACCTGGAAGCAACCCAGGTGTCCAACAACAGATGAGTGGCTGAGCAAGTTGTGGTATATATACACAATGGAATACTACTCAGCTGTTAAACATGGTGACTTCACCGTTTTCAGTGCATCTTGGATAGACCTTGAAAAATTCATGTTAAGATTCAGAGGCTCCAGCTGGCTGGGCTAGCTTCATGGGTGGGTAACAGAGACTCACGGACACATGGCTGGGCAGGGAAGCTATATTTCTTTATTCAGGAACAATGATTCATAAACTAACCCAAACTAATCACCAAACAAAACTCTCCTGCCTCTTTCTCACATGGCGGCGCCAAGAACTCTCGAACTCTGGAACTCTGGAACTCTGGTGGGGTTCCTTGGAGCGGGGACAAGCAGGCCCGCGAAAACTAGCAGGACTGAACCAATTTTCTTGGCAGGGGGAGAGCTAGAACAACCCAATGTAAAGCATACAACAATTCCCCCTTTTCTTTTTAACTAAATGACCACAGTATCAGGGGTGTGGGGTGAACAGAAACCTCTATCATACAGGCATTTTTAAAAAAGAAACTGGCACAAACATGGAGAAACATGTAAGCAAGTAACAAGAACCAGTGTGTTACCAAGGGAAGGCCTGAGGGGGCCATTTTTTTGCCTCTGTGGGCAAAACTTTGTCAGCTTAAAAAAAAAACATTTCTTGCCTCTGGGGGGTGTATTTGCCTCGACAGGCATTTACATGGGGGTGGGGAATGGCCTAGAGTCCCAAAGGCAGCTGGCTGCAATTTACTTACTATGAAACAAAACTTGTTATTAGCATAACCACAGCGCAATCTAAACTTTCTAATAGAGAAGGAATTTGAGACTTTTACATATCAACAACGTCTTTTTAACCTTTTGTTACACCCATTTAAGATGGAGGCACACCCTAGGTGTGCAGCAGGAAAGGAAACCTCAGGCATGAGAATAATTAGCATAGCCATTGTGCAATCTACCATTTCTAATAGAGAAGTTAATCGAGAGTTTTACATATCAACAAGTCTATTTAACCTTTTGTTACACCCATTCAAGATGGAGACACACCCTAGGTGTGCGCAGGTCTTGTTTAGACCAACTTAGTTAAAACATATTGATAGTTAACTAATTTTTACCTCAGACTTTAAATGTAAGTTAATTTTATCTTTATGAGAATTACGTTAAAAACCATTTTCATTTAACTTTGTCTAGTAAGAATTTAGCCTTAAAGTTATTGTTTATCAAACTTTAAACACACACATAAACATGGTCATTAATACACAAGGAGAGAAACCTTTGTTACGAAGACATGTTATTTTAAACACGAATTTAGGTCTGTACTGTCTTAATTGTTGGAGGGGTCACCATCTGGGGGTGGCCTCCCATGCAGCTCCACTTCAAGGAATTGCAGGTTGAGATCTCTGCACGAATCTCTGCGTACTCCAGCTTGTCTGCCTTCAGACCGGAGCTGAGGATCTCGGCCAGGGTGCCCAGTTTCAGCAGGGAGCCCGGGGATCTAGGAGGTCCGGGATCGTTCCAGAATTCATAGCCCGAGGGCGGTCGGGCCAGCCTTGTAGAAGGCGTGGGCCGAGGTGCCCAGGGGTGGCGGCCATGATAGGCCGCCGCGGCCCTGCTCGCAGTGGCCGAGCAGCGTGGAGGGATCTCGCGCCCAGTGCCCTGCGTCAAACAGTGAAGAGCCGGCTCCTGTGGGCTGGCCTGCGTGTTGGCATTGGGCTCATGCATGCTGGCATCGGGCTCCAGCGTGTTGGCATCAGGCTCCTGCGTGTTGGCATCAGGCTCCTGTGTGTTGGTATTGGCCTCCTGCGGGCTGCGGGGCTGTGGGGCTGCGGGCGCGGTGCGCGGGGTTGTCTGGGCGCAGCCAGCTGGCTGGCTGGCTGGCTGTTCAACCAGGTGGAAACAGCAGCTCCGCACCTCACCTCTCGCCCGCTGGCTCCTCTCGACTTAGCTGGCTGTTCTGAGTGCGCCCGAGCGAGTGGAAACCACAGAGTGGTCCAGAGATAAATGTTCCAGAAACAGCAAAACAGTCTCGTGAAGAAAGGGCAGAGGCCTTTGGAGATCTCTTCACAAGCAGAAGAGAAGGCCATAGTACATAGGTAGCCAAATTGTCTTCACTTATCTGAGAGATGCGCAGGTCAGGTCCACGTGGGCGCCATTTGTTGTTAAAATTCAGAGGCTCCAGCTGGCCAGGCTAGCTTCACGGGCGGGTAACAGAGACTCGCGGACACACGGCTGGGCAGGAAAGCTACATTTCTTTATTCAGGAACAATGATTCACAAACTAACCCAAACTAATCACCAAACAAAACTCTCCTGCCTCTTTCTCACATGGCGGCGCCAAGAACTCTCGAACTCTGGAACTCTGGAACTCTGGCGGGGTTCCTTGGAGCGGGGACAAGCAGGCCCGCGAAAACTAGCAGGACTGAACCAATTTTCTTGGCAGGGGGAGAGCTAGAACAACCCAATGTAAAGCATACAACAGGTGTCCAACAACAGATGAGTGGCTGAGCAAGTTGTGGTATATATACACAATGGAATACTACTCAGCTGTTAAACATGGTGACTTCACCGTTTTCAGCGCATCTTGGATGGATCTTGAAAATTTCATGTTAAGTGAAATAAGTCAGAAACAGAAGGATGAATATGGGATGATCTCACTCTCAGGCAGAAGTTGAAAAACAAGATCAGAAAAAAAAAACACAAGTAGAACCTGAAATGGAATTGGCATATTGCACCCAAGTAAAAGACTCTGGGGTGGGTTGGTGGGGAGAATACAGGTCCAAGAAGGTTTCAGAGGACCTAGTGGGGGTTGTATTGTTATATGGGAATGTGGGGAATGTTATGCATGTACAAACTATTGTACTTACTGTTGAATGTAAAACATTAATTCCCCAATAAAAAAAATCAGAGTAAAAAAAAAACTTTATTTATTACTGGATAGATACAGAGAGAAATTGAGAGGGAAGTAGAATGGAGAGAGAGACCCCTGCAGCCCTGCTTCACCACTCATGAAGCTTTCTCACAGCAGGTGGAGAGCAGGGGCTTGAACTTAGGTCTTTGCACACTGTAATGTGTGCACTTAGCCAGGTGTGTCACTGCCTGGCCCCCAGCTAGATCATTTCTAAGGATTTTAGACCTTTGGAACTAGACTCCTTGCCCTTGTCTGACAATAAGGTTTCTCATTGTAGACAAGCACTGTCATCCATGGCCTGTCTTGTTGTCCAAAGGGGTCTGTGGCCAAGGAAGATTTAACAGTACCGACAAGGTTCTTTCCTGAACTAAGCATGTTACTTATCAAATAAAATAAATATAGGAAGAAAGAAAGAAATTAAAACAAGTGGGCAGGTGGATTACACAGTATTGAAATACCAGAGGAACAGATCTTGCCAATGCAAAGTCATAAACCTGAGAGTTTTCTGTTCTCTTTCTCTCTCTGGCTCTTCCTAGAGAAATATGTCAATAAACAGTCAATTTGGTGATAATGTGTGAGAGGACCTCAAAGTAATAGGGTGTCTAAGTAGGCTCAAAATAGTAGAGGTTTGTGTCCTCAGCTTAGCTTGATGATAGGGAAAGTCCACTATTAGCTCACACAATCCAGGTCGAGCAGTGTTCATAGAACTTAACACTGGCCCTTTTCTCTGGGAAGAGGCACAGAAAAGGACCCTCTGTGTGATGGGGGTGGTGGGTTCTCAGAGATTTGAGTATTTTCTAGCATCTGGATTGAAGATTTGCCAGGCTCCAGAGTCCTGGCAAATGCTAGTTGTGATTCCAGGCAAAAATAAGAACCAGGCAGTTTCTAAAACATCACAGTTTAGTTCATCTTGACATTGGACCAATATGGCTTGAGAACAAGATGTAGTTTTCTGGTGTGGTCTTTGCAAACTAATGCAAGGCTGTCCCCAAGACAGTAGCAGCAAAGCTCCCTGAGGTGCAGAGCTCTCTGCTCTTGTCTCTGCCTGACTGCCATCTCTAAATCCAGATTCCATGTAAAAGTGAGGTGCTTTTTTGTCCTCTATCTTCACATTTCTGAGTAATCTCCACTTTCCACACCCTCATGCATTCCCTGCTTTCAAAGGTGTTGCTTTATGAAGCTGAGGAGCTAGAGAGGGGGGTTGTAACAACAGTCAGGCATAGGAGGGGCAGTGATCAAACTGGGACACCCAAGAATGACTGTCCACCTTTGAGCCTCCTTCCCAGCTGCTCCATCTTGGTACCATGAACCAAGATGTTGAGTAGATCCAGAAGAAACGTCGTCTCACCCGAACTGCATTATGCTCTTTGTCCACAAGGCGGCGACATAATACTGTGGTGCCCACTGTTTACAAACCTTCCTCCCATTGGAGCAGCTCTTCCTCCTCAGATGTTCATTTTTCTAGGCTGAATCAATTCAATTTTCATGGACATTGACTGATGCTTTCCTTCACCTCAGAGCTAGAAAGGTGGGAAAATAGCTTAGCTGCAGAGCATGGGCATTTTGTGGTGGAACCGTAGGTTTCCTACAGTTGGCCACAGATGCTAGGGGTGTTCTCGTCCTCTCTCTTGTTCTCTCTCTTTCTCCTTTCTTTCTTTCTTTCTTTGATACTTCTCCTCTGTAATTCCCTTTCAGTCTCCTCCACAATAAGTAAAATCCACTTCAACAAAAGGAGAGAGAGAGAGAGAAAGAGAGCGAGCATGTACTGGAACCCATTCCGGAAGTGCTGGAGTTAAACTGGAGTTTAGTGCTGGAGTTTGAACTGTGTTAAAAAGTTGACAAGTGGGGGGCTGGGTGGTGGCACACATATTACAATGTGCCCCAGTCCCCAACAACAGTGTTGCAGTTGTCTGTCATTATGTCACTCTCCCTCTCTATCATCCCCTTCCCTTTTCATTTCTATCTCTACCCAATAAATCTATAAAGATAATTCAAAATTATTTTTAAAACATTGGTGAGTGGCAGCATAGTAATTATACAAAATTCTCAGTGCTAGGACAATCTTTAATCCATATAGCAGGAGAAGAGTTTTACCTACTGCAAAGGGAGGTAAGTCATATTCTCTTTGGCCAGAGATCTGGAATGTTTGCATTTTCCATGATGCACAGGAATTCACTCTTCTACAGGGGGGAAAACACATAAACAGAGAGAGGTGATCATAGCAGTTAGGCCCAGAAAGGGCAAAGGATCAAACTGGGCCTTGCAGGTTATAAGAATAACCATCCTACATTGAGCTCCATTCATGGCCTGAATTAACATTATGTGGTTTCATGTTGAAAACAGACCCTGGGGCTGGGGAGACAGCATAATGGTTGTGCAAAAGGCTTACATGCCTCAGGTTCCAAGACTTCAGGTTAAATCCCCAGATTTCCAGCATAAGTCTGAGCTGAGCAGTACTCTAATCTCACTCTTAAATATATATATATGTATATATATATATATATATATATATACATACAAATATATAGTGCTTTGTTAAAAATATGATCTTTTATATTTATTAGCTAGAGGGCAGCCAGAAATTAGTGGGAAGGGGTGGTGGAGAGGGAGGCAAACAGAGAGACACCTGCAACACTGTTTCACCACTCATTCACAAAGCTTTCCCACTGCAAGTGGGGACTGGGGGCTTGAACCAGGGTCCTTGTGCACTGTAACATGTGTGCTCAACCAGGTGCACCCCCCCTTTTTTTTTCTTACAAAGTGCTACTCAGATCTGGCTTTTGGTAGTCAAGGGATAGCATTTGGGTGAACTTGGGACTTCTTAAGAGCCTCAAATATGAGAGTCTTGCTGTATAAGTAATATGATATCTACCCCTGACCTTCTCATTTTCTCTGTATAATTCTCTCTCTTTACTTAAAATGTTAATAACATTTAATAATAATGTTAAAAATAAAATTCCATGGGCTGGGGAGACAGCAGTTACCACCATTCTATAATTTCCTCTTATTACTAAAAATATTAATAAAGTATAGTAAAATATTAGAACTAGAAGTACATGGGCAGGGGAGAGAGCTTAGTACTTATCTTTTTATCTATGATTCTCTGTTATTACTAAATATATTGATAAAGCAAAGTATTTTTTTAAAGTGGTCCTTGTGCAGGGGAGACAGCTTTATAGTTGACACCATTATATTTCCCCTTCTCTCTCTCATTACTAAATATAAAAATACAATGATACAAAAATATTTACAAAAAGACCTTGTCCATAGGAGCAATTCTAGAAGCTGTGTAAAACACTTTCATGCCTGAGGCTTCCAGAACCCAGTTTCTATACCACTGTGAGCTTGATCTGAGCATTACTCTGCTGATTCTCTGTGTGTCTTTCTCACTGGATCTGTGTCAGGAAAAGAAAAGGAAGACAATCTTCAGGGAAATACAGGTGACCTTAGGCGGGCTCCTCTCCAGTAAAGTGCATTCTACCCTGTGTCCACAAGGTGGCAATATAACACAGCAGTGTCCCTGCTAGGCAGGCCTTGCTCCCTCTGGACCAGCCCCTGGTCTTGCCAATCTTTCATTTGGGGAGGGTGTTCCCAGTGTGTTCACATGATCTGTTTGTGGAAACTTCCTTGCCAGGAGCTAGAGAGAGAGGGAAAGGCAGGAGACAGAGTTCACTGAGCAGAGCAGCAGGCTTGCATGGCTGAGTTGCCAGCTTCCCTGGCCTGGTAGAATGACCATTGAGATAGAAGGTTCCTGGAGCTCTGCCTTTGCCCAGGCCCTCTGTCTGTCTCATGGGTCAGTCCCTTTCTTTCTCTTACCCTGCTCAAACCCCCTTCCAGGAAAAAAGAGATTTGAGAACCTATGTTGAAGTACAGGGCAGTATTGAACTTAGTGGAGTACCCAGACTTGCAGGCACATGGACCGGGGTTTAAGGCCCAGTCCCCCACCTGCAGGAGGGAGAAGTAAGGGAGGTGTGTGTGTGTGTGTGTGTGTGTGTGTGTGTGTGTGGTGGTGGTAGAGTGGGTCCTCTGTTTTTCTACCTATCTCACCTTCCACTCTCAAATTCTTAATGTACTTTAAAATCAAAGAAAAAGAACAAAGAGGATGGGGTGAGGGGTTGGAATAGCCACCCACATCCCTGGATTCATAGTGCTGGCCCAGAGTCTTAATAGTAAATCTAGTGGCACAAAAACTAGAAGGGAGGGGGGGGTAAATAGCATAATGGTTATGCAGAGAGACTCATGCCTGAGGCTCCAAAGTCCCAGACCCAATCCCCTGCACTACCATAAACCAGAGCTGAGCAGTGCTCTGGTAAAATAAATAACTACATAAATAAATACTAAACAAGAAAAGAGTGAAAAATAAAAAATAAGTATGGACAAAAGAAAAAGAAAATTAAAAAAAAAAAAAACAGGAAAAATACATATGTGGGACCCTGCTAGGGGCTGCTGCAGATTGAAAGGGTAGAATGAATGATGGTGACACTTGTCCTTAGGCCGGCAGTCTGGAAAAGAGAAATTTCCCATGAGTGGTCATCCCACTTCCGGTTATCTTGTCCATCTCCAAAATTCTCTCTCTTTACACTGTCTGAACTGGAAGACGCTTTGAAGAGGGTTAAACCGGGAACAGCTGCTGGCTATGATAACATCACCCCAGAACTCATTCTTAACCTGGGCCCTGCGGCAAAGAAGTGGCTCACTACATTCCTGTCCCACATCTTGGAATCTGAGTCTATGCCCAAAGTTTGGCGTCGTGCAAAGATTATAGCGGTTTTGAAACCAAAGAAAGACCCAACACTGGCTGCCAGCTATAGACCAATTTCTCTCCTCTCCGTGTGTTACAAACTCCTTGAGAGGCTGATTCTGTCATGTATTTCTCATCATACAGAGAAATTCCTATCACCCGCCTAAGCTGGTTTCCGCCCAGGAAGATCTACCTGCGAACAAGCCCTGGCCCTCTCAACTTACATTGAAAATGGATTCCAGAAGAATTTAAAGACGGGTGCTGTCTTTGTTGATCTCACAGCAGCCTATGACACGGTCTGGCACCGTGGTCTCCTAGACAAGATCTCAAGATGCCTGCCTCCATGGGTGGCCAACACTATATCGTTTCTTCTCCAAAACAGAAGATTCCGGGTGCATCTGGGTGACAAGTCTAGCAGATGGAGACTTGTCTCAAGTGGCCTCCCCCAGGGCTCTGTTCTGGCTCCTATGCTATTTAATATTTACATCAATGACCTCCCAGAAACTTCTTCAAGGAAGTTCATCTACGCCGATGACATCTGCTGTGCAACTCAGGCATCCAAGTTCGACATCCTCGAGGAAACATTCACGAAAGACATGTCTCTGATATTTGATTACTGTAAAAAATGGCGACTAATCCCTAGCACTGCAAAAACGGTATCATGTTTTCCATCTACACCATGCCTCGGCCTCGCGTGAGCTTAATGTGCAGCTTGGCGATACCGAGAATCCGGCATGAAGCCCAGCCAGTCTATCTTGGCGTTACTCTCGATCGCACTCTGTCATTTCACGAACATCTCATAAAAACTGCAGCAAAGGTGGGCGCGAGGAATAACATCATTGCAAGACTGGCCAACTCCTCATGGGGCGCGAGTGCTTCCACACTGCGATCATCATCTCAGGCATTATGCTATTCCACTGCAGAATACTGTGCCCCAGTATGGTTCCGTAGCCCCCATGTCCACTTGGTCGATTCCAAATTATATTCCTCCATGAGGATAATTTCTGGAACCATCCGTTCCACCCCAGTTCCATGGCTGCCAGTTCTTAGCAACATCACCCCGCCAGATATTCGTTGGGATGCGGCATCATCTAAGTTCATTTCCCACGTCTACGCTCGACCGGACCTGCCAATATACGCGGATATCTTCGCCCACCCTGTCCAACGCTTGACGTCTCGTCACCCAATCTGGTCCCCTACGCCTACACTGAACTTCTCTGTTCCAGACTCTTGGAAACAGAGTTGGCAGTCAGCTGAAGTAAAGAACAAACACCTCATCACAGACCCCTGCAAGCGTCAACCCAGCTTTGACCTAGCACGTTATGATTGGGCCCTCCTCAATCACTATCGAACAGGCCATGGCCGGTGCACCACTATGTTCCATCGCTGGGGAGCCAGAGATGACCCGAACTGCCCCTGCAGCTACAGACAGACTATGACCCACATAGTCAACGACTGCCACCTCTCCAGATTCAAAGGAGGTCTCGAAACTTTACATCAGGCTCAACCTGACATTGTTGACTGGCTATGGAAGAAGGGCAAACGCTAGAAGAAGAAGGGCGGCAACCACAGAGTGCATCAGTATTTGCATACAAAGTTGTGCCTGCGGTCAGGTCACACAAGCAGGACTCCTTCTGGGGGATTCATTCCTTTTCAGTTGTTGACCCAGTAAGGCTCTTGAGTTGCCCCAGGAGGTGGGTCAGTCAGTGCACAGGGTCTTGAATTGTGATGTCTGAGGTCCTCTGACCTTTTGTCTGTCTTTGCCTGAGCAAGAAATGCTCTGTGTTTCTCTCTCTCCCTCCCTCCCTCTCTCTCTCTGTTGGTGTGTGATAAATAATAAATAACATCTCCTGGGCTGGGGTGTTGGATAGTATGCCAGCTCCCCCTGGCTTCTGCTTAACCATATGCCTATATAGGGATAGATTTAATCCCATTCAAAGCTTTGGTCTATTTACATAAATCACTTTTACATTTATATAAAGCACTCCAGGGCATTTGTGGTTCAGTGATAGGATTCTCCCCTGTTCTGCCCCCTCCTTGTCACACTCTGATTTTCACCAGTCACTTTTCTCCCCACCCTCTCTATGTCACATCCTGTTTCCACCCTACTTGGCAAGTATATATAAAGACAGCAGTATGAGTTTTACGGTACCTTTAGTTCAGCTTAGCTCGGCTTAGATTGTGCTGCGTCCTGCATGAATAAAGAGATACTGCCTACAGCTCAACCATGAGTCCCTGGTCATCTGTTACCCGCCCGTGAAGCCAGCCCGGTGAAAACAACACTGGGGTAGATAGCATAATGATTATGTAAAGAGAGTCTCAGGCCAGATGCTCTAAGGCCCCAGGTTCAATCCCCTGTTTGTCATAAACCAGAGCTGAGCAATACTCTGGTTAAAAAGAAAGAATACATTAAAAGAAAAAAGAAAGAAAGAAAAGAACAAAGGAAATTTGGATCCTAAATTGATGCCATATTGAAAAAGTTCAGAGAATTAGATAGAAATTGAGTTGGCAGGAATTGGGCGGTAGTGCAGCGGGTTAAGTGCAGGTGGCGCACAATGTAAGGACTGGTATAAGGATCCCAGTTTGAGCCCCCAGCTCCCCACCTTCAGGGGAGTCGCTTCACAGGTGGTGAAGCAGGTCTGCAGGTGTCTGTCTTTCTCTCCCCCTCTCTGTCTCCCCTCCTCTCTCCATTTCTCTCTGTCCTATCCAACAAAAGTGACATCAATAATAACAATAATACTACAACAATAAAACAAGAGCAATAAAAGGGAATAAATAAATGAATAAATAAATATTTTTTAAAAGGAATTAGTTAAAAAAAAAAAAAAGAAAGATGTTGGGAACATGTGTGAGCCTGATAGAGCTTAGGGAGAACCACCCCCATCTTTGGATGGAGGTCTGAGAAGAAAACCTCTTGGTAAGTCTCTCTCAACTGAGGTGAGCATAAGGGGGGAAACTCAGACTTGGTTCTTTCCTTCTTGGCTCTCAGGCCCACAGATACCCCAGTACTTCCCTCCATTAACTGCAGGCCACATGGCCACAGATTCACTCATTCAAAGTCACCTTCTGATCACAGAAGAACACACCTTATCACACACTTCATCACACACCTCAGACCCCAGACAAGAGAAATTCCAAACTATATGGCCTTTTGATATCCATCTTCTCTCTGTCTCACCCTACAGGTTTAACCCCTATGCTTCTCTCAAATACCTTTGGATAATTAAGTTGCTTGTGTTATGGAAAATAACTGTCTTGTATCTCATCAATTCCTGTCATACCAACCCCCTACCTTAGGGGCATGCTGACTGTTAAGAAACCTGTAATTTCTGTCATATTTCAATAATAATTAACTTCATTGCTTTTCTATTTAACTCATGTCCACTTTGCTAATAAAGGGACTCTAGGATTCTGGGACTCAAGGACTCAGATTCTAGATTCACACTAAGAGTCCCCTGGTGTCTTTTACTTCGTGTCACCCCTGTCGTGAGCGAGAAAGAACCAGCCCGTTACCTTTCCCCTGGAGGACACCCTGCCGGAGAAGGAGAGAGACACCCCAAAAGAAATTGAGTTGGCTTGGGGAAGCTCTGTGCTCAGAAAATAGAAAATCTATGTAGCAGGAGAATAGTTTTGCCCACTGCAAAAGGAGATGAGTCAAGTTCTCCTCTTTGGCCAAGGATCTGGAGAGTTTGCATTATCCATGCTGCACAAGAATTTACTCTATTCTACAAAAGGACAAACGGGTGTTTGTATTTAGCCATGTAAGTAGAGAGAACTGATCACAGCAGTTATCCCTGGGAAGGGCAGGGAATTGAACTGGGGCTATCTGGTGTAGTAATAACCATCCTACATTGAACCACCTGGCCAGCTGCTCCATTCTTAGTCAGAATGAACAATCTGTGGAATCATGTTGAAAGAAGCTCTTGGGGGCTGGGGAGATAGAAGAGGCTGCTTTCCACACCAGAACCGGCTCCTGCTCAGGGCAAGTGGCCTCAGCCTGTGCTCTCACACCCTCCCCGTCTTCCTCGGCTCTGTTCCAGCAGGTGTCTCCAGCCCTCTGCCCCTCTCCTCACCCACATTCTCCGGGAGCCCAGGGGGAACCAGTTCCCAGGCACCTGTCAGGGGGTTCAACTCAGGTGAAGCACCTTCCGTTGTTTGTCAGGTGTTGGGGGTTGGGATGACAGTTTTCTATACGTGCAGGGTGTCTTGCTTAGATACAGAGCCACATTTATTTTGGCAAATCACTAGTAAGTTGACCTTCCAACAGTGTGGAGCCATAAGTGATACTATTTTTTTAAAAAATTTTATTTATTTATTTTCCCTTTTGTTGCCCTTGTTTTTTATTATTGTTGTAGTTACTATTGTTGTTATTATTGATATCATCATTGTTAGATAGGACAGAGAGAAATGGAGTGAGAAGGGAAAGATAGAGAGGGAGAGAGAAAGATACCTGCAGATCTGCTTCACTGCCTGTGAAGTGACTCCCCTGCAGGTGGGGAGCCGGGAGCTCAAACTGGGATCCTTACGCCGGTCCTTGTGCTTCACGCCAGATGATACTGTTTAAAGAGACTGCTCTATGACTGTCTGGATGATGCAGATAGAGGCCGTTATGAGTAAAGCACACCCATTGCATGTATCTTTGCCAGGAACCAAACTGTGACCTCACACTTACATGGCCAGTGCTTTGGCCCTGAGCTCTGTCCAGGTCTTGGTCTGTCCTTCAGTTTAGCAAGGTCAAGTCTAAATTTTATAAATTGTACCCATTCTTTAAGGAGATCTTGTAATTTATCTTATGTTTAGTAAAGAATCTAGAGATAGAGAAGGATAGAGTCAGTAGGCAGGGGTAGATAGAATAGTGGTGATGCAAAGAGACTCTTGTGCCTGAAGCTCTAAAATGCCAAAGTCAATCCCCTAGACAACCATAAATCAGAGCTGAGCTTTGCTATGTAAACAAACAAAATGCCCCTTGACAGATGACTGATTAAAAAAATCATGAGACATATTCTCAATGGAGTATTAATTAGTAATAAAAAAGATAATACTGTGTCCTTTGGATATAGTAGATGGAGCTGGAGAAGATTATGCTTAGTGAAGCAAGTCAGAATCATGTATAAAAGAAATCCTAAAAAATGCTCCAACAAATTGAAATCAAGGAATTCTAGACAACATTACAAAAACCTTATGAAAACATAGTACTCTGCTAGTAAATAAACAGAATTCTGCTTTATTGCAATGCAGTATCACAAATATTTAATTCTAATACAGATTTTTTAAATGCACAAAAGCCATCCATCTACCTTCCAGGATACACAAAAATAATAATTTATCAGACCAGGAGGTCTCCAAGTGGATTAACTGTTGGACTCTCAAGCATAAAGCCCTGAGTTCAGTCCATGGCATCATAAGTGCCAGAGTTATGTTCTGGTTCTCTTTCCTCTTTCTGACTAATAAAGACATCAAACCTACAGACAACTAATTTTTGACAGAAGGCCAGGACATTAATGGAAAAGGAGGAACACTGCTAGGAACATTGGGTCGAAAGATATAGAAAAGTGAAACTGGACCACCACATAGCACTGTGCACAAAAGTCAACTGCAAATGGATCAGAAGTGCATTAGAGCAGAGACTGTCAAATACATAGAAGAAAACATCACCACCTATATACTACAGAAATGTCTCCAAAGACTCAATTCCAGCAGCAAGGAAAACAAAACAATGGGACCACCTCAAACTGAAAAGCTTCTGAACATCAAAGGGAATTATCCACAAAACAGAAATATGCTCTACAGAATGGGGTTATGCACCACCCGTAAGACAAAAGACGAATAACTGAAATGCATAAAAGCCCACTTAACTCAGTAGCAACAACCACCACAAAACATTAAAAAATGGGTTGAGCTGAGCAAGTTGTGGTATATATACACAATGGACTACTACTCAGCTATTTAAAATGGTGATTTCATCATTTTCAGCTCATCTTGGATGAAACTTGAAGAAATCGTGTTCAGTGAAATAAGTCAGAAACAGAAAGATGAATACAGGATGGTATCATTCACAGGCAGAAGTTGAAAAAAAAAAAAAACAAGTTCAGAAGAGAAAACACTAAATAGAACCTGGACCGGACTTGGCATATTACACCAAAGTAAAAGACTCTGGGGTGGGTGGGGGAGAGAGTACAGGTCCTGGAAAAGGATGACAGGGCCTAGTGGGGGTTGTATTGTGTGGAAAACTGAGAAATGTTATGCATGTACAAACTATTACATTTACTGTCGACTGCAAAACATTAATCCCCCAATAAAGGGGAAAAAATGGGTTGAGGACATGAACAGAATCTTCACCAAAAGAGAGATCCTGAAGGCCAACAGACATCTGAGAAAAATGCTCTCAGTCAATGATTATCAGAGAAATGCAAATAAAGACAGTGTTACACTGTAGACATGTTACACTGTGAGAATGCCACACTTTAGAAAGCACAGAAACAGGGCCAGGTGGTGGCACACCCTGCTAAGTGCACATAGTACCTCCTGCAAGGACTCAGGTTTGAGCCCCCACTCCCCACATGGGGGGGAAGCTTCACATGAGGTGAAACAGGTCTTCAGGTGTCTCTCTCTCTTCCTCTCTCTCTCCTTTTTCAACTTCTCTGTGTCCTATCAGATAAAATAGGATGGGAGGGAGGAAAAACTGGCTGCAAAGAGAGGTAGATCAGTAGTGCAGGCACCAAGCCCCAGTGGTGGCAAAAAAAAAAAAAAAAAAAAAAAGAAAGAAAGAAAGAAAGAAAGAAAGAAAGAAAGAAAGAAAGAAAAAGGCAGAAACAAATGTTAGAGAGGATGTGAAGGGGAAAAGGAAGCCTTCTACACTGATGGTGGGAATAGAAATTAGCCAAGCTCTTGTGGAAATCAGCCTGGAGATTTCTCAGAGAACATATGAACCTACTAGCTATGATCCAGCAATCTCTTGTCTGGGGACTTGTCTAAGGAGACAAACACACCCATCCAAAAAAATCTCCGCACACCTCTGTTGATAGTGGTACAATCTGTAACTGCCCAGACTTTTTTTTTCATTTCTTGATAAATTATTAGCCCTTGATAATATTTTTTGCCTTTGAAAACAATCAGCAACTATTTGCATTTCCCTCCCACCTTATTTAATATAACATGTTTTCCAGTTGGAAACAAAACAAAAAATCAAAGCACAGCAAACCTAAATAATTTGTAGACATAACGAGTCCAGTAAATGCAGGGCTTGCAACCTTTGATTCATCCTGTCTTTCCTGCAGATGAGCCCAAGTTGCAGAGGAGACAGCTCAACTAGAAGTCACACTTTGCTTCAGTGTTTTCCAGCACATCACTGAGGAAGCCACCACTGAATCCAACAACTCCGTAGTTGGTACTCAAACGTTAGTGTGAATAAGGGTTAAGAGGACTAGTTAGTGGGGCAGAATTTCTGCAATACTAACAGAAGCAGGAATTTCTACAGTCTTTCTGTAACCATTTATCTGCATGCATTTTGAACAAGTTACTAAAATCTTCTTTAAACTTGCAACAGTTGCAAGAGAAGTTTGAATTGTTCTTGACACCAGAAACTGTTGAAGGCAGAAGACATTTTTAAAAGGAAACCTGGGGATTCCTTTACGGCACCAGGCCTCTCCTAGGATATTTTTCTGTAGATGACATCGGTGCTCTTTCTACATGATTCAGCTCATGCGCACACTCCCTTGCGAGGCACCAAAGCAACTAAGAAAACCCAGACTTGGAAGTGCCCTGATGCCCTGATGCAGGTGAGCTGCTGAGAAATGAGTTTACACCGGGCGGAGGCCCAGGGTCCCCAGCTGGATGACGGGGAACCAACAGAAGCGGGAGCAGGTGGCAGCACAGGTGCCTGCGGGGTCCTGGGAGCAGAGTCACCAAACACAGCTGAGCTCGCCCCTCATTCGAGCCTACAGCTTGGTGACTCTCCTCCCAGGACCAAGTGGCCTGACCACTGCCAAGTGTGACACAACCGGAAGCGCTCCGCACCTCTGTGGGCAGCCCTGGAAAGGTGCTTCACTTCCTGGGCAACCTATGCTGGAAGTGGGCGGGGTCTGCAAACCGGATGGGGCTGGCCTCAACCTGGACCTACCCACCCACCTTGTTCCTAGATAAAGGTCTCAAGGAGGGTCTGCACAGTGGCGCCCCCTTGAGTACACATTACCACCATGCACAAGGACCTGAGTTTGAACTCCCACTCCCCACCTGCAAAGGGGAAGCTTCACTAGTGGTGAAGTAGGGCTGCAGATATCTGTCTCCCTCTCCTATCAAATAAGATAGACAAAATAATAATAATAAGCCACCTGGAGCAGTGGATTCTTAGTGCTGGCACCCAGCTTCAGGGATAACCCTGAGGGCAATTAAGAAAAAAAAACCAAAAGTTTCAAGGAGTTTAAGATGTGTAGATCATTTGCATTGAAAACTATTTAACCTTTTTTAAAAAATTAATGTGTGACTTACAATTTCTCTGTAGTCTACCCTAAATAAATATTTTTAGAAAAGACTAGACATACAGTGACTTGTCCATTATATTCTATTCCACACTTGAAGTACCTTTAGAATAAATATTGCTGACAACTCATTTCTCAGTAACTTATAAATATAAGATCAATTTCATTTTACATTAAATTCAGAGTAATGAAATAATTTCATATTAAGTATATGAAAAAAAAATTTTCCCTATCCACGATTATCGTTGGGGCTTGGTGCCAGCACTACAAATCCACTGCTCCTGGGGAGTGTTTTTTTTTTTTTTTTTTTTTTTTACACATTTTATTGGATAGGATAGTAGAGAGAAATTGAGAGGGTAGGGAAGATAGAGAGGGAAAGAGAGAGGCACCTATAGACCTGCTTCACCACTTGTGAAGTGATCCTCCTTTAGGTGGAGTGCAGGGGGCTTGAACCAGGATCCTTGTGCAGGTCCTTGTGCTTCATACCTTGTGCACTTACCACCTGGCCTCCTCAAATCTATTAATTTTTTACAAAGCATCCGAATATAAGATTAATGCTGCTATTCTTGTATGAGGTTGTATAGAATAAAGGATCCCTTTTTCCCACTGTCATTTCAGAAAGTGTATGGATGTGTCCATTGTTGTGTCTGTGTGTTTCACGTGAGAGACTATAGACCTTCACCAGTAGGTCCAGAAAGAAATTTAGTCTTTACAAATACAAAAATGCTTGTGTGCAGGCTCACACTCCCTTCACAGCGGACTTTGACAGGCCCTTCAGTCTCCACATGAGTGATGAGATCCAAACACACCCTTTCCTCGTCCTTTCTCCCTGTCAGCTGTATTTTAAATAAAATCTCCCCCTCCTGTCCCTCCCTCTCTCTCCCCCTTGCAAACAACATTCCAGTCCTTTTGGAAGATATTTACCCTTTAGCTTTGTTGTATCTGGAATTTTACTAGGAAAGCAGTCCTTTACATTTCTTCTCAATCCAAATGAAAAAAGAAAGAACTTGAACGCTTTGGGGGCCAGGTGGTGGTACACCTGGTTGAGCGCACATGTTACAATGCGCAAGGACCCAGGTTTGAGTCCCTGGTCCCCACCTGCAGGGGGAATCTTCACAAGTGGTGAAGCAGGCGTCTCTCTTTCTCTCTTCCTCTCTGTCTCCCCCACCCTCTCAATTTCTGACTGTTTCTATCCAATAAATAAAGGTAATAAAAATTTTTTTTTTAAAAAAACAAAGTTTCAGCACCAATATGAGAAGCTTGCAAGAGATTCTGTTTAAAAGATGCACTATGTGTTTATGATTTTGCTTTTAGATGTTCACTATAGCATTTCTATATGTGCTTAAAATACAGTGAAAAAGGTTTCCCTTCTTAATGTGGGATCTGAACCTGGAAGCTCTGGATTGTTAACTCAGTAGCTATAACCCTGGTTCTGCTGGCCTAGCCATCATCTCTTCCATTAGTACACTGTGATAAATGGGAGAAAGCTACCCCACCACTGACTTTAACCAAATGCTGACAGAAAGCTGGATCTAAGTGCCTGTTGACCCAGTATGCTCAGCGCCCCCTCCTCGGTCATTATACTCTACTGAACACACTGACAAGACACTGACTGTACATACTGAACAGTGTTTGTACGCCTTTCACAACATGCTTAAGTACTCTGGGAAGATAATTGCCCCTTCAACTTGGTTGTATCCGGGATTCTACTAGGAAAATAGTCCTTCAAGTTTCTTGTCAACCCAATCAACATTAGAAAGAGCTTGAAAGTTTGAGCACCAATGTGGGAAGTTTGCAGTGGATGCTGTTCAATGATGCACTCTACGTCTATGATTTTGCTTTTAAAAGTTGACTGTATCTTTCATTTGATTGCTTAAAACACCCATCAAGCTACCAGTAAAGATGCAAATCTTTAGTTTTTTGACCCTGCTCAGATAGCGTGCTTGCTTCAAGCTATTTTCTAAGATTCATTCAAATCAGCTCCTTATTTACATATTTACATTGGCGGGAGAGAGATAAGCAAAGTCCACCTGAAGTCTATGGCTTTGCTTTGCCTGAGACAGCAAGCTGGGCGTCTGGTATTTGAGTACTGTTTCTGCACTCATCAGTGCCCCCCCCCCCCAGTTCTTTTCTTTTCTTTTTTTTTTTTTTTTACCAGATCACTGATCAGCTTTGGTTTATAGTGGTTTCAGGAGATTGAACTTGGAACTTCCAGAGCCTCAGGCATGAGAGTCTCTTTGTATAACAATTATGCTATCCATCTCCACCTAAATTCTGTTTTTTTTCTGTCTCCCAGAGTAATTTTTAAGAGGCAGCATTACAGTTTAGAAATCTGATTAACCATTCAGATAAAGGGCCTCAAACTTGCAAGCTGAGTGCTCTCCACCCTGCCCCCAGGACACCTTTGCAAATCTAAAGCAGTCAAGGGGGGGGCTCCAGGGAATGTTTCCCAAAAAAATCCTTAGCACCTGCAGTGCCGCTTCTTGCACTAAGTCCCTGACACTCTGATTTTATTGACGGGGTGGTTCCTCACCCCCCCCCCCCAGAAGATACATAGCACTACCAGAGAGACAGAGTCAGAGACAGAGAGGAGCTAGGGTAGCCCTGAGTGCCAGGGAGACAGAAATGCTACAGAAATTTCAGACCACACTCTGCAGGCACAGCAGTTCCTCCTGTGACACTCTAGTTCTTGGAATGAACCAGGTCTTAAGAAATGTCTGAGTCAACTGGCTTCACAGAAAAGTGAAAACTCAGGAGGATGGGCTGGGCATTGGGAGGAAAACTTTGTAAACAGGAATGCAGTGCTATGTCGCTGCCTTGTGGACACGGAGCAAAATGTGCCTCAGGAGAGAACCTATTATGAAATCCACTGTCATGCTTATTATTATTACATCCACAATCCAGTTCTTAGAAAGACATTGAGCAGCCAAGGAGGCAGACCAGATACCGCAGCTCTGCCAGCCACAGACGAAAGGTTTTTGAAACAAACGAAGTTTTTTTTTTTTTTTTTTACCACAGCATTACTCAACTCTGACTTTTGGTGGTGATGGGGGTTGAACCTGGGACTTAGGAGCCTCAGGCATGAGAGTTTCTTGGCATAACCATTATGCTATCTAGCCCCACCCTCAAACGAAGGTTGTTTTTTTTTTTTTTTTTTTTTTTTTTTTTTTATGTGTTAAATGGCTCCATACATCCTAGACCATGAACAACTGAACCAGAGGAGAGGTGGGGCTTTGGGGAAGTCCTTGCGAAGATCAAGGATTGCTGTGTTATGTTGCCACCTTGTGGACATAGAGAAGAATGCACCTCACCAGATAAGACTATAAACCAAATGTTGTCATTAGAGAATTAAATAAATATGTCATTTCTTGGAAAGAAATAGAGAATCCAGGGGTGGCGCTCACTGTGGACAGCAAGTCTTGATGTGTGAACTCACAGGGTCAATCCCCAGCCCTCTGGCCATGGGTGCTGCTTGAATTCTCTCTCTCTCTTTTTTGCTAAATACATAAATATACTTGTAAATGTATTAACTTAGAAAGTAAAACAGGTAGTCCGGAAGGTGGTGTAATGGGTAAAGCACTGGATTCTTAAGCATGAGGTCCGGAGTTAAAATCCCCAGCAGCACATGTACCAGAGTGATATCTGGCTCTTTCTCTGTCTCCTATCTTTCTCATTAATAAATAAATAAAATCTTTTAAAAAAGAAAGTAAGTAAGTAAAACAGATCTATAGTTTGAGGCAAAATTATAAAATTTAATATGTTCATATGCTTTATTTACTTATTGCCACTGGGGTTATCTCTGGGGCTTAATACCAGCACTATAAATCCATTGCTCCTGGCAGGATTTTTTTCCCTTATTTTTTCCTTCAATTTTTTTTTTTTATTTGACAGGACAGAGAGAAATGAAGAGAAGAGAATAAAATAGAAGAGGAGCAATTAAAGATAGATACCTGCAGCTCTGCTTCACTGCTTGTGAAGCATCCCCCCATGAGGGTGGGGAACACGGGCTTGAACCCCAGTCCTTGTACATAGTGATGTGTTTGCTCAACCCGGTGCACCAACACATGGCACTGCCTATATGCTTCTATAAAGTATACATAGAAGATAAATAGGCTATGGAGGTCCTTACTACATAAAATGCAAGTTTAATTTTGTTATTATTATTATTATTATTATTGTCTTTATTTTTATTAATTAGAGACAGCCAGAAATTGAGAAAGTAGGGGATGACAGAGAGGAAGAGAGACACCTGCAACAATGCTTCACCTCTTGTAAAGCTTTCCCCCTGCAGGTGGGAACCAGGGGCTCAAACCTGGGTCCTTGCATAGTGTAATGTGCATTCAACCAGATGTGCCACCACCTAGACCCGAATTTTGTTTTTTAGCCTGGATACCAGGAATAGGAGGGAATATGAAGAGGATCCAGGTGGTGGAACAGTGGATAGAGCTTTGAATCAAAAGCTTGAGGTCCAGAATTCAGTCCCAGGTACCACAGTTCTCTCCTGCACCTCTCTCTCTCTCTCTCTCTCTCTCTCTTTCTCTCATGTAAGTAAATACATCTTTCTACTTTTTGTAAGCAGCAGTTACACCTTCCACTCTGATTCTTGACATAAAGGAAGGGCTTAAAAGTGTGTGTGTCAGGAGAGGAGATAGCACAATGTTTATGCAGAGAGACTCTCAACCCTGAGACTCTGAGGCTTCATGTTCAGTGCCCTGCACTACATGAAGGCAGAGCTGAATAGCCAATGGGGAAAATGAACAAATAAAAAAAAAAACAAATAGGAGTCTATTGGGTCCAGACATTCTATAATGTGAGTGACTGAGCCAGGAGGGACCTGCACTGCCTGAAGTCTCACCTACAATGTAGATGTTATGTCTCCGCCGTGTGGACATGGAGCAGAATGCACCTGGGTGAGGCGCCTGCAGAAAAGTCAGTTAGATGAGTGTGAAACAGACATGCATGCCAACTCAAAAATATGAATTAACTAATAAAGCCACCAAGGGTTTGACTTAGTGGTGGAGAGCACGATTTTCTGGTGCGAGGCCCCAGGTTTGATCCCCACCGCTCCTTGGCTCCACTGCAGTCCTGCCACTCCTGCGGGGTGAGAAGAAATTGGTGCCTTGAGCTCCTGGCCCAGTGTCCTACAGGTGCAGTGGCTCTCTCTGCCACTCTTTAGTTCTTGAAATGAAAGGTTTCTTAAATATCTGAGTCCACTGGATCCATACATCCTAGAACTTAAAACAACTGAGCCAGAAGGAGAGGCGGGGCTTTGGGGGAGGCCTTGAAAAGATCAAGGCTTGCACTGTTATGTCGCCACCTTGTGGACACGGAGCAGAATGCACCTCACCTGATAAGACTTCATAAACCCGGAAGCCATCTTCAGTATTCAACAGACGTGTCATTTCTTGGGAGGAAATAGAGCAGCCAGGCTGGGAGCTCTTGGTGTAAAGCAAGTCTAGAGTGTGTGAGCCCACAGGTTCAACCTCACTTGGGTTGTTGCTAGGGTTCTCTCCACTTCTATTCATAAATATATTAATATGCTTTGTAAGAATTACCCTAGAAAATAAAACATCTATGGATTTGAGGCAAAATCATAAAATTTTATTTGTACACTACCTGTGCATATGCTGCTATAAAATATATGTTGAAGAGATATGTGCAAATACTACTCGGGGCTGGGTGGTGGTGCACCTGATTAATGCACATATTACAGTGCTCGAGACACTCAGTCCTCACCTGCAGGGGGAAAACTTCACAGGTGGTTAAGCTGGGCTGCAGGTGTCTCTCTCTCCCTCTCTGTCACCCCTTCCCATTCGATTTCTGGCTGTCTCTATCCAATAAATAAATAAATATAATTTTTAAAAATTAAAAAAAGGGAGTTGGGCGGTGACGCAGCAGGTTAAGCACAGGTGGCACAAAGCGCAAGGACAGGTGGAATGATCCCGGTTCCAGCCCCCGGCTCCCCACCTGCAGGGGAGTCGCTTCACAAGCGGTGAAGCAGGTCTGCAGGTGTCTATCTTTCTCTGCCCCTCTCTGTCTTCCCCTCCTCTCTCCATTTCTCTCTGTCCTATCCAACAACAATGACATCAATAACCACAACACTGTTAAACAACAAGGGCATCAAAAGGGAAAATAAATAAATATTTAAAAAATTAAAAAAAAAAAAAAAGAAAAAATTCACCTCTGGCTTAAGGTGATACTGGTGACTGTGCCTGGCTAATCAGAACCTCATGTGAGAAAATCTTAAATAACCCTGTGTTATTTCCCCATTTAAACCTATGGTGTATGTTTAAAGATTTTTTTTTTTTTTTTCCCCATCCTGGGTACCATGAATGGATATGAACAGGAATGTGAATGAGGTGGTGGTACTAGGACAGAGCATTGATTCAAAAGGCGTGAGGTTCAGAATTCAAACCCAACATCACAAGGACAGTGTGAAGCTCTGGGTTTCTTCTCCTCCTCCATCTCTCTCATTCTCTCTCTCTCTATCATGTTAATGAATGAATCTTAAAAAAAAAAAAAGTCATGAAATTTATGCAGAAAATACTATGATTTGTCTAAGAGACCAACCTATATTGGGTGGAGTTTCTCTGCTAGTATTGATGGAAACTATCAGTTGTTGGATAATGTGGGGACATCTGTGATGTGGGGGGAAATGTAAGGATTTTTTTCGATTTATTTATTCCCTTTTTGTTGCCCTTGTTGTAGTTATTATTGTCGTTGTTGGATATGGCAGAGAAATGGAGAGAGGAGAAGACAAAGAGGGGGAGAGAAAGACAGACACCTGCAGACCTGCTTCACCGCCTGTGAAGCGACTCCCCTGCAGGTGGGGAGCCAGGGGCTCAAACCGGGATCCTTACACTGGTCCTTGCACTTCGCACCACTTGCGCTTAACTAGCTGCACAACCGCCTGACTCCCATGTAAGGATTATAATCTAATCTAATGCTGAGTCATGTTGTTGTCTTATCCTATTGCCTTTTCAAAGTACTTCCAGTTGAAAGGGGTGACTTTTGGCCATGAAACCAGCACAATGGTCATTCAAAAGTTATCATGCACGGCTGGGAAGAATGCATATGAATATGCAGACTGTTTCTATGCCTGAGGCTCCAGGATCACAGGTTCAGTGTTCAGCACCACCACAAGCCAAAACTAAGCAGCACTCTGTTACGTATCTCTCTCTCTCTCTCTCTCTCTCTCTCTCTCTCTCTCTCTCTCTCTCTATATATATATATATATATCTGTATCTCTAATTTAGGTAAAATAGATTTTAACCATCTGTGGGGCTCACTTTCCTGCATGCTTCTCTCAGTTCATACCAACTGATATTGCATCTGCTGATTCCAGCCTGAGCAGTGCAACCAGTACCACCTCAGCATGCTTCTCTTCTGACTGAGTCCAGAGACGTCAGGCATGGACTTCAACTTCATTACTCTAGTGAGACCTTTCCTAGCTCGTAGGACTCCTTAATTCCATTTCAAGGGGTGCACTTCTTAACAAAACCTAGATATAGACCAGGGCCCATGAAAAAGGGTTTATGTGCACATATATCCACAAGTTGGAGGAAAATATCTACCTTAAAGCAAAAGTACACAGTAGTTTACAGAGTCAATAAATGAAGCAAGCGGGTAGAAAGACCTAAAAAAGACACCATCTTAAAATACTTAACCAAATAGTTTCTACTTAGACCTAGATACCCTCCTCACCTACCTCCTATTACAGGTTCCTCAGTCACTCCAAAGCTAACCCTGTCAGACAAAGTAAGGACTACAAAAGCTGAATAAAGGCAAGAGACTGCTACACTTTAATGATGCTACACTTTAATGATGACTCTTTAGTCACTCCCAGGCCACCCCATCACCTGGGGCCCTAGTCAGACAGTCCTGGGATTCCCACAGACATGATGGGCCTAGACCTCTAACAGACCCCTTTTGCCACTGTCACTGGTCATCTCCATCAGGAACAACATAATGGAGCCCTTTGCGGGTCCCTGTAGGACCTTGCCCTCAATGTGGATCAACAATGGTAGGGACTGTTTCATTCTCTGAAGGGAGGTTGGACAAAATACTCTATCTACCACCCGAGGAGATGCTCTGGTGGGGGGCAAGGGGGGTCAGGAAGAGGAGGAGGATAACAAAAACATAAGCATTATGTCTACAAACGTGTTCTGAAGCTTTTGTTAGATGTGTTGCAGTATCCTTAATAAAGACGATTGCTTCCATGAACAGTTAAAAAAAAAAAACAAACAAGCACAATCTGCAAAATTAGTCCCTGATCTCTCATTTTACTAAAGAGATTGAAACTCATTCAACAGGAGGCAGAGGGAGAGAAGCAGAGCAGCCCTGCAGCGCCCTGGGGGTGGCGTTGGGAGTGAACCAGATCTTCAGATGTACAGGTGCTGCCTCTGCCGGTGAAGCAGCCCTGCTGCCTCTCTACTTGGTGAAATGAAGGCAGGATAAGGTGCCTGGGTCAGGACGGTGGGAGACAGAATAGTGGTAATGCTAAGAAACTCTCATGCCTGAGGCTCTGATGCCCCGTGTGAAATCTCTTGCACCATAAGCCAGATGTGGACAGTGACACAGTAAGAAAAAAAAATACTGGAGTCAATTCCCCCATGCACCCTAGAAAGTGAAACCACTGAATAAGGAGGGGGCTGCATTGGGTGGAAACCTCACCAGGGATATAGATGCGGTGTTATGTCGCCTCCTTGTGGACACAGAGTAGAATGCACCTGGAGGAGGAAAACAAAATTAAAGAAGCATTTTACTTAGTATTAAATGGACATGTAAATTAAAAAAAAAAAAGTAGAGCCTCCCAGGGTTCAGCTCAGTGATGGAGACCAAGATTTGCTGGTGTGAGGCCCGGGGTTTGATGCCCACCCCTCCTTGGCTCCTGTGTGGCAGAAGGAACCAGGAGCCTCAGCTACAGTTGCCACGCTCTGCAGGTGAAGCAGTATCTCCTGCTGCTACTAGTTCTTAAAATGAAGGAACTTTAAAAAACATGTCCAAAAGCCTAGACCAAGTAGATCAGAAGCATCCAATAGCACAGCTATATACAAGATACTGTATAGCAAACCATAACAAAAGGACTTTTCAAAGTTAACCCAATTACCAAATAATGTGATGATGACATTAACTATCGATTGTCTTTTTGAACCCTACGACAGCAGGAACCTCACATCTCCACTATAGAGCCCCTACTTCCCCCAGTCCTGGAACCCTTGGATAGGGCCCACTTTCCCGTATGCATCTCCCAATCCAAACCAAATAATATTGCATCTGCCGATCACAACCTAACCAACGCAACGATTGCCACCTCAACATGCTTCACCTCAGACTGTGTCCAGAGACTTCACGTGTGGAATGACAACCCTTCAGCTTCATTACTCAGGTGAGACCTTTCCTTTTATAGTACACTCTAATTTCATCTCAGGTGGTTCACTTTCTAACAAAGTCCCATAACCTAGATATGCACCAGTTTCTGTGAGAGAGAGCTTATGTGCACACGTATCCATAAACTACTGCAAAATATACACCTGAAAGCAGAAGTACATTAGAGTTTGCAGTGAGTACCTCCCTAACACTTCTTCTCCACTATTCCAAGCTTGGGATCCATGATTGCTCAACAAATTGTTTGGCTTCGTATGTTAACTCTCTTTTCAATCACCAGGTTCCAGATGTCATCAGGATGCCGGCCAGGCTTCCCTGGATTGAAGACCCCACCAATGTGTCCTGGAGCTCAGCTTCCCCAGAGACACACCTTACTAGGGAAAGAGAGAGGCAGACTGGGAGTATGGACCGACCAGTCAACGCCCATGTTCAGCGGGGAAGCAATTACAGAAACCAGACCTTCTACCTTCTGCAACCCTCAATGACCCTGGGTCCATGCTCCCAGAGGGCTAGAGAATGGGAAAGCTATCATGGGAGGGGGTGGGTTATAGAGATTGGGTGGTGGGAATTGTGTGGAGTTGTACCCCTCCTACCTTATGTTTTTGTTCATTAATCCTTTCTTAAATAAAAAATTAAAAAAATAAAATTAAATAAAAATTAAAAAAATAAAAATAAATAAAAAACATGTCCAAGACCATTGCTCCATACATCCTAGAAATTAGACAACTGAGCCAGAAGGAGTGGTGCTGTGGGGAAGGGGAGGCCTTGAAATGATCTAGAATTTCAGTGTTATGTCGCCTTCTTGTGGACACAAAGTAGAATGCACCTCACCAGACAAGACTTCATAAACTTCAAAAAGATCATTAGAGAATCATATAAAGTGGTCCGGGAAGTGGCATAGTAGATGAAAGTGTTGGGCTCCCAAGCAGGAGGTCCTGAGTTCAATCCCAGGTCGCACATGTACCAGAGCGACATCTGGTTCTTTTTTCTCCTACTATCTGTCTCATAAATAAATTTTGAGAAAGAGAATTAACTGGAAATGTTGTTTCTTAGAAACAAATAGAGCAGCCAGGTGGGGACTCACTGTGGATGGACAGCAAGTCATGGGTGTGTGAGCTCACAGGTCCAACCCCAGCCCTGACTGCTACTAAGGTTTCTTTCCACTTCTCTAAGTAAATATATAATATGTTTTACTGAAGTAGACCTATAGAAGTAGACCTATAGATTGGACTCAGAATTATAAACTATAATGTGTACATAGCCTGTGTGTGTGCCATTACAAAGTATGCGTGAAGAAAAATATGAAATACTAGAAATATATATATATGTGTATATATATATACATATACATATATATACACACACACACACATTTCTTGGGAGGCCAGGTCATGGTGCACCCAATTAAGCACACATAGTACTATGCACAAGGATCCGGGTTCAAGCCCCTGGCTCCCCACCTGCAGGAGGAAGGCTTCACAAGCAGTGAAGCAGGCCCGTAGGTGTTTCTCTCACTCTCTCTCTCTCTCTCCCCTTTTCTATCTCCTCCTCCTCTCTCTACTTATCTCTGTCCTATTCAATAGAATGGGGAAAAATGTTCACCAGGAGTAGTGGATTTGTAGTGCCAGCACTGAGTCTCAGTTATCACCCTGGAGGCAAATATATATTTTTTCTATATTCACTTACTTATGTATGTGTTTATACTATATAGACATGTATTTATCTATTGTTATTTTGTTACATTTTTATTTAATAAAGATTGACAAGTCTGTTGGATAAGTGAGGTAAAATTCCCACTACCAGAGTTCTATATCCCATCCCCTCCATTGGAAGTTTTCCTACTCTGGCATCCCTCTGGCAGCCTGTTTTCCTACTCTGGCATCCCTCAAGTATCCCTCTGGCAGCCTGGACCCAGGATTTTTATGGGATGCAGAAGGTGGAAGGTCTGGCTTCTGTAATTGCTTCTCCACTGGACATGGGCATTGACAGGTTGACCCACACCCCCAGTCTGTTTCTATCTTTCCCTAGTGGGGCAGGGCTCTGGAGAGGTGAGGTTCAGGGACACATTGGTGAGTTCATCTGCCCAGGGAAGTCAGGTTGATGTTATGGTAGCATCTGTAACTTGGTGGCTGAACAGCAGTAAAATATAAAGCAGAAAAATTGTTTAATAATCAGGAACCAAGGGAGATGGGTGGTAGCGCAGCGGGTTAAGCACACATGGCACAAAGCGTTAATGAACCGGTGTAAAGATCCCAGTTCGAGCCCCCGGCTTCCCACCTGCAGGGGGTCACTTCACAGGCAGTGAAGCAGGTCTGCAGGTGTCCATATTTCTCTCCTCCTCTCTGTCTTCCCCTTCTCTCTCCATTTCTCTCTGACCTATCTAACAATGACAACATCAATAACAACAACAACAATAACTACAACAATTAAACAAGGGCAAAAAAAGGGAATAAATAAATAAATATTAAAAAAAAAGAAAAGTTCTTTTAAAAAAATAATCAGGAACCTAAAGGTAAGACTATAACTAATGAGTTTTAGGGTCTTCATATTGGAAGAAGCTAGGAAGTCTATTTTAGGTATATTCCAGGGGCCTATGACTTTACTAATTTTTGCCTGAGCCTGACAGCTAACATACAGGTGGGCTAAAAGTATTGTCTGGGGAATGGTGTCAGAGTTGGGAATAGGGCTAGAAAGTTGAATGAAGGCAGAGAGAAGATACCAAATGTGGATAGAGTATATAAATACCATTAACTATAAACCCCATCGATCTGACCTATGGCCGATGCCTATTCATATTTAGCACAGGAGCCTGTGTAACCTCTGCATCCCTGACAGTCTGCATTCCATGGTCACAGCTGGGAACATTCTAGGCTGCACTCATTTCAGGACCAGTCTTCCTCAAGTGGCAGTTGAGGAAGTATGTTGACCCAGCTTTCCTTCGGAGAGTGGGGCAGTCCCTATTATTGTTGTTCTAAATGGAGGGGCAAGGTCCTGTAGAGGCCCACAAGATTGTTTATGTTGTGCCTGCTGGAGATGACCAGTGATGGTGGAGGGAAGGATCTGTTAGAGGTCTAGGCCTTCCATGTCTGTGTGGGAATCTCAGGATTCCACAACTAGGGTCCTAGAGGATAAGGTGATCTGGTAGTAACCAAAAGGGCCATTGTTAGAGTGTGCCAGCCTCTTGTAGTTCTTGTATCCAGCTTTTGTAGTTCTTACTATATCTGACAAGGTTAGACTTAAATTGATTGAAGGAAATGAAGTAGGAGTAGATTAGAAGGGTATCTAGGTGTAAGCAGAAACCATTTGATTAAGTACTTTATGGTGTCCTTTTAGTTCTTTATACTTTTTTTAAACCTGAAAATGCCTTTATTTATCTTTTTTCTTTATTGGGGATTAATGGTTTACAGTCAACAGTAAAATACAGTAATTTTTATTGTCTGACATTTATCAGTTTTCCACATAATAAATTCAACCCCCTCAAGGTCCTCCTCTGCTATCATGTTCCAGAACCTGAAGCCTCCCTCTGCCACACCCCAGAGTCTTTTAATTTGGTGCTATACACCAAACCCAGTCCAAGTTCTGCTTTGTGTTTTCTTATTTTTCAACTTCTTTTTTTATTATTGATTTAAGAATGATTGACAAGATTGTGGGATAAAAAGGGTACAGTTCCATATAATTCCCACCACCAGAGTTCCGTATCCCATCTCTTCCATTGGTCTTTCTACTTTCTTGCCGCACTTACTGAGTCATTGCAGACTACTGCACCCTTTTACTTTAAGGTATACATTCTCCCCTACCTTGTGGATACATGTGCACATGTGCCCTATCCCATGGACCCTAGTCTCTGTCCAGGTTCTGTAACTTTGTTAGGAAGTGTGCCACACCAAATGGAACTAAGGACCCCTATGAGCTAGGACAGGTCTCACACTAGAGTATTGGACCTGGAGGGTTGACGTTCCGGGCCTGGAGAAAAGACAACATCTCAAAGAAATCCCCAAATACAATAGAACTATACTGTGGGGAAACATCCAGGGGTGATATCTCAGCATGCCAGGCTTGCACTTAATACCAGCTTATGCAATCCATGGTCTGATTACTATGCGTGAGCAACAAAGATCTATAACCTCTCAAACACCAATAAGTAGGTGTCAATGGAGCCAAAGCTCTAGACACCAAAGTGCCTGACCACAGCCAATTTGCTATGTGAATGGGGGAGTACATAGCATTGCAGATAGAAATCTGCTGAAATTCTTCTAAAAGAGAATACTAAAAGTAGGAGAGACCTTGAAATAAAGAATACTATTATAGTAAGAGACTTCTGGCTTTAATCCCTCTCTAAGTGGTGCTACCTTATGTTCTGTGCAGGTTTCTCTGCTGAATCCACTGCTCCTACAGGCCATTTCCCCCCCCCCCCATTTTGTTGTTCTTGTTGTAGTTATTGTTATTGTTGCCATTGATGCTGTTGTTGTTGGATAGGACAGAGAGAAATCAAGAGAGGAGGGGAGACAGAGATGGGGAAAGGAAGACACCTGCAGACCTGCTTCACCGCTTGTGAAGCAACCCCCCTGCAGATGGGGAGCCAGGGTCTTGAACTGGGATTCTTACACTGGTCCTTGCACTTCGCACCATGTGCACTTAACCCACTGCACTACCGCCTGACCCCCTCAAACTGCTCTACTGCTCTACTAATATAATCTGCCTTAAAATTCCTTTGATTTATCTTGAAATGACCTAATAAAAGGTGAGAAAACCAGAGATTGCTGCTATCCCACACAGTCCTTCTTCAGGCTTCTTCTAGGCTTCTTAAGACCCAAATGGAGTCGTCAGTAGTCAATTGTTCCTGCATCAGAGACCTTGAGTAAATTACACACTTGGAAAACGTCCAAAAGATGCTTCAAGGCTGTGATCTTAAGGATGCTAACTAAAATAAAAGTTCAATGAAAGAAAATTTCACCAAAGTCAGAGAAAGTGTGAAAGATGGCATAACAGAAATTAGAGAGCTAAATAAAATAATAATTGAGTTTAAAATATAGAAGAAGGGAATACAGGCAAAAAGACAGAATCCAAAGTTTGAAGTGGTAAGCTGGAGGATGAGGTAGAGGAAATCACCTGTGAAATTTAGGGGACTGGATGAAGTTTCTCTCTGGGGAAGAAGAGCCAGCAGAATGCTGAGAAATGCTGAGAAAAGCATAAATGCTGAGTTAACTGAATCCAACTTAAACTGTCAAAATATGCGGCCAGGAGCAAGTTTAGAGATGATCCAGGCTGAGATATGGGGCTAATTTCATGCTAAAAATCATAAATTGGGTTGTTTGTATTCAAGAGCAGAGCAGACCCATGATTATTTTGCTGTGAAATTGTATACTATCATTTCCTGCATACTCTTTTTTATTATTGATTTAATAATGATTGACAAGACCATAGGATAAAAGGTGTACAATTCCATACAATCCCCACCACCAGAGTTCCATACCCCATCCCCTCCATTGGAAGCTTTCCTGTTTTTTATCCCTCTGGGAACATGGACCCAGCATCATTATGGGGTACAGAAGGTGGGAGTTCTGGCTTCTGTAATTGCTTCTTCACTGGACATGGGCATTGGCAGGTGGATCCATACTCCCAGTCTGTTTCTGTCTTTCCCTACTGGAGCAGGGCTCTGGGGAGGTGGAGTTCGAGAACACATTGGTGAGGTCATCTGCCCAAGGAAGTCAGGTTCACATCATGGTTGGCGTCATGGTAGCATCTGCAACTTGGTGGCTGAAAAAGCACAAAGATATAAAGCAGAGGGAGTCAGCCAGTAGCACAGCAGGTTAAGCGCACCTAGTGCAAAGTGCAAGGACTGATGTAAGGATCCTGGTTCGAGCCCCTGGCTCCCCACCTGCAGGGGAGTTGCTTCACAAGCGGTGAAGCAGGTCTGCAGGTGTCTTTCTCTCCCCCTCTCTGTCTTCCCCTCCTCTTTCCATTTCTCTCTGTCCTATCCAACAACAACAACATCAATAATAACTATAACAATAAAACAACAAGGGCAACAAAAAGGATTAATAATTAAATAAAGATATTAAGCAGAATAAATTGTTGAACAATCAGGAATCTAAAGGTAAGATCATAGCAAATGATATTTGGGGTCTCCATTTTAGAAAAGGCTACTAGGTCTATTTTAGGTATATTCCAAGGGCCCATGACTTTACTAATTTTTGCCTGAGCCTAACAGCTAACATGCCAGTGTGCTAAAAGTATTGTCTGGGGAGATGGTTGGGAATAGTACTAGAAAGCTGATCAGGGCAAAGAGTAGTTCTCAAATATGGGAAAAACATATATTGTTAACTGTAAACCCCATTGATTTGATCTGGGGCCCATATTCAGCACAGAAGCCTATGTAACCTCTGCATCCCTGTAAGTCTGAGCTCACATTCTGTAGTCATAGCTGACCCGAACTGCCCCTGCGGCTACAGACAGACTATGACCCACATAGTCAACGACTGCCACCTCTCCAGATTCAAAGGAGGTCTCGAAACTTTACATCAGGCTCAACCTGACGCCGTTGACTGGCTACAGAAGAAGGGCAAACGCTAGAAGAAGAAGTCATAGCTTGGAACATTCTAGGCTGCACTCATTTCAGGACCCATCTTCCTTGACTGGCAGAGTCTGTTGATCCAGCCTCCGTTCAGAGAATGGGACAGTCCCTACCAATGTACATTGAGGGCAAGAACCTGTAAATGCCCACAAGAGAGTCCACTATGTTGTTCCTGATAGAGATGAATAAAGACATTGGCTAGAGGGATCTGTTAGATGTTTGAGCCCAACATGTCTGAGGGAATCCCGGGATTCCTTGATGAGGGTCCTCGGTGATGTGTTGGCCTGGTAGTGACCAAAAGGGTCATCATTAAATTATGCCAGTCTCTTGCCCTTATCCAACTTTTGTAGTCCTTACTTTGTCGGACAAGGTTAGCCTAGGAGTGGTTGAGGGAAGTGAAATGGGAAGTAGGTGAGGAAGGTATCTAGGTCTAAGTAGAAACTATTTGACTGGGAGTTGGGCTGTAGTGCAGCGGGTTAAGCGCAGCGGGTTAAGTGCAGGTGGCGCAAAGCACAAGGACCGGCATAAGGATCCCGGTTCGAACCCCGGCTCCCCACCTGCAGGGGAGTCGCTTCACAGGCGGTGAAGCAGGTCTGCAGGTGTCTGTCTTTCTCTCCTCCTCTCTGTCTTCCCCTCCTCTCTCCATTTCTCTCTGTCCTATCCAACAACGACAACAACAGTAATAACTACAACAATAAAACAACAAGGGCAACAAAAGGAAATAAATAAATAAAATAAATATTTGAAAAAAAAAGAAACTATTTGATTAAGACTTTATGGTATTTAATTTTTAAAAGTGTCTTTTTTAAAGGTCTTTCTACCTGCTTGCTGCACTTAGTGAGTCATAGAAAACTATTGTGCACTTTTACATTAAGGTGTACGTTTCCCCCTAAGTTATGGATTCATGTGCACATGTGTTCTGTCTCATGGGCCCTGGTCTATATCTAAGTTCTTTGGCTTTGTTAGGAAGTGCACCACCCCATATGGAATTGAGGAGTCCTATGAGCTAGGAGTTAAAGGGTTGACATTCCACACCTGGCGTCTCTGGACACAATCCGAAGTGAAATGTGTCAAGGTGGTACTGGCTGCATTGATTTGGTTGAGCTCAGCAGATGCAGAATCATATGGTATGAATCAAGAGAAGTGTGCAGGAAAATGAGCCAAGCCCCAGAGGTTCTGGGACTGGGAGAAATATGGATTTTATAGAGAATGGGGAAGGTTCCTGCTGTCTTAGAGTTTAAGAAGGCAATAGATAGTTATTATTGTAACCAAGTTATTTGGGAATTTGGTTGACTTTGAAAATCCCATGATTAGGATCTGCTGCATCATACAAGACCTCACCATGATTTATGTCATTTAATGCAATTTACATATAACTGTATCTTATATAGTGACACAACCAGTTGCTTCTGGTCTTCCTGGTCTAACTCTATCATTCATACAGATCAGAGTTGAAACACTATAAGAATCGACTACCCAAGAATATAAATGCCAGAGGGCAAGAAATTGGGCTGTCATGAAGACCGCTTTCCATAATACCCAAGTGATAGAATCAGAACTTGTCACCAGGAATCTATGTTTTCATATGATCACTGAAAAAGAAGTTAATCTGGGAAACACCAGAGGAAGTCAGGCACTGTTTTGCTTATCTAAGAGAGAAGAGGGGGAAGGAAGGACACACAGAAGTAATAATAGGTATAGATGTGACTTAGAAAGGAAGTGAAGGTAGGACTGTAGAAAAAGTGAGTCAAGAAATAGATGATAGATGGATAGATGATAGGTAGGTAGGTAGGTAGGTAGGTAGGTAGGTAGGTAGGTAGAGGATAGATAGGTAGACAGACATAAAGTCAACCCATAGCTGTTAACTGACAAGAACAATTGCAGTTTCCACTGGAGGTGGTATTGGGACACAGAACTCTAGTGGTGGGAACAGTGTGTAATTAAATCCCTATTGTTTTTACAATTTTGTAAATCACTAAAAAAATTTTTTTGGCCATTTTATTGGATAGAACAGAGAGAAACTGAGAGGGAAGCAGAAGGTAGAGAGGGGGAGAGAAAGATAGACATCTGCAGACTTGTTTCACCACTTTTGAAGTGACCCCCCCTGCAGTTGGGAAGCCAGGGGCTAAACCAGGATCCTTGAGTGAGTCCTTGTGCTTGGTACCATGTGTGCTTAACCTGGTGTGCTACCACCCGGTCCCTGACTAATAATTTTTAAAAAAAAAATAGACAGAAAGCAATAAATTTTTAAAGTTTTTTTTAATTACCACCAGTCTTATGAATTTTATATAAGCGCACTAACTTACTGCTCTAGATTCTATTCTTTACACTACAAAGTCATGTTTTGCTGACACTAGTGCTAAAAAAAACATGGCAGATGGTATGTATTTAGTTGACGAAATGATTGTTCTCAATAAAATAAGAAAATAAGCATGCACTAAACTACTGGAGCTATTATATTTGTCTTGCAGAGCTGTGCTCTATAACAAGCATTCTTTTAGGAGAAGAACGAGTAGAGAATCAGAACATCTCTCTCATACATATGATACTGTGATGCAAACTCAGGACCTCACACTTGAGAGTCTAAGGCTTCACCCACTGTGTCACCTCCCGGATCCCTACAGTAAATATTACCTTAAAAATATTTTATTTGTTTTATTTTTTAAAGTTTTTTTTTATTATCTTTATTTATTCAATAAAGACAGCCAGAAATAGAGAGAGGGAAGGAGATGACAGAGAGGGAGAGAGACAGAGAGACACCTGCAGCACCATGTCACCACTTGTGAAGCTTTCCCCCTGCAGGTGAGAACCAGGGGCTTGAACCTGGGTCCTTGCACACTGTAATGTGTGAGCTCAACCAGGCAGGCACACCACCACCCGGCCCCTATTTGTTTGTTTTAATGAGAGAGATACACAGAAAGACACACGCAGAGAAAAGACCAGAGCCCTGCTCAGCGCTGGCTTATGGTAAGGCTAGAGAATGAACCTGGGACATTAGAGCTTCAGACATGAATGCCTTTTGTAGAGCCATTATGTTATCTCCCCAGGCCTAAATATTTTAATTCCAATTACAGATGAGATAACTGAGGCTCACATTTATATAGCCGGTCAGTGGGGATTTATATAGCCAGCTCTCTCTTCACCACATACCTGCCTCCTGCTAGGCAGTAAATCCACTACTATTTCTGTCTGTAGTTCTTGTTTATCAGCTGTAAAGGCTAAACTAAAAAAATTTTTTTTTTAATTTAATCTTTTAACATTTGACATGTGATATTTCTGTTGAACTCAGTAAAAGAAAGTATAATCTAATGTTGATGTTTGTCTAGCTAAAGTTAGAGACATCCTAGTTCTATAGGATCAGAATACAAATTGCCTTTCTCTGTATTTAGGTTCGATGTAGTAGGTAGCAGTATACAGAATCAGTATACAGGATCTCCACACTATCTTTTGCACACAATTGCACTGTGATATTTTGGTCAGCAGATGACGCTATTGTGTCACAAAGACATTTAATCTAAACAGATGCAAATAGTGACTTTAGGTCTCTGATAACTATATTTCAAAATATAATAATGGGGTTATGACTTAATCCCTTGATTCTGTTTTTTTTTTTCTCCTACACAATTAAGGCAATACAGAGCATTTGGCCAAATTCCATGATTTGCTGCTTAGACATCATGTTCTTCCAGGAACTCAGGATGGAATAAATAGAACCAACATTCTTATGTATTTGAATTTCTGGGCCTTGGTTGGACACTTCCTGGCTCCTGAAAGCTGGTGTGATTCATAAGCTCAGTCTCACCTGGGGGAAGGGAAGATTGCTCCAGTTATGGTAGGTATTATATTAGCACCCCAAGCCGGTAATTTCATTTATTAAGACTCTGCTCAAAATAAATAAATAAATAAATAAATATTTTTAAAGTCATTTACATTTAAAAGAATATGGTTGCAGAGCTGATACGCAGAGACAGATTCATGTAATTTATGCCAGAGAGAGATACCACACTTCATCCTTAGGAACTTCTCTCTCTGATTTTAGATGTGATTCCAATCTGCTGGTTTAGTTTTCTGGTACATAACATTGAAAACCAGCTATTTGAAAGAGAAGAGCAATGCAGGTTCAGTGCAGATGCGGAGATAGTCTTAAATTCAGTAGGCAAGGGGGCAGGCAGTGGCATACCTGGTTAAGTGCACACACTATAGTGCACAAGGGCCCCAGTTCAAGCCCTTGCTTCCCCCTGAAGGGGGAAAGATCCACAAGTAGTGAAACAGGGCTGCAGGTATCTCTCTGTCTCTTTCCCTCTCTACCTCCCTCTCCCCTCTCAATTTCTCTCTGTGTCTATGCCATAATAAATAAATAAAATTTTAACAAAACAGTAGGCAGACAGCAAGACTGGGAACAGAAAGGTGACAAGCACAGGAAAGAGCTTAAAGGCCTGGGAACGTGAATGGAGGGACAATCCTTAACTGTGTGGGAGTTACATCTGCAAGGATCAGTTTCATATGGTAAAGGAATGTGTAATGAGTGAGGGATGAGGAGATTCCTATCCGAGTGGGGGGTACAGGGAGAAGTCACCCAGGGGGAAGTCTTTTGGGCTCTGGAGGCACAATCTTAGCTATGAACTGCTACAGGGGCATTAGCCAGTAACTCAAGAGCTCTAAGCTTCAGGTTCCTCCTCCATCAAGTGGAAACTAACGGCTTCTGTGGTCTGGGATGTGGTTCAGTAGATAAAGCACTGGACTCTTGTGCATGAGGTTCTGAGTTCAATTTCTGGCAGCACATGTACCAGAGTGATGTCTGGTTCTCTCTCTTTCTCTCTCATCCTATCTTCTTCATGAATAAATAAATAAAAATCTTTATACATTTTTAAAAAAAAAAAAAAAAAAAAACCTGTGAAGAGCAGTCTGGAAAACTCTCAGAAAGCTAGAAGTGGACCTACCCTATGATACTGCAATTCCTCCCCTGGGGATATATCCTAAGGAACCAAACATACCCATCCAAAAAGATGTGTGTGTACCTATGTTCATAGCAACAGAATTTGTAATAGTCAAAACCTAGAAGCAACACAGGTGTCCAACAACAGATGAGTGGCTGAGTAAGTTGTGGTCTATATACACAATAGAATACTACTCAGCTATTAAAAATGCTGAACTCACCTTCTTCGCCTCATCTTGAATGGAGCTTGAAGGAATCATGTTAGGTGAGATAAGTCAGAAAGCGAAGGATGATCTCACTCATAGACAGAAGTTGAAGAACAAGAACAGAAAGGAACACACAAAGCAGAACTTGGACTAGAGTTGGTGTATTGCCAAAGGAAAAGACTCTGGGGTGGCAATATCAGGAGACCAATGGGAAGCTGGCCCAGGGGTGAAGCAGAAATAGTTTAACCACAACACAGCCACACTGGGAGGGGAAGGCCCCTCTCTGTCTTCAGGCCTTGGGGGTGACCCCAACCCTACATAGCCCTGCACTTTCTCATACTTAGGCATGATTTCTTTCCTTTTTAAAACATTTTCTAAAATTATCTTTATTTATTGGATAGAGACAGTCAGAAATCAAGAGGGAAGGGGGAGATAGAGAGGGAGAGAGCGAGAAAGAGGCATCTGCAGCCCTGCTTCACCACTCATGAAACTTTCCCTCTGCAGGTGGGAATTAGGGGCTTGAACCTAGGTCCTTGCACACTGTAACATGTGCATTCAACCAGGTGTACCACCACCCGACCCTTACTTCTACACAATTTCTACCTCACAACCGTAATAAAGAAAAAAGTGTAGAAATTGTATATGGACTGACAGAGTCTGTGCTGTAATTCTTTCAAGGAGTCCCGGGGTGAACTCCCGCACGAGTGAGTGAGCTGGTGGTCTTGAGAATCCCACTGTCCCAGTCAGCTCCCCCTCAACAGTTATAGCACTACCACAAGCCAGAGCTGAGCAGTACCCAATTATACAATAAATAAAATTAAAGTTCATATTGCATCAAAGCAGGGGACTCTGGGAGAGGGGGAGGAAGGGGAAGGCAGGAGAGGAAGAAAACTTTGGAGGTCTATTACATATAATGAAATTGTATGCATATGTCAATGATAGTAAAAAAAAAATAAAGAGTAAATAATAATAATGGTCATAATTTAAAGAAAAAAGCAGAAGTAAGACTCCTGAGGAGCAAATGTTAGCAACTTTTTGCTTTGTTTTTACTAACTCCCAAAGACAATGTGCTTAGAAGGCGCTTTCTTTTTTGTTTTTAATTTTTTATTATTTTTATTTTATTTATTGGATAGAGACAGCCAGAAATCGAGAGGGAAAGGTGTGATAGAGAGGTAGACACAGAGACACCTGCAGCCCTGCTTCACCACTTGCAAAGCTTTCCCCCTGCACGTGCATTTTAACATGTGCTCTCAACCAGGTGTGCTACCACCCAGCCCCAGAAGATGCTTTCTAGTGAGCACCTCATTTTTTTTTTTTTTTCCCCGCTCCCAGGAAGGCACTGGGAGCCTGCATTCTGCCCGATTCCATGACCAATGACTTCCGGAAGTCACAGGGAGGCAGAGACAGAGCTTTTTCCTGCTGGATAAATATTGATTTGTGGTTTTTATTTCTGGCAGTCAAGGCCTTCCCTTCCCTGGTCCTGTCACACTCCTATAGCCTTCTGTCCACTGCCCCTTCACCATTCTGTCACAGAGACTAATTAGAGCTCCCATAACAGCTTGAGAAAGGAGCAGACATGTCTTGTTTTGTTCCCTTGAATCCCACTCCTGCATTGTCTTTCCCTTCACTCTGTTGTACAAGTTTTCTCCTGCTTTCAGACCACACAGAGCTGCCTGGCTGGGTACCTTGGGGACACAGCAGCATTTCCTGCTCAGCCACTGTGAGACCAGGAGTTCCAGCTCTAGGCAGCCGTGCTCTGGGAGCCTAGATAGCTGTCCCTCAAAGGCGTTCTCTTAGAGTCCTGCTGCAAGCCTCACCAAAGCCTCTTCCCTCTCTCTATTCATAATGGCCCCTGTGCTGTTGGCAAGACTATGAGTTTCTGGAGGGTGGGGTTGTAGTTTTGTTCCATTGCTTGTTTTTAATAAAGCAACTAGCATAGACACTCAGGTGCACTCAGAAGTAGCTGATCAAATTAATAAATGAGAGTTGAGAAGCAAAAAAGTAATAAAAGCCTGCACGAGCTGATCATCTAGAGATAGTCACAGGTCCAGAGAGACAAAGCAATTTTTCTAAACTCAGTAACGAGTCTTGACACAGACCACACCACTTTCAGTGAACCAATGTTTCTAGAACTCCTGCTTTTAATGTTGTTCTGTCTTTTTTTTTTTTTTCTTTTCTTTTCTTTTCCCCCACCCAGGGTTATCACTATGGCTCGATGCCAGCACTACAAAACAACTGCTTCTGGTGGCACCTTTTTTTTTTTTTTTTTTTAAGATAGGACAGAGAGAAATTGAGAGAGGAGGGGGAGATAGAGGAAGAGAGACAGACACCTGCTGATCTGCTTTGGGGCCTGTGAAGTGTCCCCCCTACAGGTGGGGATCAAGGGCTCCAACCCAGGTCCTTGTGTGGATCCATGCATTTAGTACTGTGTGCACTTAACCACCAGGTTAAGCCACGTGGAATAAGTGAGAATCAGGCAATGGACTGAATGTCAACCAAAATATCTTGATTCTTTTGATACTTTCTTAAGATTACTTTTTGCAGATAGAAACAGGGGTGTTGGGGCCAGGCAGTGGTGCACCAGGTTAAGTGCACATAGTTCAAAACACAAGGATCCTGGTTCGAGCCCACCCCCACCCCAGCTGCCCACCTGCAGAGGGGTTGCTTCACAAGTTGTGAAGCAGGTCTGCAGGTGTCTTTCTCTCTCTCTTCCCCTCTTTTCTCAGTTTCTTTCTGTCCTATCCAAAATAAATAAATAAATAAATAAATAAATAAATAAATAAATATAGCCACAGGAGCAGTGGCTTCATAGTGCAGGCACCGAGCCCCAGCGATAACCCTGGAGGCAAGAGAGAGAGAGAGAGAGAGAGAGAGAGAGAAAGGAAGGAAGAAAGAAGAAAGAAAGAAAGAAAGAAGAAAGAAAGAGAGAAAGAAAGAGAGAAAGAAAGAGAGAAAGAAAGAAAGAAAGAAAGAAAGAAAGAAAGAAAGAAAAGAAACAAGGAGGTAAAAAGAGAGAAGAACTGAAAGAGACCACAGCCCAGACTGGCCCCTTGTCCTTTCCTCCTGAATATGGGCTGGCCATATTTTCCTGCTTCCTCAATCATAATTGGTTTTTTTTTTTTTTTTTAATGTTTTACTTATTTATTCCCTTTTCTTGCCCTTGTTGTTTTATCATTGTAGTCATTGATGTCATCATTGGACAGGACAGAGAGAAATGGAGAGAAGAAGGGAAGACAGAGAGGGGGAGAGAAAGATAGACACCTGCAGACCTGCTTCACCACCTGTCAAGTGACTCCCCTGCAGGTGGGGAGCCAGGATCCTTAAGCCGGTCCTTGTGCTTTGTGCCACATGTGCTTAACCTGCTGTGCTAAGGCCTGACTCCCTTCAATCATAATTGTTTACTTGGCTATGGATAATGTGAATCTTGTTGTTAGTAGATTTTGTCTTATTATTAAAATGAGAACAGTCTAGAATGTTCCCAGCTGTGGCCATGGACTGAGCTCAGACTGACAGGGACTTGGAATTTACAAAGGCTTCTGTGCTAAATAGGAATAAACATGGGCCCTAGGTCAGATCAATGGGGTAAACAGTTAATGATATTTATATACTTTCCTCATATTTGGAAGCTACTCTCTGCCTTAATCCAGCTTTCTATCCTTGTTCTCAACTCTGACACCATCTTCCCAGACAATACTTGCTATCAAGTCTACTTGCTATCAAGTCTACTTGCTATCAGGCTCAGGCTAAAATTATCAAAGCTCTAAGAGCCACATGAACAGACCTAAAATAGACTTCCTAGCTTCTTCTCACATGAAGACTTCTAGTTCATTTGCCCTATTCCTACCTTTGGGTTCCTGTTTACTAAATACTTTGTCCTGCTTTATATCTTACCATCTTTCAGTCATCAAGTCACAAATGCTACCATGATGCGATCCTGAATTCCCCGGGCAGACGACCTCATCACTGTGTCCCAGAGCGTGATCATCTCTCCAGAGCCCTACCCCACCAGGGAAAGATAGAAACAGGCTGGGGGGGTTGGCTCCACCTTTCAATGCCTATGTCCAGTGGAGAAGCAGTTACAGAAGCCAGACCTTCCACCTTCTGCACCCTACAATGATCCTAGGTCCATGTTCCCAGAGGGATAAAGAATAGGAGAGCTTCCAATGGAGGAGATGGGATACAGAACTCTGGTGGTGGGAATTGTGTGGAATTGTACCCCTCTCATCCCACAATCTTGTCAATCATCATTAAATCACGAATAAATAAAAAGAATTTAGGAAAAGAATAAATTAAACCAAGATCAAACAGAAGAACTAAAGAGCAAAAATCAATAAGAGAAAAAATTGTATCAAACAAATAACTGCAATAAACACACACACACACACATCACAACTTACTAGATCCCTCCCACCTTTTTTCCCACGCAGCCCCTCTTCTCCTTCATAACTTTAGTTCTGTTGTCAATCTGTTTTGACAGACCCTATCTACTTGCTTCATTTCCATAAACTCCACACACAGACAAGATTATCTGATATGTGCCTTTCAGCTCCTGACAGAATTCACTCAGCAAAATCGCCAAGTTCTTTCCATTTTGTTGAAAATGACAGAATTTCATCTTTTTGATAGCTATATAGCATTCCATTGTGTATTCCTATAAAGAGTGCTAGACCTTGATATGGTAGATAGTTGGACTACTTTGACTCTATTTTATTATTAGATTTTTTTTTCAGTACTCTAAGAGTAAGTCTACAATAGCCTTTTAATACAATTTCCTTTTAATATTCTTCACTTGAGGGGGAGTGTCTGGAGTCTTTGTAGAGTAGTGATGCCAATAAGAATTCAGAATTAATGGGCTCTCAGCAGTCCATCTGGAAGTCATTCCTAAGCCATCCTTATCACTTACTCTAGTTTAGTTCTCTTAACTCAGTATTTCAGTATACCTCAGCTCCCTAGCCCAAGCATCAGAAACTTAATTTGAATACTAAGCTGCCTGTTTTAAATACTAGCTCCACTACATGTAATCTTGAGCAAACTGACAACTTTTTAGTACCTTGGTTTCCTCATCTGTTATACCTATATCACTGTTTCCCCTCTTGATTTCTGGCTGTCACTATCCAATAAATAAATAAGTAAAAATAATTTAAAAATTTAAAAAATGGGAGTCAGGTGGTAGCGCAGTGGGTTAAACGCACATGGCGGCAAAGCGCAAGTACCAGCGTAAGGATCCCGGTTCGAGCCCCCGTTTTCCCACCTGCAGAGGAATCGCTTCACAAGTGGTGAAGCAGGTCTGCAAGTGTCTCTCTTTTTCTTCCCCTCTCTGTCTTCCCCTCCTCTCTCCATTTCTTTCTCTCTCTCTCTTTTTTAAAAATATTTTTATATTTATTTATTTTCTCTTTTGTTGCCCTTGTTTTTTATTGTTGTTGTAGTTGTTATTGATGTCATCCTTGTTAGATAGGACAAAGAGAAATGGAGGGGGGGAGACAAAGATGGGGAGAGAAAGACAGACACCTGCAGACCTGCTTCACCACTTGTGAAGCAACTCCCCTGCAGTTGGGAAGCTGAGGACTCAAACCAGAATCCTTACACCGGTCCTTGTGCTTAACCTGCTGCACTACCGCCTGACTCCTTCCTCTCTCCATTTCTCTCTGTCCTATCCAACAATGACGACATCAAGAACAACAACAATAATAACTACAACAATAAAACAACAAGGGCAACAAAAAGGAATAAATAAATATTTTTTTAAAAAATTAAAGAAGTATTTCAGTAGTTGTCACATAGTGAAAATATATTCCTTTTGGCCTCAGTAATGCTTTTATTTTTTTCTTTCTGGGTCTAAATATCAGTGAAAAAAGAAGAAATTAAATGACAAAATTTTATGTAGCAAAGGTAAATAAATAAACCTCAATCAGAATATAAATGGGAGAAATATGGTATATGGCATTTTTATATGTCTTTATCGTGTTATGTTTTTATTTTCCACTTGATCTTTCAGTATGTATATTACCTCATGGAGACCTTTATGGGGCCATGTGATGGTGTACCTAGTTGAGTACTTATGCTACAATACACAAGGACCTGGGTTCAAGCCCCCAGTCCCCACATGCAGGGGGAAAGTTTCATAAGTGATGAAGCAGGGCTACAGGTGTCTCTCTGTCTCTTTCCCTCTCTATTTCCTCCCTCTCAATTTCTCTGTCTTTACCCAAATAAGTAAGTCAGTGAATAAATAAATGAATACCTTTACGAATGATTCAAGACTGTTATCCTCAGTGAATTTGAATGGGTGAAACAGCTACTGGTCAAAGATAAATACTACTAAATACTACTGGCCAAAGATAAATTCAGGCTTAATGTGCACTGGATTATCAGTGATTTGAAGTTCAAATATATGACTTCTATTTTAGTTGACATTATTTGAGCAAAATAGAGGGAATGATGGATTGAATCTACTTAGTAAGATGACATAGACAAAGGATTACTCAGAAATATACTGTTTTTAATCTCTTGTCGCTACAAAAATAAAGTAATTTATTTTTTCTTCCTTTAAGATTGACATTCGGTTTCTAAACTCATTAAACTGTCATTTTAAGTATCTAAAAGTAGACATTTCTGAGTTTTATCCACATTTAAATTGTCAAAAGTAAAAAAGAAACTCACATGAAATTCTCAGTTCATAAATATTCAGTGATTCTTTTGTATTTCGGAGTAAATGTTTATGGAGTCAAGTCCAGGCTACTAGCTTTAAGACCTGTGAGAAGTGGGTAGTTTTCCATTAAATATGTATGGATGTTTGGGGAAAAACATTATAGGTTTGTTCAACATTTTAGTAGCTGCCATCTTTGCAGAGGACAGGTAGTATTGCTTTCTGGAGAAGAAAGCTCTTGATCCTAAAACTTATTCAATGCTGAACGCCCTACTGAGACAATGTTGAGACTGATAATGTCAACTCTAAATCACAAAGAATGTTGACGTTTTCTTGGCAATATTGAATCATTCTTCCCACAGACATTTAATATTAGATAATCCAGACTGAGAAGATGTAGATCTTCTGAGTCATGCTGAGTAAACTCATTTTATTTAACCTACCAGGTTCCTCCACTTCCTGGTTTGACACAGAAAAGACTTCATTGGTGTTATGAAACAAGAGAAAGGAATGGGACTAGGGTGATAGCAGGATAGTTATGCAAAAAAAAAAAAAAAAACTTTAATGCCTGAGGAATCAGAAGTATCAGGTTCAATCCCCAACACTGCCATAAAGCAGAACTGAACAATGTTCTGGTGGAAAAATAAATGAATAAATAAATTAAGAAACAAAGAAATGACAGAATCTATGACCAGACAGTCTCCTGAGGTAAGGAATTACTTTGGAATCACTCTGGGCTCTAGAGGGTCATTGCTAGTCATGGCTATTTTATCATTATACAAATTAAGGACCATTGAATTTCATGCCAGTTTTACAGGAGGAAGTATCTAAGGCACTTGGAGTTCAGAGAGAGTTTCAAAATCATGGCACTAATAGAAAAAAACAAAAACAAAAGCACAGCATTTTGAATCCCAATGCCCACCATCTGTCTTAATGAGTGAAATCTCAAAGATTTAATTCATTAAATTATACTCAGTTTGTACTCATTCCTAACAGCAGAGTTAATTCTGGTGATTTCAGACGTGACTCTAGTAAACCATGATTATAAAAGTTCTGAAAGTGACTCTGAGGCCAGGCTGTGGTACATCTGGTTAAGCGCAGACATTACAGTGCAAGGACTCAGGATCAAGCCCACAATCCCTACCTGTAGGGGCAAAGCTTCAGGAGTGGTGAAGCAGGGCTGTAGATGTCTCTCTGTCTTTTTCCCTCTTTATCTCCCCCTCCCCTCTCAATTTCTGTCTGTCTCTATCCAATAATAAATTAAAAATATATATTTTTAAATGACTTTCAGGTCAATGACTAAATCTAAAATAAACATTTGAAATTATCTGAAAATTGATCTGGAGAAGTTGGACAGGGTTGAGACTAAGTTTCATCCTGGGCCTTCACTCTTAATTGTATGGGCCTGGCTGCATTCTTTAAATCTATGACTTGGATCTCATGGGAAATAGACACTAGTAAGTATTTCATTAGTGTGTATACAGGTAAAATTCAATAAAATAGTACGTTAGAAATACATAATCAGGGACAGGAATAGGGTCAGGGTCAAGGTAAACTTCTCCTGCAGACACATCAAGAATTAACCAAAGTAAGAAATCATCTACTATTCTGAAACACAGGTGAACAGAGATCTTACAGTAAAGGGAAAAGAGATAACATCAAGACAAAGAGGAAAAGGAGAAATGTCCATGACAGGAAAGATCCCCATCATGTGGCAGTCAGCTGCAACTGAGAAGAGATTTTTTTCTTTCTTTTTTTTTTATTTTTTATTTATAAAATGGAAACACTGACAAGACCATAGCATAAGAGGGGTACAATTCCACACAATTCCCACCATTAGAATTCCATATCCCATTCCCTCCCCTGATAGCTTTCCTATTCTTTAACCCTCTAGGAGCATGGACCCAGGGGTATTATGAGGTGCAGAAGGTGGAAGGTCTGCCTTCTGTAATTGCTTCCCCGCTGAACATGGGCATAGGCAGGTTGACCCATACTCCCAACCTGTCTCTCTCTTTCCCTAGTGGGATAGGGATCTGGGTAGGTGGGGTTCCAGGACACATTGGTGAAGTCATCTGCCCATCATGGTAACATCTGGAACCTGGTGGCTGGAACCTGGTGGCTGAAAAAGAGTTAAGATAGAAAGCAGAGCAAATTGTTGACTAATCATGAACCTAAAGGCAAGAATATTGAGGATGGAGATTTGAGGTCTCCATTTTGGAGAAAGCTGGTAGGTCTATTTTAGGTATAGTCCAAGAGGCCCATGACCCAACTAGTTTTTGCCTGCATCTGACATCCAATATGTAGGAGACCTAAGCTATTGTCTCGGGGGAGGAGAGTGGAGATGGTGTCACAGTTGGAAAAAGGACCAGAAACCTGGATCAGGAAGAGAGTAGCTCCCAAATATGGGAAACGTATATTAATATTGCTAACTATAAACCCCATAGATCTGATCTGGGGCCCATATTCAGCACAGGAGCCAATGTAACCTCTGCATCCCTGTAGGTCTGAGCTCGCATTCTGTGGTCACAGCTAGGAACATTCCAGCCTGCACCAATATCTGGACCCGTCATCCAACCTCCCTCCGGATAATGGAACATTCTCTACCACTGTGAAGAGATTTCTAAGGCACAAGACTGGTTTTCTTGGGAATCTGGGGTGGAACAAAGTTTGTGTTGGACCCTGGCACAGACAATCTTACAGGCTATGAGAAAAGACTAAATTTTGCCTTTGTTACAATATAGATGGAACTGGAGGGGATCATACTAAGTGAAATAATACAGAAAGAGAAGTACAAATGCCACACGAATGATTGGGATATAAAGATACAAAGTCAGGGGATAAAGTCAAAGGAAAACAAGCCCTGATTCTTTGGATATATACATTTTTTTTAAATTGTGGTAAAAGGGGCAGGGTGGTGGCACACACAGTTTAGTGTACATGTTCCCATGCACACAGATGCAAGTTCCACTCCCTGGTCCATACCTGCAGAGGGAGAAACTTCATGAGCAGTGAAGCAGGTCTGCAGCTGGCTCTATTTCTCTCCTGGGACCAGGTAGTGGTGCAACTGGTTGAGTGTACTGGTTACTATGTGCAAGGGCCTGGGTTCAAGTCCCCAGTCCCCACCTGCAAGGGGAAAGTTTGGTGAGTGGTAAAGCAGGGCTGCAGGTTTCTCTCTGTCTCTCTTCCTATCTTCCCCTTCCCTTTCAAATTCAGTCTCTATTCAATATATAAATAAAGATAATTTTTAAAAAGGAAGAAAAATCAGCTAATATTTTTCTTCTCTAGGCAAGGGAGCCATGGCTCCTGCAGAGACAGACCAAGGACAGACTCTACCTCTAGGTCTCTAGCCCTGGGGCTTTCTTGGTCCCCTGCTCCATTCAGGTCAACTCCTGACCTCCGTAGGGTAGACATCTTGCAAGGAAAGAAGCTGAGTCAACAAAGCCTGTCCCTGGGAGGCTGGCTCAGGTTTAAGAGAGGATGTGTGTAGGCTTTCAGTGCTCCTCAGCCCATAGGCTTAGCCACTGTACACACTGATTTATAACACTGAAGCCCCACTGTTTGCTCAGTGCCTTTATTGACTCAATTCCTGCTTCTCAGTCAGGTGGCCTCCACCAGTCACCCATCATTGTTCTCACAAATTGACACTGGGCCTCCCTCCCTCTGGAGAGCTCCTTTCTTCGTTTCAGCTTCAGGTCCTTGAAAAGTCAGACAATTAACTCACACTTGCAAGTATAAGGTTTCATTTTTTTAAAATCTTTTTTTTATATTTTATTTTATTTATTTATTCCCTTTTGTTGCCCTTGTTGTTTTATTGTTGTAGTTATTATTATTGTTGTTGTTGTTGTTGGATAGGACAGAGAGAAATGGAGAGAGGGAGGGGAAGACAGAGAGGAGGAGAGAAAGATAAGACACCTGCAGACCTGCTTCACCGCCTGTGAAGTGACTCCCCTGCAGGTGGGGAGCCGGGGTTTGAACTGGGATCCTTATGCCGGTCCTTGTGCTTTGCGCCACCTGCGCTTAGCCCACTGCACTACAGCCCGACTCCCTAAGGTTTCATTTTTAAAGAGACATAACTCACTCTAGTGGGAATCTTCTAGCCGCTGAGCAGTGAGCAGTGTCTTGCTACTAGCCACCTTCTACTGTCTTCTGTGGAGAGTTTCCCCTCGTTGTTGTTCTGGCCTGTTAACTCTTTATGGGCTGGGACTTCACTTGTAAATGGCTCCCAGGGGGCTGGGTGGTGGCACAGTTTATTGAGCACACATATTAAAATATGCAAGGATCCGGGTTTGAGTCCCCACCTGTATGTGGGGGTAAGCTTCATGAGTGGTGAAGCAGGGCTGCAGGTGTCTCTTTTTCTTTCTCCCTTTCTATCACCCCCTTCTCTCTCAACTTCTGGCTATCTCTATCAAATAAATAGATTTTTTTAAAAATCTATAAATGGCTTCTAAAGTGAATTGATGCATCAGTAAGAAAGATCAGGGACTTCTACAGACCTCTTGGAGTGCCTGACTCCTCCTTGGATGATATTGATTTGGTCCAAGGTGGAAACTTGAAAGAAAATAAACAAAACAGAACAGAACTTTGTTCATTGTCCATTTGTTTGCACCAACAACAATATCACTCACTAAACATGTGCTTAGTGCAAAGTGCTATTCTTTGTGTGTTTAAATGTATTGGCTTCTTTGAAATTTATTTACTTACTTTTTTTTTTTTTTTCCTTTACCAGGGCCCTGCTCAGCTGTGGCTTATGGTGGTGCAGGGGATTGAACTTCTTTTTTTGTGAGGGTCTGCATCTTGGTTCTAAACTTCCTTCAGAAATGTTCCCCCTACCTCTACCTTGGTGGCAGAGGCTCTTCCCCTCCCTTCCAGAGAGCTCCCCACCTGGGTTAGAAGCTACTTCCCTTAGAATTCCAGCTATTTCATTATCAGAGCCCTCATCTCAGCAAAGGAATGACCAGAAAAAAGTTGTTTTACAGTTTCCCAAAGTTCCACATTCTCTTTCTCCAAAGAAATGAAAGAATGTTTCCCAAACAACTTTCCTTTGCAATTCATTTTTTATTTTGGTTTTGAGTCCATGCTTACAAAATAAGTCCTATCTAGGCTTAGAAAATGGTTGAGATAATACTGTTTCACGCTAATTATAGCTACATAGTAAGGTGGCCTCAGGAGTGCTATTATTTAATGTTGATTTCTGTTTTCTATTGTTCATTTTCTTTTCTTTTTTTTTTCATTTTCATTAGTGACTTAACTGCATAGGTTTTAGAATGTAAGTTTACACCCTCACATAGTGTGTGTATCACCAGGTCCTCCTTGAAAATGAATCTGTGTGTGACCGAGGGTGGTGCTATGGATGGAGCACTGGACTCTAAATCAGGGGGTCCTAAGTTTGAGCCTTGGCATTGAATGTCCCAGAATGAAGCTCTGGTTTTCTCTAGCACAAATAACCAAAAATATTTGTGCTAGCATTTCTTCTACAGCATAGCTGACTTCAAATAACAGTCTACTGCCACGAGCCCTGGTAGCAATATCCAGGCAATCAGCCAACCAAAAGGACATATTCACAAATTCTCAGACCCGACCTTGAAGATCTTTGGAGAGCTGGAAATGGAAAAAAAAAAAAAAAAGTAATGAAAAGCCTGTCTAGGCTTCCTGGCTCGTACGACTGTTCTTCCAGTTCACCAGCACAGGGTTCCCTTCTTCATTCTAGAACAACTGAATTGAGTCTCTCAGCATTAGGACTTGGCACTCTGTATTTTTAAAGTTTTTTATTATTTGTTTTGGCTGGAGACAGAGAGAAATTGAGAGGGAAGAAGGAAACAAAGAGAGAGAGAGAGAGACACCTGCAACACTGCTTCACCACTTGTGAACACTGCCCCTGCCCCACCCCCCCACCCCCCCCACACACACACCTTGCACAGCTAGAAATTGGGGGCTGGGGGTCAGGCAGTTGCAGCAGGTTAAGCATGTGTGGTACGAAGCACAAGGACTGGCGTAAAGATCCGGGTTCGAGCTCCCCACCTGCTGGAGGATCACTTCACAGGTAGTGAAGCAGGTCTGCAGGTGTCTATCTTTCTCTCCCCCTCTCTGTCTTCCCCTCCTCTCTGCATTTCTCTCTGTCCTATCCAACAATGACGACAACAATAAAACAACAAGGGCAACAAAAGAGAGGAAAAAAAAAACTAAAAGGGGGAAAAATTAAAAGAAAAAAAAAGTTGGAGATTGAGCCCAGATCCTTGCACATAGTAACATGTAGACCACAAAGTGCACCACTACTCCATCTCCTGGAAATCCATATTTTATAAAGTTCTCATTGAATTCTGATCCAACGAGATACCACTAGTTAAAGTTTGAAGTCACTGTTGCCTCCCAGGTATTTTTTTTTTTTAGGCATGATGGCTATGTAATGCAAATATGATGGCAACATTTGGAAAATAAGAAGGAAAGTAAATAAAACATCAGAATGTCTTTCCTCCTTCAAAATATTCCCAATAAAGTACAGTGGTTTGCCAGACAAAGTGCAGATGAAACAGTTCAACTACAGATGTATCTGGTTTCAGGGTACTAACAGCAAGTAACAATTATAGGACACTTAGCCCACAGAACACTGTCACATATACTATTCCACTTAGTTTTTCATCATCTGTGTAAGGAAGAGACAGTATCCCCATTCTACAGGAGGGAATATTGAGGTCTGGAGGCTAAGCTCCTCCTCTCATGACAGAGAGGCTTGAAGTGGTACAACTAGGACATAAATTCAAGTTCCTTGACTCCAAATGTTACGTTCTTCTTCACCATCCTCCAGTGAGAAGGGGCCGGGTGGAGGTGCACCCACTAGAGTGCACATGTTTCAATGCACAAGAACTCCAATTCAAGCTTCACAAGGGGGTGGATGTGGTGCTGCAGGTTATCTCTCTCTCTCTCTCTACCTCCCCCTTCCTTCTCAGTTTCTCTCTGGTCTCTATGCAATAATTAAATTAATTAATAAATAAAATATTAAAAGATCGGTGCATTGCATCAAAGTAAAAGACTTGGGGTGGGGGTGGGGGTTTCAGGTCCTGGAACATGCTGGCAGAAGAGGACCTAGAGTGGGTTGAATTGTTATGTGGAAAACTGAGAAATGTTATACATGTAAAAACTACTGTATTTCTACTGTCAAACGTGAACCATTAATCCCCCCCAATAAAGAAAAAAACTTAAAGAAAAAGAAAAACCACTTGAATCTCAGCAGGAGTTAAGTGCTCCAACCACTCTGAAGGAATCCTGTGAGTCTTAACGGAACCCCCTTCCTTCTCCTTTCCTCCCTTCCTGAGATTCTGAGCATTTTTCTCTAGAATCCTTTTAGCTAGTTATTCCAGATAACTACTACCCAGGTAATAAAGCATTTCCTCAGTGTTTTACTCACTGATACCTGTAAACTTGCTTCTTTACCTACACCCCCCGCCCCCTTCCTCAGTTCTCCCGCCCACTATCCCTGCCTTTTATTTTTCAATCTTCTGTATTCTGTTAATGTTTCCTGGCAGTGGGGAATCTGCAACATGCTAGGGAGCTAGAAATGAAAGAATGACTCTAGCCCTAGAAAGTTCACATTGCATTCGGGAGGCAGACAAATCTTTGTGTGGTGACACAACAAATGTAATGGCCACAGCTGGTAAATGAAAGAGCACCTCAGCTGAGTCACAATGGGAAGGAGAGGTTATGCCCTGATCCACGATGCCTGGCACGTGGATTCACACTCCATCTAGATGAAACATCTGTGTCCTTGAAGGTAAGCACTTGCTTTGATGTAGTTTCACTTCAAAGGAGGACTGTTTTAATTTTAGACAACCCCATTGGCTGCAACATCCATTAGTATACTCTTCAAAAAGTGTCTTTCGATCTCTCTAAATTCTATAACAGGTGTTTGACCTAAATTTAGAAGTTAGTCCTCTTATTAGTGATTCATTTACATTCTCTCTAAGGCCTTATCTGTGTTCAAAAGAGTCACATGGCATTTGCATGAATTGCAGAGAGGAGCCCAGGGACCCCCTCCCAAGTCTGGCACATGAGAAAAAACAACTTCTGATATGCTAGGCATCATCTTCCACTCAAAGGACTAGACTCGACCGGGGTGTGTGGGTGTGCGTGTTCACCTGTGTGGCACAGACTGGTGGCAGACAGTGTTTCCAACATACTGTTTCATTATCATCAATAAAACTATCTGGTTTGTCTCCAAACACCTAAGAATTCTTCAGTGATAATAAGTGGTTGCCAGCTTCTCATACATACCCACAGCTTCTGAAGTGGTGGTTTGTGATGCTGGAGAAGACAGATAATGTGCCTGACCACTCTAATTCATGTCCTTCCAGGTAGATGGGTGTTTCTGGAGGAATAAAAGCATTGCTCTTAAGTCTAATGCCATCTCCTCTTCCTCCCTCTCCTTCCCTCTCTCCCTCTTCTTTTATATTTGTATTTATTTATTTATTATAGATACAGAGAGACAATTTCTCAATAGAGAGAACAGGAGGATAGAGAGGTACATAGATAAGGCCAGACAGTGGCACACTTGGCTAAGCACACACACTACAGTGTACAAGGACCCAGGTTCAAGCCCCTGGTCCCTACCTGCAGAAGGGAAGCTGCGAGTTATGAAGCAGGGCTGCAGGTGTCTCTCTGTCTCCTCTCCCTCTCAGTTTCTCTCTTTCTAGAGAGGTAGAGACACTTGCAGTACTGTTTCATTGCTTGACAGATAAATAGGCCACAATACTGAAGTTTCCTCCAGTGTGCTGGGTCCAGACTTGAACCTGGGTCATACACATACCAAAGGAGGTAAACTACCTAGATGAACTATTTTGTCAGACCCAGACATTCATTTTTAAAACATTAATACCCCTCATGTCTACTGAGGCTCCTTCCACACAGTATATGCTAAATAAACACTTTTAAATTGCAGTGAGGCTGTTAGGATTCTTAGGTTGCAAGATACAGAAACTGATTTTGGCCTGACTAAGCAAAAAAGGGAAATGAAGGAAAGAATGTGGGGGAGTCCCAGGATTATAGAGAACAAGGGTGAAAACATGCAGCTCTGTGTATGTGACAATGAAAACTGTAAGACAATGTTAAAAGAAATAGAGGACACACAGAAGTGGAAGAACATTCCTTGTTTCTGGATCAGAAAAATAAGCATTATAAAAATGGTCATTCTAACAAAAGTAATCTACAATTACAATGCAATTTCTATCAAGACCCCAGTGACATTTGTCAAGAAAACGGAATAATTTGTCCAAAAATTTGTATGGAGCCACAAAAAGCCAGAAAATACCAAAGCACTTCTGAGAAAAAAAAGGGAAAATATAGAGGTCTCACACTACAAAACTTCAGTTTATACTACAGTGCAATAGTAATCAAAACAGCATGGTACTGGAATTAAAAAAAGACACTTGGATCAAAGGAGCAGAGTCTAAAGCCCAGAAATGAGCCCAAACATATGCAGCCACCTAATATATGACAAAGGGGCCAAAACCATTCAATGAAGTAAAGAAGTTCTCTTCAACAGATGGTGCCGGGAAAACTGGACAGTCACATGTTGAACAGTGAAACCACCTGAACACCATATAACAAGGTCAACTCAAAGTGGATGAAAGATCTAGATATTAGACCAGAAGCTTTAAAATTTATAGAATGTCAGGGAAACGTTGCAGGACCTTCACATCAAAGAAATACTTAGGGATTCAACCCCCTGGGCAGGGAAAATGAAAATACGAGTAAGTAAAATAAAAATTTACCCCCAAAAGCAGGAAAGAGATAGAGAAAGGAAGGAAGGCCACTGGGAACAGTGGATCCATGCAAGCCCATAACCCCGTGCTAAGCTTGGTGGAAAGAAATGGTTGGGGTAGGGAGGCTGGGAGACAGGGAGAAGGAGAAAAGAAAAGAAGAATGAAAATGGGTGTTGTTAGAAAGGCCCAAAGAAGACAGACCCCCCAAAAAAAAAAAAAAAAAGAAAAAAAAGTTCTGGTTGGGCTGAATAAATGACACTCAATGCTTAAGCAACTGGGAGAAAGTCTAAGGTCATCAGACAAAGACAGGACTACAAAAGTTGGACAAAGGTTAGAGACAGGCTCACTTAATAGTGGCCCTTTTTGGTCAATATCATACCACCTCACCATCTGGGGCCCTAGTTAGGGAATCCTTGGATTCCCACAAAAATGTGATGGGTCTAGACCTCTAAGGGATCCCTCTCTGCCCACCACTGGTTACTTTTTTTTTTTTTTTTTTTTGCCTCCAGGGTTATTGCTGAGGCTCAGTGTAAGTTCATTTCCCATGTCTACGCTCGACAGGACCTGCCAATATACGCGGATATCTTCGCCCACCCTGTCCAACGCTTGACGTCTTGTCACCCAATCTGGTCCCCTACGCCTACACTCAACTTCTCTGTTCCAGTCTCTTGGAAACAGAGTTGGCAGTCAGCTGAGGTAAAGAACAAACACCTCATCGCAGACCCCTGCAAGCGTCAACCCGGCTTTGACCTAGCACGTTATGATTGGGCCCTCCTCAATTGCTATCGAACAGGCCATGGCCGGTGCGCCGCTATGTTCCATCGCTGGGGAGCCAGAGACGACCCGAATTGCCCCTGCGGCTACAGACAGACTATGACCCACATAGTCAATGACTGCCACCTCTCCAGATTCAAAGGAGGTCTCGAAACTTTACATCAGGCTCAACCTGACGCTGTTGACTGGCTATGGAAGAAGGGCAAACGCTAGAAGAAGAAGTGCCTGCACCATGCTGCTCCTGGAGGCCATTTCCCCCCTTTTGTTGCCCTTGTTGTTGTAGCCTTGTTGTGGTTATTATTGTTATTGTTGATGTCCTTTGTTGTCGAATAGGACAGAGAGAAATGGAGAGAGGAGGGGAAGACAGAGAGGGGGAAAAAAAGAGAGACACATGCAGACCTGCTTCACTGCCTGTGAAGTGACTCCCCTGCAGGTGGGGACCAGCGTCAGGATCCCTGTTTGAGCCCCCAGCTCCCCACCTGCAAGGGAGTCACTTCACAGGCGGTGAAGCAGGTCTGCAGGTGTCTGTCTTTCTCTCCCACTCTCTATCTTCCCCTCTTCTCTCCATTTCTAGCTGTCCCATCCAACAATGATGACATCAGTAACAACAATAATAACTACAACAATAAAACAACAAGGACAACAAAAAAGAATAAATTAATAAATATTTAAAAATTTTAAAAAGAAAAGGGGGTAATTATGTACAAATGTAGACAGATAGTAGAGATGATGGTTAACCCATGTCTGCAACCTTGTAATTTTGTAAATCAATATTGAATTGCTAATAATTTTTTTTAAATGGTGTTGTTTTCCCTCTTAGTGCCTATCAGATCCTTCTAATTTACTTGCATGTTTCACATTGTTTACCTTCACCTACTTCCTTGAGTCCCCTCTACCCTCTCTTCAGATATGGACACACCTTTCTGCCTCTCCCTGATCTAACTGGACATATACTGGGTAACTCCAGGGATCTGAACTCCCAGGGAAAATCCTCTCTGTTCAGCAAATTCAGTCTCATATCTTAATTCCTTAGGGCCCTTCTCCCACGAACAATTTTATTTTTGCACACAGTTGATTGCCAGCAGTTTGGGTTCTTGGAGAGTCTCTCCTCTTCCCTATTTGGGCTTGAGTTGTTCACCAATTACCTGCCAGAGAAAGGCCATAGCCCTTCCTGCATGGTGGATGGTCAGCTTCACCCCTCCCCCACCACACACACACCGAACTCAACTCTGATCCTCTCCTTACGGGCTAAGCTGCCAGTTTCTCATCAGCTTTCCTCCTATGAGCCTCCCCCTACTCCTGGCAGGACCTGAGCTCTGTCACTAGGACGGGGATGCTCTCAGAACAATGGTGATTATTCTAAACCAAACCTCTGTACTAAAGGGCTTAAGGGTTTTCTAACACTAGCCTTCTATTTGGTGAACAGTCCTAATCTGTTTCAGGTCTTCTTTCTTTCTTTCCCCTGGCCACAGCACACATGCCTTCCAGACTGGCTGCACTATACATTTGATAAGGTGCCTAAACACATTTCTAATGCCCCCCTTCCACTTCCTGCAGGGAGTTGAGATGAAAGCCTCCTGGAGTCTTATCAGCTTGCAGAATCTCTGAGCCATTTCTGATGTAATCCACCCACTTCCCAAATCCTGTTCATCAATTCATGGTCATTTAATTTCAGATAAAGAAAAGATCTGTTCTTTGGTACAAATGAATGCAAAAAGTGCTGAGAGGATTTTATGGTCTTTGTGTCCTTATCTCTTCTGTCATACATTATCCTCTACAGTGTGAGGAATTACTTTTGCATCCCTAATTCTTGATTGATTGTTGATTGTTTTTGCCCCCTTTGGATTCTTCCAAGTAACTACTTGTGTATTTCTATTTAGCTTCTCTTTTTGAACCAAGAATTGACAAGATTAACTCATTGTGAGCTTTGATTTCTTCAGGTGTTAAGCAATTGAACTAAATTTTACCAGCTCGAAGCTGGTGAAATTACCACATGGAGATGAAAATTTGGAATGACCCCAAGCTTCCTACAGGGCATGCGGCCTACAGCTGTGAAGAAGCATGACAATGACAATGTGAATGGTAAAGCCTGGCTTTTGCAGCAACATGGAGTGTTTCTCAGCCAGTTTAAGCTATGAGGCCCTATTATAAGTGTCTAGTCACCATCCATGTGGCAGTGAGATATACCACTGCAGGAGACTGTCTCCACTTTTTCTTTTTCTCTTTCCTTATTTCTTTCTTCCTTTCTTTCTTTCTCTTTCTCTCTCTCTTCCTTTCTCCTCCTCCTTCTTTTTTTATAATTTTTTAAATATTTATTTACTTTCCCTTTTGTTGCCCTTGTTTTATTGTTGTAGTTATTATTGTGGTTGTTACTGATGTCATCGTTGGAAAGGACAGAGAGAGATGGAGAGAAGTGGGGAAGACAGAGAGGGGGAGAGAAAGACAGACACCTGCAGACCTGCTTCACCACCTCTGAAGCGACTCCCCTGCAGGTGGGGAGCCAGGGTCTCGAACCAGGATCCTTACACTGGTCCTTGCATTTTGCGCCAGGTGCGCTTAACCCACTGGACTACCGCCCACTCCCCTCCTCCTTCTTTATGTTTATGGGGGGGAGCTAGTGATTTACAGTCAACAGTAAAATAAAGTCATTGGTACATGTATAACAGTTCACAGTTTCCTACATTATATAACTACCTAGGTCCTCCTCTGTCACCATGTTCCAGGACCTGAACACTACTCCCCTCCCCATCCCAGAGTCCTTTACTTTGGTGCAATACATCACTCTTTTTCCTTTTTATTTGCTAAAAACAGATAAAGTGCTTTTAAGGCATGTGTGTGTGTGTGTGTGTGTGTGTGTGTGTGTTCAGATGGGGAGTAAGCAACTGCTTTAAAAGCTCAGTGCTGGGGCGGTTGTCTCTCTCCCCTGACAGGCTTCTCTCTGTCTTACCTAAGAGACAGTTGGCTCCTTCTATTTTATTGGTGACTATTTCTTAACTTGTTTATTCTAATAAACTTTATATAACAAAAAAAAAAATCAGTGTTGGGCTGGGGAGACAGCATAATAGTTATGTAAACGACTCTTCTGCCTGAGGCTCTGAGGTCCCAGATTCAATCTTCAGCTCCACCATCAGCAGAAGCTGAGCAGGGCTACAATACAAAGTTATAAAAAAATGAAAAAAATTGGGAGTGGGGCAGTAGCACAGCAGGTTAAGCGCATGTGGTGCAAAGCGCAAGGATCGGCATAAGGATCCCGGTTCAAGCCCCCAGCTCCCCACCTGCAGGGGAGTCACTTCACAGGCAGTGAAGCAGGTCTGCAGGTGTCTATCTTTCTCTCCCTCTCTGTGTTCCCCTCCTCTCTCCATTTCTCTCTGTCCTATCCAACAACGACATCAATAACAACAACAGTAATAACTACAACAATAAAACAAGGGCAACAAAAGGGAATAAATAAATAAATATTTTTAAAAAATGAAAAAAATTAAAATCCAGTGCTTTCTCTTCCCTTTGTTTGGTGATCAAGAAGGTAGAAAGCAGAAGGTGGAATAAAGAAATATCACATTAAAACAAAATAAAAGTTGAAGCAGGCTTGAGGAAGAGAGGTCCAGAAGGAAGACGGTTCCAGCCATCCTCATCTGGAACTTGGTTTATCCTGCTCGAATCTTCACACGACTTCAGTATTTCCCTCATTTCCAGAAGAGGTCCTGCTTTAGCAGCCAAATCTGGCAAATCTGTCTGGATCCAGGGGAGGTATCATAGCAAAGGGAATGACAGCATGGCCGCTTCTCAGGTGGCCCAAGTCTTTTCTTTGTCACTGTAGTGAGGACTACAGATGTGCTCCCCTTTCTCCACTCTCCCTGAGCCCCTCTAAGTTCAGACTCGGTAGGAAGGATTAGCACACACACAAAAAGTGGGTGCCTGGCAGTGGCACACCCGGTTAAGCACACATAGTTCGAAGCACAAGGACCTCCATAAGGATCTGGGTTCAAGCCCCTGCTCCCCACCAGCAGGGGGGATACTTCATGAGCAGTTCTGCTTCCCCCCACACCCCATTCTTGAGAGAAACTTTCATTTGAGAAGTCAAGTCTTTAGCTCATAAAATGTCAATATTACAAGTTTAAGGGGCTGGGTGGTGGCTCACCTGGCTAAGCGCACACATTACAGTGCACAAGGAACCTGGTTCAAACCTCTGGCCCCCACTTGCAGAGGGAAAGCTTCACAAGTAGTGAAGCAGGGCTGCAGGTGTCTCTCTTTTTTTTCTCTCTCTCCTCTTTCCCTCTCAATTTCTGGCTATCTCTATCCAATAAATAAAGATAATTTTAGAAAAAAAGTTTAGGGACTGGGTGGTGCTGTACCTGGTAGAGTGCACAATTTACCAAGTACAAGGACCCAAGTTCAAGCTCCAGTCCCCACATGCAGCAGAGTAGCTTCATGAGTGGTGAGACAGGGATGCAAGTATTTTTCTCCTTTTCTCTTTGTCTCACACTCAATCAAATACCAAAGGCAAAAATGGTCTCTGGAAATAGTGGAATCATGCAGGCACTGAGCAATAACCCTTCTGCTAAAAAAATAATAATAAATAAAAATAAAACCTGCCAGTACCCATGTCCAGTGGAGAAGAAATTGCAGAAGCCAGACCTTCCACTTTCTGTACCCCATAAAAGTTTTGGTCCATACTCCTAGAGGGATAAAGAATAGGGAAACTTCCAATAGAGGGGGGATGGGACAAGGAGCTCTGGTGATTGGGTACTGTATGGAACTATATCCCCATAGTCTCACAGTCTTACTAACCATTTTTAAATCACTAATTAAAAAAAAGAAAAAATAATAAAAATAAAATAGGGTCAGGCAGTGGCGCACCTGGTTAAGCGCACTCTTTACAATGCACAAGGGCTGGGCTTCTTGAATGGTGAAGCAGGGCTGCAGGTGTGTCTCTATCTCCCCCTTTCTCTCATTTTCTGTCTGTCTCTTCCTAATATTAAATAAATGAATAAGAAAATTAAAAATTAATTAATTAAACTGAGTTTATAGTGTGGGGAGTAGTAAACGGTGACTTAGTTCTTCCTCTAAGTTGAAGGGGTCCTGGAACTTGGCTGCTCACTTTGGTTTTCATTCTGCCTTTGCTTCCCCATTGACTACAAAGCCCACTCCTGCAAGGCCTGGAAGAAGCCACACCCCAAATGCACTCAGCTGGAAGCCCCTAGCTCTTTTTTATTCTGCTTACCTGGGTCCATTCTTGGGCATATTTTATTCAAAACTTCACAACACTGTATTTCCCTATTTCTAGATTCATGTTCTTTTTTTTAATTTTTAAAATTATCTTTGTTTATTTATTTATTGGATAGAGACAGCCAGAAATTGAGAGGAAGGAAGAGATAGAGAGGGAGAGAGATAGAGAGACACTCTGTCTTATACACTGGGCCCTAGTGTATAAGACTATGTATGCCCCAGGCTTATTACACTGGGGCACTAGTTCACTAAATACTTGTTGACATATACCATTGTGTAAAGGTATAAATATGTCAATTTATAGGTAGTGAAAAACTCTATCCACTTTTTAAAATTTTTTTCCCTTTTGTTGCCCTTGTTTATCACTGTTATTGCTGTCATTGTTGTTGGATAGGGCAGAAATTGAGAAATTGAGAGAGGAAGGGAAGACTGAGAGGGGGAGAGAAAGATAGACACCTGCAGACCTGCTTCACCGCTTGTGACGTGACCCCCTGCAGAGGGGGAGCTGGGGGCTGGAACCAGGATCCTGGTCATTGCACTTTGTACCATGTGCGCTTAACCTGCTGCGCCACTGCCCGGCCCCCTCTATCCACTTTTTAAGAATTTATTTATTTATATACTATTGGATAGAGACAGAGAAATTGAGAAGGGAGGGGAAAATAGGGAGAGAGATAGACACCTGCAGTACTGCTTAACCACCCGTGAAGCTTTCCCCCTGTAAGTGGGGACCTCTCTCTCTCTCTTAATAGTGATATATATGTATATATATACATATATATATATATATATATATGTATATATATATGTGTATATATATATACATATATATCACTATATAATAAATATATATAAATGTATATTTATTTATTGGATAGAGACCGTCAGAAATCGAGAGGGAAGAAGGTGATAGGGAGAGTGACAGAGAGACACCTGCAGCCTTGCTTTTGGGGAAGTTTCTCCAAAGTCTTGAATCTGGGTTCTTGGGTTCTGTAATGTGTGCACTTGACCAGGTGCACCATCACCTGGCCCCTCTATCCACCTATATACAATCATTGCATTTTAGTTGTTAAAACAATCAAGTTTCAGTCTCTTATGAAGCTTGGTGTTATTGAGACTGAATTGTTCCTATTCATTATTCTGTAAGTATTCTGTTTCCATTCACTTAGCTCTCTCCTGGTTTATACCCAGGCATGTGTTCCATACCCCCAGCCCCAGCCCCAGCCCCAGCCCAGCCCTATTTTTTCCATCTTACTCTGTCAGGGAGTTTTGTGTGCTTGTGGGATTTGGGGCCTCATACAAGCTTAGTTTCACTAGCCCAGTCGCCTTCTTGATTCAGAGAGAGAGGATCTGTGAACCAGGCACTCGCTTTCCTTGTGTGGCTGGGGGAGAATATGTAGCCTAATGGCTTTGAGACAAGAGGAAGAGAGCAGGCCACAAATTTTTGGATGCCCTTCAACACATATTCTTTTCAGTTCTTGCTCCTCTGGAATATTAACTGGGCTCAGTGAGCTCTGAAAAGTTCGGAACATCAAGTTCTTGCTCCAGTGAACACATTACTTAGTGACCTATTGTAGCTCCCTGAAAAGGAGTCCTAGGCCAGTGCCCAGCACCCAGCTATCCTCCCAGGGGACAGAGGGGAATCCTCATTACGATCATTTGGAGGCACTTAGTGAAAAATGAAGTTCAGGGTCAGTGTGCAATGTGGGTCCAGATATCATTCTGGGAGCTTTTAGGAGGAATGATGTCAATCTGACCACCAAGGAGAGCAAGAGGGAGGGCGAAAGAGGGTGATGCTTGGCCAGGAACGGCCACCTGCCACGTGGGTGGCCCACAGCCTGGCCTTTCCTTCCACTTCATGGCTATTTCATGCAGTGTTTCTATAATGGGAACAGTCTGCACCATCTGATCATCCTCGCATGGTCAGCCCAGTTTCCTCTGGGGCTTTTGGGAGGGACTGTAAGTCATGTCCCCAGCCAGCAAGTGGGTGCCCCCTTTGATATCATTTCCTCTGTTGGCCTTTACTGCTCCCAGTTTTGGGGTTTGTATCATCGAAGATGTCCTTGAGGTGTAGGTGGGAAAGTGTTCCACCAATGTTTTCCTCTAAGTATTTGATAGTTTCTGGTCTAACATCCAGGTCCTTGATCCATTTGGAGTTGACTTTTGTTTCTGGTGAGATAAAGTGATTCAGTTTCATTCTTATGCATGTTTCAACCCAGTTTTCCCAGCACCATTTATTGAAGATAGCCTCCTTCCTCCATTTAATACTTTGGGCCCCCTTATCAAACATTAGATGTCCTTAGGTGTGGGGACTGCTCCCAGTTTTTGAGTTGACTCTTTCCCTCCTATGCTTATAGCACTGTTTGTAGTAGTCCAAACATAGAGATAACTCAGATCCCGGATACCCTGCAACACATGAGTGATTAAGAAAGTTGGTGGCTGATTGAGATCAAGGATGTCTGCTGGCTTGCGGCTCACTGCATGGTTTATTTTTCCCCTCTTCTGTCGGTCTGTCGGATGTAGTGCCCAGTTACAATTATGGGTGCTGGGGCCCTGCCCTCCTCAAGGCTGTGTCCTCCACCTCACGCCTCAGCTTTTCAGAGACCCGAATCCAGCATGATCCTTTCCCTCCACTGCATCTTAATCTCCCATGCTATTCACCCCATTTTGTTTGTTTGCAAATATGTCCAAATTCTTTCGATTTAAATAGCAAGCCTCCCTTGGCCTCATGTCTCTTTTCACTTATCACCAACCTTTGCTCCTACTGCCTGGTAAAATTCTCAAAAGAATGAGGTATACTGTTCACGCTGTCTCCTCACCTACAATCCTCTTCTCCTTTGAACTGGCTTTGTATCCTTCCAGTTCCAGTAAAATTGCCCTGGTTAAGGTTATAAAAGGTAAAATTGCCCTGGTTAAGGTTATCTTGCCATTCTCTTCACCCTCATCTAATTCAGCCTTTTAGAAATATGCTATACCGTTTGACCACTCTTGTGGAAACATTTTCTTGAATTTGAGGAAACACTCATCCCAACATCACATCAACAGTTGAACAGAAAAATAGGACTTTACTGTTGAGAAGACAATGTGTAAGCTAGGGAACTAGATTGCTCAGCATAGGCCATAGGGCAAGTGTGTCTTAAACACAGCACTGCTAAGCTCTAGTTCATGATGGGCTGGGGATTGAATTTGAAAGCCTCAAACATGAAAAGGAGTTTGCATAACCATTACATTCTATCTCCAGCCTCCCAGTGGATTTCTTCTTTTTTATTTAATATATATTTTTTATTGTTGTCATTCTTATTGTTGTTGTTATTGATGTTGTCTTGGTTGGATAGGACAGAGAGAAATAGAGAGAGGAGTGGAAGACAGGAGGAGAGAAAGATACCTGCAGACCTGCTACACCACTTGTGAAGCGACTCCCCTGCAGGTGGGGAGCCGGGGGCTCGAACTGGGATCCTTCCTGGGATCCTTATGCTGGTTCTGCCACGAGCACTTAACCTGCTGCACTACCACCCAACTCCCCTATTTAATATTTTTTAAAGATATTTTATTTTAAAGAGGAAGAGATGCAAACAGAAAGATACAGAGAGAAAGGCCAGAGTCCTGCTCAGCTCTGGTTGCTGCTGATGCAGGGGACTGAACCTGAGACCTCAAAGCCTCAGGCAAGAAAGTCTTTGGCAGAACCATTAAGCTGTTTCCCCAGTTCCTCCCAGTGGATTTCTTACAAACTTTTAAAAATCATTTTTGTTCCAGTAACTTAAACATAGCTCTTTATTTTTTTTTAATTAAAGTAGAATGGATTTAGAACATATCATTTTCAGATATACATTATTGTAAACCAAAAATGTCTGGACATTTCACACTAAGTTCACCCCATATCATATAGTTAGTCCATTTCATCCCTTTTACCAGAGAAAAAAGTCTTTCTTTCTTTTTTTAACTTTCTGTTTTAATTAATTAATTAATTAATTTATTTATTTATTTTTCCCAGAGCGCTGCTCTTCTCTGGCTTATGGTGGTGTGGGGGATTGAACCTGGAATCTCAGAGTCTCAAGCACGAAAGTCTTCTTACAGAACTGTTATGCTGTCTCCCCAGTCTCCTCTTTTCCTTCCTTTCCCTCATCCCTTCTATTCTGTCTCTCTCTTTTAAATATTTTTATTTATTTTATTATTGGATAGAGATAGAAAAATGGAGAGGGGAGGGAGGAGGAAATAGAGAGGAAGAGAGACAGTGACACCTGCAGCCCTGCTTCCCCACTCATGAGACTTTCCCCCTGCAGGTAGGGACTAGGGGCTTGAACTTGGCTCTTTGCTGACTGTAGTGTGTACAATTAACCAGGTGCTCAATCACCTGCCTTGCCTTTTTTTATTTTTTATTGCCACCAGGGTTATATCTGGGGCTCGGTGCCTGCACTACAAATTCAGGGGAGTGGGGGCTGGAACCTGGATCCTTGGGTGAATCCTTACACTTAGTACTATGTGAGCTTAATGGTATACCATTCCCTGCTCTCTTACTCTCTCTCTCTCTCTCTCTATTATTATTATTTTATTATTTATTTATTTATTTACATGAAAGATAGGAGAGAAAGAACCAGACATTACTCTGGTGCATGTGCTGCCAAGGATTGAACTCAGGACCTCATGGTTGAGAGTCCAGTGCTTTATCCACAGCACCACCCCTGCCCCTCCCCCTCCCCCTCCCTGTCTCCCTCCCTCTCCATCTCCATCTCTATCATTTCTCCCATTCCCGTAGAACAGGAGTAGGGCAGGGGGAAAGCAAATGCCAGGGACCAAACTCAAAACCTCATACATGCAAAACATGCATTCTACTACTCAACTACTTCCCCAGCTGTTCCCTTTTTTTTGTCTTGTGTATGTGTTCTGGTTGTTACACAGGTGCTAATTGAGAACCATAAGATAATGGTTCATATCTTAACCATTTGCCTTAGAAATAACTACACTGGGGGCCGGGTGGTGGCACACCTGGTTGAGCATACATGTTACAAAGCGCAAGGACCCAAGTTCAAGCCCCTGATCCCCATCTGCAGGGAGGTCACTTCACAAGTGGTGAAGCAGGACTACAGGTGTCTCTCTGTCTCTCTCCCTCTCTATCTCCCCCTTCCTCTCAATTTCTGGCTGTCTCGATCCAATAAAGATAATTTAAAAAAGAAAGAACTACACTATCCGATGACTAAATACAAGTTTTCTAAACTCTAAGGAAGAAGGAAATCAAGGGATGAATTCTATCTAGTTAGTCAAAAGATCAGCTGTGGCAGTCAGTGACTGATAAACGTATTTTTTTACAATTAGTTAAATAAATAGTATTTACCTGGAGGGTCCATCTTGAGGATCTGTTACACAGAGAAAGTCAGTGATGGTGGGTGAAGTTGCTTCCTTAGTTACTACTATCTGCTTATCACCACATTCTTTTTTTGCTTAATTCAACTCTAAAATAAAGAAGAAGATAAAACTTTGGCTTTTCAAGAGCTGTAAACTTTCCAGCAGATAAGGGAAATGGAATTCTTTTTCACAAAAATGGAAAAAAAAAGAAAAGAAAAGAAAAAAGAAAGAAAGAAAACTTCACAATCTCAGGCATCAAGAGGAAATTGGCTTCCTAGCTTATTCTGTACAAATGAGATCATCTGGAAAATCAGAAAATGTCTGTTAATGCAAACAATCATGCCTGGAGGCATAGTAATAAGACATGCACAACCAAAACTAATTTCTTTGAGCTAACAAACATACCCTGGTAACATGAGCTGCTTGCATAAGAAGAAGTTAGATGGTGATGACAGGGATACTCTTTAAGTCCTAGATCTGCAACTTTTCCATAAGTCTAAAACCAGAAATCTAAGTAGTACACAACTGAATAGAGAAGTTTCATTTGATCAGTAAGTTATTGGCAGGAAGGCTGACATAAGGTGTTTTGTTTATGTGTTGCTGTGAACCCCCAGGTCAGAGAAGAGAGCTTGGAATAGCAAAAAGCTCCCCTAGGCTTAATGGAGAGACAGAGTGGTCCTGAGGCCTGCTCATGGCAGCTGTGCACAGATTCCAGAAAGACCGGAGCCTGCTAGAAACCTGACAGCCACAGTAGCACAATAAGGAAAAGTAAAGCCCTCACACAGGCTTCAGGAGTGTGAGACTGATTCATAATATGCCAGTAAAGGAAGGGCATTGATCACTATGTTCTTAGATGACAGAGAAGGTTGACTTTTTTGGCAAAGGCAACAAGCACTTCTCAGAAGAAAGTCCCTGTTCACTTCTCACATACCCTCCACCTAGACAGAAACTTGGGAAAGAAGAAAGAGTACAGGCTCTGGATTAACACCCCACCCCCTCCAGCAAGACAAATCCCTTCATCTTCTCCAGTCTTAGTTTCTCTCTCTCTTATATTTTTATTATTTTTAATATTTATTTATTTATTGAAGAGTGATAGACAGGGCTGGATATTGGTGCTCCTGGTTGAGGGCACATGTTACAATGAGGAAGGACACGAGTTCGAGCCCCTAGTCCCCACCTGCAGGAGAAAGCTTTGCAAGTGGTGAAGCAGGGCTGCAGGTGTCGCTCTGTCTCTCTTCCTCTCTATCACTCGCTTCCCTCTCAATTTCTGGCTGTCTCTATCCAATAAATAAATAAATAAAGATAATTAAATTTTTTAAAATATATTTTTAAAAGCTTTCCCCCTGCAAGTGGGGACAAGGGGTTTGAACCCCGGTCCTTGTACACTGTAACGTGAGTGCTTAGCCAAGTGCTCCTCTGCCTGCCCGCCCCCATTTTTTTTTTTTTTACCAGAGCACTGTTCAGCTCTGGCTTGTGCTGATGCAGAGAATTGAACCTGGGACTTTGTAGCCTCAGGCAGAAAGGTCTCTTTGCATAACCATTATGCTGTCTACCCCCCCCCACACACACACACACCATCACCACCACACACCCTCAACCACCAGGGATTTGCTAGGACTTTATGCCTAGGAGACTCACACTTCCAGCAGACTCTTACTCCTTTCCTTTTTTTCTATTCTGTTTGCTTTTTCCTCTCTCTCTCTCTCTCCCCCTCTCTCTCTTTCTCTTCTTCTCTCTTTTTTTTCAGATAGTGAATAAGGAAGAGAGATGAAGGTACCAGAGCACTGCTTCCTAACATAATCAAGACCAATTCTTAGTTGCCAGACTTTGATTTCTGATCACATCGGCACAATATCTGTTCAGGTGCAGAAATATAATAATGATATTCAGTAAGGAGGCTCAAGGTGGTGATAAATGGCCTCTCAGAAGATCGCTTTCCTCCATGTCTCTCTTATTTTGCTACTTTGAATTCTTTTCTTTGATGTTGTACTTATTATTTTGGATAGAGAGTAATGGAGAGGGAAGTAGGAAATAGAAAGGGAAAGACACCTACAGTATGGTTTCATCATTTGTGACACTTCCTCCCTGATGGAGGGACTGGTGGCTTGAACTGCATACTTGTGCACTATAATATGTATGGTATGGTCATACAGATGTGTCATCACTCAACCCCTGACTTTGAATTCGAAGATTTCCTGGATCCTAAGTTCTGTGATCTGAGTGACCCTCTACAACTGAGCTAAAGTTTCTTAGGAAGACAGCAAGGTATTTTTTCCTAAACCACTGATTTTTAAATTTTATTTATTTTACTTTAAGAGAGAGAGAAAAGGAGAAAGAGAGAGAGAGAGAGAGAGAGAGAGAGAGAGAGAGAGAGAGAGAGAAAGAGACCATAGCCCTTCTCATCTCTGGCTGATGGTGGTGCTGGGAATTGAACCTGTTAACTCCAGAGCATCAGGCATGAAATTTATCTTTTGCAGAACCATTGTGCTGTCTCCCCAGGCCCAGAATGTTCTACATGGAAGCTGAGAACCTCAGTAAAATGGCAATTGTACCCTTTCAGTATCTCAGGAGAAAATCTTGGGGTCATCACTTACTTTTCTCTTATAACGTGCCACTTTCAATACATTAGCCAAATACGAATGCTAAAATAGATATTGAAACATATCACTCTTTCCATAGATTTATTGCTACGACCTTGTTCAAGTCATGGTCATCTTCTTGAATCTTTCTTTACATATATAATATATATATATATTATATATATATATTGCATACCTGGAGTATTGTGTATGCATAATTTTACCATTCTGGGCCAATTTTCACAGAAAAAAATTGAGAGGGAAGGGGAGATAGAGAGTAAAATCATTTGATAATAGTTGTTCATTTCTTTACATTTCAGTGACAGAATAACACCCCATTGACTCTATAATCCACAAGTCCGTCATCTTTTCATTTGTCAGGGTGCTCACGCCGATGCCATGCAGTAGCTATCGTGAGCACTACTGCTGTGGATGTCAAGTTGCAGACATCCTTTAGAATTAGCATTATCGGGGCTGGTTGGTGACACAACTGGTTGAGTGCACACGTTACAATGCACAAGGACCTGGCTTCACTTCCCCTGTCCCCACCGCAGGGGGAAAGCTTTTCGAGTGGTGAAGCAGGGCTACAGGTGTCTCTCTGTCTCTCTCTCTATCTCCCCTTTCCCTCTCAACTTTTGACTGTCTCTATTAAATAAAAAATAAAGATAATAAAAAATAGAATTAGCATTATCTTTCAGATAAATGATGAGGAGTGGTATTGCTGGATCATATGTAACATTTTGATTTTTTGAGGAATCTACATATTATTTCCAGAGGTATTGCACCATTCACATTCCAAAGGGCTAGTAAATAGACTATAATAATTTACATCCAGAACTCTGACTTTCAAGTCTTCCTAGCCATTGGTCCCTTTCCTTACATGAAATAAGAGGGCTGAAGAGGTTGTGCTTAGGGACTGATGTCCAAATGGTCATTCCTCCATCAAACCTTGGTTGAATTTACAGAGATCTGAAAAATAAAGTTTGGAAATCAGTAACCTAGAAGATCATTTTATTATTGTGACTGTAGTGGTTTAGAAGTTGTTTAGTCCTATGGTTATTATTTGGGGCACATATATGGACTCTTTGAAGATGTGTTTTAGTTAAATACTTCTCTAATGTAATTTTAGAAGATCATCTTTCTGAGAAAAGAAAATTTGCTTAGTAGCAATCATCTTTATGATGTGGTTTTCTGGAACACAGGGGTAAAGAGCAAGGATGTTTTGTGACAGCATTATTCCTGGTTAAGTACACACATTATAGTGCACAAGATTCAAACCCCTGGTTCCCACCTGCAGGGGGAAAGCATCACAGGTGGTGAAACGAGTGTCTCTCTGTCTCTATCTCCCTCTCCCTTCTCAATTTCCTTCTGCCTCTATCCAATAAAAAATAAATAAATAGGGAGTCAGGAGATAGCGCAGAGGGTTAAGCGCAGGTGGCACAAAGCGCAAGGACCTGCATAAGGATCCCAGTTCGAGCCCCTGGCTCCCCACCTGAAGGGGAGTCTCTTCTCAGGCGGTGAAGCAGGTCTGCAGGTGTTAATCTTTCTCTCCCCCTCTCTGTCTTCCCCTCCTCCATTTCTCTCTGTCCTATCCAACAATGATGACATCAATAACAACAACAATAATAACTACAATAATAAAAAAACAAGGGCCACAAAAGGGAATAAATAAGTAAATATTTTAATAAATAAATAAATAAAACGTGTTCGTCAATCCACTGACTCATTAGAGTGTTCAACAGCCATCTTCAGTTCTCGCCATTTGTTGACCTAAGCTAGTTCCACTCATGAACACTCTTAATTCATTCAGCAAACATTTACAGAGTGCTTCATCCTGGAGGTATAAAGATAAGTAAGTACCTATCCCTAGCAGTTCTAGCATAGCTGAGAAACTGTGTTGACAAATCTGTAAGAAAATGATCTCTGGGAGTTGGGCGGTAGCGCAGCGGTTAAGCGCAGGTGGCGCAAAGCCGCAAGGACCACATAAGGATCCCGGTTCGAGCCCCCAGCTCCCCACCTGCAAGGAGGGGGAGTCACTTCACAAACGGTGAAGCAGGTCTGCAGGTGTCTTATCTTTCTCTCCCCTCTGTGTCTTCCCCTCCTCTCTCCATTTCTCTCTGTCCTATTCAACAACAACAACGACATCAATCATAACTACAACAATAAAACAACAAGGGCAACAAAAGGGGATACATAATAAATAAATATTTAAAAAAAAGAAAAGAAAATGGTCTCCAACCCACACAAGCAGGCCAAGTCCTCCCTGTCCCAGAGCTTTCTTTCCTCTCAAAGACTCTCTCCTATTACATATATATATATATATATATATATATATATATATATATATATATATATATATATATATATAATTCAGATCAGCCTGGGAGGAGAAGAGGCAGAATGGAGAGTTAAGGCAAAGAATTCTCCCAAGAATCCTGTCATGCTTCTGTTTCTGACTTATTTCACTTAATGTGATTTCTTCAAGTGCCATCCAAGATGGGCTAAAAATGGCGAAATCACCATTTTTACTCTGAAAATGTCCAATAGTTCTAGTTTATCTCTCTCTTCATTTAGCTCCTTCGTTTCTTTATTGATTTTCTGTCTGGATAATCTGTCAAGTTGAGAGAGTGGGGTGTTGAAGTCCCCTACTATGACTGTGTTGCTGTTAATCTATTGCTGTAGATCTTTCAGTAGATGTTTGATGTATTTAGATGGTGTCTCCTTGGGTTCATAGATGCTGATAATCATTAAGTCCTCTTGATTGATTGATTGATCTTCTGAGATTCATATTAAGTGAAATAAGTCAGAAACAGAAGGATGAATATGGGATGATCTCATTCACAGGCAGAAGTTGAAAAAAACAAGATCAGAAGAGAAAACACTAAGCAGAACTTCAACTGGAATTGGTGTATTGTACCAAAGTAAAAGACTCTGGGGTGGGGTGGGGTGGGGGAAGTTCAGGTCCTGGAACAGGATATCAGAGGACCAAGTGGGGGTTGTATTGTTGTGTGGAAATGTAAGAAATGTTGTGCATGTACAAACTATTGTATTTACTGTCAATTGTAAAACATTAATCCCCCAATAAAGAAATAATAATAATAATAAAGAATCCTGTTATGAGCCCTTCTGGGTCCCTGGAGTTAGAGATGACATCTGGCACAGGCAACGACCAGCATGTGCTTGTGGAGAATTGTGGAAACTCTAGACATAGGCCCAGGTGGTGGTGCACCTAGTTGAATGTTCACATTATAGTAAGGACCCAGGTTCAAACCCCTGGTCCCTACCTACAGGGGGAAAGCTTCATGAGTGATAAAGCAGGGCTGCAGGTAACTATCTCTCTCCTTCTCTACCTCTCCCTTCTCTCTCAATTTCTCTCTGTTCTCAATCTAATAATGAATAAATACAAATTTTAAAAATTAAAAAAAAGAAGCTCGAGATACTAGTTAAAAGTAGAAAGTACTACTAGTAGTCAACTAACTGGTTAACTGGTTAATATTAGTCATTCCTTCCCTTTCACCTCTCTGGTAAGAATGCATTTCTCTTTTCCTCGATTTTTCTTTTTTCTTTTTTTTTTTTACCTCCAGGATTATCACTGGGGATCAGTGCTAGCACTATGAATCCACTGTTCCTGGTGGCCTTTTATTCCCTTTTATTAGATAGGATAGAGAGAAACTGGGAGAGGGGAGTGGGAGACAGAGAGGGAGAGAAACAGAGAGACACCAGCAGACCTGCTTTTCTACCTTTGCAGGTGGGGAGCTGGGGCTCAAACTCCAGGTCCTTGTACTTAGTACTATGTGCACTTAACTGGCTGAGCCACCACCGGCACCCTCTTCCTTGGCTTTGTACTCAGCCATAGACTTGCTGTTACCAATTGATTATTGGGGACAGAGAAATATTACACATTAGTTTACACAATAGCCTTTCCTGCTTCAGACATTAGGAGCCCCAGGCTCACTCCCCAGCACTACCATAAGCCAGAGTTTAGCAGTGATCTGGTAAAAGTAATAATAATAAAATAAAATAAAAGGTAAAAAGCAAATAAAGTATGGCTTACTAACAGGTATAGTGCAGTCCATATTATCAGCATTGCCCTCCTGCTTCTGTGCTATAACCAGGAAGCAAACTTTCCCTGAAGAGCTGTGGGTCCCTACAGACTGGCTCCTGAACACAGATCCAAACCCATCCATCATGAGGACATTGGCTCCAGAGGTGTCGAGATCCATGGTAGAGGTACAGGCTTGTGAATGGGAGAAAACATACCTGCTACTCTGAGTCATGAGTTTGGGGGTGTGTGGCAATAGCTTGCAGGTCCAACCAGGAACAGTGCCCAGAGGTGGCTGAAAGAGTTGGCCCTTTCTTGCTCAAGCCACTCCAGATAAACAACACAAGTGGAAACAAAGGCTGTACTATGTGAGTGCAGCAACCCCCTCAAAGCCCTAAACTTCTTGCCCTATCTCTCAATGACCCTTGGGGGGGGAGCTGCAGCTTTTTTTTTTTTTTTTTTTTTAGTGATTTTATATTGATTTAAAAAATTACAAGATAACAAGGGTAAAATTCCACACCACCAGAGTTCTGGATTCCCCAGTTCCTTCTTTGGAAGCTACAGCAATTCTCCCAAATTTGTAGATATCAGTTAACTATTATTTCTACAACTATCTCTCTATATTTGCCCCCCCCCCCTTTTTAGGTCCCATCCTCTCTTCTTTTCCAAGTTACACCTACACCTATTATTACATCCAATGTCCCTCCCTTTTTCCTCTTCTTCCCCTGGGTCCTGATGAAGTTGGATTTCAGAGCCCTCTAGTCATCTTCCCCTATCCTTTCTCCCCATCTGGAAGTATGGATCTAAAATTTTTATGGGGTACAGAAGGTGGAAGTTTTGGCTTCTATAATTGCTTCTCCACTGGACATGAGCACTGACAGGTGGTGCCATACCTCCAGCAGGTTTCTATCTTTCTCTAGTAGGGTAGGGCTCTGGAGAAGTGAAGTTCCGGGACACATCGGTGAGGTATTCTTCCCAGGAAATTCAGGATGGCATCACAGTAGTGTCTACAACTTGGTCCTTGAAAGGCAGCAAGATACAGTGTGGGACAAAATAATTAATAAGCAAGGAAACAAAAAGTAGGAGTACAGCAAATAAGACTAGGGATAAAAAAGAAGGTAGAAAGAAGCTAGGAAGTCCAATCTAGGCATGCTCCAAGGGTCCCACAACTATCGTAGTTTTTAGTGGCTTTGATGAGCTCCAACTCTGGACTACAGATTCTGCCTCTGAAAGTAGACGGTGACAGTAGGTACAATTGTTGTCAATTGCACAGGTGACTCTTATTATTATTATTATTAGTAGTAGTAGTAGTAGTAGTAGTAGTATCTTTTATTTATTTATTAGATTCAGACAGAAAACGAGAAGAAGAAGAAGGAGAAGGAGAAGGAGAAGGGGAAGAAGGAGAAGAAGAAGAATAGAGACAGAGAAACACCTGCAGCCCTGCTTCACTGCTTGTGAATCTTTCTTTCACCCTGTAGGTGGGGACCAGGGGCTTGAACCAAGGTCCTTGTGCACTGTAACATGTACGCTCATCCAGGTGCACCCCACCCAACCCCAGGTGACTCTCTTCAAGTTTTCCAGTGACTCTGACTTTCAGGGTGAAAGGCAGCAGGTTTCATTTCCATTGTGTGCAGATATATTTCATTTTTCTTGAGAGTTATTAGCCAAGACAAGACCTTTCTTTCCTCAGCTGTAGTCTATCAGTGACCAATTCTGTGAACAACGTAAAGGGGGTGGGGAGCACATAGGTCTATGACCTACAGCAACCCCACGGTGGTATTACCCCAAAAGCTGTTGCAATGAAAATATGCAACTAAGTTAATGATATTTATATATTTTCTTCATGTTTGGGAACTTCTCTCTCCCCTGATCTAGCTTTCTAGTCCTATTCTCAATATTCTTTTTAAAAATATTTATTTATTTATTCCCTTTTGTTGCCCTTGTTGTTTTTTTGTTGTTGTTGTAGTTATTATTATTGTTGTTACTGATGTCATTGTTGTTGGATAGAACAGAGAGAAATGGAGAGAGGAGGGGAAGACAGAGAGTGGGAGAGAAAGACAGACCCTGCAGACCTGCTTCACCAGACAACACTCTTAGCCCACCTGCATATTAGCTATCAGGCCCAGGCAAAAGTCACTAAAGTCATGGCCCCTTAGAACATACCTAAAATAGACTTTCACACTTCTTTCCACTCAAAGATCCCTAATTTCAACTGTTCTATTCCTACTTTTGGGTTCCTGTCTATTAAAAAATTTTCCTGCTTTATATTTCACTGCCTTTCAGCCACCAAGTTGCAGATGCTACTATGATTCCAACCTGACCTTCCTGGGCAGACGACCTCACCAGTGTGATCTGGAACCATATCTCCCCAGAACTCTACCCCACTAGGGAAAGACAGAAACAGGCATGGGTATGGATCCACCTGCTAACGATGTCCAGCAGAGAAGGAATTACAGAAGCCAGACCTTCTACCTTCTGCACCCCAAAAAGAATTTTGGTCCATACTCCCAGATGGATAAAGAATAAGGAAGCTTCCAGCGAATGTAGATAGGACACAGAACTCTGGTGGTGGGAATTGTATGGAATTGTACCCCTGTTATCTTATAATCTTGTCAGTCATTATTAAGTCACTAATAAAATTTTAAAAAATGTATATGCACTTATGGGGGGTTCACTTTTGTTACAAATTTTACAGGTGAATGGTCATAACTTGGGTTTGCCCCTGGGTAAATGAGGCCAAAGTCAAAGCATGAATCAAAGTATCCCTCAGGATTTGAGTCAGATCTCCAGGTTGCGGTTCTGAGGACAGCAGAGCGCCGCCCCCCACCCTGAGTGTATCCAACATGCATTGATTATTTGATTATAGAGCCATGAAGGAAAAGAACAGCCACAGATGTCTATGGTCACATAACAATGCAGGAGGTCAGAGTTGGTCTGCTTAGCCAGAGACTGAAAGAAAGCTTCTTCTTCTAGCGTTTGCCCTTCTCCCATAGCCAGTCAACAGCGTCAGGTTGAGCTTGATGTAAAGTTTCGAGACCTCCTTTGAATCCGGAGAGGTGGCAGTCGTTGACTATGTGGGTCATAGTCTGTCTGGAGCCGCAGGGGCAGTTCGGGTCGTCTCTGGCTCCCCAGCGATGGAACATAGCGGCACACCGGCCATGGCCTGTTCGATAGCAATTGAGGAGGGCCCAATCATAACGTGCTAGGTCAAAGCCGGGTTGACGCTTGCAGGGGTCTGTGATGAGGTGTTTGTTCTTTACCTCAGCTGACTGCCAGCTCTGTTTCCAAGAGACTGGAACAGAGAAGTTGAGTGTAGGCGTAGGGGACCAGATTGGGTAACGAGACGTCAAGCGTTGGACAGGGTGGGCGAAGATATCCGCATATATTGGTAGGACCGGTCAAGCGTAGACGTGGGAAATGAACTTAGATGATGCCGCATCCCGACGAATATCTGGCGGAGTGATGTTGCTAAGAACTGGCAGCCATGGAATCAGGGTGGAACGGATGGTTCCAGAAATTATCCTCATGGAGGAATATAATTTGGAATTGACCAAGTGGACATGGGGGCTACGGAACCATACTGGGGCACAGTATTCTGCAGTGGAATAGCATAAGGCCAGAGATTCTTCTTCTAGCGTTTGCCCTTCTTCCGTAGCCAGTCAACAGCGTCAGGTTGAGCCTGATGTAAAGTTTCGAGACCTCCTTTGAATCTGGAGAGGTGGCAGTCGTTGGCTATGTGGGTCACAGTCTGTCTGTAGCCGTAGGGGCAGTTCGGGTCGTCTCTGGCTCCCCAGCGATGGAACATAGCAGCGCACTGGCCATGGCCTGTTCGATAGCGATTGAGGAGGGCCCAATCATAAGGTGCTAGGTCAAAGCCAGGTTGACGCTTGCCAGAGATGAAAGCTAAAGACTCCAGATAGATGAAGAGGAAGAGAAGTCCCAGAGCTCAGCCACAGAGTGTGGAGGAGAATGGCAGCCCTGCAGGTACAGCCACACTGGAGAGAGACAGAGTGCCAAGAGGGTGCTGGGGAGAGAGAGAGGAACAGAGACTGCAAGCAGTGCCTGATATAAGGACAAGGGCCTCACAGGCTGAGGGAAGAGATGCACAGGCAATGACAGCAGTGGGATTTGAGCTGTCCTGGGGAAAAGGGCAGAGGAGGTAGTGCGGGGTCATTCTGAGCCAAGAAGCTGCTAGGACAAAAGCATGTAGTTAGTTGTAGCTGCAGGTGGTTGGCTGACAAGTGGGTGTGGGGCTTCAGCTCTGTGCACGCTGGGCGTCTCCCTGGGGGAAAGACAAGCTCCTTTCAGCCTAGTGATGTCTCTAGGCACATCCCTACTGGGAAACAGAACCCAGTAGCTTCATCAATACCAGCTTTTGACTCAACAGGCCAGGGCTGAGCTGAGCAGCCCAGCTGGACAGAACAGACACCTTAATTCTCCTGACCTGAGCTGCCCGCCCGCCCGGGAGGACTTACTCAGCCTAATTCTCCTGCCCTGAGCCATGAACTGGTAGGCAGGGCCCCCATGGGTTTGTTCTCAGCTGGCTTCTGGACCCAGTGAGAAGCACAGCAAGGCTTGCATCCCCTCCCGAGCACAGACACGTGCTGTGTTCTGCAGGACAGACTCACAGTAACAATGATGGCTCTGCAGTGGGCCCAGCACCATATGGTATATATATTAGCTAATAATAATTAATTAGTTTAATTAGTATATTAGTTATTAATTGTTGGATAGAGACAGGAACAAATTGAGAGGGGAAAGAGACACCTGCAGCCCTACCTCACCATTCCTGAAACTTTCTCCCTGCAGGTGGGGACCAGGGGTTTGAACCTTGGTCCTTGTGCATTGCAACATGTGCCTTCAACCAGGTACAGCACTACACAGTCCCCCTACTGGGTTTTAAAGATTTGTGAGCTCTGGGGAGCAGATAGAGCACATGTTCCACCCTGTGTGAGGACCTGGGTGCTTCTCATTGGAGCATCTTCATGGTGGAGTTCACAGGTGGTGGAGCTTCAGTCTCTCTCTCTCTCCCTCTTCTTCTCCCTCTCCCTCTCTCTCTTCCCTCTCCCTCTCTCTCTCCCTCTTCCTCTCCCTAACTCTCCTTTTCCCTGCCCCTCTCCCTTGCCTTTTCTTGCCTCTTTCTCCCTCTCTATCTCTTATCTTCTTTTTAAAAAAGGGGAGGGGGACTGGGCAGTGGCACACTGGGCTATGTTCACATAGTATGAGGCACAAGGAGGACATGTGCAAGGATCCTGGTTCGAGCCTCCGACTCCCCAACTGCAGAGGGTTCGCTTCACAAGCGGTGAAACAGGTCTGCAGGTGTCTATCTTTCTCTCTCCCTCTCTGTCTTCCCCTACTCTCAATTTCCCTCTGTCTTATCCAATAAAAAATAAATAAATAAATAAATAAATAAAGACTGGGCAATGGCACAACTGGTAAAGTGCACAAGGACCTAAGTTCAAGCCCCCAGTCCCTACCTGCAGGGAGGAGGCTTCACATACACTGTGAAGCAGGGCTGCAGGTCTCTCTCTCTATCTCTCTCCCTGATTTACCATAATTAAAAAAATAAAATTATACTATAAACACAGGGGCCAGGTGGTGGTGCACCTGGTTGAGCGCATATGTTACAGTGCCCGAGGACTCAGGTTCAAGCTCCCCGTCCTCACTTGCAGGGGAAAGCTTCACGAGTGGTGAAGCAGGGCTGCAGGTATCTCTCTGTCCCTCTCTCTCTCTACTTCCCCCTTCCCCTCAATTTCTGGCTGTCTCTATCCAATAAATAAATAAATATAATTACAAATTTAAAAAACTCTTCTGAGCCAAATATGTTAATAAAGTCCCTAATTAACACACACACACAGACAGAGCCCCTGGGAGTGGAAATAGTATAAGCATAGAGCTCTAATGCTAATCCTGGCAGGAAAAAAAAATACAGTGAAAGTAAGAATTTCTTCAAAGAGTATAAAGACCCAGCAGTTTTCTTCCTCCCTTCTCTCTCTCTCTCTCTCTCTTCCTCACTCCCTCTCTATTTCTGCCTCTCTCTTTCATAGACAGAGAGGTAGAGAGGCAGAGAGAGTGAAAGAGACCATAACACCATAACTTCCTTCAGTGTAGCAGGGCCCAGGCTGGAACCTCAGTTGCATATATATATGGCAAAGCAGCCCTATTATCCTAGTAAGCTAATTAGCAGGTTCTTGTCTGTGCTTTGTGAAAAGACTTTTAATAAGTCTCTAATGAGCTTGCATATTCAAAATATAACAGAAGACAACCAAAAACTATATAGAAACTGCACCCCCTCTACTGCTGAGCAGTCACCTTGGAAGGGCCAAGAAGGCCAAGAGGGGACATTTTTCTGCCTCCCCCTGTGATGGGTTTTCAGTTTCTTGGCTGTTCACAGTTTTTGTGGCCTATCAAAGGCCTGTCCATGAGCCCCTTTTCAGGGACTGTGAAATGCAGGTGCAGTGCTGACACTGACAACTGAGGATAAGAGGGACAGTTAGTGAAGAAGAGCTCCCCTCTGCCCCCCCCCGGCCCCCCCGCAGTGGCCTCTCCACCCCAGTTGCTTCATCCCCTGAGTGAATAACAAGCACCTCTCAGGGGCCCGATTGAGACCTGCCAGCTGTAAGTGGGCCATTCTGGGCAGAAGCTTTGGTTTTCCTGACTTTCTGCTGGTCAAACCAGGTCATAGCACTTAACTCAGCTTTTCTGGGCACAATAGAGATAATCATAGCCACTTTAAGAGTAGTTGTGAAGACCCAGTGAAATGATACCTATAAAGCACTTATCACACTTAGCACCTGGTGAATGTTAATTAGTCCATCAGTGTAAAAATTGTCACCCCTGTTTAGAGTATCCTTTTTAAACAGAGTAGGTGGATATATATAGCCTTTGAGTCAGCAATCCCCTTCTCCAAAAAGAATGCAACCAAAATGAAACAAGAGCTGTTGGCAGAAGCATGTTAATAGTAACTGAAAGGAAAGACGGGAACTAGTAGTGATGAGAGACATTTACCATTTTAGGGGATGCAACCATTAAAAATCATTGTAAAAATAACCAAAAAAACAATGTGTAAAAAAAAAAAAAGAGGCCAGGCAGTGGTACACTTGGTTGAACATACAAGGACCTGGGTTCAAGCCTATAAGCCCTACCTGCAGGGGGGAAGCTTTACTGTGGTGTCACAGGTGTTTTCTCTCTCCCCCTCTCTGTCTCTCCTTTCCTCTAAATTCTTCTCTCTCCTATAAAATAAATAATTTTAAGTAAAAAAAAAATGACAATGTACAAGAGAACAAAGTTAGAAGTTGTATATAGCCTGATTTAATGACTCAATATTAGATGATAGAAATCATGACAATGATATTGGCAGAAAGACAGAGAGGAATGAAGTAAAATTCAGTGTCAGTGGAAAGCATAGGTGGTAACTTGAACTCAACAGAGAAACAACCAGAGGCCCTTCAATGTAGCTCACATGAATAGTACACTTGCTTTGTTATACAACGACTTGACCCCTACCCCTGCACTAGCTTCAGTGTTATGGTGTTGTCTGTTTGCCCATCTATTTATCTGTCTATCTATCTATCTGTCTGTCTATCTATCTATCTATCTATCTATCTATCTATATCTGTCTATCTACCAATGTATCTATGTATGCGTTTATATATCTATCATCTGTCAATCATCTATATATTTATCATCTTTCTATCAATTATCTATTTATCTATCTGTCTTTCTTCTTCTCTTTCTGTTAGAAAAAAAAAATCAGCCTGGAGTGGTAAAATCCCAATGAAGACAAAATAAAATAATTTTTTAAAAGATTTTATTTATTTATTCATGAGCTAGATAGGAGGAAAGAGAGAGAAAGAACCAGACATCACTCTACTACATGTGCTGCCAGGAATCGAACTCAGGACCTGATGCTTGAGAGTTCAGTGCTTTATCCATTGTGCCACCTCCCAGACCACAATAAAATATATTTTTAAAAAATTAAAAAGCGTGATCTAGGAGGTGGTGCAGTGGGTAAAACACTGGACTCTCAAGCACAAGGTCCTGAGTTCAATCCCTAGCAGAACATGTACCAGAGTGATATCTGGTTCTTTCTCTCCTCCTACCTTTCTCATCAATAAATAAATAGAATATTTTTTTAAAAAATTAAAAAGGAACACCTAAATTTAATAACTAGACAGTGATAACTCCATGCTCCCAGAGGGGAGAGTGAAAAGGGATAATGACTGGAGGGCTCTGAACCCCAGTTCTACCAGGACCCAAAGCATTTGTCACCAGGAATTTTGTCTTTATACCATCACTGAAAGGGAGGTGAATCAGGAAAACACCAAAGGAAGCCAGGCACTGTTTCTCTGAGAAAGAAGAGGGAAAAAGGAGAGACACCTGGAAGTGTAGGTGTGACTTAGAAAGGAAGAGAAGGCAGGACAATAGAAAAATAATAATAATGATAATAGGGTAAATAGATAAATTGATTGATTGATTAGATATAGATATATAGTTACAGATATAAAGTCAACCCAAATCTATAACCTTGGGAGAATTACTGCAGTTTCCAATGGAAGGGGGTGGGGACACAGAACTCTGGTAGTGGAAATGGTATGGAATCATACTCCTATTATGTTATAATTTTGTAAATTAATATTAAACCAATAAAAATGAAATAAAATTTAAAAAGAAACAGCCAGATTTAAGAAATAGACAGCCATCACTCAAGAGGTAGAGTGTGGGAGTCAGGTGGTAGTGCAGTGTTAAGCGCAGGTGGTGCAAAGGACAAGGACCCGTGTAAGGATCCCGGTTCGAGCCCCCACCTCCCACCTGCAGGAGAGTCGCTTCACAGGTGGTGAAGCAGGTCTGCAGGTGTCTATCTTTCTCTCCCCCTCTCTGTCTTCCCCTCCTCTCTCCATTTCTCTCTGTCCTGTCCTGTCCAACAACAGCAACAACAATAATAACTACAACAATAAAAATAAAACAACAAGGGCAACAAAAGGGAATAAATAAATAAACATTATTTTTTTTAAAAAGTAGAATGTGTGCTTTGCCAGATACATGGCCCAGGTTCAGTTCCAGGCGCCCCGTAAGAGGTGCTGAGGCACAGATAGAGCTCTCTCTCTCTCTCTCTCTCTCTCTCTCTCTCTCTGGTGCTAAGGTGCCTCTCCCTCTTTCTATGTCTCTTTCTCTTTGTTCCTTCATCTGAGTGACAAATGGGTCTGGAGTCAAGAATTGTGCTTGTGCAAGGCTCCAGGTCTGTACAGAGAAAAACAGAGGACCTGGATAGACACTTCTCAAAAAGATACATACAGACAGCCCACAGGTACCTGTAAATGGTCACTTTGGAAAAAAATAAAAAGTTTGGTGGTTAGTTTTAAGCACCTCTTATTGTCTGTATCTCTTTTGCTTTGCTCAGTAGCTTTACAGACATTAACTCATTAATCCCCAACAATCCAGGAAGCAGGTAGAGAGTAATATAATCTCCCCTCAATTTGCTTAGTCCAGTTTATTTAAAGGCATAAATTTTAATATATATATATATATATATATATATATATGATGAACATTTTATATGAAGTCAGCTATAGTCCTTTTTTCTTTTCTATACTAGAAATCACTACTATCTACCAGAACAAATGGGTTACACTTGAGTTCCCTCCTCTGAGGGGACTGATTTCTCCCCCACACCTGTTGTCCTCCTCCCCCAGGCTGAGCCACAGGGAGGTTTCATATTACCTTACCTCCCAAACAGAAATGCTAGGCCTGCTAGATGTTTCTGGTGGACCCAAAGGGGAGTTTCTGTTTGTGTTACCAAACTTCTCAGGAAGGCAGAAATGAAAGCTCAGGCACTAGCTCACACAGCTGGCAAAGGACATCCCAGTCCCCTTCTTTTAGGATTGACTTTCCCTCCACCATGTTACAGAACAAAGCATCTTTTTTTTTTTTTTTAATCTTTTAACAAAATGCCTTCTAATCACTTTTCTGCATATAGAAATAAGAGACAGGGACTGGGTGGTAGTACACTGGTTGAGTGAACATGTTACAGTGCTCACGGAAGATTTGCGAGTGGTGAAGCAGAGCTGCAGTTCTCTCTCTCTCTCTATCTCTCTCTCTCTTCCTCTTCCTCTCCCTCCCTCCCTCCCCCTCTAGCTCTCCCTTCTCTCTGGACTTCTGGCTGTCTCTATCCAGTAAATAAAAGATCATTTGAAAAAATAAATAAATAATAAATAAAATAAAAATATGACACAGCCAGAATTGTGAGTGGCAAAGTCTTGTCCCAGAGCTTTGCAGGAAGTGTGTGTGGGGGGGTGTATGTGTGTAATAACAGCCCTTGGCCTTTATGTCAACCATTCCCTCTACATCATCTTCTTGAATCCCCAGGCCCCAATCAAGTACCTTAGCTTGGGATAGAGACCTTTCCTTTGACCCCCTTTACTTTAATTGCCATGTCCATGTCCCCATGTGTAAACTGAATTTGTTCTTTTCTCCTACCAATCTGTTGGATCATAACTGGTTGGCTTAGCAAAGAACCAGCACAGTTAGGGAGCACTTTTATTTTTTGCCAACACTGTGATATTTTCAGGCCCAGTGATTGTTACAACGTTTTTTCTTCACTCCTCTTCAAGCCAGCTATTTCTCACTCCCAAATAGTAACAGCTTTCCTCTCCTGTGCTCTAATGGGTGCAGGCTATTTTTCTTCTCACCAGTCTGTACTGCAGAAACATTTGCATGTACTTGTCTCCCTTTACTTGATTATGATCTGGTTCATTGACAAAGAGTTGACAAGTTGTGGTTCAGGAGGTGGCACAGTGGATAAAGGATTGGACTCTTAAGCTTGAGGTCCTGAGTTCAATCCCCAGCAGCAGATGTAGCAGAGTGATATCTGGTTCTTTTTCTTTCTCCTTCTATCCCTCTCATTCATAAATAATAAATAAATAAATAAATAAATAAATAAAATACTTTAAAAGAGAGAACAAGAAAGGAAGAGCTGAAACATAATCGTTTCACAGTTCTGAAAGTGAGAAACCCGGGGTGATGTTGTTGGCAGGGTTAATTGCCACCTGAGGCCTCACTCCTTGTCTGTTAGATGGTCCATCTTCTCCTTGTGTCTTTGCCTCATCTTCCCTTCCATTTTTTTTTTTTTGTTTTCCCTTTTATTGCCCTCATTTTTATTGTTTGTTGTTATTATTGTTGTTGTTTTAATATTTATTTTATTTATTTATTCCCTTTGTTGCCCTTTTTGTTTTATTGTTGTAGTTATTATTGTTGTTGTCATTGATGGATAGGACAGAGAGAAATGGAGAGAGGAGGGGAAGACAGAGGAGGAGAGAAAGATAGACACCTGCAGACCTGCTTCACCGCCTGTGAAGGGACTCCCCTGCAGGTGGGGAGCCGGGGCTCGAACCGGGATCCTTATGCCGGTCCTTGTGCTTTGCACCACCTGCGCTTAACCCGCTGTGCTACAGCCCAACTCCCTTTCCCTTCCTTTTGTGTCCTAATCTATTCTTCTTTTTTAAAATATGACTGATTTTTAAAAATATATTATTAGATAGAAACAGAGAGAAATTGAGAAGGGAGGAAAGAGAGAAAGAGAGATAACTGCAGCCCTGCTTCACCACTCACAAAGCTTTCCCCATACAGGTGGGGACCAGGGACTTGAACCCATGTCCCTCTGCACTGTAAGGGTGGGGTCAGATAGCATAATGGTTATGCAGAGAGACTTTCATGTCTGAGGCTCCAAAGTCCCAGGTCCAACTCCTAGCATCACCATAAGCCAGAGCTGAGCAGTGCTCTGGTTAAAAAAAAAAAAAAAAATTAAAGAGGATAATAATAGCTACCATTTAGTGGGTACTTACTAGAAGCCAGACACTTGATTTTTAAAAAATTTTTTAATATTTATTTATTTATTCCCTTTTGTTGCCCATGTTGTTTTATTGTTGTAGTTATTATTATTGTTGTTGTTGTTGGATAGGACAGAGAGAAATGGAGAGAAGAGAGGAATACAGAGAGGGGGAGAGAAAGATAGACACCTATAGACCTGCTTCACAGCTTGTGAAGCACGCCCCTGCAGGTGGGGAGCTGAGGGCTTGAACCTGGATCCTTAGGCCAGTCTGGTCCTTGCGCTTTGCGCCACGTGCACTTAACCCGCTGCGCTACCGTCTGACTCCCCCAGTTCCATCCATTGTTTTTATTTCTTTATTGGGGAATTAATATTTTACATTCGACAGTAAATACAATAGTTTGTACATGCATAACATTTCCCAGTTTTCCATATAACAATACAACCCTTACTAGGTCCTCTGTCATCCTTCTTGGATCTGTATTCTCCCCACCCACCCACCCCAGAATCTTGTACTTTGGTGCAATACGCCAATTCCAGTTCAGGTCAAACACTTGATCTTTTTATTGGCCATCTTTTTAAATCTTCAGTATATAATTATTATTGATATATTGTCATTCGTGATTTATAGATAAAGGGACCAAAGCTTAAGGAGATTAAGTCACTTACCCAAGGTCATTGAACTACTTACTGTGTGGTGGCAGTGGGATTCAATCCCAAATTAATTGGCTTCCAGAATTACACCCCCAATCACCACGCTCCACTACCTAGTGCATAATGGGTATGCTGGGCATGCTTGAGAAAAGAGCCACAGAATAAATGCCTGAAATAATGAATAACCAGGACCTGTAGCTCAGACCATGTCATAGTTCTGAAAACTTATAAAGATCACGTTTAAAAGTTTAAGAAATGGCTATTCTAAATGGGAGGTTTCTTGCCTTCTTTTTTTTTTTTTTAAAGACTTTTAAAAATTTATTTTCCCTTTTGTTGCCCTTGTTATTGTCATTATTGTTACTGATGTTGTCATTGTTAGGTAGGACAGAGAGAAATGGAGAGAGGAGGGGAAGACAGAGAGGGGGAGAGAAAGATAAACACTTGCAGGACTGCTTTACTGCCTGTGAAGGGACTCCCCTGTAGGTGGGGAGACAGGGCTCGAACCGGGATCCTTAAGCCGGTTAATGCTTGCTGCTTTGCGCCACATGTGCTTAACCTGCTGTGTGCTATTACCTGACTCCTGGTTTCTTGCATTCTTTTTTTTTAAATTTCTTTATTGGGGAATTGATATTTTACATTCGACAATAAATACAATAGTTTGTATATGCATAACATTTCTCAGTTTTCCATATAACAATACAACCCCCACTAGGTCCTCTGAAGGACCTGTATTCTACCCCCACCAACCCCAGGGTCTTTTACTTTGGTGCAATACGCCAATTTCAGTTCAGGTTCTACTTGTGTTTGCTCTTCTGATCTTGTTTTTCAGATTCTGCCTGAGAGTGAGATCATCCCATATTCATTCTTCTCTTTCTGACTTATTTCACTTGCCTTCTAATAGTTTCTTGCCTTCTAATGCCAGAGTCTTAGAGGGATTCTCTCAAATTTAAAGTCCAACACGCTTTTGAAAGAAAAAGGTAAAGTTGAAGTCAACTTCCCTTTTTCAAGTAAGGAAATAAAGGTTTAGATAACTGACTTGCCATTAATTGTTAGGCAAATAACCATTATTTGTCTATTATCCATGTATCTATGTGTCTATGTATCAATCTTTTTAAATTTTTATTTATAAAATGAAAATAATGACAAGACCATAGGTTAAGAGAGGTACAGTTCCACACAAGTCCCACCAGAACTCCATATCCAATCCCCTCCCTGAGTATGGACCCAGGATCATTATGGGGTGCAGAAGGTGGGAGGTCTGGCTTCTGTAATTGCTTCCCTGCTGAACATTGACAGGTCGATCCATACTCCCAGCCTGTCTCTCTCTTTCCCTAGTAGGATAGGGATCCGGGTAGTTGGGACTACAGGACATATTGGTGGGGTCGTATGCCCAGGGAAGTCAGGTTGGCATCATGATAGCATCTGGAACCTGGTAGCTGAAAAAGAGTTAAGATATAAAGCAGAAATAATTGCTGACTAATCATGAACCCAAAGACAAGAATATTGCAGATGAATATTTGGGGTCTCCGTTTTGGAAAAAGCTAGTAGGTCTATTTTAGGTATATTCCAAGGGCCCCATAACCCTACTAGTTTTTGACTGAGCTTGACATCTAATATGCAGGTGACTTAAGTTATTGTCTGGGGAGAAGGTATCATATTTGGAAAAAGGACTAGAAAACTGGATCAGGGAAAAGAGTAGCTCCCAAATATAGGAAAAGTATATAAATATTGTTAACTGTAAACCTCATCAGTTTGATCTGGGGCCCATATTCAGAGCCTATGTAACCTCTGCACCCCTGCAGGTCTGAGTTCACATTCTGTGGTCATGGCTAGGAACATTCCAGGCTGCACTCATTGCAGGACCCATCATCCTTCTATTTTTTTTTTTCCACATTACTTGCCATCACTATACTTTGGTTTGTAGGAATCAAAGTAGGTTTCCTTTTCCCCCCAGAAATCATTACACATCAGTTGGGGTGTTAAACATATAAGGAAGTGCTACTAGAGAAATGGTTCAACCGATACAGAACATTAAGCTCTTATGCCGGAGGTTCCTGGTTCAATCCTTAGCACTGCATATAACAGAGTGTGCTCTGGCTTCTCTCTCTCTTTCTCTGATATATACGTGTGTGTGTGTGTGTGTGTGTGTATGTATCGATATATATCACCAATAAAATCTTTTAACACACAAAAATATATATGAGGAAACAATCAAAGGGGTTAAATCAGCAATTCTTTAAAAAAAAAAAAAAAGGGAGTCCGGCGGTAGCACAGCAGGTTAAGCTCACATGGTGCAAAGTGCAAGGACTGACATATGCATCCCGGTTTGAGCCCCAGTCCCCAGCTCCCCACCTGCAGGGGAGTCCCTTCACAAGAGGTGAAGCAGGTCTGCAAGTGTCTATCTTTCTCTCCCCCTCTCTATCTTCCCCTCCTCTCTCCATTTCTCTCTGTCCTATCTAACAACGACGGCAACAATAATAACTACAACAACAATAAAAATAACAAGGGCAACAAAGGAGAATAAATAAATAAATAAATTTTTTTTTTAAAAAACTTTCCCCACCAAAAAACAAAACAAAAACAAAAAAAATTTCCCCAATATCTTTTTCCTATGTGCTTTTTCTTTCTACAGTCACACACCCAAAATAGAGAAAGGAAGTTTCTTCTTCCACACACTTGCTGGGCGGAATACCTCCATAATCATTGGTGCGCAAAGGAGAGGTAGAGTTCTGCAAAATCCCCAGAAGACTAAGTACATGTATGGAGTCAAGCAGGAAGCCACTGGTGAGTTTAGCCACACTGCTCTTGACCTCATCTACTGCATGGGTAGTGGGTTCTGCAAGAGAATCTTGGAAAATCACAGCTCATTGGAGGCAGAAAGGAATGCAGAGCCTACTTAGGACAACTTCCTCAAATCATGAAATGAAGTTGTAGGGGGCGAGTGACTAAACCAGGATGGGTCAGTCAGTTAGCCAGCATGTTTGATCCAACTGGTCTTTTCCAGGGATGAGCAGATGTCATAGAGACTCAGCCACAATTAGAATTCTCCTCCTGGAGGCCAGATGGTGGCACAGCTGATTGAGCACAGTTACAATGTGCAAGGACCTGGGTTTAAGCTTCCAGTCCCCAGCTACAGGGGGAAAGCTCTGCTAGTGGTGAAGCAGAGCTACAGTTGTCTCTCTGTCTTTCTCCCTATCTCCCCCTTCCCTATTGAACTCTGGTTGCCTCTATCCAATAATTAAGTAAATATAATTAAAAAATTTTTTTAGATAATTCTGTTCCTGGAATCTAGAGATATGAAAAACAAAAAGAGAAGCAAGCAAACTGTAAGATTTATGAGAACTCTGGTGGTTATCTTTAGGAGGTAGAAGGATGGGGATACAGAACTTTGGTGGTGGATGTGTGGAACTATATATTGTAATCTTACAATCTTATAACAAACTATTAATAACAAATAAAAATAATAATAAAAGAAATAAATAATTCTCCAAGCTGAGCAGTAGTTTCTCAAGTGTCATCTTACACACTACTCATGGCTACACAAGATAGTTTAGTTATTTTCTCAGATGGACCAATATATTATTTTCTTTGGAGAGTCATGCATTTATTGTAGCTTTTTTTAATTAAAAATCTTTTTTATTGTTGTTATTGACGTCATCATTGTTAGATAAGACAGAGAGAAATGGAGAACGGAGGGGAAGACAGAGGGGAAGAGAAAGAGAGACACCTGCAGACCTGCTTCACCTCCTGTGAAGCGACTCCCCTGCAGGTGGGGAGCCAGGGGCTCGAACCGGGACCCTTACACCGGTCCTTGCGCTATTTTAGCTTATTTTAAGAAAGATAATTAACTGATGGGGCCAGGCGGTAGCTCCACTGGTTAAGTGCACATGGCGTGAAGCACAAGGACTGGCATAAGGATCCTGGTTCCAGCCCCCCGGCTCCCCACCTGCAGGGGGGGGTCATTTCACAAATGGTAAAGCAGGTCTGCGGATGTCTTTCTTTCCCCCTCTCTGTCTTCCCGTCCTCTCTCGATTTCTCTCTGTCCTATCCAACGACAGTAATAATAATAACAATGATTTTTTTTAAAAAAAGGACAACAAAGTGGAACAAATGGTCTCCAGAAGCAGTGGATTCATAGTGCAGGCACCAAGCCCCAGCAATAAATCCTGGAGAGAAAAAAATAGTTAACTGATAAAAGCTATGAATTCACAGGTGAAAACTGATCTGAAGAAGTCTGACACTTTTATTTAGAAATAGTCCAGGTGGATTTTTTAAAAGTGAACTGCACAGTTTGAACTTCACAATAAAAACAAGCTAAATAAGTTCCAAATAAAAAAATTAAAGCAAGATAATTTTTATTTTTTAATAACTTTAAAATATTTATTTATTTATTTATTTGATAGGACAGAGAGAAATTGAGACGGAGAGGGGCAAGTAGAAAGGTAGAGACATACTTGCAGCCCTGCTTCATTGCTCATGAAACTTCCCCACAGCAGAATGAGACTGGGGGCTTGAACCCAGGTCCTTGCATACGATAATATGTGCACTCAACCAGGTGAGCCAACACTAGCTCCTGTGAGCTGGTTTTTTAAAATCAGTAAATAATATTACAGATTAAAAATTATTTCTTTATTAGAGACAGAAGGAAATTGAGAACAGAGGGAATATTACAGATTTTCTAACATGACAGTTGTGAGATAGTATGCAAGTTACTGAAGTGTCAATACACACTAAGCTAAATCCTCTATTTATTTTTTAGATGTTATTAACTACAGTATGAATAGGAGATGGGATTTGCTCATGAACTGTTCAAAAGTATTTTTGCCTATAGTTAGTTCAGGGATCAAATGTAGTGTGTGTGTGTGTGTGTGTGTGTGTGTGTGTGTGTATTGTTGTTGTTACCAATGCACTGCTCAGCTCTGGTTTATGGTGGTGTGGGGATTGAACCTGGGGCCTGAGAGCTTTAGGTATTAGAGTTTGTTTGCATAAACTTCATGCTAAATCCCCCACCCATGGATCAGGCTTTAACTATCTTTTGCAAGTCAGCACAGGAACTGCTGTTCTTTTATGTTCAACAGATCATGGGATTTCATTGGTTTTGAGCTCTTCCTCCTTTCTCCAGAGAGATGAGCATTGTAGATATATCATAAAGACAGTGAGCATATTAAACTTTTATAGATACACGAACATGTTTGGCACTGACATGATGAACCAAGAAAGATTCCATTGCAAATGTCCTCCTGGTAACGTGTCACTTACCAAATCCTGCTCTGCTTTATCTGAACACTGGCAGCTTGGACAGCAACCAGTCTACACTTGTCCTGTACAGCTGCTGTCCTGACATGTTTACGGTGAACAAATAGGCTTTGTTTTTATAGGGTGAATAATATCCTGGAAGGGCAACTTGGGCTTCTCATTGCCCAATTTAAGCTGGTCCCAGATATCCTTAGCTTTTAATAAACCCCTTTATGTAAGATACCTCATCAGATCTTCAACATTCAGAAAACTGAGCAGTGAGCTAATGTAAAGCTGCCTATAGCAGACTCCCATGGGCATTTTTGTTGTTTGCAGAGTTCTTGCCTAAAAGATTTGTATCTAGAACATTTGTAATCAACTGACAAATACTTAAATCCCCTTCAGCAGAAGATTAAGGATTAATCCTCAAGTTTGCAGTGTGTGGGCCCATACCACTGGACCCAGAATCTTCTTCTTAGCCTGGTCCCCAGAGGTTCACGAGTAATCCATCAAATTTCTTAATTATCTCAAGAGAATTTTAGTCAAGTCTCTCAGAGACACTGTGTCAAAGTGGTGTCCCAAATCATATTGGCAAGATGGAAGTTCAGCCCTGGGGTTGCCTTGCAGGCAGATGGATGGTATGTTAGATGGATGGTTAGTTTCTGGGTTGACATTCTATCCAAGGACTTTTCTAGAATATCCCACCATACCTTGTATTAAATAGCAATTAAAGTATTCACATGAACCTTGAAATATATACTTTTTCTGACCCCTAGCCTCCCCTTAGTCAGAGGGCATGGGACCATTTGCACTGAATGAAATCACAGTATTCAAACTGAACACAGTGAGACTAAGTCATGAGGCAAAGACTGCACTGGACTTGGAAGAGCTCTTCTGTGACTAGTACTCAATAGTCACTGGGCTTTATCCCTCATTCAGCCCAGCTCTCTCATTCTACCTGACTCTTAATACTTTGTTTTTTCCTTTCTGATTTTATTTTTAAATATTTTTTGTTTTATTTATTCTTGGCTAGAGACAGAGAAATTGAGAGGGAAGGGGGAGACAGAGATAGAGAGACAGAGACACCTGTAGCCCTGCTTTGCCACTTGTGAACCTTTCCCCCTGCAGGTGGGGACCTAGGTCTTAAACTTGGGTCCTTGTGCACTGTAATGTGAGCGTTTAACCAGGTGCTCCACTGCCTGCCCTCCCTTTCTGATTTTATTGTAGAAATTCTAGATGGCAGGACTCAAATTGTCACCAGGAATCTTGTTTTATACCAAGAATGAAAGGGAAGCAAACCTAGAAAGCACCAGAGGAAGCCAGGCACTATTTCTCTTATCTAAGAGAGAAGAGGAAAAAAGGAAGGACACTTAGAAGTAGTAATAAGTGTTCCTGTTACTCTACCATTTTAGTCTGATCCCTGCCCAGTTCTTTCATTCAATTTCCTTCATTTCTTACTGTTGACTTCTGGCCTCTTTCCATGTCTCCTTCAACTGGAAACAGGAGCTTTTCAGCTAAAAGCATGTTAATAATACTACACAACACATCAGTAATTCTACACAGCACATCTCAAGACCCATTTGCTTTAAGTCAACACTATGTAGCCACCGTAGAAAGAAAACTTCATATTCTTATCAGATAGCTTCAAAGGCAAATACTATTCTGAGGAATTTAGATTGGAGATAAAAGCCTTGATTGTTCTAGAAAAAAATGGGGGAAATTGTGGGGAAATAAACCCTGAATGGCACGTTTAATCTGTCTGAATAGATGGAGCCAGTGGTGGCACACACAATGGAGCACCTATGTTACAATGCACAAGGACCAGAGTTCAAGTCGCTACTCCCCCACTGTAGGGGCAAAGCTTCATGAGTAGCAAAGCAGGGCTGCAGGTATCTCTCTCTTCCTCTCTCTCTCTCTCTCTCTCTCTCTCTCTCTCTCTCTCTCTCTCTATCTATCTCTCCCTCCCTTCTCAACTTCTTTCTTTCTTTAATTTTTTAATTTATTTTTGTTGTCCTTATTTTTTATTGTTATTGTAGTTATTATTGTTTCTTATTGATGGTGTCCTTGTTGGATAGGACAGAAAGAAATGGAGAGAGGAGGGGAAGACAGAGAGGGGAAGAGAAAGATAGACACCTGCAGACCTGCTTCACTGCCTGTGAAACAAGTGACTCCCCTGCAGGTGGGGAGCCGGGGCTCGAACCGGGATCCTTAAGCCAGTCCTTACGCTTTGCGCCACCTGAGCTTAACCTGCTATGCTACCGCCCGACCACCTTTTAAATTTATTTGTTTGTTTATTTATTTATTTATATTCCCTTTTGTTGCCCTTGTTTTTGTTGTTGTTGTTATTGATGTCGTCATTGTTGGATAGGACAGAGAGGAATGGAGAGAGGAGGGGGAGACAGAGAGGGAGAGAGAAAGATAGACACCTGCAGACCTGCTTCACCACTTGTGAAGTGACTTCTCTGCAGGTTGGGAGCCAGGGGCTCGAACCGGGATCCTTAAGCCAGTCCTTGCACTTTGTGCCACATGCGCTTAACCTGCTGCGCTACTGCCTGACTCCCAACTTCTTTCTTTCTATCAGATCAGAGGGGAAAAAAATAATATTTATGAATGAGGCCAAAGGGAACCTGGGAGGTGGAGCAATTATGAAACCTTATACTCTCAGGGTGGGGGTAGACAGCATAATCATTAAGCAAAGAGACTCTCATGTCTGAGGCTCTGAAGTCCCAGGTTCAATCCCCCATACCACTATAAACCAGAGCTGAGCAATGCTCTGATTTAAAAAACAAACAAACAAACAAAAAACCATAGACTTTCTTGCCTATTTATAAGGGAATTGGTATTAATGCAATTTACCTCTGAATTCAATTTACCTTATTCCTTTAGTCCTCCATTTTTGTAGAAATCACACGGTGGAGTGTTGCTCTCTCAAATAACTGAGGAGGCCCTGTTCTATTAGCTGGACTTACCTATACCTACTCTCAGTAGATGGTTGGTAATAATATATGAAAGTAATGTGAATGGAGCTGTGATTGGTGGTCAACCAGAGTGAAACCAGCAAGAAGTGCTTAGAGCATCATTCATTGCCTTAAAATAAGAGAGGAACATTCTGAATCTTAAAAGTTATATAGACCCTTCAGAATTAAGAAAATTATATTGAGTATGTTGAATCCTGAAATATTTTCCTTATAAGAAAAAATGAGTCTAAATGGTGGTAACATTGAAAAAGACATTATTGGAATTCTTTACAAGTCAGCTATACTTAAATCTTCTTTAAAAGGACAAATTACTGTAATCCAAAGTTAATAAGGTGTGTTTTGAAGCCATGGATATAGCATTGCCACATCATTGCATCAGGTAAACTGGGATGGTTTTTAAATACCTCTTCTCTCTACTGTGAGCAGGTTCATACAATGAATGTTAATGCTCTAATGTTACAGTATGTAAACTTGTTACTAAAATGGAGCTATTTATAATGTTTTAACACTTAAATGTTATGAATAAGGTATTGTCCTGCTACAAACAAACAAACAAAACCGTTAGACTCTCAAGCATGAGGTCCCAAGTTCAACCTCCAGCATCTCATCTTCTGGAGTGCTATTCTGGTTCTCTCTCTCTCCCTTGCTCACTCCCTCTCTTACTAAGAAATAAATGTTTACTAAAACTTGTATTAAAAATAAAAGATGGGGCTGGGTGGTGGCTCACCTGGTTGAGTGCGCATGTTACAGTGCACAAGGACCTGAGTTCGAGTCCCCAGCCCCCACCTGCATGGGAAAAGCTTCACGAGTGGTGAAGCAGTGCTACAGGTGTCTTTCTTTCTTTCTTTCTTTCTTTCTTTCTTTCTTTCTTTCTTTCTTTCTTTCTCTCTCTCTCTCCCCCATCCTCTCAATTTCTGGCTGTCTCTATCCAATAAGCAAATAAAGATAATAAAAAAATTTTTTTTAAAAGATGAAATGTATAAATTTTTTTAAAATAATAATAATAATAAATAAAAATAAAAGATGGAGCTGGAGAAGTCCAGGAGGCACTTCAGTGGTGAGCATATAGTCACGAGTGTAATCCCTGGCACTACAAATACCTGAGTGCTGTTCTGGCCTTTCCCTTCTCTCTCTCTCTCTCTCTCTCTCTCTCTCTCTCTCTCCCTCTCTCTCTGTAAATACAATAGATGTTAAAGGGGGGGAAATGAGGCTGGAGAGATAGTTTACTGGGTAGGGCACATGCCCTGCCATGTGTGTGGCTTTTTCACTAGCACTAGGTGGTGTGTTGTCTGTCTGTCTGTCTATCTCTTTATCTATCTGAATAAGTTGGCCTAGAAGTGGTCAAATTGTGCTTGTACAAATCTTCAGCTCCACTAAATTAATTAACTAATTAATTTTGGTGCAATAAGAAGTCTCTGCTTTGATATATTTTTAAAAACTTTTTAAAATTAACTTTATTTATTTATTGGATAGAAACAACCAGAAATTTAGAGGAAAGGGAGTGAGTAAAAGGAAGAAAGACACTTGCAGCCCTGTTTCACCACTCATGAAGCTTTCCCTCTGCAGGGACTTGAACCTGGGTCCTTGTGCATTGCAACATGTGTGCTCAACCATGTCAGACAGAAAATGTAAACTGTATGGCAGAGTCCCAACCCTGTAGCAAGCCCACAATATACTTCCCGTTGCTATCACTTATTATCGCTATAGCTCTTCAATGTGTCACAGCTGCGAAAAATGGGTTGTTGCTGGAGAGGTCAAGCCTGCCCTTGGAGTTTGCTCCAAGCCACATTAGGGAGGGACTAATCCTGAGCACAAAGCTCAGGATTTAGGTCCACTATTAGAAGGAAGTGCCAGTTGGGAGATAAAAACAACAATGCCTACCAAGTTAGGAAGCCACTTTAAGGTGTTTCCATTTGAGTAGGTAAAGTGTAAGCTAATTTTGTTCTGATTTGCTTTTTCAAGAACTACAAAAAAAAAAAAAAAAGTAGTCATGTGCCAGAGCCTGTGAAGATCAAGTTGTAAGTACTAAGGGGTGAAAACCAACATGCAAATATTTGTTATTGATAAGAAACTCAGTGGCCAGAATGGTTTCTCACACGCATGCTGAGCTCTGTACTCAGTACTCCTCAGCTTGAATTCACTGCGCCCACACCAACTAGGCAAACACAACAGAGAAGACCTGCAGTATGTATGTGGTTTCTACCCTAGAAAATGCTCCGGTCCTTCACCACATAGGACACTGTTATGGAGGCTACACTGCCACCCAGCATGGTTGAGGGGCAGCAGAGGTACAGGTCATGGGTCAGGTCTAGTAATCATGGCACCAGTGATAATGGTAGACTTTAAAGTGTGCTCAGTACTCAGAGGCTTTCTAGAGGAAGTTAAGAGAACTAGTCTTGGTGTCAAATAATAATTAAACTCTAAGAAGTCTTATTTGTCTATAAAGGATGAAGTCTAAGAGTTCATATGACCTCTTAAGTCACTGGCCCTATACCCATCTCTGATCACTATACATAAAGGAATGAGTGAACTTCCTGGGTTAGAATCTGATTTCTACCGATTTCCAGTGGTGTGATCTCAAACCAGTTCTGGGATTTCTCTGTCCTCAGTCTCTTTATCTATAAAATGGATATCATGATACTATCTGCCTCAGGATTACTGTAGAGATTAAATGTAGGGTCTGGCAGTGGCACACCTAGTTAAGCACACACACACTACAGTGCGCAAAGACCAGGATTCGAGCCCCTGGTTCCCATCTGCAGGGGGAAAGTTTTGAGGCAGGGCTACAGGTGTTTCTGCTTCTCTCTCCCTCTTTTGCTCCAGTCCTCTCTCAATTTCTCTCTGTATCTATCCAATAATAAATAATAAATTTAAATTAAGTATAGTTAAATTGCCTCTTTAACAGTCGTTTTCACCAACAGTGTTAAAAAGTGGTACTCAACAGTGAGACAGCTAAGTTTCTGTTTGCTTGTTTATATCAGCCAATTGAATTTAAGTTCTTCTGCTTCACTATAATTGACTTTTTATTTTTTATTATTTATTTATTCCCTTTTGTTGCCCTTGGGTTTTGTTGTTGTTGTTGTTGTTGTTGTAGTTATTATTGTTGTTGTCGTTGTTGGATAGGACAGAGAGAAATGGAGAGAGGAGGGGAAGACAGAAAGGGGAAGAGAAAGATAGATACCTGCAGACCTGCTTCACCGCTTGTGAAGCAACTCCCCTGCAGGTGGGGAGCCGGGGCTTCGAACTGGGATCCTTACACTGGTCCTTGAGCCTTGTGCCACCTGCGCCTAACCCGCTATGCTACTGCCTGACTCCCTGTTTATTTATTTTTGTTTTTTTGCTTCCAGGGTTATTGCTGGGGCTCTGTGCCTGCACTACTAATCCACTGCTCCTGGGGGCCATTTTTTCCCTTTTTTGTTGCCCTTGTTGTTTATTGTTGTAGATATTATTGTTGTCATTGCTGTCATTGTTGTTGGATAGGACAGAGAGAAATCGAGAGAGGAGGGGAAGACAGGGAGGGGGAGAGAAACATAGACACCTGCAGACCTGCTTCACCGCTTGTGAAGCTATCCCCTGCAGGTGGGAAGCCAGGGGCTCAAACCGGAATCCTTACTCTGGTTCTTGTGCTTTGTGCCATGTGCGTTTAACCTGCTGCGCTACCACCAAACCCCCTATAATTGACTCTTTAAAAAATTATTAATGAGAAAAATAGGAGGAGAGAGAGGAAGAAAAAGACATCACTGGATATTGAACTCAGGACCTCATGCTTGAGAGTCAACACTTTATCCACTATACCACCTCCCAGACCACATATAGTTTGACTCTTTGAACCAAACTGATCAGCACCTGTCAGTTCTTCCTAGCTCCTCTGCCTCACTCCCAGGACCTGCAGGGTGTGCATTCCATGACCCACCATGTCTCAGAGTCTCAAAACCACTGAAAGCCCATGGAGAGATGGAGAGTATTTACCATGTATTTAGAGCTGACTCTAGTAATATCTGCAGTGGAGAGAAATGATGTGAGAGGAGGAGGAAAGGTCTTACTTTTTAAGAAACCAACTTGTTAATTTTTAACTTTACCTGGAGGTTTTTAGAGAGTTATAGGTTTATTTCAGTAACAATGCAATTTCCAGGTCCCAGTCTTCTTTTATTTATTTATTTTTTTCTTTCTCACTGACAATAAAGGTGATATAGGGAACTAGAATTGATGGTCCGCAGACCTTCTTTGGCTTCTAAAGGAAGTCATGTTAGGTTTTGGGGTTGTATCTGCACAAACTCTCCACCATACTCTACATGATTTTATCCTAATCTGTTATAGCCCAAAGGAGCCATGGCAGCTCCTGTGTGGTACCTGGGCTCACACCTGCACCATGTATGCACAAGGTATATGCCCTACCTGGTTAACTATCTCTCTAACTCTCTATTGGGACAGTTCTGAGAAATAAGAGACCTGAAGCCTGGTAGCCAGTACATGAGCACTTTGTTTTGTGTTATCGCTTTTTCCCATACCATTGGGAAAGAATTTAAAGGCAGTATTGGGACATGGTAGGATGGATTTTTGAAGAGCACAAAGGAAGCACATTTTCACTGTGAGAGGAGTTTTAAAAGGTAACCAGGGGGTCGGGTGGTGGTGCACCTGGTTGAGCACACATGTTATAATGCACAAGGATCTGGGTTCAGGCCCCCGGTCCCCACCGGCAGGGGGAAAGCTTTGCATGTGGTTCTTCTTCTTCTAGCGTTTGCCCTTCTTCCGTAGCCAGTCAACAGCGTCAGGTTGAGCCTGATGTAAAGTTTCGAGACCTCCTTTGAATCTGGAGAGGTGGCAGTCGTTGACTATGTGGGTCATTGTCTGTAACCGCTTCTGTCTTTACCTTTCATCTTACAGTTTTTATGAGATGTTTGTGAAATGACAGGGTGCGATCGAGAGTAACGCCAAGATAGACTGGCTGGGCTTCATGCCGGATTCTCATATCGCCAAGCTGCACATTAAGCTCACGCGAGGCCGAGGCATGGTGTAGATGGAAAACAGATGATACCGTTTTTGCAGTGCTAGGGATTATGATAACATCACCCCAGAACTCATTCTTAACCTGGGTCCCGCGGCAAAGAAGTGGCTCGCTTCATTCCTGTCCCACATCTTGGAATCTGAGTCTATGCCCAAAATTTGGCGTCGTGCGAAGATTATAGCGATTTTGAAACCAAAGAAAGACCCAACACTGGCCGCCAGCTATAGACCAATTTCTCTCCTCTCCGTGTGTTACAAACTCCTTGAGAGGCTGCTTCTGCATGTGGTGAAATAGTGCTGCAAGTCTCTCTCTGTCTCTCTCCCTCTCTTTATCATTCTACTTCCCTCTCAATTTCTGGATATCTCTATCGAATATATAAAGATTAAAAGAAAAGAGAAAAAAAGGTAGCCACACCTGGAAAACAGTAGCCCCATAGGAAAGACAAATGATCTCAGTGAACCAAAGGGAAGCTGACCCTGAGTTAAAGAAAAAGAGTATGGGGGTAGATAGCATAATGGTTATACAAAAAGACTCTCATGCCTCCAAAATCCCACGTTCAATCCTCTGCACCACCATAAACCAGAGCTGAGCAGGGTTCTGGTAGAAAGAAGAAAAGAAGGAAGGAAAGAAGGAAGGAAGGAAGAATGAAAGGGGGGGTGGGGTGGTAGCACAGCAGGTTAAGCACGGGGTGCAAAGCGCAAGGACCAGCATAAGGATCCTGGTTCGAGCCCTCAGCTCCCCACCTGCAGGGAAGTCACTTCACAAGCAGTGAAGCAGGTCTGCAGGTGTCTATCTTTCCCCCTCTCTGTCTTACCCTCCTCTCTCCATTTTTCTCTGTCCTATCTAAAAATGATGACATCAATAACAACAAAACTACAACAAGGGCAACAAAAGGGAAAAATTTAAAAAAAAGAAAAGAAGGAAGAAAGAAAGAGGGGGAAAAAAAAAAGCATGTCAGGCTATTTCTCTCCACAGTCCCCATGGACTGTCTGCATGAGCTATATCATTGCACCTTAATATCACATCTGTACAATTTCTTTTTTTTTAAAAAAAATTTTGTATTTATTTATTTCCTTTTTCTTGCCCTTATTTTATTGTAGTTATTATTGTTGTTATTGATGTTGTCATTATTGGATAGGACAGAGAGAAATGGAGAGAGGAAGGGAAGACAGAGGGGGGAGAGAAAGACACCTGCAGACCTGCTTCATCTCTTGTGAAGCAACTCCCCTGCAGGTGGGGAGCCAGGGGCTCGAACCAGGATCCTCAGGCCAGTCCTTGAGCTTTGCACCACGTGCGCTTAACCAGCTGAACTACTACCGCCCAATTCCCACATCTGTACAATTTCTACCTCACATCTGTATAGAAAAAAAAAATTAACAGGGGGTCGGGCAGTGGCGCAGTGGGTTAAGCGCACGTGGCGCAATGCGCAGGGACCGGGACCGGCGTAAGGATCCCGGTTAGAGCCCCGGCTCCCCACCTGCAGGGGAGTCGCTTCATAGGCGGTGAAGCAGGTCTGCAGGTGTCTATCTTTCTCTCCCCCTCTCTCTCTGTCTTCCCCTCCTCTCTCCATTTCTCTCTGTCCTATCCAACAACAAAGCAACGTCAACAATGGCAACGAGGCTGCAACAACTAGGGCAACAAAAAGGGGGGAAAATGGCCTCCAGGAGCGGTGGATTCATGGTGCAGGCACCGAGCCCAGCAATAACCCTGGAGGGAGAAAAAAAAAAATTAACAGTTCGCACACCTGATCACAGAGCCACTCACTTGTAATCCCTACCAGACCCGCCTCCCAGGAGACCACTGGCCCCTGGGGCTTCCCCCAGATCCCGACCAGTTCCCCACTCAATGGGCAACACCTCCTTCTATTATTCTTCGCTGAAGTAACCCTGCATTTTACATTATGTAGGTTTTAGACATGTATCATTGAAAACCAGCCTGTGTGTTACTTTTGTGCTGAGTTATGCCCCTTCTATTATTTGAAATATCAAACGACTTTTTTCTGGTTATGTTTTATCAAAACAATATTTTAATTTGATTTTTTTTAAATCTGAGATTAATAGTAAGTTAAAAGATTATAAAACTATGATGTAGAGTTCCACTCCACACCCACCACCAAAGTTCTTTATTCCCACCCTCCCACTTCCCAAAGATAACCAGCAGAGTTCTCACCATTCTTGCAGTTTGCTTGCTTCTGTTTTGTTTGGATATTTATTTATTTATTTATTTATTTATTCACTTTTGTTGCCCTTGTTATTTTTTATTGAGTAGGGGAAGACAGAGAGAGGGGGAGAGAAAGATAGACACCTGCAGAGACCTGCTTAACCACCCTGCAGGTGGGAAGCCTAGATTTTTTTTTTGCAAGTTTATGTAAAACAGATCTCTGTGTATTGGGGAGAAGGGGGAGAAGGGGGCCAACATTGTTTTCCCAACATTTAAAAAGTTCATGAGGCATTATCTCAACAAAGAATTGAGAAGAGAGCAAGATTTTCAGGAGTTTTTAATTTTACTGAGGAAAATTGCGACTATTCACATGTTAGGACTTAGGAGAGAGAAAGACAGAGGGAGAGAGACAGCAGAGTTAATACTCACATGATGACCTGGACAGACATCGAGTCACACCCACAGATCTACTTTTAACACCCAAGCCCTGTCTCCACCTTTCCAAGCCACACCTGTCACCACTCCCATTTTCTGGATGGTACCCTCCAGGTACCTCCTGTCTCTCAACATCTAGATACCACCTATGAGTGAAACCATCTGGTAGTTGTCTTTCATCTCTTTACTTATTTTGCTAAGCATAGTCACCTCCAGTTCCATCCATTTTGTCCCAAAAGACACAATATTATCTTTTTTTTTTTTTTTGATTGCAGATAGTATTCCATGGAATATATATCCCATAATTTCTTTAGCCAGTCATCTGTTGATGGGCATTTAGGCTGCTTCTACTCTTTGGCTATTGTGAATAATGCAGCTGTGAACACAGGAGTGCATGTCCCTTTGAATTAGTGTTCAAAGCAATACTTTAAACTTTCAAAATATGCAGATTACCTGCAAATTATTGAAGGTGTAACAGTGTTGGTTCTGCAGCTATGCTAAGAGAAAAAGGCATATTTCTAGACCATTCATCTTAAGCTAGACACTCTCCTCTAAGGATATCTGCTCTCAACAATAATGAAAAAAAAAAAAAAGGAAAAATAAGGGAGAGAAGGGGAGGCACTTTTCAGTTCTATTATCTTTGGCATTTCAGACCTGTCTGGTGTTTTTCAAGTCTTCGGACAAGAAGCACATATTCCTTTTAGACAGGAGGGGAAAAAAAGTTCAAAATACCTTTGCACTTTCTTCCTTGAACTGTCTCCAGAACTATTTATTTTGCTTCTTTACCTTGCAAATAGCTAACGACTTCCAGCCAGGGCTCGGCCCAACCCTTTTGTGCCCTGCAGTCATCTCTGTGTCTTTAAAAGCAAACCGATTCTCTGGAATGTGAGCGTGCACACGCCTGCCGGCCCCTGCAGGCCCCACCTGCTGAGCAGGTGAACCAGATCCCAGGCGGCCTCTGCAGCCACATTCCAGCCAGGCGGGCTCCCGCGCTCTAATTGGTACCTGTCAAACAGGTCAGCCTGGCACTTGGAGCTGGTCCAAACATGCACAAGTTCCCACGAAACCCTACACCAGACAACCTTTGACCTTTCCATAGTGGCCGGGTCCCCTGGATTATTTTAAGCGCGGCTGGTTTAAATCCCAACAGTGACTTTTGTGCAGGGGCACCGGTTCTAGCGTCTCCCTTAACCTCAAGGTGTAGGGTAAGCTCCATTCTGCTCTGGGGGATTGGCGGGGGACACACTCCTCAGCTCAAGATAAACGGAAAGGCAGTGAAACAAGAGCTTACTCTGAACCACTCAGCATGCACACGTGGTTCCCCCAGATGGGAGAGTAAGCCTATTTTCTGAAGTGAATGAAAATAAGTGGCCCACAAGTTTGTTTTTTTTTTTTTTTTAAAGGTCCTTTCTCTCTTTTCTGGCTCTGAGCTGCCAGTACTACTGGGGTACAGCCCCAAACCTACTCCAGGTCAGAAACTTGGCGGACCCCCTCCTACTCCTCTCTCTCCCCACACACACACTCTACTCTCCAGTAAGAAAGAAAGTGGGCCAGAGTGGTTGTAAAGGCTCCTCTGATATTGCTGATTTGGTCAGTCTTCTCATTGACAGTGCTCACATTCACTGGGTGTGAATCATGATGATGAGATTTAATGCCTGAGGCTCCAAAGTCCGGGGTTCCAGCCACCTCCCCCCCACCACCACCACCATAAGCCAGAGCTGAGCAGTGCTCTGGTTAGAAAAATAGATGAATAAAAATTTTAAAATACTGATGCCATCCCCATCCCACCCTCATTGCCTGGGGCTGGGTGGGGGACATGGATGCTACATGGAGCACTTGGGGTGCCCTATGCCAGCAGAAGACCATTTCTGTAAGTTACCAGGGCTGGGGGGCCTCCCATTTTGAGGCAGCAACATTAAAGACAGGATATTCTGAGACCAGGCAGTGGCTCACCTGGTTAAGTGAACACATTACAGTGCACAAGGACCCAGGTTCAAGCCCCTGGTCCCCACCTGCAGAAGGAAGCAGGGCTACAATGTCTCTCTCAATCTTTCTCTCCCCCCTCAATTTTTCTCCGCCTCCATCCAATAATAAATAAATGCTATATATTTTTAAAAGATAGTGTATTCTCATCTATATCTCATGTATCTCACTCATCTCATGAGTTTATAGGAGGTTTACTCCACCCACCCCCCAACCCCCAGAGCTCTGTTCAGCTTTGGCTTATGGTGGTGCCAAGGATTGAATCTGAGACCTCAGAAACTCAGGCATAGAAATCTTTCACATAACCATTATGCTGTCTCCCAGAGTCTAGCCTTTATTGATTTATTTTTTTAACTGAAAGAGGTGATTTTTTTTCAATTGTTCTGATAGCACTGATTAGCTCTTTTAGTCTGCTGACAACAAATCCAGGTTCAAAATTAATTGTAGTCAAATTTCAAATTCATTGTAGTCAAACACTTCATTTTACAGATAAAAAGATGGAAGAGGCTGGCACAAAGGACATAGACTGGTGTCCCTTATGTAGGCTGGATCCTCTCTTCAGAGGCTAGGGGAGTTCCTGACCATGCAGGCTAACAGAATCATGGCCAGGGAGGTGACTGTGAAGGATGCTGTGAAGACTACTCCACCTACAGAATCTCCAAAGCCCAGGTAGGGAACACCGGGTCTCAAACAGTTTGCTCAGACTGTACAGGGCGGTTGGGCCAGTTTGTTCTTCTTGAGCTGGACAGGTTATTCTTCCAAGGGCTCAGGGCACGGGATTACTGTGCACAGCCCAGGAATTGGCATGCTCTGCTCTGCTGGCCCCCTGCTCAGACTTGCCTGCCGGAGCCAAACCTGTAGGACCAGTTCCCCAAAGAGAAACATCCTCAGGGCTCTGGGCTAGTGGATTCTCTGATAGAGCAGTCTGCAGGTCTGCCTGATGGTTTCTAAACTTAGGGGGAAAAAGTGTGAAGTGGGATGTGTGGGGGGACAGATGGACACTAAGTGGGATGTGTGGGGGGACAGATGGACATTAATCAGCAGTTTGCTTGGATTCTCTTTGGAGTGTCACTAACTCCTATTATCTGTGCTTTGAGCACCGTGTGTGTGTGTGTGTGTGTGTGTGTGTGTGCGTGTGCGTGTGCGCGTGCATGCACATGCACATGTGTAAGACTGTATTTATTTATTAATGAGAAAGATAGGAGAGAGAAAGAAAGAACCAGACATCACTCTGGTACATGTGCTACCAGGGGGTGAACTCAGGACCTCATGCTTGAGAGTCCAATGTTTATCCACTGTGCCACCTTCCAGACCACAATTTTGTGGAATTTTTTGTTTGTTTTCTATATCCCCCCTTTTGATTGTGATATTAATGGTTTACAGTTAATACAGTTGTTGATACATGTGTAAACGTTCTCAGTTTTCTACAAAACACTGTCAGACTCAGCCTAGGTCTTCCTCCACCATTATGCACTAGGACATGAAAGCTCCCCCTTCACACCCACCCCCACTCGAGTCCTTTACTTTGGTGCAACACACCAAACGGTTTTGTGTTTTAAAACACACATAATAAATTACTTAGCTATCATTATTAAACACAAAGTTTTCCACAAATGATAATTGCTTAGTCATCAGCTTTCAAACTCCAAATGTCCTTATTTTTCCGTATTTCTCCTGGTTCATTCCTCTCTGTATTGTTTGGGGACCACTGATCAAGAAGTGCCCTTTTGATTGCTGGGTAGTGGTGTACCTGTTTAAGTGCACTCATTACAGTGCATAAGTACCCAGGTTCAAACCCCTGGTCTCCACTTAAAGGGGGAAAGTTTTACAAGTGGTGAAGCAGGGCTGTAGGAGTCTCTCTCTCTCTCACCTCTTCCCTTCTCAATTTCTCTCTCTATTCACAATAAATAAAAATATTAGAATGAAAAAAAAATTAAAGTGCCTTTCTGAACCTGATCTACCTAGTCTGCAAGATGCAAACATAATAAATTCTTCTCTTTTGTTACAACCTGGATGGAACTGGAGGGGATCATGTTGAGCAAAATAAGTCAGAAGGATGAATACAAGATGATCTCACCCATAGGTGCTGCCTGTGTAGCAAATCAGTGGAGAATAGAGGCTGGACTCTGCAGCAGATGCAGGGTAGGAGGAGGTGCTGGGGGGTGGGATGGGATCTAGTGCTCTATGGCTGAGCAAGGTGATACTTTGGAGGTGGAGGGTAAGGCTTGCTGACACCTCTCTTGGAAAATTATACAACAACAACTCTATAAATCAACATTTCCTCAATAAAGTGACAGCCAAGTTGGAAAAGAGATGGAAACAATGATTCTTCCTTCCTAATGAATAATAAATTCATTGTCTGTAATAAATGAGATAACATGCTCTGGTATAGTACCTCACACATTATACATATTTAGTGTTAGTTGTTTTTATCTGTAAGAAATGGAAGTTGTTGGCCTAGGAGGTGGCATATCTTGTTGAGCGCATGTGTTACAATGCTCAAGGACCCAAGTCCGAGCCCTTAGTCCCCACCTGCAGGGGAGAAGCTTTGCAAATAGTGAAGCAGGGCTGCAGGTGTCTCTCATTCTCCCTCTATATCCCCCTCCCCTCTTGATTTATTTCTGTCTGTATCCAATAAAAAAAAATTAAATAGGGAGTCAGGCAGTAGCGCAGCAGGTTAAGCACAGGTGGCACAAAGCACAAAGACTGGCATAAGGATCCTGGTTCGAGCCCCTCGCTCCCCACCTGCAGGGGAGTCGCTTCAAAGGCAGTGAAGCAGGTCTGCTGGTGTCTGTCTTTCTCTCCCCCTCTCTGTCTTCCCCTCCTCTCTAGATTTCTCTCTGTCCTATCCAACAACAACGACACCAGTAATAACAACAATAATAACTACAACAATAAAACAACAAGGGCAACAAAAGGGAATAAATAAATAAATATTTTAAAAAATTAAATAATTCAGAACTCTTTTCCTGTTGTTTTCCAACACTGTGAAGAGGGAGCTTTGGCTTTCTCCTCCAACATACACTGTCTTCTAGACTATTCAGCTGCCACTCAGCACACCTCTCACTGCCTCTCTTTGTGACTGGCGAACTAGGATGGGATAGATAGCATAATGGTTCTGCAAAGAGACTCTCCTGACTGAGGTATTAGAACTTCCAGGTTCCAGCACCACGCCATCAGCTAGAACTGAGCAGGGGTCTGGTAAGGGGAAGGGGTTGAGAGGGGATCAGTGAGAAGAAAAAGACGAGATCAGAGGAACAGATCTCAGTATTAATGGATCTAGAACACACAAAAAATCCACTGTGAAGAGGATATTTTTGGATTAAGGGCTATGTTTTTCCGCCCTGGTTCATTCAAATTAGCCACATGGCAGTAGCTGTATAGGGCAACTGTCCCTCTCCAGCCCTTCCTTTTTAACCACTGCTCTGATTTCCTAGCAGGCTTTCAGGGAAGGAAGAATCTGAATACTGAGAGTTTACTTACTGGGTGATTAACTCCCAATCTAGGCTTTTATTTTATTTTTTTGCTTCTATTAATTTATTTTTTATTCATTTTGAAATATAAAGGTTACACATTTTTAAAGATTCCATGGAAAAAGAAAGTATAACTAAATAAAGGAAAAATTCACATTTTACCTCCCTATGCAGACATTGCTAACAAGTCTCTGAAATGTCATACACTTAATTATCTTTTCTTTTTCTTTTTTTTTTTTGTGACACTTTTTAAAAATAAGAATGGCCCAGAGTAGGGCCTGAGAGGATAGCATAATGATTATGCAAAAAAGACTTTCATGCCAGAGGGTCTGAGGTTTCAGGTTCAACCCCCAGATGAGCTCACCATATGCCAGAGCTGAGCAGGGCTTTGGCACCTGTCTTTCTTTCTCTCCATGTATCTCTCTTACTAAAATAAACAAGTAGGATATTAAAAAGTAATAATAAAATAAAACTTGGAGCTGAGTGGTGGCACACCTGGTTAAGCATACATGTTATAATGTGCAAGGACCTGGGTTCAAGTCCACAGTCCCCACCTGTAGGGGAAAAGCTTCCTAAGTATTAAAGCAGGGCTGCATGTGTCTATCTTTCTCCTTCTCTATCCCACCTACTCTCTTGATTTCTCTCTGTCTCTATCCAATAAATAAGTAAAAATATGGGAGTTGGGTGGTAGCACATCGAGTTAAGCACACATGGCACAAAGCACAAGGAACTGCATTCCCCGGTTCCCTTCACCTGCAGGGGAGTCGCTTCACAGGTGGTGAAACAGGTCTGCAGGTGTCTATCTTTCTCTCCCCCTCTCTGTCTTTCCCTCCTCTCTCCATTTCTCTCTGTCCTATCTAACAGCTATGGCATCAATAACAATATAATAACTACAATAATAAAAAAAACCAAAGGCAACAAAAGGGAACATAAATATAAAAAATAAGTAAAAATATTTTTAAAAAGAACATTTCTCCTTTTAACTGCTTAATACTATAAAAAATAAAACTTTCTGGCTTTGTGGTATTCAACAACTCACTAAACCACTATGAAAGAAAGAAAGGAAGGAGTGGTCCAGGAGGTGGCACAGTAGATAAAGCATTAGACTCTGAAGCATGAGGTCCTGAGTTAGATCCCCGGCAGCACATGTACCAGAGTGATGTCTGTTTTGTTTTGTTTTTCTCGCTCTCTTCCTATCTTTCTCATAAATAAATACAATTTTGAAGGAAGGAAGGAAGGAAGGAAGGAAGGGAGGGAGGGAGGGAGGGAGGAAGGAAGGAAGGAAGGAAAGAAGGAAGGAATAGCCAAGCGCATTTCAAAGGATGGGACCAAAGCCATGCTTCAGGCCAAAGCAGCCTTGCCTCTGGGGATGGAGGAGGACTGACAGGTGGAGTGATGCTGGATTCACATCTGGTCTGGGGGCTGTTCAGGAAGTAAACCTGTCAGTGTCTCCCAAGGGACAAATGGTCCACAACACAAATGGTTGTTTAATTCAAGCTGAAGGAATCACTGTGTCCCACAAGTCACCGAATCCCATCAACTCTACCGGCTAAGTCAGGCCCATGGACTATTCCCCTTTTCTCTGCCACATTGAGAGCACCGAGTTTTTGCATTATCTGATGTCCTGAGAATGTCAGTGTGGTCCTTGATGGTGTGGCTGAGGTTCTTTCTTTTTTCTAAACCTCTTTTATTTTTTATTATTTTTATTTATTGGATAGAGACAGCCAGAAATTGAGAGGGAAGAGAGAGAGACAGAGAAAGAGAGACTCCTGCAGCTCTGCCTCACCACTTGTGAAGTGTTACCCCTGCAGATTAGAACCAGGGTCTTGAATTCACATGTTACAATGTGCAAGGACCCGGGTTTGAGCCTCTGGTCCCCACCTGCAGGGGAAAAACTTTGTGAGTAGTGAAGCAGGGCTGCAGGTGTCTGTCTCTCTCCCTCTCAATTTCTTCCTACCCTCTCAATTTCTGGCTGTCTCTATCCAATAAATAAAAACAATAAAAAATTAAATAAACAAATATTTTAAAAGAGTGAGAATCTTATAAGAATATGCAAGTCATTTCCCCAAATGCAAAGTATTGCTCCTATTCATGGAAGCAATACGTCTAAACTTGAATGTCAGTAAAGTACGTGAATTAATTAGTGGCTGAGTGAAGCAATTGACATACATCCAACTTCCTACCTGGAAAAGGGAATTGTGTTTCATAATAACATATGATAATAACTTGCAATGGTATGTGAACACTGGGTGGTTGACAAACCACCGTGTAAAGGGGAAGTTACTTTTTAAACAAATACGCACAAGCACACAGACTCAAACATAAGAGTCTGTGCTGCTCCATTGCTTCTACAGGAAGTTTCTCTGTGGGAAAAGCAATAGAACCAGATAGATTTTTGTAACCAAAGCAAATCTGCATTGACCTGGTGGGAATTTTGGAGAGAAAGAAACTATACCTTGGAATAAATGAGTAACACTGACTATGGAAAAACACTAGTCTAATTTCTCTGGGGAAGAGGGAATGAAATGTTACACTGTCCAAGTTCCATTAACTATAGACTTGGTTAAGAAAGTGAATTTTCTCTTAGAAATTCATAGTCCTTTTTTTTTAAAATCTTTTAACTTGTTTATTATTGGATAGAGGTGGTAAAATTGACAGGAAGGGGAAGGTAAAAGTGATAGAAACAGAGAGACACCTGAAGACCTGCTTCACTACCTGTGAAACTTTTCCCTTGCAGGTGGGGACCAGGAGCTTGAACCTGGTTTTTGCAACTTGTAATGTGATTGCTTAAGCAGGTGTACCACTGCCTGGCCCCTCATACAGACTTTGAACATTCATAAAAAAAAGGAATATTTGGGGTCACGTGGTAGCACAATTGGTTGAGCGCACATGTTACAATGTGTAAGGACCTGGGTTCAAGCCCATGGTCCCCACCTGCAGCGGGAAAGCTTTGCGAGTGATGAAGCAGGGCTGCATGTCTCTCTCTCTCTCTCTCTTCCCCTTCCCTCTCAATTTCAAGCTGTTTCTATCCCATCAATAAAAAGATAATTAATAAAAGCTATCGGGGGAGGGGGTGGGATATGGAGATTGGGCGGTGGGAATTGTGTGGAGTTGTACCCCTCCTACCCTATGGTTTTGTTAATTAATCCTTTCTTTAATAAAAAAAAAAAAAAGTTTTGCCCACAGAGGCAAAAAAATGGCCCCCTCAGGCCTTCCCTTGGCAGCACACTTGTTCTTGTTACTCGCTTACATGTTTCTCCATGTTTGTGCCAGTTTCTTTTTTGAAAATGCCTATATGATATAGGTTTCTGTTCACCCCACACCCCTGATACTGTAGTCATTTAGTTAAAAAGAAAAGGGGGAATTGTTGTATGCTTTACATTGGGTTGTTCTAGCTCTCCCCCTGCCAAGAAAATTGGTTCAGTCCTGCTAGTTTCGTGGGCCCGCTTGTCCCCGCCCCAAGGAACCCTGAGAGAGTTCCAGAGTTCCAGAGTTCTTGGCGCCGCCGCAGGAGAAGGAGGCAGCAGAGTCCTGTCTGGTGATTAGTTTGGTTTAGTTTTATGAATCGTTTTTCCTGAATAAAGAAATACAACTTCCCGGCAAAAAAAAAAAAAAAATTAAAAAGAAAGAAAAGAAACATTCTACTAATCTACAATGAGTCCTTGCATGTGCTGAATTCTGTCTGAGATACAAAAGAAACAGAAGGCTTGTCATGTCCCTTCAGTTTCCTAACTAACTGGGCAGACAAAACAAAAGTGCATTAAAGTAAAGTCACTGGGTGAGCAATGCTTCAGTGCAGGAAGATTATGTATTTTAGTTTCTTGAAGACATGGGGAGTCAGAGAGCAGAAGGCCCATAGAACCAGGCAAAAGAGGATTCACAAAGTAAATGAAGTGAAAGGAACTGCTCACTTGAGTACAGAGGTCAACTAGTACAGCACAGCACTGGACTGTCTGTTTGAGGTTCTGCTTTGGTCCCTGGCACCACATATCTCAATGATGTTCCTGCTTCTTTTCTTCTGCCTCTTTGTCTCATGTGGGACTTTCTCTCTTGTGTGCAATAAAATAAATCTAGACACACTACAGTTTGTAAAGACCCAGGTTCACGAGTGGTAAAGTAGGGCTGCAGGTGCCTCTCTGTCTCTCTTCCCCTCTCCTCTCAATTTCTCTAAGTCTCTATCCAACAATAAGTAAATAAAAATAAGGGAAAGTCAAAAAGAAAGAAGGAAAAAAGGAAAAGAAGGAAGAGAGAAGACACAAAAGATAATCCCATTGCTCTAAGTGACAGAGCTAGTACGTGGCTCAAATATTAATAACTACCACTAGCCAGGGAATAATGCTCAGTAACTGTTGTAATTTCTTTCACAGCCAGAAGGCTATCACATGTTTCTATATTGATCTAGATCCATCTGTTAATGTAACAAATGCTTTTAAAACAGAGAGAGCTGAGTCAGCAATCTCATAAGCATCAGTGGGTTCCATAATGTGAGTTTTACAGAAAGAATTTTCAATGAACTACTACCACTCAGAACATTGACCAATGAAATGTGAATGTCTTCTTCTAAATATTTCATTCAACTTATAGTAATACTGATTATAACAGGCAGGACTTGGGTTCATTTGCTCTCTCCCTAACGAGAATCTGATTCTACCTAGCTTTGCAGGCAGTGGTTAGATTGTATGACTATTATTTGAGTCCATGGAATGAATTTAGTCTCTTCCCCTTTCAAGCCCATAAAATATTCGGCTAGTATGCAAGGAGTTAGACCATCTTATCAACACCATTTCAGGACACCAAAAATGGTCGGTTTTTTAAAAATATATTTATTTATTTATTCCTTTTTGTTGCCCTTGTTGTTTTATTGTTGTAGTTACTATTGATGTTGTTGGATAGGACAGAGAGAAATGGAGAGAGGAAGGGAAGACAGAGAGGGGGAAAGAAAGACACCTGCAGACCTGCTTCACCACTTGTGAAGCAACTCCCCTGCAGGTGGGGAGCTTGGGGCTCTAACCGGGGACCTTACGCCAGTCATTGCACTTTGCACCACATGTGCTTAACCCATTGTGCCCGACTCCTGAAAATGGTCAAATTTTGCAGAAGAAGATCACAAGGGTCCCTTCTAGAGAGCCTGTTTTCTTCTAAAATATTGCCTGATTGATAGTGCCAGGTTTGAACAACACTGAGATCACAAGATTGCTAGCTCTCCTTGTGGTATGAAGGTGTGTCAGATTGCATTCTTATCTCCAGGCACAGACAGTGTCTGGGTCTCATTATGACAGCCAATATATGACATGAGTCAGTGCCAGGCATGTATTGGTATGACAGTGTCCATCATACAAAACATAGAATCAGCAAGACTTACCTGACTTCCCTGGGCAGATGACCTCACCAATGTGTCCTGGAACCTCACCTCTCCAGAACCCTACCCCACTAGAAACAGGCTGGTGGTATGGATCCATCTGCCAAAGCCCATGTCCAGCTAAGAACAAATTACAGAAGCCAGAAATCTTACCTTCTGCTCCCCATAAAGAATTTTGGTCCATCCTCTCAGAGGGGGAGAAATGACAAGGGGAAGATAACCGGAGGGCTCTGAACTCCCAACTCCATCAAGACTAGGAAAGTGAAGAAGAAAAAGGGAGGGACATTTGGATATAATAATAGGAGTAGGTCTAACTTGGAAAGGAAGAGAAGATGAGACCTTAAAAATGGAATGGGGGGGGACAAACATATACAAATATAGACAGATAGTTGTAGAAATAATAGTTAACAATATCTGAAACCTCAGGAGAACTGTTGTAGCTTGTAATGGAGGGACTGGGGATTCAGAACTCTGATGGGAGGAATGGGTGTGGAATTATACCCCTGTTATCTTGTAATTTTTTTCTTTCTGTTTATTACTGGATAGGGATATAGAGAAATTGAGAGGGGAGGATCAGATAGGGAGAGAGAGAGAGAGAGAGAGAGAGAGAGAGAGAGAAAGAGAGACCTACAGCCCTGCTTCAATACTCATGAAGCTTTCCCCCTGCAAGTGGGAACCAGGGGCTTGAACCCAGGTCCTTGCACACTGTAATGTGTGTGCTTAACCAAGTGCATGACTCCATGTCCCCTATCTTGTAATTTTGTAAATCAACATTAAATCACTAATATATACACACTCACATGCACACACACACACACAACACATACATATACATGTCTGATACCTGAGAAGCGAAGAGATTTGATCCCTCACACAATTATGCTGTTGGTCAGTGCCTTGCTGGGATGCTGGGGGCCTGAACAATGTTGGTAAGTGGGGGTAGGTGTGGAGAAGGAAAATGTGATGGAAGCATAGACTGGACTATTCTGTTGTGACTAGGAACTACAAGCTGGACATACCCAAAGCTAAAATATGCATCAAGTGACAAGTGGACAATCACAATGGGTCTAGGGGTTGGGGAGAGAGTTCAGTGAGCAGAGCTCATGCTTTTCAAGCCTAAGGTCCCAGGTTTGACCCCTGGCACTGCATACAGCAGAGCAGCACTTTGTCTCTCTGTATAGCTCATAAAAATAAATGAATTAGGGGCCAGGTGGTGGCAGAAGTGGTTAAGTGCACACATTGTAGTATGCAAGGATCCAGGTTCAAGCCTCTGGTCCCCATTTGCAGGGGGATAGCTCTATGAGTGGTGAAGGAGGGCTGCAGGTCTCTCTCTCATTCTCTCTCTCTCTCTCCTCCCTTCTCAATTTCTCTCAGTCTCTATCCAATAAAAACAAATAAACAAAAAAAAACCCTGAATCTTAAATAAAATAAAATATTTTTTAAAAGAATCGATCTGGAACACAATATTTCACATAAAATAAGAGACACAAAAGGTAGCAAAAATAATTTTAAGTGTTATTATCTGTATTTATATACTGGATAGATACAGCCAGAAATGGGAAGAGAAGGGGGAATAGAGAGGGAGAGAGACAGAGAGACACCTGCAGCCCTGCTTTACCACTCATGAAGCTTTCCCCCTGCAGGTGGGGACCAGGGGCTTGAATCCGGATCCTTGTGCACTATAACATGTACACCTATTCAGGTGTGCCACCACCACACCCTGCAAATATTTCTTGACAAGACTGCATATAAGCACAAGCATACACTAGAGATACACCAGGCAGGGATAGTATGTAAAAACTATCATAACCTGTGGTGAGCAGAAGGAACTTGGAGAGAGAAGGGAGTTAGAATAAGTGAGTTCCCCACTAGCAGGGGAGTGGCTTCACAGGCGGTGAAGCAGGTCTGCAGGTGTCTATCTTTCTCTCCCCATCTCTGTCTTCCCCTCCTCTCTCCATTTCTCTTTGTCCTATCCAACAACGACGACATCAATACAACAGCAATAAAATAACAAGGGCAACAAAAGGGAATAAATAAATATTTTTAAAAGAATATGTAAGTGAGTAAGTAAGTAAAAAAATAAATAAAGTGAGAACAGCCGCACATGCTTCAGTGAAGACATGTGCTGTGGAGTGGTACCTAGGACCATCTCAACTCTGCATGCAGCTTCCAGACCAGAGAAGAAGGACATTTAAGCCAGAAGGTTTTAACCTTGTGTGCTCAGCCCTGTGGTTCCTGAGCAAGGTGTTTAAGAGTAAGTTAATGATTGCCTGACAGGCTCCTTCAGCTCTGTGGATGTGCCTGGGTGCTTTTTAAGACTGCAGCTCTTGGCTGTGCATAGGAGACACCTAGGGAGAGGTACAAAGTAAATAAATAAATAAATAAATAAATAAATAAATCCTACCTCACCCATCCCTCCAGATCTGTTAAGTGGTCTGTGGAAGGAATGACATATTCCTGCTTTTCCAGAGCCTCTCTTTGATTCTAGAATATGCACCCGGGCTTGAGAGCTTTGTTTTAGAAGTTAGATTTTTTTTTTTAGTTGCAAGCATTATATTTTTTAGCATTTAAGGAAAATCTACAAAAATATAGATTATTCCCCCCATTTTATTTATTTATTTATGCAAATGATAGGAGGAGAGAGAGAGAGAACCAGACATCCCTCTGGTACATGTGCTGCCAGAGAGTGAACAAGGGACCTCATGCCTGAGAGTCCAATGCTTGATCTACCACGCCTCCTCCCAGACCACCCTCCTGTTTTTTCTTTAAAGAGCTTTTATTTATTATTGAATAGAAACAGAAATAAAGGAGAGGGGAGAGGGAATTAGAGAGGAAGAGAAACAAAGAGATACCTGCAGCTCTGCTTCACCACTTGCAGAGCTTTCCCCCTGCAAGTGAGGACGAATCATTATATATTTATAAATTCTAGAACACTGCTTAACACTGGTGGTGCTGGGGATTGAATTTAGGACCTCAGAGCCTCAGGCATGGAAGTCTTTCGCATAAAAGTTATGCTAGCAGGGAGTCGGGCATAGCTCAGTAGGTTAAGCGCAGATGGCGCAAAGCACAAGGACCGGCCCAATGATCCCGGTTCGAGCCCCCGGCTCCCCACCTACATGGGAGTCGCTTCACAGGCGGTGAAGCAGGTCTGTAGATGTCTCTTTTTCTCTCCCCTTCTCTATCTTCCCCTCCTCTCTCCATTTCTCTCTGTCCTATCCAACAACAACAATCTTAACAACAATAAAACAACAAGGGCAACAAAAGGGAATAAATAAATATATATTTTAAAATTCTTAATATGGTTAAGGATTAGCTGGATGGTTGCACATCTGGTAGACTGCACTTACCACTATCCTTAAGGACCAGGGTACAAGCTCATGGTCCCTACCTGCAGGGGAGAAGCTTCACAAGTGGTGAAGCAGAGCTGCAGGTGTTTCTCTGTCTCCCTATTTCTATCCTCCCTCCCCTCTCCATTTCTTTCCCTCTCTATGCAATAATAAATAAATAAAATATATATTATTATGCATCAAGTTTCAGGATATGATGGGTGGGTCTATGCTATTTGCTATTATATTTTTAGCAGAATCTGGTACAGGAAACACAGCAAAGGGTTATTGAATAAATGAAAGAATGAATTGTAGCAAAGTAGTAAGTTAGATTTACTAATCTATGTTTTACAGATTTAATAAAAATTGCCCCGACCAAAAATGAATGCTTAGAAAACTTAGTAATACAACCACTTTGGAGAACAGTATGGAGAATCTTTAAACAAATACAAGTACAAATGCCATATGACCCAACAATTCCACTATACCCAAAAGATACAATAACACAGATTCAAAGAGATATATGCACCCCTATGTTCACAGTATCTTTATTCACAAAAGCAAAAACATGGAAACAACCAAAATGCCCTTCAACAAATGACTGGATAAAAAAGTTATGGAACATACTCACCAGAGTCTTACACAGCAATAAAAAGGGATGATGTTGTGTCCTTTGGTATAAAGTGGATGGAATTGGAGATTATGCTCAGTGAAGCAAGTAAGGAACTGAAGGACAGCTACAGAATGGTGTCACTCATATGCAGAATACAGAGAATTGAGTATACGAATGTGAAAAAAAAAGTCAACCTATTTCCAAGACTGTGGGAAAACCTTAGTGGTTATCTATGGGGGTGGTGATGAAGACACAGAACTTTGGTGACAGGAGTGGGGGAAACTGAGAGAAAAAAATTAAAGAGAGGAAGAAAGGAAGAAAGAGAGAGAAAAAAAAAGAAAGGGAGAAAGAAGAAAGAAAAGTTAATGATGTGGTGGGCTGTGGTGTACATGGTTGACCACACGTTACATGTACAAGGACCTGGGTTCAAGTCCCCATCCCTACCTGCAGGAGGAAAGCTCCGAAATAGTGGAGCAGGGATGCAGGTGTCTCTACCTGTGACATCTCTGTTTCTCTCTTCCTTAAGTCACACTCATGCCTTCAGAGCATTTTTCAACCCCTTTGTTACATTGTGAGCACGGTAGAATCTGCGTGTTCTCGTGGTATATATACATAATGGAATACTACTCAGCTATTAACATTGATGATTTCACCTTCTTCACCTATGAACCATTCCTGCTTCATAGGGATGAGTCCCACTTAGTCTTAGTGAATTATTCTCTTGATATGGTGTTGTATTCAATTTGCTAAGATCTTGTTCAGGATCTTTGCCTCAGTGTTCATCAGGGATATAGCCTATATCTTGGATAGAGCTTGAAGGAATCATGTTAAGTGAGATAAATCAGAAACAGAAGAATGAATATGGGATGATCTCATTCACAGGCAGAAGTTGAAAAGCTAGATCAAAAGGGAAAACACTAAGCAGAGCTTGGACCGGAGTTGGTGTATTTCACCAAAGTAAAAGACTCAGGGGATGGAGGGAGGGATCAGGTCCTGGAACATGATGACAGAGGAGGACCTAGTGGGAGTTGTATAGTTATGTGGAAATGTTATGCATGTAGAAACTATTGTATTTTACTGTGGACTATAAATCATTAATCCCCCAATAAAGATTTTAAAAAAAAGAAATAAAACAAGATGATGTTCATGTCCCACTCTCTATGATTTAAAAAAAGAGAGAGAAAAACAGTAAGAATCTGCATGTTCTTTCAAGGGTATTTGTTCCCTCTAGGTGGATGAATATCCACTCCCCCCAACCCTCCCTTGAACTGTCTTGTACTGCAGATCTCAATACATGTGTCAGTTCCTCCAACAGACACCATCCTCCACCAGTCCCTGCCCCTACACTGATGAATAGCCCCTCCTGAGCCTCAGCATGACACTTTCCACCTCAGGGCAGCTCAGTCATGCTGGCTGCATGGACCCCACATATGTGAGCCCCTTCCTGGAGGCTGGGAGTCCCACTTAGGCAGAGACCTTGCCATCTGGTTCACCTTACATAGCTCTCTGTATGCATTAAAGTAGGTTGTGCCCTGGTTAGCTCCAGTGGACCTTTTTGCACAGACTGTGGATACATGTCGCAGAATGAATGATACAGAGCCCACCCTAAACATACATACTTGGTGACTCAAAAACAGTTTTGACTGTGTGATTTCTCGGTCTCAGTTAACAGTGAAATCATTATCTTACAAAGGGGGAAATAGGGATGTGGCTGTGATACACCTAGTTAAGTACCCATATTACAGTGTGCAAGGATCTGGGTTAACCTACAGGGGGGAAGCTTCACAAGTGGTGAAGCAGGGCTGTAGGTGTCTCTCTGTCTCTGTCTCTCTATCTATCTCTCCCTCCCCTCTTAATTTCTGGCTGCCTCTGTACAATAAATAAATAAATAAAATAATAATAATAATTAATAATAATAATATAAGGGGCCAGGTGGTCATACACCTGTTTGAATGTTATAGTGCACAAGGACCCAGGTTCAAGCCCCTGGTCCCCACCTACAGAGGGAAGCTTCACGAGTAGTAAAGTAGGGCTGCAGGTGTGGACACACACTGTAGAATTATACAGGTGTCTCTGCTCTGTCTCTTATCCTCTGTCGAAAAGAAAGAAGGAGGAAAGGAAGGCTTCCATATTCCACCTATGGGGAGGGGGGAGCTTGATGAACAATGAAGCAAGTTTGTAGGTGTCTCTTTTTCTTTTTCTCTCTGTCTTCCCTTTCCCCCTCAATTTCTCTCTGTTCTATCAAATAAAACAGAAAGGAAAAGAGGCAAAGGAAAAAAATAGCCACTGGGGAGCGGTGGATATTGTAGTGCTGTCATTGAGCTATAGCAATAGCCCTGGTGGCAATGAAAAGTAAAATAAAATAAATAAAATAAAATAAAATGAGAGAAGGGAAGAAAGGGGGGCAAGGAGTAACCATAGGGAACAGTGGTAGAGCTGTGCAGGCATCAAGGCTCATAAGAAAGTCATAGATTGGGTTCAAGTGGTGGTGCACCTGGTTGAGTTCACATGGTACAGTGCACAAGGACCCAGGTTCAAACACCCAGCCCCCTCCTGCAGAGAAAAATCTTCCTGAGTGGTGGAGCAGGGCTGCAGGTGTCTCTTTGTCTCCTTCTCTCTATATCTCCCCTCCTCTGTCAATTTCTCTCTGTCTCTATCCAAAAGAAATTTTTTTTAAAAGATTTTAAAAGGTCATAGATTACACCAATAATGGTATTGCTACAACTGAGATAAATACTATAAGGGAGAAGAAAGAGCAAACAATGTGTTAGATATTCAATTGTACCTGGAATATAGGAAGCACTACCAAACAAAAATGGTATTTGCAGGGAGGTAGCGCAGTGGCTTAAGCGCAAGGACTAGCATAAGGATCCCGATTCGAGCCCCCAGCTCTCCCCCTGCAAGGGGGGTCACCTCACAAGCAGTGAAGTAAGTCTGCAGGTGTCTAACTTTCTCTCCCCCTCTCTGTCTTCCCCACCTCTCTCCATTTCTTTCTGTCCTGTCCAACAACAACAACAAGGACAACAAAAGGGATAAAATACCTCCAGGAGCAGTGGATCCATAGTGTAGGCACCAAACACCAGCAATAACCCTGGAGACAAAAAAAATTAATATTTGCAATCCATTTATTCTGTAGTAGGAAGATAAGAAAACCACATAACAAAACTGTGAGGAAGAAAAATATTAACTATCGATAATTTCTTGCTCTGTGCTGTTTTCCTCTTCTGAGAAGTTATATTTCATGTTTTTTTTCTTATCAGTCTTATTAAAATCAGTTCTTTTAAAAAATTTTTTTATTATCTTAATTTATTTATTGGATAGAGACAGTCAGAAATCAAGAGGGAGGAGGCGTTGGTGGTATAGTGGTGAGCATAGCTGCCTTCCAGAAATCAAGAGGGTAGGGGTAGGGAGTGATAGAGGGAGGGGAAGAGAGACAGAGAGATACCTCCTTCACTACTAATGAAGCTTTCCCTCTGCAGGTAGGAATCAGGGGCTTGAACCTGGATCCTTGTGCACTGTAGTGTGAGCACTTCACCAGGTACACCACTGCCTGGTCCCCTTTTCTATCTGAAGAAGTCAACCTGGAACAGTAAAGCCCCAGTGATGAAAAAATGAGGAGGAGGGAGAAAGAGAAAAGAGGAAAAGGAGAGAAAAAGAGAGAGAGAGAGAGAGAGAGAGAGAGAGAGAGAGAGTGTTGGTGGGGGGGACATGTTGTCTGAGAGTGTGCCGTGTGCATGTACACAGTCTGAGGACTGTACACACCTGAGGACACTCTGAGCTTCTGAGCTTCCCTGGGTGACTCCGCGGCCACCTGATTGACTGGGACAACATTTTCTCTAGGGGGAATCTGAGGGAACTTGAGCCAACAATCCTCAGGAGTGAGATTCCTATACACCGGCAGGCAGATGTCATTTAGACCCTCTCTCAATTAGCAGGCATAACACTGGCAGCTCTGAATAGCTGCTGTGTGTTTGTCTTTCTCTTCAGGTTCACTCTGTTGGTTCTCAAAACCAAATTTAAAGCCTTCTGTGTGGCAGCCAAGAAGACGTCCCCAGCCACCATCCCACTGCTACAACCAGACAGAGCAATTGGTTTCCATGATCACTGTGAGTGTCCTGCCACCTTTTATTTTATTTTTTAACTATTTTTTTTCTCCAAGGTTATTGCTGAGGCCCACTGTTGGCACTGGGAATCCACGGCTCCTGGCGGCCATTTTTTCCCATATTTATTGGATAAGACAGAGAAAAAGCTTCTTCCCTACACATAGGGGCCAGGGGCTTGAACTCAGGTCCTTGTGCATTGTAACATGTGCACTCAACCAGGTGTGCCACTGCCTAAACCCCCCTCAGCAAATGTTTAAGAGAATCCCACAGGGTCCTCTCACTTATTCAAGCTCACCTTCACAACCTCCTTGCTTCCCCATGGTGTGGCCTGTTTCTGAGGCTCCCAAGACAGTCATCAAGCTGCCAGCCATGTGCAGGACTTACCTCAAGAGCAGCTGGTCCAATTTTGCCCAACGTTTGTCTTCCAGATATTGCCCACGTCCTACTCCCTTTTCTTCCCAGCCAGATTTACCTCTGCATCTCATCTCCTACCCGGGAGTCCTTAGTGCTTGGTGCTCAGTAAGTGCCTTCTCTATTGAACCAGAAGGTGTGGATACAAGCAACTGAGCAAAAATAAGTGTCAAGTCAGAAACAAACCCTAGATGTCAGTGGGTTGATCTCCCAGACTGAACGAATGATAAGAAGGAGGCAATGGCTGCAGCTTTCCCAAGAGGCCATCAGCTTCCGTGACGGGACCAGTGAGTGGATGCCCCAGTCTTGCCATGACCCTCTTTTCCTCGCTATCTCTGCTATTTTTTAATTTAAAAAAAATTTAATATTTATTTTCTATTTGTTGCCCTTGTTTTTTATTGTTGTTGTAGTTATTATTGTTGTTGTTATTGATGTCATCTTTGTTAGGACAGAGAAATCGAGAGAAGAGGGGGAGAGAAAGATAGATACCTGCAGACCTTCTTCACCGCTTGTGAAGCAACTTCCCTGCAGGTGGGGAGCCAGGGGCTCAAACTGGGATCCTTTTGCTGGTCCTTGAACTTCATACCACGTGTGCTTAACCTGCTGTGCTACCACCCAACTCCCACTATTTCTGCTTTTAAATGTCATTCATCCTACAGAGAGACTTCCAGAGTCCTCATCTGTCAGCTTTACCTCCTGCTGGAAACAAATTCATTAACTAGGTGGTGGTGCACCTGGCTGAGCACACATATTAAAATGTGCAAGGATATATGTTCAAGCCCCTGGTCCCCACATGCAGGGAAAAAGCTTCACGAGTGGCGAAGCAATGCTGCAGGTGTCTCTCTGTCTCTCTCCCTCTCTATCTCCCCCTTTCTCTCAATTTCTGGCAGTCTCTATCCAATAAATAGAGATAATTAAAAAAAAATTTTTAATCATTGTTGTTTGGGAGGTAGCACAGTGGATAAAGCATTAGACTCTCAAGCAGGAAGTCCTGAGTTCAATCCCCAGCAGCACATGTACCAGAGTGAAGTCTGGTTCTCTCTGTCTCTTCTTATCTTTCTCATTAATAAGCAAAACCTTTAAAAAACACAAATTCATTAACTAGGGTACAGCTTAGCCTGGTCTCATTACACAAGCAAATCAATAAGTATTGATTGAGTGCCTACTCTATTGACAGCCAGGTGAGAATGAGGAATGACAGGAGACATGGGACAGGGAGGGGATGTGTGCACAGCTTATCTGTCCTGTCAATAGTCAGACTGACTGTCCAGCTCATGTACAGAAAAGGGTCCTGGGAGGCAGCTGGCCAGCATGCTTGTGGGATTTCAGAAGCAGAAATGGGAGTGGGCATTTGTACTGGCTGCAGGGAAAGCCCCTTTCTCCCTGGGCCAGAGGGAAAGGAAACTGTTGTGTAAACAGAGCCTACTATTGCACCCTGTTCTGTATGAGAATTCCAAGAATGACTGAACTTGTTTGTGGCTCCAGGATAAACAGAAATTTAAAGTCATGATCGCTCAATGTTTTTTCTCTCTCTCTCTTACACACACACACACACACACACACACACACACACACACACACACACACAGAGAGAGAGAGAGAGAGAGAGAGAGAGAGAGAGAGAGAGGAGAAAGACAGAAAGGGAGAGGAGAGAGGCAGAGAGACAGAGAGAGACACACACAAAGAGAGTTTGTGTGTCAGGTACATGGAAGCTACCTTGCACTGCTGGATGAAGCAGAGTTTCATCTGAAAGGTAACACAGAGCAATCAAACGACTGAAAGCAGAGGTATCCCAGAAAAAGCAAGCCATGGGGTCGGGTGGTAGTGCACCTGGCTGAGCACACATATTACAATGTGCAAGGACCAGGGTTTAAGCCCCTAGTCCCCCTGCCCCCCCCGCCCCCGCAGGGGGAAGCTTCACAAGTGGTGAAGGAGGACTGCACATTTCTCTCAGTTTCTCTTCCTCTCTGTCTTCTCCTTCCTCTTGATTTCTCTGTCTCTACCAAATAAATAAATATAAAAAAAATAAAGAAAGGTTATAAAAAGAAAAAGCAAATCATTGTGGTTGTGTGAATTCATTCTGTGGATAAAGAATCACTTCTAGGCTATGCAGCTACGCCCAGGTAGGCCAAAAGCCTAGCATAACACTCTTAAGAAGGTGAGGCAGCTACAGAAAGCACACACTTTTGGAGATCAATTGGCTTTTATGGGTCTAATCTGGATGCCTCTCCACCTGGTACCTGCACATAACTCAGACTCAACCTCCCCTCCCTCAGCACTCAAGTGTCTGCAGTTCCCTGGCCCACCATCTGGCCCCAGAGCTATCATCAGATGGAAATCTAGAGACATTTAGTTATTTTCTTTTCTTTTCTTTTCTTTTCTTTTCTTTTCTTTTCTTTTCTTTTCTTTTCTTTGAATTAAAGTATGGACCAAAATGAAAGACAGTCCAATTCTGCACATATATCACTGCCTGTCTGCATGGGCCTATGCTCATGTACTGGAGGGAAGGGCTGAAGTGTGTGTGTGTGTGTGTGTGTGTGTGTGTGTGTGTGTGTGTGTAATAAGGATGGTCAAAGGCCACTCCTAGACTTGCCTCCTTCCCCAGACTCTCAGACCTAAAATAAACAGGGCCAACCAAATAGCTCATATGGAAGGGTGCCCACTTTGCCATGTCTCTGAGCCAAAACACTGGGGGAAGCCTCAGTGCTTTCATGTCTTTCCCTTTCTATCTCTCAAAAAATGTCGGCCCAGAGCAGAGAACCCCTGGAGAGAAAAAAGAAAGAAAAACAAACCAGGAGGCCAGGCAGTGGTGCACATGGTAAGTGCAAGGACCTGCCCAGAGATCTGGGTTCGAGTCCCTGCTTCCCACCTGCAGGGGGGAAGCTTCACAAGCAGGTTTGCAGGTGTCTTCTCTCTCTCTCTTTCTCTCTTTCTCTCTTTCTCTCTCTTTGCCTCCAAGGTTATTGCTGGGGCTCGGTGCCTGTACTACAAATCCACTGCTCCTGGAGGCCATGCCCCCATTTTGTTGCCTTTGTTATTATTGTTGCCTCTGGATGGGACAGAGAGAAATGGAGAGGAGGGGAGAGGAAGAAGGGGGGGAGAAAGATAGACACCTGCAGACCTGCTTCACTGCTGGTGAAGCAACCCTCCTGCAGGTGGGGAGCCAGGGCCTTGAACCAGGATCCTTACACTGGTCCTTGTGCTTCATAACATGTGTGTTTAACCCACTGCACTACCACCCAAACCCCTCTTTATCTCCCCCTCTCCTCTCAATTTCTCTCTGTCATTTCCAGTAAAATGGGGGGAAAAAAGCCACCAGGAGCAGTAGATTTGTAGTGCCAGCACCAAACCCCAGTGATAACTGTGGAAGGGAAAACAAAATGAAACAAACAAACAAACAACAACAAAAAATAGAAAGAAAAAAGAAAAACAAGCCAATCCCTATTCAATTCCTTTGCTCTTTTGAAATCACAATGATAAAGAATATCTCTGCAGAGATTTCAGAGTTAGAGTTGTATAAAGCTGCATATTTTTCAAGTTTGGGTGACTTGAAATAATAATAACAATAATAAAATTAACACCAATGATGAAACAGAGGTGGAGGAAAGTGGGCATGTAGGGTGTAGGTTAACTGGTCTGTTGGAGTGAGACATTGCTCTGCACAATGTGAGAAAGTCAGGCCATGCAGGACTCTCCCAGCATCTCGATGCACCTTACAGCAAGAAGAGGTGCAGTACCCAGTTAACATCAAGCCCTGAATGGAACCCAGCTCCTTTGCAACAAAACCCAACTCCTTACAATGGAAAACCTGAAAGTGTTTTTTGTTTGTTTGTTTTGTTTTGTTTCACTACCTGCATTGGAAAAACACAGAATATAGAAAATGAAAAGCTGGTTGGTAAAGACAGCATACCGGTTCTATAAAAGACTTTCAAGCAGTGGTCTGGTAGGTGGCGCAATGGATAAAGCATTAGGTTCTCAGGCATGAGGTCCCGAGTTCAGTCCCCAGCAGCACATGTACCAGAGTGATGTCTGGTTCTTTCCCTCTCTCCTCCTATCTTTCTCACTAATAAATAAATAAAATATTTAAAAAAGACTTTCAAGCCTGAGGCTCTGAGGTCCCAGGTTCAATCTCCACCATGGGCCAGAGCTGAACAGTGTTTCTCTCTCTCTCCCTCTCTCTCTCTCTCATTAAAATAAAGAAAATGCATATTCAAAAAAGAAGAAGAAATAAAAAGCTAAAAACATCAACTGTCTCAGTGAGCAACATGATACTGATGAGAGAGGATTCAGCATTTTCAACAACAGCTTTTTGGATTTGGGATGGGAGAGCCTTTGGATTCTGGAAACTGTGAATTTTGTGAGTGGCTCCTCCCTTTCTTATTTCATAGTATGCAGGAAGTCTGAACTGCATCACTGTCATTCTTGAACCCCAAGCTCTCTCTCCCTCTAAGATTTGATCCTTATGTCAATGACAAAGGGAACACCAAGAGGGGACTTAGTTCCCCTCAAGACCCTTTGTTGCCCAGCATGCGGTGGAGTCAGGGGAGGGGGGGGGTGTCACCTCAAGAGGAGCCACGAAGTCTCTACCCAGAGCCTCAGCTGCTGTTCTAGGAGGAGAGCCCAAAGATGAGGCTGATCTGAAAGCCAGATAAGGATGCCCCTGGCCACGATCTCCTCTTGATTGTTGGTTTGTATACCTATCAACAAAGATCCTTATTGTTAGGAAGTTGCTTGAACCCTTTTTATATGCATTTGAGCAAAGTGAATTGGCTTTTCTCTAATCTCCCAGGAGGAAGGAAGAAAATCAACATTTATTATGTTCTTGATGTTTGCTTTCTTGGTTCCTTACAAAAGCCCTCATTTTAATTTCTGTAAATGCTAGAAAGACAGCTCGGCAGCATTCATTTCTTTTAAGAGGATGAGGAAACATAGGACTCAGAGAGGGAAGGTCATTTTTCCAAAGTCACTCAAGAAGCCTGTGGTGCAAGTCTAAGTGTGCTGGACTCCACAGTCTTTGCTTTTGTCCCCTGAACTTAGTAGCCATCTTCTCCACTATTCCCTCTTTCTGGGCCCATCATGATCTTATGGCAACATCTTGTCTAGTCTTCTGATGGTTGATATTTACTTATTTATTTGTTTATTTATGAGAGAGAGAATCAGAACATTACTATGGAACACAGACCCTCGCATTAGATAGTTCAAGACTTTACCCACTATGCCACTACTCAGGGCTGAAGATTGACAGTTACTAAGGACAGCATCTTTCTCAGCCATACTCTTTACCGACAGGACTTTACTACTGATTGAGATCCTCCTCCTCCCCCTCCTCCTCCTCCTCCTCCTCCTCCTCCTCCTCCTCCTCCTAACTATCTCAGAGCATCTAAGTTTCTGAGCAGTGGTCAATGAGGTGACATTTTATGGCCAGAAGAAAGGAAACCAGTACCCTGTCTTGTGATATTTAAGTCTTGTATTCCCCTACCTATTCTTCTGTTCCTTGGTGATAGTTAAGACGGCACTGCTCTTCCATCTTAGGTGACAAGGCTTAGAAGATTGGTCTCTGGAATTATGGTCAGGTTGAAACACTCTGTGGGCCTGGGTGAGTGAATTCAGTTTGTAGACTCATCATCATCATCATTATGGAATCTTGTAGACAGTACAAGACATGATGCAAGGTGGTACATCTGGCTAAGAACATACATTGATATGCACAAGGACCCGGGTTCGAGTCCCAGGTCTCCTTCTGGAGGGGGGATGCTTCATGAGTGATGAAGCAGGTCTGTAGGTGTCTTTCTTTCTCCCTCTCTATCTCCTGCTACCCTCTCAATTTCTCTTTGCTTTGTCAAATAAAATAGGGGGGAAATTTTGCCACGAGGAGCAGTGGATTCATAAAGCCCCAGAGATAAACCAGGTGAAAAAAAAAGTGATATCCTACCATTTGTGACAACATAGATAGACAGGTATTATGCTAAGTGAGAGAAGTCAGGTGGGGCAAAAATAAACATTACATATGCTCCCTGGTGTGTAGTATAAAATGAAAACACAGCAACTCAATAAAAGGAATAATAGGTTTGGGGGTGGGGAAAATAGTATAATGGTTATACAAATAGACTTTCTTGTCTGAGGCTTCCAGGTCTCAAGTTCCCCTGCACCACTATAAGCCAGAGCTGAGCAGGGCTCTGGTAAGAAAAAAAAAAAAAAGGAGAGGGGAGGAACAGGTAGTGGTGCACCTGACACCTGGCTAAGTATACACCACATCATGCACAAAGACCCATGTTTGAACTTCCACTCCCCACCTGCAGGGGAGGAACTTCATGAGCTGTGAAGCAAGTAGTATAGGTGTGTCTCTGTCTTTCTACCTCTCTATCTCACCCTCCCCTCTCAATTTCTTTCTATTCTGTCAAATAAAGAAGAAAAAAAATAAAAAAGAAGAGAAAAGGAGGGGGGAGGGGAGAGCAGGAGAGGGGAAAGGAAGGGAGGAAAGGGAGGAGAGGAGAAGAAAATAATTTTGGGGACTATAAGATCAGCTAGTAGTCATCAGAAGGGAAAGACATGAACAGGATCCTGGAAAGGGAGAATAAATCAAAGCACAATTGATGACATGTTGCTTTTTAAGACTCACATTGGAAATGTATAATGCAATCGTATTTTAATTAAAGAGAAACAAACAAAAAGAAACTGAATGTGGTGACTAACCTATAGTCACCCTATAGTCCCTCCTTGCTTTCCTTCTTTTCTCTTTTCCCTTTCTCCCTCCCCCAGCCCTCTCTCCCATAACCCTGCTCAGCTGTGGCTGATGGTAGTGCTAGGAACTAAACCTGGAACTTTGGAGCCTTAGGCAGGAGAATCTTTTCGCGTAGCTGTTATGCTGTCTCCCTCACCCTACTTAACAAATGAAAGACACCAGAAGGCCATCCTAGAAGATTGTCACTAAAAGTCTGCATGTTTCATCATTGTATGCAAAGACTCCAGTGAGCTGACCCATGTTTTTCTTTCTTTTTAAAAATTTATTTATTTATTCATTTACTGGATAAAGATACAGAAAAATCCAGAGACGTGGGGAATATAAGGAGAAAAAAAGACACCTGCAGCCCTGGTCCACTGCTTGTGAAGCTTTCCCCCTACAGATGGGGACTGGGGTTTTGAACCCGGGTCCTTGTGCCTGGTAACATGTGTGAGCTCAACTGGTTGTGCCACTACCCAGCCCCCATAATCCAGATTTGTTCAAACAAACAGTCTAAGTTTTATTAGACTGCATCTCCACTTAAACTATTCACAAACAAACCAATTTAACCCCAGAATGAGGAAGACTGGCATATTTTGCCTCCAGTCTGCAGGTTGCCTGCCATAAAGTGTCTTTGATGTAAGGCTGGAGTCCCACACAGTATTCTCTGTGCACCAAGCAGCGAGGTCTTGCTTAGCTAACAGGAATGACAGCAGCCTCCCAGAGACACATCTGTCAGATGTCAAACCCAGCACTAACAGCAGGACCAGCTGACTTCTTACCCAAGGTGAAAACCAGAGTGCCCAAACTGCACCCCACAATGGGAATCAACAGGTACAAGGAGCAGAAGGGCTGCCACTCTGCCCACTGAGCTGATCACTGCAGCCCCCAGCCTCTAGGAGAGCAAAGAGCATCCCCAGAGTCACCCACTTTCAACCCTGAGCTAAGCACTGCTGAGGTAAACACTCAGGAAGAACAATCTGCCCAGATATGAAGTGGACAGCTTAAAGTAAATGACTTTATTAGCATTAAAATGCCCCCAAACAACACCCCATCACAGCCACTCTGGAGGGGACCCATTGTCAGCCTCCAAGACCCCAACCTTTTAATTAGGACTACAAGGTCCCCAGTAAACAGTCTTTTTTTTTTGCTAGTTTCAATTATGCACAGTGAAAAGATCTCCCCCCTTTCTTCTTGGGTTCTTTAGACTAAAATTATGCTGCTTGCTGAAGTGTAGGGAAAAATAAATAAATAAACAAAGTTTTGTTTGGATTCAGCACTTCAGAGTCTCCAGAGTCAAACACAGGATTATGCCAGAAAGTTATCTCAATGAAAATAAATAATGGGGTCTGATAATGAGTTCTGAAAATGAAAGACAACTGAAAACCTACACTTTTCTATTCTTTTCATAATTACAGAAATGGGTGCTCTCAGTCTCTCTCCCTCTCTACCTCCCCCCCCCATTCAATTTCTCTCTGTCTCTATCTAATAAGTAAATACATAGATAAAATTAAAGGAGGGGACAGGAGGCAGCACACCTGGTTAAGCACACACATCATAGTGCACATGGACCTGGGTTCAAGTCTCTGGTCCTCACCTGGAGGTGGAAAGCTTCAGGAGTGGTGAAGTACTACTGCAGATGTCTCTCTGTCTCTCTCATTTTCTACCTCCCCCTCTGCTCTCAGTTTCTCTCTGTCTCTATTCAATAAGTAAATACACAAATAATTTGTTTTTTAAATGAAGAAATGGGGGGTTGGGCAGAGCACAGCAGGTTAAGCCCACATGATACAAAGTGCAATGATGGCTCAAGGATCCCAGTTAGAGCAGCTGGCTCCACACCTACAGGGAGGTCACTTCACAGGCAGTAAAGCAGCTCAGCAGGTGTCTATCTTTCTCTCCCCATTTTTGTCTTCCCCTCCTCTCTCCATTTCTCTCTGTCCTATCCAACAACAATGACAGCAATAACAACAACAATAATAACAACAACAAGGATAAACAAGGGCAACAAAAGGGGAAAATGGCCTCCAGGAGCAGTGGATTTGAGTGCAGGCACTGAGCCCCAGCAATAACCCTGGAGGCAAAAAAAGAAAAAAAAAGAAATGTATGTATATATATATATACATATATACATATACATATGTATATATATGTGTGTGTGTGTGTCTGTAAATGTTCCGCCTATTTCCATCTGCTTTTGTGTTTCTTCAGAAATGTACACCAATATAAAGTACATGTTAAATTTTAGCTAAATAAGTTTCCAGGACTTTAAAAGCAGGATCCTGGGCCAGCAAAAACAGCTTACCTTAATAGCATGTCTCTTGCCCTGGGTGTGATCCAGGTCCAATACCCGCTACACTGGAGGTAGAGGAAGGTTCAGTTTTTGGTGTCTTCTTTCTAACTTAAAATGTTGGTCCATATAGGTAAAGCCCTTGAGATGACTAGATTGGTGAGTGTCTAAAACAATAAGTAAAGAAAGGATGGGGGAGACAGCATAATGGTTCTGCAACAGACTTTCCTGCCTGAGGTTCTGACATCACAGGTTCAAATCCGTGCACCACCATAAGCTAGAGGTAAGTCGGAGTCTAGTAAAAACAAACAAACAAATAACAGATAAAGGACCAGGCAGTGGCATACCCATTTAAGCACATAGTACTAAGCACAAGAACCCAAAAAAGGATCCAGTTTCAAGTCCCCAGATCCCCACCTGCAGGGATGAAAGCTTCACAAGCTGTGAAGCAGGTCTACAGGTCTCTATCTTTCTATCTAACTCTCCCTCCCCTCTCAGTTTCTCTCTATCCTATCTAATGATAATAATAATAATAATAATAATAATAAAATGGCTAATGGTTAACAGGAGTAGTGGATTTGTAGCACTGGCACCAAGCCCCAGTGATAATTCTGGATGCAACAATAAAAGTAAAAATAATAATTAAATAACCATGGAGGCAAAAAATAAAAATTATACAGATAGATTAAAAAAACATTATTTCTTTTTTTATTTCATTGAGGGATTAATGTTTTACAGTTGAGAGTAAATACAATAGTTTGTACATGCATAAAATTTCTCATATTTCCACACAATACAACCCCCACTAGGTCCTCTGCCATCCTGTTCCAGGACTTGAACTCCTCCCCACCCATCCACCCACCCCAGTCTTTTTTTTTTTAATAATTTTTAAAATATTTATTTATTCCCTTTTGTTACCCTTGTTATTTTATTGTTGTAGGTATTATTGTTGTTGTTATTGAATAGGACAGAGAAATGAAGGAGGGGAAGACAGAGGGGGAGAGAAAGATAGACACCTGCAGACCTGCTTCACTGCCTGTGAAGCGACTCCCCTGCAGGTGGGGAGCCAGGGGCTCAAACCGGGATCCTTACATCGGTCCTTGAGCTTTGCGCCATGTGCGTTTAACCCGCTGCGCTACCACCCGACTCCCTCACCCCAGTCTTTTACTTTGGTGCAATACACCAACTCCAGTCAAAGTTCTGTTTAGTGAAAAACATGATTTCTAATGGTGAATGAAATATTTCATATGGTGTCCTGGAAGGTGGTGCAGTGATAAAGAACTGGACTCCCCAAGCATCAGGTTCCATGTTCAATCCCTAGCATTGCATGTGCTAAAGTGCTGCTTTGCTTACCCCACAAATAAATAAAAAATATTTTAAAAATGTATAAATGATCCCCATGATTACCTCAAATTCCAGTTCAGGAATTTAATCAATATGAACATTTTGAAAGAAAAATAAAATGAGACAAATGAGGGGCTTAAAGGTTCCAGGCCCATAGCACCACAAATAGTCTAAGTGGGTCTTACCTCATGGTGCTTAGCGGCCCTCACAGGAGACTCTCCTGGTCTCTGGGGCTTGTTCTGCTGTCTCTCATGCAATTCATCATGGGAGTGATTTATTTGCCTGTCCTATAAATTAAGGAAATAAAAGTGAGAAGACAAACTAAGTTATTTCTATGCAAACTAGATAGAAAGCTTAGGAAAGAATCCAGCAAGGCAAGATTTTCTTTTTTCTTTTCTGCCAGGGACTCCCACAAGCATAATTTCACCACTCTTGGGATACTTTTATTCAGAAATTAAGGGAGAGACATCATGGCACTGGATCTTCCTTCAGGGTCGCAGCACCGCTCATGTGGTATTTAGGTTCGAACCTGTGCATATGACAAGGCACACACACACATATACATATGCACACTATCCCATTGGCTATTTCTTTGGTTCAAGGCAACATATGTGTGTGTGTGTTATTAGACAGAGACAGAAAAATTGAGAACAGGGAGGAGAGAGAGAGGGAGAGAGAGAAGAGAGACACCTGCAGCCTTACTCTATTGCTTGTGAAGTTTTTCCCCTGCAGATGGGGACCAGGGAGGGGCTTGAACCTTGTGTGTGCATATATATATATTAATTATAGATGAGAAGAGTTGAACCAGAGCATCTCTCTGGTATATGCTATGCTAGAAATCAAACTTGGAGCTCATGTTGATAAGATTTTTTTTTTTGGTCACACACCAAAAGGCTGATAGTCAACATATATAGAGAACTCACAGAGTCAGGCGATAGTGGAATGGGTTAAGCGCACATGGCACAAAGCTCAAGGACTGACACAGGGATCCGGGTTTGAACCCCCAGCTCCCCACCTGCACAGGGGTCGCTTCACGGGAGGTGAAGCAAGTCAGTAGATGTCTATCCTTCTCTCCCCTCTTTGTCTTCCTTTCCTCTCTCGATTTCTCTCTGTCTCATCCAATAACAATAACAATAGTTATAACAACAATAACAACAACAAAAATGGGGGGAAATGGCCTCCAGGAGCAGTGGATTCGTAGTGCAGGCACTGAGCCCCAGCGACAGCCCTGGAGGCAAAAAAAAAAAAAAGACCTCATGATCCCTCAGTCCCATGGGCTGCAGATGCTTCTAGAAGGTGCAGCATGGTAACACAGGGGTTCCTGGTCAGTGATAGCTGCACCTAGAAGACCATGTTCTTCAAGCACCATCTGACAGGCAAGTTTGAGAAGTACATTGCCACCCTGGGCGTGGAGGTGCGCTCCCTTGAGTTCCATACCAACAGCGGGCCCATCAAGTTCAATATGTGGGACACGGCCAGACAGAAGTTCAGGGGGTTGTGGGATGGTTACTACATGGTTACTACAGTGTGCTATTATAATGTTTGATGTGACATCAAGAGTTACATACAATTTGGAGAACCCCTTCCTCTGACTGGCTAGGAAACTGATTGGAGTTGGTTGCTATTCCTACTTTATCCCCCCCCCCAGAGGTGGTCATGGGCACAGCTTTGGCAGCACAGGATGAACAGGACTTGGAGTCGCTCAGACAACTGCTTTCCCAGACAAGGTTGATGACCTGTGAGGAGAGGAAGCTGGAGCCCAGCATCAGAAATCTAGTTTTGGGGAGTTGGCAGTAGCACAGTGGGCTAAGCAAAGCACAAGGACTGGTATAAGGATCCTGGTTCGAACCCCCTGCTCCTCACCAGCAGGGGAGTCACTTCACAGGAGGTGAAGCAGGTCTGCAGGTGTCTTTCTCTTCCAATCTCTGTCTTCCCCTCCTCTCTCCATTTCTCTGTCCTATCCAACAACGACTACATCAATAACAACAACAATAATAACTACAACAATAAAACAACAAGGGCAACAAAAGGGAAAAGAAATAAATATGAAAAAACTAAAAAAAGAAAGAAGTCTAGTTTATAGGCAACTGTCCTGTGATGTCAGTGGTGCAGCGTGTTTGCAACTTTATTATATAGCTAAGCAGAACCTGTGCTTAACCTTTCGGATGCTGAAGATGGATGGGCCTCAGAGTGAATGTGAGTTAAAATCCTTTTTTTTTTTTTTTTTTTTGGACCACATATTTAGCTGTTTTGGAATACAGCTGTTCCCTTCTTTTTAAAAAAAAATATTTTATTTATTTATTCATGAGAAGATAGAAGGAGAGAGAAAGAACCAGACATCACTGTGGCACATGTGCTGCCGGGGATCGAACTCAGGACCTCATGCTTGAGAGTCCAAAGCCTTATCACTGCACCACCTCCCAGACCACATGTTCCCTCCTTGAGTTTCAAATCTGAGACTGCTCTAGTCACATCATAATATTCAGTGGTGAGATCTTGTTTGTTACTGTCATTCCCATTCCTTTACATTTAGAATCAGAATAAAGTTGTATTTCAAAGAAATAAAATAAAGTAAAATAACTCACAAGACATTTAGAATCAGAATAAAGTTGTATTTCAGTAAAATAAAATAACTCACAAGACTCAAGAAAAGTCACAGCAACAGAAACAAACTCTATGAAAAACCGAAGAAAGGACACAGACAGAATCTTTGCCAAGGAAGATTCTAATGGCTAACAAACAAATGGGAAATTGGTAGAAGTCATTATCAGAGAAGTGGAAAGGCAATGATGAGACCATTTCCCATGTGTGAATGTGTCCCACATCAGAAAGGTCATAAGCAATGGGTGGGTGGAAGTAGAACACTGGAGGGAGAGGACTTGGGGCTGGGGAGGAGTGTTCAGTTTCTAGAACATGATGGTAGAGGAGTTAGAGTGTTATGTGGAAAACTGAGAAATGGTGTACATGGACCAATGACTATATTTTACTGTTGAATATAAACCATCAATCCCCCCAATAAGGGGGAAAATTAAAATAAATAAATAAATAAATAAAATTGCATTGATGAATTCATAAAGCATTTGTTGAACACTGTGATGAGTGCTAGACATGGACAAAAGGTAGTCTCTTTATTCAGGAAGGCTGGGATCTAGAAGAAAACCAAACATATAAACACATACTTACCACATAATAAAACTGTCAAGGAGGAGGTGTCTAGAGAACACTTTAGAGGAATAACAGGGAGAGAACTTTACTCCCATTCTGGCTGTCTTATTGAGAAAAAAATAAAAGGAACACTTCTACTAGTGGGAGTGTAAACTGTTACAACCTCTATGGCAGGCAGTTTGGAGATACCTCAGAATGTTAAAAATAAACCTGCCCTATGGTAATTCCTATCTTAGAAATCTACTCAAAGGGGAAAAAAAAAGAAATCTACTCAAGAAACAGAAAATTACCTATTGCAAGAGCTGTGTACACCTGTACATGTGGCAGCTTTGTTCTTAGTAGCCCAAATTTGGAAACAACCTAGATGTTCAATGGCAGATGAGTGACTGAGAAAGTTATGGTATACTGCCAACACTCATGTCCAGCAAGAAGCAATGACAGAAGCCAGAACCCCCACCTTCTGCACCCCATAAAGAATTTTGGTTCATACTCCCAAAGGAATAAAGAATAGGGAAGCTTCCAAAGAAGGGGATGGGACATAGAACTTTAGTGGTGGGAACTGTATGGAATTGGACCCCTCTTATCCCACAGTCTTATTAACCATTAGTAAATTACTAATAAAAAATAAATTTAAAAAAGGACTATGAAGACCTTTCATGACTCAGGTTAATGACTGAGTTTCTAAGGTCTACCATAATACCTAGTAAGGGTCACTCAAATATATCAAAATAATAAATTGATAAATTATTCAGACTAAAAAAAATCAAGTTGTGGTCTCTATACACAATGGAACAGTATTCAGCTGTAAGAAATGATGAAATCATCTTGGACTCATCTTGGATAGGACAAATTATGAAAACAAAAGGCTCAGAACAGTGATATAGAAATGTAGATAGAGTGACACATTTAGGATGTGTATGTCATCTCAGAATGTAAAATACATTTTATAGGCGATATACTATCTATATATCTAATATAAAATTTATATAGGCTGGGGATACAACATAATGTTTATGCAAAAAAAATTTTATGCCTGAGACACCAAACTTCCTAGTTTCAATCCCCAGTACCAGCATAAGCCAGAGCTGCTCAGGGCTCTGGAAAGAAAAAAAAAAAGCTTCATTTAGAACTTCTCCACAATAAACGAATTTTTTTTTCTGGCTGCTGACTTCATCCCATTTTCCCTTTCTAGTTTAATTTTGTTCTTCTATATTCTGTCACTTAACTGTGTCAATAGGCCCACCACTATCAAGTGTCCACCAATCTACAGAGCCCAAATCAAAGCTAAAGTCTTGTGGTTAAAAAAAAAAATGGAGGAAGTTAGTATAATGTTTATGCAAAAGACTTTCTTGTCAGAGGCTCCAAGGTCACAAGTTCAATCCAATCATAAACCAGGAGTTGAGCAGTGCTCTCGTAGAAAAAAAAAAAGAAAGAAAGAAAAAGAGGGAGAGAGAGATTCCAGAGACCACTGATGCCCAACTTTTTTTTTGTTTGTTTGTTTTGATCATAAAGGGATGTTGTATTTTGTCAAAGTCTTTCTCTGCATCTATTGATATGACCATGTGGTTTTTGGTCTTGCTTTTGTTGATGTGGTGGATCACATTGATTGATTTACGTATATTAAACCAACCTTGCATGCCTGGGATAAACCCCACTTGGTCATGATGAACAATTTTTTTGATATACTGCTGTATCCGGTTGGCTAGAATTTTGTTCAATATTTTCGCATCTATGTTCATCAGAGATATTGGTCTGTAGTTTTCTTTTTTGGTTGTGTCCCTGTCTGCTTTTGGTATCAGGGTGATGTTGGCTTCATAGAAGCTGGCAGGGAGTATTCCAGTGTCTTCAATCTTCTGGAAGACTTTTAAAAGTAGAGCTATTAGTTCTTCTTTGAAAGTTTTGTAGAATTCATTTGTAAAACCATCTGGTCCAGGACTTTTATTTTTGGGAAGATTTTGATAACTGTTTCAATTTCATTAGCTGTGATGGGCCTGTTCATGTTATCCACATCCTCTTTACTTAGTTTTGGAAGTTGGTAGGTATCTAGGAAATCATTCATTTCTTCCAGGTTCTCTAACTTGGTGGCATATAGTTGTTCAAGCCCCTGGTCCCTACCTGCAGGAGGAAAGCTTCACAAGTGGTGAAGCAGGGCTGTAGGTGTCTCTCTCCCTTTCTCCCTCCCCCTTCCTCTCAATATTCTGGCTATCTCTAACCAATAAATAAATAAAGATAATAATTTTTGTTCTTCAAATTCAAATGTCTTTGCCCAGCTGGGAAAGTACCTGTTTTTCCCTGAACCAGGCTTCTACCGGAGCCCCTACTCTACTGCACAGGAGCAAGCTGTGTTGCTGTGGTATTTTTCCCCCATCTCCCTTTGTCATCTGGTTTCTGCTCCCTGTGCTTTGCTGCTTTGACCACCACCTGCTATTTTTGGTTTCTATGCTAATTTTGGTTTTTACTTTTACAGTAAATCTGTTTCCTATAAGCTTCTCAAGTTCTAGATTTGTCTGTCTCCCTGGAAGGTCATGTAACTTATTTCCTTATCTTTCTCAGTTATAATAAGTAACATCTACGGGGCCTGGCAGTGACATATCTGGTAGATATGTGCTTGTTACAGTGCTCAAGTTCCTACCTGCATGGGGAAAGCTTCATAAGCAGTGAAGCAGGGCTGCAGTTCTCTCTCTCTCTCTCTCTCTCTCTCTCTCTCTCGCTCACTCTCTCTCCCTCTTCTTCTTCCTCTCCTATTCTGAATTTCTCTTTGTCTCTATCAAATAAGTAAATAAGCAAATAAATAAACACATTAAAAAATAAGTAACATGAGCTCTGTTGTCCTGCAGACTCTACATCAAGACACATCCATCCAGTCTCCTTTTGTAGAACATCAGTGGAGATGGGTTAAGGCAGTTGGAGTCGATTAAGAAATGTCTTAGTCCATAGATTTAGTTGCACTATGTACTGAGGAGTGTTGAACATTTTCAAACAGGGAAGAAAAAGTTCCATGTTATTAGCCTACTGGATTTTTTTTCCAGATGAAGATATTTACAATAGCATTTAAAATATCAACAATGAACAAGTCTCAAAGAGGAAAAATAGCTCACCTGGACAGTGCACCTACTTTGCCGTGCATATGACCTAGGCTCAAACCCGGGATTGCACTGGAGGAAGCTTCAGCGTTGTGGTGTCTTTTTCTCTATTTTCTCTTTGAAAAGAATGGCAACCCACAGCAGCAAAGTCCTGACAACAAAGGAAAAAAAAAAAACAACACCAAAAAACAAACATACAAAAACCCCTCAAATTGGGGGTAAATATTATAATGGCTATGCAAAATGACTCTCATTCTGAGGCTCCAAAGGCCCAGGTTCAATCTTTGTACCACCATCAGTCAGAGCTGAGCAAGGCTTGGGGGTGAAAAAAAAAAAACAACCCTTAAACAGAACATTCTGTTCTGCGATAGCTGCAGTCATGGTCTCTAGGTTCCCATTTTGGCATTTCCCCTTGCATAAATGTTATCTCTTCTCAGTTTATTTATAGTTCACTTAGAGCAAGAAAAGAATAATAACTCCCTAAATAAGGAGAAATACTCTGATAATTTATGTGATGCATGAAAAACATTTCTATAAAAGAGTGAAAGTGAAGAGGGTAGAATTAGTACTATAAGCTACCCTCTTCTTCCAACAACCCAATTTGTGTGTGTGTGTGTGTGTGTGTGTGTGTGGGCGCGCGCACGCATGCATATTTCCTTCAAGACCTTCCTTCAAGCGTTTTTCTTTTGTGAACCCATTCTTTCTCAATCTAATCTACTACAACCTGACACAGAAAGAGCCTAACATTCAAGGCTAGGAGGCTGCATTATACCTGATTTGGAGTGAGGCATATTTAAATTTGAATGCCAGATCTGGTACTTACAATTGTCTAAAATCAAGGTAAAATTGATCATCTGTATGAAGAAGCTACTAATACTGTGGCATCATTGTTGTAATTTTTTTTTAAAGCAAATGACTGTCTCTCAAATTTTTTTTACTTAAAATAATTATAATTTGGTAAAATATGGAGTGGAAATTGCCTGATATACTCAAAAGTGGAATATGTGCACTTAACTGGGTGCACCAATACCTGACCCCCATCCATATTTCTAAATAATGCACTAACCTAGAACACATTTACATTTTTTTTTCATTCATGGTTAGGAAAAACTAGATACCCAGCCTTCTAACACAATTGTAGACCAGGATGATTGTGTGAACCAGTTCTGCTCTATGATGCATATAGATTAAAGCATACATGAGACTTCTCTTTTCCTTTTATTTCCTTTGTTTTCTTTCCTTTGTTTCCTTTCCTTTCCTTTCCTTTGGACCAAAATTTTTTTTTTTTTTTTGCCTCCATTCACTGGGACTCGGCTTGGCCCTATGAATCCACTGATAGGAACCCATCGCTTCTGGTGGCCTTTTTTTTTTTTTTTTAATTTGTTAGGACAGAGAGAAAGTGAGAAGGAACATAGGGTAGAGAGAGAGAGAGAGAGAAAGGGAGAGAAAGAGAGACACCTGCAGACGTGCTTCAACATTTGTGAAGCGACCCGCATTGCAGGTAGGGAGGTGGAGAGGTGGGGGTGTGTGTGGCGGTGAGAAGCTGGGGAGCTGGGGAGCTGGGGCCTTGAACCGAGATCCTTATGCAGGACCTTGCACTTCATACTATGTGAGCTTAACCCAGTGCACCATCGCCTGGCCCTCTGGACCAAAATTATTTATGGGGTGCAGAAGGTGAAAAGTCTGGCTTCTGTAATTGCTTCTCTGCAGGACATGGGTATTGGCAAGTGTATTCATATTCCCAGCCTGTTTCTATCTTTCCCTAATGGAGTTGGACTCTGAAGAGGTGAAACTTAAGCTCTAACTTTTAAAGTCATGATTGACTAGCCCTGCTGTGTAGTAACCTACAGTCTTCCTAACAGATATTTATGCTGAAAGGTTTGGGTTTATTTACTCACTTTTGTTTTTGTTGTTGTTGTCAACAGGACTTCAGTGCTTTAATCAGGCTGGTCTTTAAAATTTTTTTTTACATAGAGACAAAAACAAGGACAGAGGGAGTGAGGGAAAGATATCATAACACTGAAGCTTCCTCCAGTTTGGTAAGAGCAGTACTCAAAACTGGGTTGTGGACATGACAAAGCAGGTGCACTATTCAGGTGAGCATATTTTTTGGGTCCATGCTAAAAGTGTTTTATTTATGACTCTTGGGCAACAAAACATGACTTTCTGCTGCAGTGCATGAAGATAGAACTCTCAGGGCCAGGTGGTGGCGCACCTGGTTGAGCGCACATGTTAGAATGCACAAGGGCCATGTTCAAGCTCCAATCTCCACCTGCAGGGGGAAAGCTTCACAAGTGGTGAAACCTGGCTGCAGGTGTCTCTCTCATTCCTTTTTTTTTTTTAATATTTATTTTATTTATTCCCTTTTGTTGCCCTTGTTGTTTTATTGTTTGTTGTAGTTATTATTGTCATTATTGTTGTTGGGTAGGACAGAGAGAAATGAAGAGAGGAGGGGAAGACAGAGAGGGGGAGAGAAAGATAGACACCTGCAGACCTGCTTCACCGCCTGTGAAGCGACTCCCCTGCAGGTGGGGAGCCAGGGCTTGAACCGGTGTCCTTACACTGGTCCTTGTGCTTTGCACCACCTACGCTTAACCTGCTGCGCTACAGCCCGACTCCCTCTCTCATTCTCTATCTCCTTCCTCCTCTCAATTTCTGGCTGTCTCTAGCCAGTAAATAAAGATGATTAATTTTTTTTTTTTTTTAAGAAAAGAACTCTCAAGTACATCTTCCACTCCTCCTCACTCACACCACGCAAGTCCATCTTTCTTTCTTCTTCTTTTTTTTAAAAAAATATTTATTTTATTTATTTATTCCCTTTTGTTGCCCTTGTTGTTTTATTGTTGTAGTTATTGTTGTTGTTGTCGTTGTTGGATAGGACAGAGAGAAATGGAGAGAGGAGGGGAAGACAGAGAGGAGGAGAGAAAGATAGACACCTGCAGACCTGCTTCACCGCCTGTGAAGCTACTCCCCTGCAGGTGGGGAGCCGGGGTTCGAACCGGGACCTTTATGCCGGTCCTTGTGCTTTGCGCCACCTGCGCTTAACCCGCTGCGCTACAGCCCGACTCCCTCTTCTTCTTTTTTAAGCTTTATTTTTTTGATAGAGATGGAGAGAAATTGAGAGGGAAGTGGGAGGTCGAGGGGGAGAGACAGACATACCTGCAGCCCTGCTTCACCACTCATGAAGCTTTCCCCCTGCAGGTGGGGGCCAGGGGCTTGAACCTGGGTCCTTGTGCACTGTAATGCATGAGCTTAACCAGGTGCATCACTACCTACCCCCCATCGTTCCAATAGAAGCTTATCATCAGTTTTAGCAAATTATCATTCAGCAGTTTCATTAATTTGATCATCTGAATTTTATTCACTACTGTGCCAAGTACATACAAAGACATCTGATAGTATTGTTTCCATTTGTGTGTAGTAGTATTTCCCCTCTGGAACTACTAGATACTAAATGCTTTAATTTTCTCTGTGCCTGTTGCTAGATATTTTCCATACTCTCAAGGAATTGCTCAATATAATTTTCCACAATGTTAAATTTAGTCATGGATTACCTCCCGCTCCCAGCTTGGAGAAAGACCTCTATTAAAAAGGTTCAGGTCTTCCACTCACCTTCTCTCCTGTTGGCTCCGTGTCTTCTAAGTCTGAAGATTATTTCTTTCTTGGTCCTTTTGCTTTCCCTTTCTTCCTTTCCTCCTTCCCTCCTGTCTTTCCTTCCTTTCTCCTTTCTTTCCTTCTTTTTTTTCTTCCTTTCCTCTTTCCTTCCTTTCTTTTCCATCTTTCTTTCTCTCAGTTTTTCCTCCCTCTTCCTTGTTTCTTTCTCTCTCTCTCTTTCCCCCACCCCCATTTCTGAATCTCCTGATAACCACATATTAGATCTTTTTGTGTTTGACACTGTAATTTTCTCTTTCTCATTTCATGGATGCAGTCTCTTCTTAGATATTGATCACATCATCTTTATTCTACCCACACACTGTGTTTACCTCAAAATTACTTTCAGTTACATTTCTGCTCTGGTCTATATACTTCATTTAGTAAGTTTTTCTCAAATGTCTGGTAGTCACTAACCCCATGTTTATATTTTAAGGAGCTTATTAGAAACTCTCTGTGTGAGGGAAAAACTTGTCGACAGATTTACTTTGTTAAAAATGGATTTTTTTTTTTTAGAGGAATAGCTTTCTTTTTTTCTTTCATTCTTGACCATTCTTCCCCCTTTCTTCTTCTGGAAGGGCCACATCTACATGTCATGTGCAATAAAGTGTGTACCATTTTTACACTAAATGATTTCATTATGAAATGACAATGTTGGTTACATTTTCACATGACAATGAGCGTTCATGGCTTACATGGGAGCTTGATTATACTGGCAGAGCATGGGGGATTACAGTAATTTAACAACATAGATTAAGATGTTGAATTCATCTCTCTGGTTTCAACCTGACCATCAGCTAACACTTTCAGTGATAACTGGCACTTGCTATTCTTTTTAAAAATAACTTCTCTTTCTTTCAAGATTTTATTTATTGATTGATGAGAAAACTAGAAGAAGAGAAGAAAGAACCAGACATCACCCTGGTATATGTGCTGCCAGGAATTAAAATCAAGACCTCATGCTTGAGAGTCCACTGTTTTATCCTCTGCACTACCTCCCAGACCATGACACTTAATTTTCTAGGCCTTTTTGAGGTTCAGTAGACCCTCAGAATTTACAAATATTCAGGTTCATCTTCCTCAGCTTTTGCCTGTTCAGATAACCTCACTAATATGTCCTAGGACCTCACCTTTCTAGAGCCTTACCCTACTAGGGAAGGGCTGGGAGTATGGATTCACCTGCCAGTGTCCATGTCCAGCAGAGAAACAATTACAGAAGCCAGGCCTTCCACCTTCTGCACCCCAAAAAGAATTTTGGTTCATACAGAGGGGTAAGTGTTAGGGGAAGATGACTAAAAGGCTGTGAGCCCCAATTCCACCAGAATCTGAGAGCGAAGAGGAAAAAAGGAAAGACATTCGTAATTAGTAACAGTTGTAGGTGTGAAATAAAGCAATAAAGAGAAGGCAGGTCTATAGAGAAAACTGGCAAATATATATATTATAGAAATCACAGTCAACCTCCTCTGGGAGGTGGTGTAGTGGATAAAGTATTGGACTCTCAAGCATGAGGTCCTGAGTTTTTCAATCCCTGACACGTACCAGAGTGATGTCTAGTTCTTTCTTTCTCTTTCTCCTCCTATCTTTCTCATTAATTAATAAATTAAAACTTAAAAAAGAAAAGAAATAATAATCAACCCATATCTGTGACCTTGGTAAAACTGTTAGAGCTTCCAGTGGAGGGAATGGGGACACAAAATTCTGGTGGTGGGAACTGTGTGGAATTACACCTCTATTATCTTATAATTTTATAAATCAATACTAAATCACTAATAAAAAACTTGTTTAACTAGGTCTGCAACCCTTTAAAACTTGACATTTCTGCTTGGATGATGCCGGAGTGGTATGTTTCTTCCTATGTCACTTTATAAAAGTGTTCCCCATAAAATGACAATTTTGCATCCAATACTGAATTTTTTACTCTAGAAAAATTAAGTTAATCATATAATAGGTGCTAAAGACTTTTGCTAAAATGCTAACAGGAATCAGTAATGCTCTTTTTCTTTCCTGGGCATGTAACCAAAACTTTAATTTGTTTTTTTTTTATTCCCTTTTGTTGCCCTTGTTTTACTGTTGTTGTTATTCTTATTGTTGTCATTGTTGGATAGAACAGAGAGAAATGGAGAGAGGAGGGGAAGACAGAGAGGGGGAGAGAAAGAGAGACACCTTCAGACCTGCTTCACCACTTGTGAAGCGATGCCCCTACAGGTGAGGAGCCGGGGGACTGAACCGGGATCCTTATGGCAGTCCTTACGCTTTGCGCCAGGTGCGCTTAACCCTCTGCGCTACCACCCAACTCCCTCCAAAACTTTAATTTTATAATGAGATAATTTAGTCTAAAAATGGGACTCTTTACTCACTAGCTTTTACACAAACAATTTATAGTTGTCACCTGCTGTCACCATCACATTCTAAATTGTGTAATACCTGCTGGTCTGTCATGCAACCTGTGGCAGATTTCACGCTCATTTTATCTTATTTATTTTTCATTTTATTTTTTAATGTGGTCACAGCTCCTATTTCAGACCATGGTCCACCATTTTATAAGTAAATGGCTGGAAATAAGCAAAAGTTGGAGATGGGAGTGATCAGGACAGATTAAAATCTAGTAGTTACCCCCATTATTGTTGAAACTTGTCAGAAAACTCTAAACATCCTTTAAACAGTGGCTTTCAATAACCAAGAGTGTGCGACTTCTTCTTGTCAGGATATTGTACTGGTTGCTTCAAATTCTAACATGCTTCCAGACTGTGGAGGCTCGGTTAGAAATATATACTAGGGGCTAGGTGGTGGCGCACCTGGTTGAGCACACATGCTACAATGCTCAAGGACCCAGGTTTGAGTCCCCACTTCCCACCTGCAGGGGGAAAGTTTTGCAAGTGGTGAAGCAGGGCTGCAGGTGTCTCTCTGTCTCTCTCCTTCTCTATCACCCCCTTCCCTCTTGATTTCTGGTTGTCTCTATCCAATAAGTAAATAAAGATAATAACAAAAAAAAGGTTTTTTAAAAAATGAAACACACACTAACTGCCTCACTGAATCCTGGACTCAGTAGTTATACAGTGAGTGAGTGAGTGAGTGAGTGAGTGAGTGAGTGAGTGAGTGAGTGAGTGTTTGCCTCTTATTGGTTCCTTTAGACACCACACTGTGGGAACCACTACCATACTTAGGTGTTTATGTAAAGGGCTGTTTAGAGACCGAGTCATACATTCTCATAATGGATGTAGCAGAAACTCTCAGATTTATTTACATCTCTTTGGCCAAAAGAAGCCAAATAATTGGACAAAGTAGGTGACTTTGTCCATAAGTACCTTCTCCTTCACTAATCTAACCAGTCAGCATTTAGTCATTAGGATATATCAAGCCATTTAATCAAACTTGAGTTGGAAGGTGTGAAAGAGATACAAAGGAATCCTGATAAAAACCTATTAAGGGGGGATGGTTAATCACACACATTATAGTGCACTAGGACCTGGGTTCAAGCCCTTGGTCCCCACTTGCAAAGGGAAAGCTTCACAAACAGTGAAGCAGGGCTGCAGGTGTCTCTCTGTCTCTCTCCTTCCCTATCTCTCTCTTCTCTCTAAATTTCTCTCTGTCCTATCAAATAAAATAAAGTTAAAAATAAAGTAAGTTAGGGGAGTCGGGCAGTAGCACAGCGGGTTAAGTGCAGGTGGTGCAAAGCACAAGGACCTGCGAAAGGCTCCTGATTGGAGCCCCCAGTTCCCCACCTGCAGGGAAGTCGCTTCACAAGCGGTGAAGCAGGTCTGTAGGCATCTTTCTCTCCCCCTCTGTCTTCCCCTCCTCTCTCTATTTTTCTCTGTTCTATCCAACAACGATGACAACAAAAATAACTACAACAATAAAACAACAAGGGCAACAAAGGGGAATACGTAAATAAATAATAATAATAAATAAAGTTAAGAAAATACTATCTATAAAAGGAACCATTTGTCCCTAAATGTTCAATTGTTTTTGCACAAAATAATTTGGGATAGTTATTAGAAAGATGTTCAAATAATTTAGAAAATGGCTTCAAATGAAAGATCACAGGTTGACCCACACATGTTTATCTCTGTCTGCCTCTTGAAAAGGACAACAGAGTGGGTGGGTAAGATGGCTTTCTTGGACAGTGAGCTTGCCTGGTCAAGCATGATTCACATTCTATCTAGTTTGGCCTCCAGTACACAACACTGAAGGAAGCTTCTGTGTTGTGGTCTCTCTCTCTCTCTCTTTTGCCATCAAGGTTATTGCTAGGCTTGGTGCTGGCACTATTAACCCACCCTATAGGCCACTCCCCTTCTCCCAACACACGCACTTTCTTTTTCCCCTTTCAGTTTTATTGGAGAGAAATTGAGAAGGGAGGGAGAGACTGAGAGAGAGAGAATAGATACCTGCAGCCCTGCTTCACCACTCATGGAGTTTCTCTGCTTCTGGTGGGGAATGTGGGCTTGAACCAAGTTTCTCTGCTGCTGGTGGGGAATGTGGGCTTATTCCTTACTGGTATCCCATCCCCCTCTCTTTGTCTTTCTTTCTCTTTCTATATGAAAGAAAAAAGAAGAAAGAAAAGACTGGAGTAGTACATTCCCAGTGACTACAATAAGTAAATAAGTTTTATAAAAAGGGGACTGGAGAGATAACCTACTGGTTATGCAAAAGGCCTTCATGCTTAGACCTCTGAAGTCTCAGGTTCAGGCTCATTCCCTAGCATAACCATAAACTGGAACTGAAAAAAAAAAGTGAAAAAGAAAAAGAAGAAAAAGTAACGGATGGCAGAGGAGCATAAAGGAGCATAAATAAATAAAGATAACAAAGAATTATAAAAAATATTTAAAAACCCCCACCAATGTGTCCTGGAGCTCAGCTTCCCCAGAGTCACACCCTACTAGGGAAAGAGAGAGGCAGACTGGGGGTATGGACAGACCAGTCAACGCCCATGTTCAGCGGGGAAGCAATTACAGAAGCCAGACCTTCTACCTTCTGCATCCCTCAACGACCCTGAGTCCATGCTCCCAGAGGGATAGAGAATGGGAAAGCTATCAGGGGAGGGGGTGGGTTATGGGGATTGGGTGTTGGGAATTGTGTGGAGTTGTACCCCTCCTACCTTATGCTTTTGTTCACTAATCCTTTCTTAAATAAAAAATTTAAAAAAAAATATTTAAAATAAAAAAGGAGGTTCTTCTTTGAAAGATGTATTTCCCACAGTTAGGAAAGACAGAATGAATGAAAGAGAGGAAACTGGTTTAACAGAACAGTGGCTATTACACTCTAAAGTCATTTAGAGACCAGTATAGGGAGAGTCAAATGACCCAACAAGACCCTGGGTCTTGGAGATACTAGAAAACCTTAGAGTGCAGTGTTGAAGGGAGGTTCTAGGATCTCCAGAGTGAAGGAGAAAGGAGAAGCAAGGGGCTAAGTCAATGTTTTTAGATCCTTAGGTCTCCTATCCCACTCTGTGCAGCCAAGCAATCACATTTCCAGAAGGAGAAATGAAGGAGGGGGGATATACACAAGTCAGAAAGGACAGGAGTCAGGAGCCTACAAGGAAGCAAAGAACAAGAAAAGTTTCATACTAATTAGTGAGTCTCTTACTCTCCCAGAGCTGCTCCCAAATACTCACAGCCAGATGAGTATCTCCTCAGGCAAGAGGCTGCAGATATTTTTCTTGAGAAATTTATGAGCCTAAAAGCAAAGGCTTCTAAAGCAAATTGTTTCTAAGACTTGTGAGGACTATAGTGGCTATCTTTGGGAGATGGGAGGGTGGGGACACAGAACTTTGGTGATGGGTATGTGGAACTCTACAAGGTAATTTTTAAAATTGTGTAACCCACTATTAATCACAAAATAAAGAATTAAAAAATGGGAGGGGTGCACTGGGGAGATAACATAATGGTTCTGCAAAAGACTGTTATGCTTGAGGCTCTGAAGTTCCAAGTTCAACTCCTAGCACCACCATTAGCCAGAGTTAGCAGTGCTTTCATCTGTCTGTCTCTCTCTTTCTCCTTTTCTCATTAAAATAAACAAGTAGATATTAAATAAAGAAAGGGTTCCTGGTTTCTGTTGTTTGGAATTGTCTTATGGAAGAACAAATTTTCACCGACCACCATTCAGTGAGTTCACTGGTGAACACGCATCCCCAAATCCTTCTAAAAATATTTTAATTAATTATTAACTTCCACAAGGGTTATCTATCTCCCCCTTCCCTCTCAATCTCTTGCTGTCTCTATTCTATAAATAAATAAAGATAATTTAAAAAATAAGACTAAGAGAGAGAAAGAGGGAAGGAAAACAAGACAGAGAGACACCTGCAGCCCTGCTTCACTACTTGTGAAGCTTTCCCCCGGCAGGTGGGGACCAGGGGCTTTAAACCTGGGTCCTTATGCTTGTAACATGTATGTTCAACTGGGGTGCACAACTGTCCAGCCCCTTCAACTTTAAAATTTTTTATTACCTTTATTTATTGGATAGAGACAGCCAGAAATCAAGAGGGTGATAGAGAGGGAGAGAGACAGAGAGACATGTGCAGCACTACTTCATCACTTGCAAAGCTTTCCTCCTGCAGGTGGGGACCGGGGCCTCAAACCTGGGTCCTTGCACACTGTAACATGTGTACTCAACCAAGTGTGCCACCACATTCCCCTAGCCCCTTTAATTTTAATGATAAAGAGATACAGAGAGAAACATAAAGAGAGAACAAGAAAAGAGCCCGGTAGTGGTAGACTTGGCTGAGTGCACATGTTACAATGAACAAGGACCTGGTCCCCACCTGGGGGGAAAGCTTCATGAGTGATGAAGCAGTGCTACAGATGTCTCTCTGTTTCTCTCCTTCTCTGTCTCCCCTACCCTCTCAATTTCTGGCTATCTCTGCTCAGCTCTGGCATATCTAGCACCCAGGATTGAATCTGGGACTTCTGAGCCTCAGTCAGGCATGAGAGTCTTTTTCAACCACTATGCTGTCTCCTTACTCAACTCTACCCTTTCACAGAGTGTCTTCTGTTTAATTTCATCACTCTTAACTATGAATGGAGAGTCAAAGGTCTGCTGATCTCTGATGAAAGCCTTCAATGTGATGACATTTCAGAAGACTGGAGAGCTAAGACACATAATTATGAGATATCATATAACTTTCTAAAAGATTAGGGTGGAATTGCAACTCTTAATAGCAATATTGGATGCAAGAAGATAAAAGGGGGGATTTATTTAATTTTACTAGAGCACTACTTATTTCTGGCTTATGGTGGTCTTGGGGGAATAAATTTGGGACATCAGAGCCTTGGGCATGAAGGTCTTCATGTATAATCATTATGTTTTTTCCTCCCTTGCCCAAAAGTGCAACTTGTATGACTGATGAATAAAATAATAATTTAGACTTCTCCACTTAGCCAGCCTTCTTCTAACCAAAACTCAGGGCTGAATAAAGTTATTTTTTAAGTTTTACCTCTGTAAAAGGATTTTACTAGTGATTTAATAATGATTGACAAGATTGTGGTATAAGAGGGGTACAATTCCATTCAGTTCCCACCACCAGAGTCCCATATCCCCTTCCCTCCATTGGAATTTTCCGTGCTCTTTATCCCTCTGGGAGTATAAATCAAAGATCTTTATGGTGTGCAAAAGGTGGAAGGCCTGGCTTCTGTAATTGCTTCTCTGCTGTACATGGGAAGTTTTACCTTTTTGTACTCTTTATTTCACCATTGCTAGAACAGTTGCTGTGGAAAAATGAAGTGATAAAAGAAGAAAGAGAATATTGGAAAAGTAAAGATGTTTACTGCTCTGGAAGGGAAGGAGTTTTGCAGTGGTTATGGAAAAGAACTCATCCCTACTTGAATAGGAGACAGTGGAAGACAGTGGGGACATATGGAATGTATTGATTGATTACCTGGAAGAGGAATTTGATAGTCCTTTACGGTCATATAAAAAATATCAGGAGGGGGGTGGGGAAGATAGCACAATGGTTATGCAAAATACTTTCATTCCTGAGGCTCTGAAGTCCCAGCTTCAAGACCCTTCCCTCCCCCTCTTCTCCTTCTTAATTCGGAACTGCGCACTATGGTGGTAATTAAAAAAAAAAAAAAGGAATCATATGGCTGCATAACAACTGATAAAAGGTTTCAGGAGAAAGAAAACAACCCCAGCACCTTAGCTGCCTCTGTTGTGACTGATATCTGCAATCAAGTACTCATTGAAGTGTGAAGGGGCCAAATTGGAAGAGCAGCAGAAGGGAAGCCCGGTGGTGTGTGAAAAAGCTAACTGCTACTCTAAGGCCTCAGTGGTCAAAGCCCGCTATCTAAATCAACAAGTCTAGAGATAGCAATGCAAATGATGAGGTAAATGACAAAAGTAAAGTGAGGTAAATGACAAAAGAGACAACTACAAGTGGAATGTGGCTGCCTCTGGAGAGAAGGAGAGGAATGTAAGAGGTGGACACAGCATCCTCTTAGAATATTACATTGTTTTCAGAAAAAGCATGTTTACCTTAGCCTTAAAAACTAAGAAGATGAGAAGCAATTCCAGAAGGCAGAACCCCCACTTTCTGCATCCACATAAAGAATTTCAGTCCATACTAGAGGGATAAAACTTCCAGTGGAGGGGGATGGGACATAGAAGTCTGGTGGTGGGAACTGTGTGGAAATGTACCCCTGTTATCTTACAATCTTGTTCGTCATTAGAAAAAAAAATTAAAAGTAAGAAAACAATTTTGAGATTCATTTTTCAGAAAGTGAAAGCATGCTATAACCAAACTCACAAAGCCCCTTTTAAGGAAACATCTGGTCCATAAAGGAAAGGAAGTTGTGTGGAACCTGGTAACATAGAATTAACTTGAATTAAGATATAGTGGTTATTCCGTGGTCTCCTTCTTTACACTGTAATTCATACCACGGGCTAGAGAGCTGTCAGAATTTTCACAAGCAGTGATTATAAATCACACCTTTGCCCATTCCTGGTGTTTCCAACAAAGAGAATGAGACGCACACGGAAGTCAGTTTCATCCTGAATTGTTTCCGTAGTGACCATTACTAAGCCGGCAGGATAAAGCACCTTTGTCCTTGCTGTTTCGATTGAATTGCAAGGTAAATGTTGACGCCTGCTTGGGAACTTGGAGACGTCCCTAGGACAACAGGTCTGTAAGACAGACTCAGTGGTGGCAGCTCCGGAATCTGCAGGCTGTAGAGTCCAGACAGAAGAGCTGCTCTAGGAGTCAGGTCAGTGTCCACTCAGCCACACTTTCTCACCCTCAGAAATCGCTGCATTCTCCATCTGCCCGGTTCACGCCAGGATGCTCACCTGTTGGAACACTTGGAACCGACCTTGTATCTATCTTTTACTCACTGGGACACGAACAGAGTTCGCTGTGGATAAGAACGTTAGAAATTCAATTATGAGTACACTTGGTTAAGACAACACATTACAGAGCTCAAAGACCGGGGTTCAAGCCCCTGGTCCTCACCTGCAGGGGGTAGTCTTCACGAGTGGTGAAGCAGGGCTGCCTCCTCCTCCCTCTTTATCTCCTCCATCCCATGTCAATATTTCTCTGTCTTTACCCAAGAATAATTAAAATTACAATTATATATATTTTTATATATACAATTATGTATATTTAAAAGGGGGGGAGGCGGGCAGTGGCACACATGGTTCAAGCTTCTGGCTCCCACCTGTAGGGGGAAAGCTTTGCAAGTGGTGAAGCAGGTCTTCAGGTGTCTCTCTTCCTCTCTCCCTCTTTCTTTCTCAATTTCTTAGTCTCTGTCCGATAATAATCTATATAAAGAAATTTAGTTCTTCAACAGATCCGGGAAATCGGCTTTTTTTTTTCTTTCCCCCCCACTATGAGCACCCAGAAAACTCCACGCCCGCTGTCAGGTGGTCCTCGGGGTAGGCACCTCCAGGAGATTCCTGTAGGCTCAGCTCTGTGCACTCACTGTCCCTGGAGGCGCAGGTGCAGCTTCAGGCCCCTCTGCTCTGTCGGGCCTTCGCGGGCAGCCTGCTCCGTGCTCCCGGCCGCGGGCACCTAGGAGGGCTGGGAGTGAGTTACCTGCACTGCGTGCAGGGCCATACCTGAGCGCGCCTCTGCCAATGGCAGCTCACCTGGGCCCGGCCCGCAGCCAATCAGGGCGGAGCTCGTCCCTCGGCCTGTACCCTTTAGTGAAAGAATCCAGCGCCCCGCGAGAAACTTACCTGTGGCCGCCCAGCTCCGCCGCTTTTCGCCCGGCGGAGGCCCTCTGCCCCCGGCCAGGAGGCCCCCACGCCGCTCGCCCGGCCCCGGCCCCATGTGGGCCCCCCCTCACCCGCCCCACCTTTCCGGCTAGGTGAGGGCGCGAGCCGGAAAAGCAGAATTACCTGTAGCTCCTGTTCTGCCATCTCGGGCGGGCGCGCTCACACACCTTCACCTGCACAGACCTGAAAGTCCAGTTTCACCGGAGGCTCCGGGAAGGGGGAGCGAGTTCATTGGATCAAACATGTCACAAGAGGCGGACAAGTAAGTGGGTCACACGGCCGCTGCGGCCACCGCACCGGGGCCACCGGGGCCACTGGGGCCGACGGCAGTTGGCTTGGGCTGTGTGGGTTTTTGTTTTTTTGAAGTTCCTATTGTTGATCTAAAAAAAAAATTTTTTTTTTTTTTTGGTGTTTCCAGACTTTGTCAGATTATGTTTTGGCCCCAGTGAAGGGAAGAAACCCGACGAGAATGTGCATTTGAGTACCTCCCACCCCTTGGGGCCTTAAGTAGAAGTGGATTTTCCTTCCTCCCTGGGGAAATATCTCACGTCCCCATTCCCGGGACCTGCTGATCTTTCGGGGGTCCGGGCGTCGAGGCTACAGGCTTGCTGCCTGTCCCCCAACCTCTGCTATGTCACAGCAACAGCTCCCGCTCTTGCAAACTTGACCCCTCCCTCCGCCGTCCCCCCCTTGGCTGCTCAGCCCGGCTCCCGCACCTTGTCCACACCGCCCGCTGCACAAGCGGGTCCGGCGGCTTTTGTGTGAGCAACAAAAGAGCCTTTATCCCGAAACCGCCTCGGCCATCTTCCCTCCCCGCCCGGGCCAGGGCGGCAAGGCGAGCACCCTGGGGTGCCCAGGGGCGGGCGCGGGGTCATCCCCCGCCACGTCCTCGGGCTCCCGAGCCCCCCAGGCTCTGCCCAGCGGAGAAGCTCGGCCTTCCAAAAACCGAGCTGTTGCCTCAGCCCCCACTGGCCGCCTGAGTGGGGCTCAAGAGGGGCGCAAAGTGGGAGCCTGTGCCTTGGGTGTCCACCCGTGTCCTCATGTCCCCACAGGCCGCCGCCAGAGGCCATGCACCCAAGTCCCCGGGTCCCAAAGTCCCGCGTCCGGGGCCCCACCCTGCAGGCAGTTGCCTCGGGCCAGCACCCACGTCCCGCGTCCCCGGGGCTCCACCCCACAGGCCGTCTGGGGCGAGGCGAGCGGAGCGCTGGCTCCTGGGGGCTGGGCCCCGAGGGCGCGTCCTTGTCCTTGCGCGGCCAAAGCTGCGCGGCTCCTGGGAGCTGTGGCTCCGGGGAGTTGTGGCTTCTAGGGTGCCTAGGGGAGGCCTGGTCCCCGCCTCCCGATGGCCTGGTGCTCTCAGGGGAGGTGGGGCCCAGGGGCCCCGAAGGTGGGTCCGCCCCTTCCTCCCGGCGAGTCTGCAGTCTTCAAACCCTGGTCCCACTGGAATTGCGCTTATCCTCCCGGCACTGTCCACCCTGTGCCCCCTGCAGGGGGCTTCCCGGTCACTGTCCATCCTGCACCATGCTCACTACAGGACGCCTCACAGTGCATTGAGCCCACTCACTCTCCTTCTCCCTGCTCCTCCCTCCTCCACTTCATCCCTATCTCCCCCTCCCGCTCCGTCCCTACCTCTCCGTCCTTTCCTCTTTCTCCTCCTCCTTTGCTCTCTCATTCTTTCCCCATCCCCCTCCCTCTCCCTCCCTCTCCCCCCACCTCTTGTTCCCCAGATCTATTGGTGTTTTACCCACCCGTTTACAGGTCAGACAAGAACTAGAGTTACTCTGGAAGAGGGAAGGGGCAGAGGCTGGTGTAAGAGTGCACCACCCCTCACTTCTACTATACTTCTGTGTGACCTGTAAGAAATGACTACTCGTTTGAAGACTCACATGACGCATAGTTTGGGGATTTGCTTGGATTTGGGTATGAAAAATGGCTGTAAAACTGGAGAATGTGGGAGAAGATGCACAAGTCGCCTCAAGAACCTGTGGCTGGTTACACCACCTGGTTCTGTGACAGTGAGTGAGGCACATGACTGAGGAGTGACCAGGGTTTGGCTTTACTGTGTCTTGTGTATAAGGACAGTTTATGTAGCACTGAACAGTTCTGAGCAGGAGCGATATGGTCTCACCATGTGCATTGCCTGATTTCTGTGGGTAATAACTAACTGGAATCACATATACGTATCTTTCATGAAAGTGGCCTGTATCTTACTACTGGTTGCCAAGATTACTATTCTATCCTGGGAAAAGTAGTGCAAACAGTACTGAAAAGAAGCCCACAGTGGGCCCCCTCCTTACTGCTCTTTTTTTGTTGAGAAATGCCTGACATTCATAAATGATTGTTGCATCACCCCCGACCCCCCAATTCTAGTCTAGTTTTGGTGCTAACATTCTAATGGAGAACTGGCAGGCATGGATCCAGGCTCTGTGAGCCAGAGGCAGTTGTGTACTACGTGCAGGCTGGGGCTGGGCTCTTGGAGCAAAAACTCTACAGAAAGTTATTTGGGCCTTCTTGTCAGAGCAAGTGAAAGGTCTTGAAGATTGAACTTTATCATCTTTATGGAAAAATCTGCCTTTGTAAGCCTGACAGTATTTCTGAAGTAACCTAAGAGAATACACACAGGATATCTTTTCTACAGTCTTCAAAGTGTAGAGAATCTTTTGGTAGCAATGAATATAATTCTTGCTAGCAAGTCTGAACTAAAGTGACATTTTTTCTTCTTTTTTTTTTTAACTAGTTGTGGACTTTTCAGATTGAAATGTTCAGGTTTTATGTTCTTCAGTGTTGATGCTATTGCTCATATTTAAAAGCAAAAGTATTTTAAATGCAGTTTGCTCATATTTAAAATTTTAAAGCAAAGTATTTTAAATGCAGTTTGCTCATATTTAAAATTTTCATAGAGATTTATGATCTTTGTCAACAAGCATAGACATTCTGCCAAGATAATGACAGATTTAGAAGCTCTTATTTTACTGTCAAATACATATAAAATATACTCAGAGTATAATATGTACTTTACTATAAATAGATAGTATCTTACTTGAATGCATTTTATAATATTTATGATTATATATATGTATAGGATGAAATTTATTTCACACCCAAGGATGATCTTAATAACATAAGTGTGTTTTATGATTGCTTGCTATTTGCAGCATACTCAGTGAAGACAGTTTTGGAGAATAAAAAGGTGTGCAAGGGGCTGGGGAGACAGCATGATGGTTCTGCAAAAGACTTTCATGCCTGAGGCTCCAAGCTCCCAGGTTCAATCCCCAGCACCATCATAAGCCAGAGCTGAGCAGTACTCTAGTCTCTCTCTCTCTCTCTTTCTCTCTCTCTCATTAAAAATAAAATAAATAAAATATTTTTTGAAAAAAAGGTGTGCAAGGTGACATATGTTCTCAAGGGACCTATGCTCTAGTGAAAGGTGAGAGACATGGATAATTTAGGAAAGCCTGAATTTACATAACCATTATGCTATCTCCCTTACCCTTTTTTTCTTTTTAACAAGTTTATATAGCCTCTCCCTCCCCCCCCCCCTTTTTTTTTAGCAGACCCCTGCTCAGCTTTGGTTTGTGGAGTTGCAGGAGATTGAACCTGGGACTTTGGAGTCTTAGGCATGAGAGTCTCTTTGCCTTACCACTATGTTATATACCTTTGCCACAAGTTTATGTGTTTCAGTTCTTTATATTGCACATATATTGCACAACTACCAAAACCATTTGGTAGTTGTCTTTCAGAGAACCGCAAACATTTGCACCTTGAGAGCTTGTTTGGAGGTTTTAGCAGGGGAGCTCAGCTACTCATATACCCTCGACCTAACTTGCTTTTAGGTTCATGATTAGTCAACAATTTGTTCTGCTTTATATCTTAACTCTTTTTCAGCCACCAGGTTCTAGATGCTAACATGATGCCAACTTGATTTTTCTTGGCAAATGACCCCAGCAATGTGTCCAGGAGCCCTGCCTCCCCAGACCCCAGCCCCACTAGGGAAAGAGAGAGACAGTTAGGGAGGATGGATTGACTTGCCAATGCCCATGTTCAGCAGGGAAGCAATTACAGAAGCCAGACCTCTCACCTTCTGCACCCCATAATGATCCTGGGTCCATACTCCCAGAGAGATAAAGAATAGGAAAGTTTTCAAGGGAGGGGATTGGATATGGAACTCTGGTGGTGGGAATTGTGTGCAATTGTACCCCTCTTATCCTATGGTCTTGCCAATATTTCCATTTTATAAATAAAAATAATAATAAAAAAAGATGATCAGAGGCTTAAAAAAAAAAAAGACTGGCCGGTCTCAATTGGGGAAGACCATCCTCTTCAAACAAGTGCAGCAGCTTCAGGAGGGATGCACATGGAGCTGTGAGGGAGGAAGAGGACATATGCCTAGCCAGCCAGATCAGAATAATCAACCCTGGTGTTGAAGATCAATGGGGTGACAGATGTCACAGCCAGATCACTCTCACATCTGTACTACAGATATTTGGTAACATAAACTATAGTTACAAGAGTCCTTGAACATAAATACTTCAAGGTATTATATATAATAATAAGTATGAGGCAGCCTGACAGTAACATACCTGGTTGAGTGCACATATTACAATGCACAAGGACCCATGTTCTAGCACCTACAGAAGAAAGATTCACAAGCAATGAAGTAGGGTTACAGGTGTCTCTCTTGCTACATCTCACCCTTTCATTTCAATTTCTCTCTGTCTCTATCCAAAATAAATAAATAATTTTATTTATTTATTTAAAATATTTATTCATTTATTCCCTTTTTTGCTCCCCTTGTTGCTTTTTTATTGTTGTAGTTACTGATGTCATCATTGTTGGATAGGACAGAGAGAAATGGAGAGAGGAGGTGAAGACAGAGAGGGGGAGAGAAAGACAGACACCTGCAGACCTGCTTCACTGCTTGTGAAGCGACTCCCCTGCAGGTGGGGAGCTGGGGGCTCGAATCGGGATCCTTATGCTGGTCCTTGCGCTTCACGCCACGTGCGCTTAACCCGCTGCACTACCACCCGACTCCCAAATAAATAGTTTTAAGACATTAAAAATAGTATGAGAAAGAAAAGATACAAAATTAAAAAGTATTAGAGAAAATGCTATCATTTAAAGAGACATAGAGGACTGTATGTTTGCAAATGTGTTATGCATAAAAGAAAATATATACAATTTATATATAAACATGTTATATATAAATACATTTGAGAGATTTTTTTTTTATTGATTTAATAATGATCAACAAGACCTTAGGATAAGAGGGGTTACAGTTCCACACAATTCCCACCACCAGAGTTCCATGTCCCACCCCCTCCATTGGAAACTTTCCTATTCATTATCCCTCTGGGAGTGTGGACCAGGATCATTATGGGTGTAGAAGGTGGAAGATCTGGCTGCTGTAATTGCTTCTCCTCAGAACATGGGTGTTGACAGGTCAATCCATACTCCTAGCCTGTTTCTACCTTTCCCTAGTGGGATTAGAGCTCTGGAGAGGTGGGGTTCCAGGAAACGTTGGTAAGGTCATCTGACCAGGAAAGTCAAGTTGGCGTCATGGTATCATCTGCAACTTGGGGGAGAGAGAATCTTTTAAAAACTATTTTTGTCGGGGTGGGGGTGGGGGGCGGTAGCGCAGCAGGTTAAGCATACACGATGCAAAGCGCAAGAACCAGTGTAAGGATCCTGGTTCGAGCCCCCAGCTCCCCACCTGCAGGGGGGGGTCACTTCACAAGCAGTGAAGCAGGTCTGCATGTGTCTATCTTTCTCTCCCCCTCTCTGTCTCCCCATCTCTCTCCATTTCTCTCTGTTCTATCCAACAACATCAGTGGCAACAATAACAACAAAACAAGAGCTGTAACAACAAAGGAAAAAAAAATGGGAAAAAATGCCCTTCAGTAGCAGTGGATTTTTGGTGCAGGCATCGAGCCCCAGCAATAATGCAGGAGGCAAAAATCAAAACAAAACAAAACTTATTTTTGTAGCACCATTCTTTGCTTGAACATTTTCTATCCATTTCTGCCTCCCTTCTCATACTTTAAAGTTGTCTCATATTTCTTTTATTTTTTTAAAATATTTTATTTATTTTGGATAGAAACAGTTGAGAGGGAAGGAGATAGAGAGCAAAAGAGGTGAAAGAGAGATACCTGTAGCTCTGCTACACCACTTGTGAAGCTTCTCCCCTGCAGGTGGAGACTGGGGGCTTGAACCTGGGTCCTTAAGTTGTGTAATATTTCTTTTTATTTTAAGGCTTTTTTCTTTTTTAAATTTTTAAAAATATTTATTTATTTATTCCTTTTGTTGCCCTTGTTGTTTTATTGTTGTAGTTATTATTGTTGTTGTTACTGATGTCGTTGTTGTTGGATAGGACAGAGAGAAATATAGAGGGGAGGGGAAGGGGGGGAGAGAAAGACACCTGCAGACCTGCTTCACCTCTTGTGAAGTAAGTGACTCCCCTGCAGGTGGGAGCGGGGGTGGGGGTGGGGGTGGGGCTCGAACCAGAACCAGAATCCTTATGCTAGTCCTTGAGTTTTCTGCCACATGTGGGTAACCCGCTTCGCTACCGCCCAGCTCTCAGTTGTGTCATATTTCTATGGCTTGTTTTATTGCATATCACCATATTGAGAGTTAAATCTTCCTTGTTTCCTTCACTGTGGTACTCATTCCAGTAACTCTTGAAAGCAAGTCTGGTAGTAGCAGACACTTTTAGTTCTTATATGTCTGGTACTATTTTGATTGCTTCTTAATATTTGAATGACAGTCTTGCAGGGTAAAATAAGCATGGCTGCAGTTATTGTCTTTTAAAACCTTGAATATACCACTCCACTGTCTCTCAGCATCCATGGTTCTTGCAGAAAAAAAATCCAATGTCAGTCTGACTATGCTGTCATCTTTCTTATTTTTCCCACAGCTTGTAAATTTTTTTCTTTATCCTTAACTTTTGATAGTTTCAGAATGATGTATCTTGATATAGGTCTATTTGGGTTTAGGAATTTGAGGATTCTTTCTGCTTCCTGAACATCTTCTTGAACATCCTGACCATATCCTATAAAATATTATGAATCTATAATAAACTCAAGCCATTAAAAATGCCCATTTATTATTATTTTTTTCACTAAGTGTGTCTTAGATGCCACCATAGCCTGGGTATTTTATTGATCTTGGCTGAGGTTCACCAGCACATCTAACAAAATTTTTTCTTATCTCCTGCTGCTTTCGAATTGTGGTGGTGGTATTGAGGGAGTCTAATAGCAAGTCAAGAAGTAAATGCATATTGATTAGGTGGTAAGAAGTGCTGTTAAGGACAGCAGAACAGACTCAAAGGACTGAGATTAATGAAACTGTTGTATACGTATGTGGCCAGGGACCTGTAGGTCATGAGACGGCTTGTGCACTAAATCTGAAAAAGCAAGGGATCAAACAGGGATGATGATTGGAGTAGGGTCTGCTCCAGGCAGGTGGAAAAGCAAGTGCAAAAATCTTGAGGCAGAGAGTGTTTAGCTTGTTCTAGAACTAAAGAGTCAGTGAGTCAGAGAAGTAGAGAGATAATGGTTCTATCCAGTAAACTAACATAACCAATTATCTTCTGACTAGTCTAGACCTCTGTATTCTCAGAAAGAGAATTATACTTGTAAATGACCCTGGCAGTGTAGAGGTGATATAAACAGTTACTGTCATCAGTCTTATCTCTGTACCTGAGTGATGTTAGTGAAATGGTTCTCTTCCCTACAGTGGATTGAGTCCTGCGTGCTCCTTCACTTTAGAGATGAGTAAGTGCTTACATCCTGGTAGACCTATGGAATTTAGAACCTGAGAAGAAAGCCCAAGTACAGATACTTGTTCTGATACATGCTCTGTGCCCACACTCCAAATTTAACACCCAAATTTTTAGTGATTCTCTTAACCCTTTGAACATTAACCTACTGCAGAGTAAACATCTTGCCTTTTCTGCATTCCTCTGTCCTCTGCAAACTTGTCTCCTTTCTTCAAATTCTGAAAATTTATATTCATCTGACTGAGGAGGATGAGAGACAAAGAGAGAGAGAGAGAAAAGGAGAGAGAGAAAATACTATTTAATCAAATTGCCAATTCTACACCTGTTTGATCAATACAGAAAATACAGGCATATGCACTGTGGGAATAAGACACTGTAAGCAGTTGCCTTTGGTTCATTTCACATCTTCAGTGAAGTAAGCTAATATCCAGACCAACTTAAATAGTCTGAAATGAGAAGAAAAACCATAAAGCAACAGAAAATCTGGATTGATAAAGTAGAGGTAAAGATAATTATGTGTGTGCTGAATAATAGGAATTTCTATAGGATCTCATGCTCGAGAGTCCAATGCTTTATCTACTGTGTCACCTCCTGGACCACACTATAGGAACTCTTTAAACCCGAGGCTCTTTCAAGCTGTATGGCTCTCTATGCTCCACTCAAGAAGGTGTGGAATCAGATTCTCCTGGGTAGGAGACAGAGCATTTGCCTTTAAACAATGTCTCAGGTACATTAAAGATTGATTTAGTTGGACAAATATCCTTTAAGGGAGTCCTTAAGGTGACTTTGTCTGATAAGTTCTGTTTGCATGTGACTCTGGTGGTATGTAAGTGAAATAAACCTATGGGCTTCAAGTAGATTAAAGTGGATGGACAGCACTGGTAGGGTAGGGTCTTAGCTTGGCTATTAGAACCCAAAGGCCTTCTCACAATGCCCTGTGCTTTCAGTGCTGCTCTGAGCTGCTCCCTCTGGAAGAATGGGGCTCTTTGACAGACTATTTATTTCTTGCTAAAGAGCTGATCTGGAGTGATGACACCATGTGGAGCCTCTGCCAGGTCCCTAGCTCAGATTTTAGGGAGTTGGATTGGAAGGATTGGATTAGAAGGTCAACCTTATCCTTCTACAGTTTCACATTCAAAACAAAAACAAATGATATTTTTTCTGGGTTCAGTCATTTCATTGACTTTAGATACTATTTTATAGCATAAAGTCAAAGAGAATGAGTTTCTACTGATACTGCTCTCTGGGAGAATGATGATTACCTTTATTTCTGGACCGATAATAGGTTTATTTATTATTTATTTACTTGTTTGTTTTTTAGGAGGGGGCAGGAATCAAACCCAGAGCCTCACTAATGAGAGAAATATGCTCAGCCACTGAGTCACATCCCTAGTCCCATAGCTTTATGTATCTCTAAGATGACTCTAGACTTTCTATTAGTCTGGAATTATGCTCTGTTTTAAACTGACTGCAGAAACCAGGCCAACCAAAGTGGACTCAGTGCCGTCTGATTTAAGGGAGGTTAAAAGTAACTGCTAGAACAGTTCATAAAAGAGGCTGGGTGGTGGTGCACTGGGTTGAGTGCAAACATTATGATGCACAAAGACCTGGGTTCAAATCCCGCCCCCTCCCCCACCCCCTACCACTCTACCAGGGTCAGAGTCTCTTGTTTTGTTTTGTTTCTTAAGATTTTATTTATTTATTAATGATCAAGATAAGAGAAGGAGAGAGAAAGAACCAGACATCACTATGGTACATGTTGCTGCTGGGGATTGAACTCAGGACATCATGCTTGTGAATACAATATTTTATCCACTACACCATCTCCCGGACCACTCTCTTGTTTGTTATCTGACATAAATATCTCAAAATGCACAGAGAAACACTCAACAACAACAAAACTTGTCAACCTCAGCAAGTATTGATTTGTCCAAAGATAATTTAAATCAGATTGCTTTAATGCTGTTTTAAATCTCCTTTTTCACAAAGCCTTAAATAACTCAAGCACACTCTTCAGTTTCTCTTTTTCAGTGACTCATAGAATTAGGTACTTCTGTTTAAAAAGTGAACAATCTGATTAAGTAGTATTTTCCTAATTTTATTTTTTCAGTCATCACCTAGCTTTCATCTCTCTGGACTGGCTTTTTCAGGGAGAAAGAATAGACAGCATCATTCTGCAGAAAGACTTTTATGCCTGAAGCACCAAAGGTCTCAGGTTCGATCCTCAGCACCACTATCAGCCAGCGCCCAGGAGGGCTCTGGTCTTTCTCTCTGTATCTCTCATTTAAAATAAATAAAAATGTTAAAAATAAAAGAAAGGAAGGAAGGAAGGAAGGAAGGAAGGGAGGGAGGGAGGAAGAAAAGAAGGAAGGAAGAAAAAGAGAGACAGGGAGAGAGGGAAAGACACCCCAGTCTTGAAGCTCCCTCCAGTATACTGGGGGTCAGACTCAGCCCAGGGTGGAAAAGATGACAAATCTGGCGCCCTCCCAGGTGAACTGTCTTGTTGGCTTCCTTCTCTTTCTTATTTCTTCCTTATCTGAACCCACATTTAATCTCTCCCAGGTTTTATGGACCCCTCCCCACTCTTCCTTCTTCCTCTGCCTGTCTTCTGGTGCTACCTTCCCATCTTTTCTCCTTCCTATATTATGTGGTGAGAATGGGCACCTATGACAGATTCTGTTCCTAGAGATGAGCGAGAATCTGATTCAAGGTGTTATTTTAGCTCTTAAATGTTGCTGCATTCTGTTAGCATTTGTAGCATCAGCAAACCCTCTGTGCTACCTTAGCCGGGAGTTAAGATAATGGCAGTGGGGAGTCACAGCGGGTTAAGTGTACATGGTGCAAATCGCAAGGACCAGCATAATGATTCGGTTGAGCCCCAGCTCCCCACCTGTAGGGGAGTCACTTCACAGGCGGTAAAGCAGGTCTGCAGGTATCTGTCTTTCTCTTCCCATCTCTGTCTTCCCCTCCTCTCTCCATTTCTTTCTGTCCTATCTAACAATGACATCAATAACTACAACAACTATAAAAAAAGGCAACAAATGGAAAAACAAATATTAAAAAAATTTAAAAAAAAGATAATGGCAGTGAATGAGTTCACACAGTCTGATTTAAGTCAACCGAGTTTATGCACAGAAAAGGTCACCTTTCCAGTTCTTCAGAGTCTAAAGGAAGCGTTAAAGAAAGACAGGCCTTGCCCATGATCCCTGGCATTCATGGGGCAAGTGACTGTCCCCTGGGCTCTGTGACTGTCCCCTGGCTCTGTGGGGTTCCCTGGGCTCTGTGACTGTCCCCTGGGCTCTGTGACTACTGTCCTCTTACTCTCCTGATACTCTCTTCCTTTTCTGAGGTACGCAACCAAGGATTCCTGCTACATTATAAAAAACAGTCTAAATTGAAATAGGGTAGTAACTGGCTTGGCAAATTTGTCCAGGAAAAAATTCCTTAACAAGCAACAACACGTTTAGCAGGAATTTTTGCTTCGGCCTAGAAGGATGAGTGGATCCCACAGTAACTTAATCAACATTAGCCAAGGAGTTTCTCAGAGAGCATCACAGATCCAGTTTAGATCTTCAAGGTCAGATCCCCTGACCTCCCATCACCCTGCTTATTCCACCGTTTACGGAAGTCCTAGCTACTCACTTTAGCTTTATGATTTAACAGTCATCTACTTGTTTACTTCTGTTTTTTGAGACTCTTTTAATAGCAAATGGTAGTGGAGGGACTTGACATTAAAAGAGTAAGTGGGAAAGAAGCAAGGAAGCCTTTCTTGGGGACCAAGAGATAGCTCCCCTGATAGAGTGCACAAGTCACTATGCATGGGAACTCACGAAGCTCAAACCCCTCATCACCTTGTGGGAACCCATGCCCAGGGGAAACTTCTCAAGTTGTAGAGAATTACTGTGGTAACTCTCCTCTCAGATTCTCATTCACTATCTGGAATAACAAAAGGAAAACAAAACAAACAAAACAACAACATCTCCACTGAGCCCAGTGAATCCCTGGTGGGGAAAAAAATAAGTTAGAAAAGAGAGAAAGAAAACACCACCTTGAAGACCCTTCCCCTCCCCCATTCATATCGAGATATGGAGAAGAAGGCTAAAGAATGTTTTAGCAGGACTGGCAAGTAGCTCACCTGAGCAGGTGCATGACCCAGGTTTTAGCTTGGCCTCTGCTGCACTGGAGGAGCTCCAGTGCTGAGGATGGATTAACTTTCTCTCTCTCTCTCCCTGAAAAAAGTCATCCCAGAGTATTTGAATCCCTGGTGATTCAAAAAAAAAAAAAAAAAAAAAAGGACTACAGCTTGATGTGTTTCAGAGAGTGATGGGGTTAAAGTGCTTTTCTAAAACCAGCATGGTTTGAATTTCTGTGTACCATAGCAACCAGATACATGTTTTGAGAATTCTAGGAGAGGGGGCCAGATGGTGGTGCACCTGGTTGAGAGCTCACATTACAGTGTGCAGAGACCTAGGTTCAGGCCCCTGGTCCCCACCTACAGAGGGAAAGCTTCATAAGTGGTGAAGCAGGGCTGCAGGTGTCTCTCTGTTTCTTTCCCTCTCTATTTCCCTTACCTTTCAAGTTCTCTCTGTCTGTATTCAATAATAAATAAATTAATAAAATATATATAGGGGCCAGGTGGTGGAGCACCTGGTTAAAGTGCTCACATTGCCATGCACAAGGACATGGGTTCAAGTCTCCAGTCACCACCTATGGGGGGGGGCTTCACAAGTGGTGAGGCAAGTCAGCAGGTGTCTTATCTTTCTCTTTCCCTTTATTTCCCCCTCCTTTCTCAATTTCTGTCTGTTCTGTCCGATCTAATGGAAACAATGGCTGCCAGGAACAGTAGATTTATAATGCAGGCATCGAGCTTCAGTGATAATCCTGGAATCAGTAAATAAATACATAAATAATATCCTTAGCATCTTTTTAAAAAATACATACTTGAGCCACCAAGATAGCTCACCTGTATGGTACGTCTGTTTTGTCAAGAGCATGACGAGAGCCTGGCAGTGGCACAGTATGTAAGATTCAAGCCCCTGGTCGCCATATTTAGGGGGAAAGCTTCATGAATGCTGAAGCGAGGCTGCAGGTGTCTCTCTGTCTCTCTTCCTATCTCCCCTCCCCCCTCTCATTTTCTCCTTGTCTACCCAATAATAAATAAAGATTTTTTTAAAAAAAAGAAGATTTGAAGTTCTCATTAATTTGACTAAAATGTGCCCCTCCCCCAGGGTTATTGAGAATAGGGAGGCACTTCCTACTTAATTAAAAAAAATGTGAACATGGGTCAGGCGGTGGCGCAGTGGGTTAAGCGCACATGGTGCGAAGCACAAGGACCCGCATAAGGATCCTGGTTCGAGCCTCTGGCTCCCCACCTGTGGGGGGGGGGGTTGCTTCATAAGTGGTGAAGCAGGTCTGCAGGTGTCTATCTTTCTCTCCCCCTCTCTGTCTTTCCCATCTCTCTTGATTTCTCTCTGTCCTATCTGGCAACAATGACATCAGTAACAACAATAATAACCACAACATTGATAAAACAAGGGCAACAAAAGGGAAAAAAATAGCCCCTCTAGGGGCAGTGGATTTGTGGTGTAGGCACCGAGCCCCAGCAATAACCCTGGAGGCAAAAAATAAAAATAAATAGATAAATAAAATAAATCTTGAAAATAAATGTTATAAAAATATGAACACAAGCCTATGAAAGACCTATTTAAGAGTTTGGTAATAGTACTAGCATAGTTAGAGTGGAGTTTCTTCCTCACACTCGCCCCAAATCATTGTTTTGAGTTCTCAGTTCAGTGAGTTCCATCAAATAACTGCTTGTGGTACTTCTTGGATCCAACTTTTCAAAGAAGCAAGGAACAAAGGTAGCTTTGCCTCTTTTCTGTATTGCCAATGAGGCAATTAGCATAAGATCAGAAGGATTCGACTCATTATTTTCCACCTGTAAAATGAAGTGGAATCAAGTGATCTCTGAGAGGCATCACTGGCTCCAACTTAGTCTGGACTAGTGGTGACTCACAGAAAGAGTTCTGGATGTTAGCAAGATAGGAGTGATACCCCCCCCCCCAAATAATATAATAATAAAAGGTTAACTAAGATGACAGAGAAACAGAGGAGAAAAAGACCAGAAGGCAGGTAGGAGCAATTCAGAGAGTCACATGGAATTTAGAAGGCAGCAGGGTGATAACACCAACCATCCACCCAGAGAACCTTGTGCAGACTCCTGGACTGGCAGTTACAGAGAGAATCAGATGAAAGGACCGGTGGGTACTGGCACCCTTTGGGAGAGGCTGGAGGAAGTGTTGGTTCTCTCCAGGCAGGCGCAGGGAGAGTGGCATTGTCAGTATAGATGAAACTGAGTAAAATCCTTTTCCTCCTCTCTGCTCCACCAAACTCCCTCATGTCCACTTCTTCCCCCGCCTCCTCTCTCTCTCTCTTAAAGATTTTATTTATTAATGAGAAGGATAGGAGGAGAGAGAGAAAGAACCAGACATCACTCTGGTACATGTGCTGCTGGGGATTGAACTCAGGACCTCATGCTTAAGAGTCTAATGCTTTATCCACTGCACTACCTCCCAGACCACCTCTTCCTCCTCTCTCCTTTCCCTCCTTCCTCTACTTCCCTTCCCTCAGCCTCCCCCCCGCCCCGCTTTCTTCCTACTTCTACTCTTCCTTTCTTATTTTTCTCCCTTTTCTTGTCCCCTCCCTTACTCCTCTTATTAAATTTTTTTGGGGGTGATATACAATTTTAGACAACATTTTCAAGCCAGTGATTGACTATGTGCTAAGAAAGCTAATTCAATCAATGGCAGAATGCCACCTGCAGTTGTGCTTCAGTTAGAAGGTTTACACTGGAGCACTGGTTTAAAATGACTATTTACTGGAGTCAGGCAGTGCTGCATCTGGTTGAGTGCTCACATAACAGTGCACAAGGACCCAGGTTCAAGCCCCTCATCTCCACCTGTAGAGGGAAAACTTCATGAGTGGTGAAGCAGGTTTGCAGGTGTCTCTCTGTCTTTCTCTCCCTCACCCCTCTCAATTTCTTTGTCTCTATCCAATAACAAATAGATAAAAATATTTAAAAAAATTAAAATGACCATTCACTTAGGTAAGGAATAAAACCCTTTCTTTTTCCAATGTCCTTCCTATTATATAGTAAGTTGTAACAGTCTCTGAAGCTCCAGGACAAATGGATGATAGCCCCTGGAAGGGTGACACATTGGAGAACCACTGAGAGATTATAAGAACATTTAAAGGCTTTTGTGCATCCTTTTCAGACCATAATTTTTTGAAGTTTCATTGGAGCTTTAGTCACTACTTGTACAGATATATGCATCTTAACATAGTTTTTAATATACAGTCACTATTTTTTAACCCACCCATTGATTTATTAAGGAGGGTGCAAAGCAGCACTCTGGCACATTGCAGTGCCAGGGACTGAACTCAGGACCTCAAGATTCAGAGCTCAACTCTGTATCTACTGGACCACATCCAGGCTGTAGACTACTTTTTTTTCTTGTTAAATTTTCTCACAGCACTATTTTTTAAAAAATTGTTTGTTTATATGATTATATGATTAAAGTGTATAGTTCCACACCACACCCACCACCAAAGTTCTGTATCTCGAGACTCTCCCACCTCCCAAAGGTAACCACCACAATTCTCACAAGTCTTATAGTTTGCTTGCTTCTGTCTTGTTTGAAAAATTTTTTTTTTTGGAAAGTTCATGTAAATAAGATCTCTAGACTCCACACGTGAGAGAAACCATCTGGTAGTTGTCTTTCATCTATTTACTTATTTTACTAAGCATTGTCATCTCCAGTTCCATCCATTTTGTCCCAGAGGACACAATATCACCTTTTTGATAGCATAGTAGTATTCCATGGAATATAAATCCTGGTGTTCTACATTTTAAAAAGGAGAAGTGCTTCTTGATCATAAAAAATGTGGTAAAGAGAACATAAGTATTTCACAAAAACTATATAAGTAGTTAATATGAGGAACTGGGTGGTGGTGCACCTGATTAATTGCACACATTACAGTACACAAGGACCCAGGTTCATGCCCCTGGTCCCCACCTGCAGGGGACAGTTTCATAAGCAGTGAAGCAGAGCTGCAGATGTTTTTCACTTTCTCCCTCTCTATCTCTCCCTTCCCTCACAACATCTCTCTGAAGTAAATAAAAATAGTTACTATATAGACATAAAATATATCTAGTTTTATTAATGGAAGAAATACAAATTATAGAACAGACATGTTTCAGCTGGGTGTTTCAAGTTTTATGAGTTTGTGTTAAGGAAACAATCAAGGATGCTCATTGGAGTAATCTTTTTGAAAGTGAAAGAAACCAGAAAAGTTCTTCAGTACCCAGGCTCAGAGCACTGGTGTAGTACCTGAGATCTGAGTGAGATGGTAGGGTACCATGTAAGTATCATAGCTCATCTTAGCAAAACACATTCAGTGACAATCAAATGTCAATACTGTCTTATCTTAAATATATATATATGCTAGAGACAGCCAGAAATTGTGAGGAAGGGGGAAAATAGAGAGGGAAAGAGACAGAGAGACACCTGCAGGCCTGCTTCACCACTTGGGAAGCTTCCCTCCTGCAGGTGGGGACCAGGGGCTTGTGTACTGTCATATGAGCGCTTAACCAGTTGTGCCACCACCTGACCCCTATTGCTGTATAAAATATTAAATATGGGAGTCGGGCGGTAGCGCAGCGGGCACATGGCGCAAAGCTCAGGGACCGGCATAAGTTTCGAGCTCCGGCTCCCCACCTGCAGGGGAGTCGCTTCACAGGCAGTGAAGCAGGTCTGCAGGTGTCTATTTTTCCCTTCCCCTCTCTGTCTTCCCCTCCTCTCTCCATTTCTCTCTGTCCAATCTAACAACAACAGCAACAATAATAACTGCAACAACAATAAAAACAAGGGCAACAAAAGGGAAAATAAATAAAAATTATTAATAAAAATATTAAAATATTTATAGGCATATACATACAGAATAAAATGCTCAACACATCATAATAGAGAAGTAGTGATTTGTTCTCTATATGGAGAAATTAAAAATACTTGCTTCTGTTCTAATTTACCGAAGTCTACCTGCATTGCTTTTATAATTAAGGATGTAAATTCAAAGGTTATTGATTATTATTATTTTAATTTAAATTGAACATTTTTTATTTACCAGACTACAGCTTATATTTGTCTAAAGGTGGTACTGAGAATTAAACCTGGGGTCCTATAGCCTCAGGGCATAAGAGGCTTTCACGAAACCACTATCCTATCTCCCCAGCCCTTATTATTATTTGTTAATCACAGCCTTGCTTAGCTTTGGCTTATGGTATTATTGGGAATTGAACCTGGGGCCTTGGGAGCCTCAGGCACAAAACAGTTTTATTTTGAAACCGTAATTTTGCTATGAAAACATTTAACGATAACATGGCACGTATCCTAAGTGATATGAAAAAGCCTGCCTGCTTGTTGCAGGTAGCCTGGGTCTGATCAACAGCAGAACCTGCCCCTGGGCACGTCACAGCAGGTAGGCAGGCAGACCTCAGCCACCTGCACTATGCCACACTCACCTGGAGATTTCTTGGCTGGGTGTCTCAACAGTCCTGCCTTTTTGCATTTGCTCTGTTTTCAAGGCTGCTGTTTTCCAAAACAGCACAAATGGGAATGGGAGTTTCTGACTTTGGCATAAGTTGATGCTGGGTATGACCAAGAAAGAAGAAACTCAGTTCCCTCCATTTAGCTGTTTACACTTGCATAGTTTCCTATGGAGAGTGGCTATGGTGCACCTGGTTGAATGCACACACTACAGTACATAAGGACCCAGGTTCAAGCCCCTGGTCCCCACCTGCAGGGTGAAAGTTTCACAATTGCTGAAGCAGGGCTGTAGGTATCTCTCCATCTCTCTATCCCTCCCTCCTTTCTCAAGTTCTCTCTGTCTTTATCAAATAAAAAAAAAAAAAAAGAAAGACTTTTTGGTCCTGTGGGATTTGATCTTTTGGGAGACTAGGCAGAGACCAGATTTATGACTTCCACAAAAAAAAAACAAAAGAAGTTGTGGGCAAAGTAGAGTTTTTGTAAACTTTATAAGAACAAGTTGTTTTTTTCCATAACATAGACTGGCTTATTCCCCAAGGGCAGAGTGTGACTCATGTACCTGCTTCTACAAGCTAGTGTAGAGATCATGGCAGACGCCCGTTGGAGGCTGTTGGCTAGGCCTCCTGAGATTGCATCACTGGACATCTTGCAGACCTCTCTCATGGAGGTTCAGTCACAAATGTGAAGCTATCTGCTTATCAACAAATCCAAGGAGCACCCACAGAAGGGGAACAGAAAGAACAGCATGTGAACTTCACAGAGAAAGTGGCCCCACACAGTCACTAACACTGCCAACATCATGTCAGGGGGAAGAAGCAAGTCTGAAAAAATAAATGGAAATGAACTGTGTCATTGTGAGTGTAGCTAAAACATTTGACAGTGGGGAACAACACAGAGTTTGTGGGAGAAAAGAAGAAGAAAGGAGAGGAGAGGAGAGGAGAGAGGAGGGGAGGGGAGGGGAGGGGAGGGGAGGGAAGGGGAGGGGAGGGTGGTGAGGGGAGGGGAGGGGAGGGGAGGAGGGGAGGGGGGAGGGGAGGGGAGGGGGAGGGGAGGGGAGGGGAGGAGAGGGGGGAGGGGAGGAGAGGGGAGGGGAAGAGAAGAGAAGAGAAGGGAAGGGAAGGGAAGGGAAGGGAAGGGAAGGGAAGGGAAGGGAAGGGAAATCTATAGGGTTGGGTGGTGAGAGTACGCATATTACAAAGTACAAGCACCCCCTCCCCATCTCCCTGCAGGGGGGAAGCTTCACAAGTGGTAAAGCAGGGTTGCAGGTGTCTCTCTCCCTCTCTCCCCCTTCCCTATTAGTTTCTATCTCTGTCCAATAAATAAATAACATTAAAAAATCTATACAGGGGGCTAGGCAGACATCAAGGTTCTGCAAAAAGACTCTTATACCTAAGACTCCAAAGTCCCAGCTTCAAACCTCAGCATCACCATAAACCTAAGGTGAGCAGTGCTCTGGTTTTTCTCTATATATGTCTCTTTCTCATTAAAAGGCTAAATTAAAAAATCTATACAGTTATACTTTTGGGTTTGGAATCCATTAAATTACAGTTGCTCCCTCTATACCCGCCCCCAGTATATTTTCAGTGTGTAGATATCTATCAGGTTACAAACCCTGTGTTTTACATTTTCAGAAGTCATTGTCTTCTTTGGATGTTTAAAGTCTAAATATGCATTCTGACAGGGCTTGTGAGAAAGGGATGTGTGCAGGGCTATGTTTTATTGTTGTTGCTTATAATTTTGTATTTGTTTTTCAGTTTAGTACACAACCTAAAAAAGTATGGTTTGTACTATATTCAGCCACACAGAATCACAGATTGGCTTATGGAATTTTCCCACAGATCTTGGGACACAAGATGGAAAGGAGAGATAGGGAGAGAGAGAGAGAGAGAGACCTGTAGTACCACTTCACTGCTTGTGAAACTTCTCTCTGCAGGTGGGGACCAGGGTCTTGAGCCTGACCTCTCATCAGTCCTTTGTTTTTTTTTTAAATATTTTATTTATTTTATTTCAGTGAGAGTGATACAGAGAGAACCCTGCTCAGCTCTGGCTTATGGTGGTGCTGGTGACTGAACCTGGGAACTTGGCACCTCAGGTAGAAGTCCTTTGCAGAACTACTATGCTATCTCCCAGCTCCCTCTTCAGTCTTTAAAAAGGCTGCACCAGGAAGATGGTAGGACACTTGATTTGCAAACATGAGACCTAGGATTTAGCTCCAGCATGATCACAGCATATGCTGGGATGCTGCCCTCTCTCTCTCTCTCTCTCTCTCTCTTTCTCTCTCTCATAAGGAGAAAAGAAACCATATCATTTCATTGTTTCTTTTGGCTTGTTTTCCTGATCCTTCCTACATAGTGAAGTATCTGCATGGTCAGTAACAGGGATACATTTCATTACCAGTAAATGTTCTATTACTATTACTACAGATCTGGGCTCAGACAGATGAATAAAACAAAACTATTTAGAGTTTCTAGGATTAACTAAAATCTGTTGCTATTATTATGACACTAGTTATTACTGGAGTATGAAAACATAGAATTTACTTTTGTGATTCTGAGAGGGTTTTTTTTTGAGGGACTGCTTTATAAATCACTATTGTAAAGCATTTCTAAACGAAGTACCTTACTGATTTCAATGTGCTATTGCACAGACTCACTTTTCTTCTGCTTATTTTATGAGTTTTGCATTTACATGTCTTTTTTAAAAATTATCTTTATTTATTTACTGGATATAGTCAGAAATTGAGAGGAAAGTGGGGAATAGGGAGGAAGAGAGACAGAGAGATACCTACAGCTCTGCTTCACCACTCCCAAAAACTTCCTCCTTGCAGGTAGGGACTGGGAGCTTGAACCCGGGTCCTTGCTCATTATAACACGAGCATTTAACCAGATGTGCCACCACTCATCCCCTCTTTTCTTTTTTTTTTTTTTTTTTTTTAGTTCTTTACTTTCTTTTTTTATTTTTTTTTTTTATATTTAAATTTTTAATTTAAGAAAGGATTAGTGAACAAAAGCATAAGGTAGGAGGGGTACAACTCCACACAATTCCCACCACCCAATCCCCATAACCCACCCTCTCCCATGATAGCCTTCCCATTCTCTAGCCCTCTGGGAGCATGGACCCAGGGTCGTTGAGGGTTGCAGAAGGTAGAGGGTCTGGCTTCTGTAATTGCTTCCCCGCCCTCTTTTCTTTTTTAAACACTGATTCTTTGAGACTTTTTATTGTGAAAATGATCTAAGCTCATTAGGAAAAAACTGGAAACTAAGAAAGGCACATAGGAAAAAAATCACTTATAATTCCAGAGCCCTAGTACTTTATATATTTTCTTTCAGTGTCTAATATGTGCATAGGCCTGTGATCATAAAAGAGTATGTGAATTATCATTTATTTATTTATTTAATATTGGATAGAGACAGAGAAGTTGAGAGAGAGAGAGAGACAGAGAGACATCTGTAGCCTTGCTTCACCGCTTATGAAGCTTTCCTCCTGCGGGGGCGGACCAGGGGCTTGGACTAAGGGCTTGAACCTGGGTCCTTGTGCACTGTAGTGTGAGTGCTCAACCAGATGCATCACTGCCTGGCCCCTATGATCTCATTTTCACATGAGTCATGACAGTGTACATTTTCCACTACGTCACAGTGTCAATATTATTTCCCAGGCTCTGAAGTATTCTTCTCCCTAAGGTTAAGTTTACCTCAGCCTTCTTGTTTGTTTTAATCACTTTGTTTTCTCATTGCTATAAGTCATCTTTATTCATAAATATTTGTATCTTGATTATTACTTTAGAATGGATTTCTGAATTCTGAAAATGACTCAGGAGAAATTGAAAAAATTGTTTTCTCTCGATAGTGTTTGAGAATGGCTTGCTTGTTTTCTTAAATCTTTTTATTATCATTATTATATTTATTTATTTATTTATTTATTGGCTAGAGAAATTGAGAGGAAGGGTGAGATATAGAGGGAAAGAGACAGAGAGACACCTACAACCCTGCTTCACTACTCATGAAACTTTCCCTTTGCAGGTGGGGAGCAGAGCAGGTCCTTGAGCACTGTGATGTGTGCATTTAACCCCTATTGCTTGCTTATTTTCTTACCAGAGTATTGCTCAGCTCTGGCTTTGTGGTGGTTCTCAAGAACTCTGCTATCTCCTCACCTCCTGATAATGTTACTCTTCTCTTTCCAATAAGGAAAGAGTTTGATAATTGAGAATGGTAACTTGCTGCTTTGAATTGAATTTCCTTTCATTTACTCAAATTGTATTTTTTCTCTCTCCTCCTTTCTTTCTTTCTCTTCCTTCCTTCCTTCCTTCCTTCCTTCCTTTCTTTTTCTTTCTTTCCCTTTCTTTCTTTCTTTCTTTCTTTCTTTCTTTCTTTCTTTCTTTCTTTCTTTCTTTCCCAGAGCACTGCTCAGATCTGGTTTATGGTGGTGCTGGGGACTGAACCTTGGACTTTGGAGCCTTAGGCTGGAGAGTCTCTTTGCATAACCATTATTCTCTCTACCCCTGCCCTCAAATTATATTTTCTGTCTCAATAGAACATCATGCTTTTAAAAAATATATTTTAATATCTTCAAAACATCTTGTTCTGATTTTGCAGACTAATCATGATCAGTAAAAAGGGATATTCACATAAGGGCCGGGTGTGGTCTCTTTGTTTCAAGTCGCCAGGTTTGAACACGTTCTCTAGTTCCACTCCTATCCATTGCCAGGGAACACAATGGCATAGGTCTGTGTTCAGGGTCATCCATTAAAGGCCATAAGTTCAGGAAATATAGTTGAGGAACAAAGGCTTTGAGCTTTAAGCCAGCTGGTGAGGATGGAGTACAGGATGAATATCTCCAAACAATGGTGATCACCACCGTCCCCCTTTCTGATTTACTGAGTTCTAGGGCACAGGCACAGCTGGGCACAATGCCAGAGCTGAGACCACAAAGAGGAGGTAGGTTGCTAACTTAAGGTCTGGGAACTTCAAACAACACAATTAAGAAAAAATAAATAAATAACCGAGGAAATAAATGTACATTCTACCTTTCATTCTTAAAGTAATTAGTTATGGCAGAAGTGAAACCAGACCCCAAACAAGAAAAATTGTGTGAGATTTCAATTTTTCTGGCTTATTTTGATTTGAAAAGTTCTTATTTTCATTATTATTTTTTTTTAGATTAGCTCATGCTTTCATGATTGATTGAATTTTTGTCTATTGTTAGTGGTTAAGAATCATTGTGATTGCTTAAATAGTAGGGTTACTAAAAATGGAGTCATTTTCCAAAAATTAACCTCCAAGCCTCTGTGATTAAGTTTCACATTAAAAACAAAACCAAAAAACTTCTAGAGTCCTGGGCAAAACTACTGCTTATATCCACTGTCATATGCGTGTTGTCTGCAGAACTGAAGGCAACATTTGTGGAAACTGGCAGTTTATGGAAGTCATTTGGTAGTTTGCTAAACCGAGATGCAATGTTAGAAGTGTCTAGGACAAGTAGGAATTTATCTTCAAAGAGCTGGTGGCCTTGCAGCCATGTGCACTGATCAGGAACTCATGTGGGCTGTGAATTATCTAGATTGGTTTATTCAATTTCAGTTTATGATTATCCCTTTGGATGCATGATTTCATTCTCCCTACAGATCAGGGGACATGAACAGGAAAAGTTCAGCTTAATTAGTTTGGCTTCTGATTAAAGGGAAAATATTTAATTCTAGTAGCTGGTTGAACTTATTACACTAAATACATTCTTTGATTTTTCTAGGATTTTATGCAATCCATGATACACTTTTTCTCCTTTTTTTTTTTTTCTTTTTTGGTCAAATGGAATTAAATTTAAGTATAACTTGATAAAGAAGTCTATATTTTCAAACTACCTATATTGGTTCTCCCTTATGATACCTAGAAGGGCAATCTTTTTTTTTTAATTTTAATTTTGTGACTTGATATTGATTTACAAAATTATAAGATAACAGGGGCATAATTCCACACCATTCCCACCACCAGAGTTCTGTGTCCCCATTCCCTCCATTGGAAACTGCAGTAGTTCTCCCAAGGTTGCAGATATGGGTTGACTATTATTTTGACAACTATCTGTCTATATATGTATATATTTTCTCTTTTTTTCTGTGGTCCCCTCTTCTTCCCCTTTCTAAGTCACACCTACACCTAGTACTACTACTTCATATGTCCTAGAAGGGCAATATATATATATATTTTTTAATTTATAAAAAAGAAACATTGACTAAACCATAGGGGTACAACTTCACACAATTCCCACCACCAGAACTCTGTATCTCATCCCCTCCTCTGATAGCTTTCCTATTCTTTAACCTCTGGGAGTATGGACCCAAGGACATTGTGGGATGCAGAAGGTTGAAGGTCTGGCTTCTGTAATTGCTTCCCCGCTGAACAAAGGCATTGACTTGTTGATCCATACTCCCAGCCTGTCTCTCTCTTTCCCTAGTTGGGAAGGGCTCTGGGGAAGCAGAGCTCCAGGACATACTGGTGGGGTTGTCTGTCCAGGGAAGTCTGGCTGTATCCTGCTAGCATCTGGAACCTGGTGGTTGACAAGAGAGCTAATATACAAAGACAAACAAATTGTTTGACCAATCATAGACCTAAAGGCTGGAATAGTGCAGATGAAGAGTTGGGGGTCCTCCATTTTGTAGATAGCTAGTAGGCATATTTTAGTTATATTCCAAAGGGCCTGGGCAATCTTTAAGTAATTAGTCATGGCACAGTTTTCTCTCCTTTCAATACCATCTGTAGTGTAAGTATTTGTCCACTATTTCACGAATTTTTTCTAAGTATTTTGGCTGCATTATGTAATATAGATTTATCATAATTGACATATATATGCATATATAAAGAGATTAAAGATCTTATTATCTCTACTTATTTATTGGATAGAGACAGCTAGAAACCAAGAGGGAAGGGGGAGATAGAGAGGGAAAGACAGAGAGACACCTGTAGCCCTGCTTCACCACTCATGTAGCCTTCTCCCTGTAGGTGGGTACTGGGAGCTTGAACCTGAGTCCTTGCACATTGTAAAATGTACACTCAACCAGTTATGCTGCCATCCAACCCCATAATTGACTTATATTTAGGTTATATAGAAGTTGTTGCAGGGAGTTGGGCTGTAGCGCAGCGGGTTAAGCGCAGGTGGCGCAAAGCACAAGGACCGGCATAAGGATCCCGGTTCGAACCCCGGCTCCCCACCTGCAGGGGAGTCGCTTCACAGGCGGTGAAGCAGGTCTGCAGGTGTCTATCTTTCTCTCCCCCTCTCTGTCTTCCCCTCCTCTCTCCATTTCTCTCTGTCCTATCCAACAAAGACGACAATAATAACTACAACAATAAAACAACAAGGGCAACAAAAGGGAATAAATAAATAAAATAAAATATTAAAAAAATTAAAACAAAAAGAAGTTATTGCCATAATTTTCACTACTATATAATTATGTTTTTATAAATATTTTCAGACATACACCTTTCAAGATTTTTTCAAGATTTTATCAAGACCATTTCCTAGAATTAATTTCTCATTCATTTATTGAATTTAAATTTAGAAATATTAAGAATATATATTTATTATACAATAACTATAAGTTGAAAAGGGGGGAAAACTAATATTACCTTTAAAATTTGTTCAACAGAATTTTAAGTTTGTTGAACCATCTTCCAAATGTGTTTCTAGACATTACATCAATGATATCAATGATAAGTGAGCATGCAATTGAGTTTAAAATTATGTGTAGTCTCACAATTTTGATGGTTCCATGTTAATATTACAGAATCACAGCATGACTATTCACTGCTTAAAGGATAAATTCATAAAAGTGGGACTTCTGCAAAGATAATGGACTTTGAAAACTTCAATGGATTCCAAAACATGCTACTTTATGCGCTGAATTGATAATGTCTAAACACTACCAATTTCACTCTGTTCTCAAAACAGTTTGTCAATCTGTGTGTGTGTGTGTGTGTGTGTGTGTATGAGAGAGAGAGAGAGAGAGAGAGAGAGAGAGAGAGGAGATGGGGGTGCAGAGCATTGATTGGCTACTTATGATGCTCTCTTGTTTTTGTCTTTTGTGTCTTTTTGTAGTGTCAGGGACTGAGCTCAGCAAATTATCAACCTTTAATAGTTTTGCTAACATAAAGAAGGATACCTTATTCTTCCAATTTTCATTGTTTATATTCTTTTCATATATTTAAGGGCTATTTTATTTTTCTGCAGAATACCTGGATTTTTTTTTTTTTTGGTCTTTCTTCTTTGTTAATTGGTTTAGATATTATTATTATTATTACCTGTATTTATTGGATAGAGACAGCCAAAATGAGAGGGAAGGGGGAGATAGGGAAGGAGAGATATAGAAATACCTGCAACACTGTTTCACCACTTGCAGAGAGCTTTCCCCCTGTAGGTGAAAATTGGAGGTTCAAACACAGGTCTTTGTGCATTGTACCATATGCTCTCAACCAGGTGCGCCACCACCTGGCCCCTGTTATTGGTTTTTAAATAACAGCTTTATGGAGGGATAATTCACATACAAAGAATTGCACATATTGAACATGCACAATTTAATGAGTTTGAGCATATATAAACACCCATGATACATACCATCACCACAATCAAAGTGACAGATAATGTCCAACACCTTGAGTTTTCACATGTGTGTGTATGAGTGTGTGTTAGTAACACAATATGAAATCTACTTTCTTAGTTAAATTTAACACCACAAAGTGAGCTGCAGTCAGTGTGTTCCATGGCAGATGTCTAAAACTTATTTATCTAGCATAACTGAAACTTTATTCAGTCCCTACTCATAAGCTTCTGGAACCATTGTTATGTGGTCTGCTTCTTTGAGTTTATTTTAGACACCTCAGATAAGTGGAGTGATGTTGTATCTGTACTTCTGTGACTGACTCACTTTACTGAGCATAATGTCTTCCAGGTTCATTCTTGTTGCAGATGGTAGTCTTTCCTTCTTTTAAGGGTGACTATTATCTATTGTAGGTACATACCACATTTTCTTTATCTGTGCACCTGTTGATAGACACTTGGGTTGTTTCCATAATTAGGCTGCTGTGTATAATGATGTAATGACTATGGGAGTTTAGATATCTCTTCCAGATCCCAATTTCAGTTCTTTTGGAGAAAGACTAAAACTGGGATTCTTGAACCTTATGGCTTTCTTGATTTTTTTTTTCTTGTTGAGTTGTAAGAGCTATGTATGTATGAGGAGGTTAGTTTGCTGTCTGTGAATATATTTATTTATTTATTTATTGCCACCAGGGTTATTGCTGGAACTTGATGTCAGCACTATGAGTCCATATATCTTATTTTTAAGAACAGAGTTTTTTTTTTTTTTTTTTTTTTTTTTTTGTGAGCCTGTGAGACAGGCACCTGCTTTGCTTTGTGGGTAAACCAGAGTTGAGTCTCCATATACCACATGGGAGTACTATGACCCTGGAGAAGCTTTAGTACTGTGGTTTCTCTTCCCTATCTCAGTCTCTCCCTGTGTCTCTCCTTTCCTAAGAAAGTCATTTCAGTGTGCTTAAATCACACAGGTGATGCAGGGAAGTGGGGTGTGGGCCCAACACAGACACATAAAAAAGAATAAAGTGCTTTGTTCTGTTTAAATCTCCAGTGTCTATTTAAATATTCAGTGTCATTGAAACGTGCTTTATATAGTTTTGGATTTCTATTGTTAATTTTATCTAAAATTTAAGTTTACTCAAAAGTGATCTGGTTAAGATTTTAGGTAGGGGTCTTACATGTTGTTTTATGTAGGAAAGGCATTGCTTTTACATGCTATTAATATTTTACACCCAAAACCTTACTTTATTTTTGTTATTTATTGATTTGATAGAAACAGAGAAATTGAGAGGGAAGGGGGAGATAGAGAGGGAGACAGAGAGACACCTGCAACCCTGCTTCACCATTTGTGAAATCTACCCCCCGCCCCCTGCAGGTGGGGGCCAGGGAGCTTGAGCCTGGGTCCTTGCACATCGTAACACGGGAGCTCAACTGGGTGGCACACCACCCAGACCCCTTTCTTTTTTTTTTTTTCTTCAGAAAAGGATTTAAAAAATATTTATTTATTTTCCCTTTTGTTGCCCTTATGGTTTAACATTGTTGTGATTATTGATGTCGTTGTTGTTGGATAGGACAGAGAAATGGAGAGAGGAGGGGAAGACAGAGGGGGAGAGAAAGACAGACACCTGCAGTCCTGCTTCACCGCTTGTGAAGTGACTCCCCTCCAGGTGGGAAGCCAGGGGCTCTAACCAGGATCCTTACGCAGGTCCTTGTGCTTAGCGCCACGTGCGCTTACCCCACTGCGCCACCAAGGATATTTTTTTATTCAAGTAACTGTAAATAGGGAAGGGGGTGGGAGACCCCAGGCTGGGACAAATAATGGCTACCTCCTCCCCAACAGAACAAGGGTGAAAGGGTGACTCCTACACCCTTCATGATCAAACAGGTACCCCCTCCCCAACTCTGCTGCAGTATCCTAGGGGCAGAGCCTCACCTTCCCTGGAACTGGGGTGGTCAGTGGCCCAACCTACTTTGCCTCTGCCTCTCCCCCCAAGAGGGTCTTGGGAGAGAGGGATATGGGCAGCGCAGGAGGCAGTGAGCGTGAACATTTGGCGCTGGTAGCAGCAGCAATGATGGATGTCTAAGAATGAAACATTAAACAAAACAAACAAACAAACAAACAACAACAACAAAAACTCAACCGTCCAGAGGTAGTTTGTGAACAGAGGAAAGATGGAACCAGAACCTTGGGGGCTGGGGAGGAGCAGGAGGGAGAGTGGGCAAGGGAGCTCCATGTTATTAGTGCCCCTGTGGGGAAAGGTGACAATGAGGCCTAGAGGAGAAGCTTCTTGCCTTCTCTCCTGTAACCCAACAGTAACTGCTGAGCTGAGGGAAAGAGAAGTGGGTGAGAGCCACACGAACTGCTTGTGGAGTGGAGCATATTAAAATGTGGGCCTTTTTAAGGCCGGGTGGGGGGGGGGGGGGCTCCCTTAATGAGAAGTCAGAGGCAAGTGGGGGGAACAGGGACTTCCCAAACCGAGTTATGTTCCCCCACAGAAGGGGTGAGTGAGATGCATCAAGTGCAGAGAGTGACTAAATGGCAAGTGAGCTTTGTCCAGGGCAGGTGTGTGTGCAAGCAGCGGGGGATGCTGGAGACTGAGACCAAAGGAAAATTGCTCCCTACTTAGGCCTGGGGGTCCTGCAGCGGTTGGTGTGCTGTGTATTGTGGTGGTAGAGGGTACAGATGCGGGAGGGGTGGTGACTCGGGCCTGGGGGAGGGGAGGCGGAGGGGGGGCAGTGGGAGCAGAGCTCTCCAGTCCCAGAAGGAAACTGCTCCTCGGTGAGGAAGCAGGCGGCGCGCCGCAAGGTCACTGCTCTTCCTCGGAGGACTCCTGCGAGATGCCCTCCTCTTCCTCCCTCTCCAGTTTTTTGCGTCTGCCCCTTGGCTTCCTCCCTAGAGCTGTGGTGGCTTTCCGGGTCTTGGCAGCATCCTTGTTTTTGCTTCCCCTTGGTCGGCTCCGAGGTCTCTTAGGTGTGGGCACTTCCCTGGGCTCCTTCCCTCTCCCTACCAGCGCTGTCCCGAGACTCACCAGAGGCTGCTTGGCCGGCCGGCCCCGCCCTCGCTTCTCTGCAGTCCTTTTCCTGCTTGGAGGCCAAGGGCTGGCTGGACTTTGAGCTGGACTCACTCATCTTTCTTTCTCTCCGGAGCAGTAACCGGCATGCGCGAGCTGCCTGGAGCGGCGGTGCTGGGCGCTGAGGACTGGCCTGGCTCCGCTGCCGCCGCCGGTAGCAAATGCGGATGCCTTCTTGGAGCCGCGCCAGCGCCAGAAATAGCCTGGGCTTGGAGTCCCAATTAGAAGACTTATTCTTATTTTCATAACAGTTGCTTCACTGATTGTTTTGGGTACTCCAAGCGCATTGTCATATGGCATGCAAATGGTATTCATTCATCTTTTCATTTTGACCTGTGTTAACCTACCACTATAGAACAGTGTTAACCAATACCAAAAGGTGTGAGTGAATATCTTTGTCTAATGTTTGTAGGACTTCTGAATTCAACATGATGTTGGGTTCCTCTTCTTTTTATGAATGCATTTTTTTCTTTTTTAATATTAATTAATTAATTATTTCCCTTTTGTTGTCCTTGTTATATTATTGTTGTAGTTATTGATTTCATCGTTGTTGGATAGGACAGAGAGAAATGGAGAAAGGAGGGGAAGACAGAGAGGGGGAGATAAAAGACAAACACCTTCAGACCTACTTCACAGCCTGTGAAGTGACTCCCCTGCAGGTGGGGAGCCAGGGGCTCAAACCAGTGTCCTTAAGCCGGTTCTTGCACTTTGCGCCACCTGCACTTAACCCACTGCCCAACTCCCGGGAAGACCATGTTATTAATACTGAGAAATTTTGGGATATATATTCCGTGAAATACTACTTTGCAATCAACTGTGTATTACAAATGATTTCTTTTCTTTTCTTTCTTTCTTTTTTTCTGGATAGGACAGAGAGAAATGGAGAGAGGAGGGGAAGACAGAGAAGGGGGATGAAGGATAGACACCTGCAGACCTGCTTCACCGCTTGTGAAGTGACTCCCCTGCAGGTGGGAAGCTGGAGGCTCAAACCGGGATCCTTACATCTCCTTCTCCTTCTTCTTTCTTCTTCTCCTCCTCCTCCTTCTCCTCCTCTTCCTCCTCCATCTCCTCCTCCTCTATCTCCATCTCCTCCTCCTCTATCTCCATCTCCTCCTCCTCTATCTCCATCTCCTCCTCCTGCTCTTTTCCCTTCTTCTCCTCCTTCTCCATCTCCCCTTCTCCTCCTCTATCTCCATCTCCTCCTCCTGCTCTTTTTCCTTCTTCTCCTCCTCCTTCTCCATCTCCCCCTTCTTCTCTTCCTTCTCCTTTTTCCTTCTTCTTCTTCTCCTTCTCCATCTCCTCCTCTACCTCCTCCTCTTCCTCCTCCATCTCCTCCTCTACCTCCTCCATCTCTTCCTCTATCTCCATCCCCTCCTCCTCTTTTTCCTTCTTCTCCTCCTCCTTCTCCATCTCCCCCTTCTCCTCTTCCTTCTCCCTTTTCCTTCTTCTCCTCCTCCTCCATCTCCTCCTCTACCTCCTCCTCTTCCTCCTCCATCTCCGTCTCCTTCTGCTCTTTTTCCTCTCCTCCTCCTCCTCCATCTCCTCCATCTCCTTCTCCTCCATCTCCTCCTCCTCCTCCTCCTCCTCCAGAAGTGCACTACTCAGTTCCGTCTGTTAATACCAGGTCTTGAATCTGAAACCTTTGCTCCTGTACTACATTTGGTTTATGCTTTGAGCTTATAGTATATGGTCTTATATGTAAGTATTCAACTCTATTCTTTCTTTTTAGCTAGTTATCTGTCTCCACTTCTTTCTCTCTTGTTGAGTCTCAGATTTCCTACTAAGCAAGTATATTGTTTAAATAACAATTGATATCAAATAACAATAATTATTAATTAAAAATTTTCTTCTCTCCAGTATTTAGATTTATCAAAAATTTTTCTTTTGTTATATTGCATAAGATGTCAATTACAGCATCGGACAGTAGTAATAATAGAGGACAGTCTATAAAAGAAGTGTTTTTTATTATCGCACTCTTAAATGTGATGGCTCTTAAATATCAAGAGTTGTTTTTAAACATTATTTTGTGAAAAGAGAGAGAGAGAGGGTGGGAGAGATAGCATAATGGTTCTGCAAAAGACTTTCATGTCTGAGGATCTGAAGTCCTAGGTTCAATCCTCTATACCACCATATGCCAAAGCCTGGAGAAAGAGAGAAAGAGAGAGAGAGAGAGAGAGAGAGAGAGAGAGAAGAGAGAGAAGAGAGAGAAGGAAAGAGACAGTCCAGAGCACTACTTAACTCTGGCATATGGTGGTGCCAGGGATTAAGTGTTTGGCCTCTGGAATTTCAGGCATACAAGTCCAATGTTCAAACCCATGCTTAGCTATCTCCCTGACCCTAAGAATGACATGTATATTTTCCTTTGTTAATCTTTAATTGTTTAATCTTTATTTATTTATTTGACAGAGACAGAAAGCAACTCAGAGGAAGTGGGAGATAGACAGAGAGACACCTGCAGCTCTGCTTCACCACTTGTGAAGCTTCCCCCCTGCAGGAGGGGACTGGGGTCTTGAACCCAGGTCCTGGCGCATTTTAACATGTGCACTCAACCATGTGCACCACCAAGCAGCCCTCTTTGTTTATCTTATAATATAGTGATATTCACAAATGCATTTCCTACTTGTTTTTTCCAGAGTTGCCTTGCATTTTTGAGATAAGCCTTACATGATCTGATCTATCCTATCCTATCCTATCCTATGCTATCCTATGCTATCCTATGCTATCCTATGCTATCCTATGCTATCCTATGCTATCCCATCCCACCCCACCCCACCCCACCCCACCCTACCCTACCCTACCCTACCCTACCCTACCCTACCCTACCCTACCCTATCCTATCCTGCCACCAGGGTTATAGCTGTGGCTTGGTGCATGCATGACTTCAGTGTTCTCAATAGACATTTTTGTTGTTTCTTTTCTTGTTAGAAGATGAGGGATGGAGAAAGAGGGTGAGAGAGAGATGGAGAAAAACCAAGAGAGGGAGATTTACTTGCAGCACAGCTCGTGAAACTTAACTCCTGAAGATGGGACCTGGAGGCCTGAGCCAGGGCCATATACATGGACACAGTGTGTGTGCTCTAATCGGTGAGCTGCTGGTCACCCCTGACCACGACTTAGTCTTAAAAAATACGTGTCAGGGCCGGGTAGTGGTGCACCTGGTTAAGCGCATGCGTTACAATGTGTAAGGACCTGGGTTTAAGCCCCCGGTCCTCACCTGCAGGGGGAAAGCTTTACAAGTGGTGAAGCAGGGCTGCGGGTGCCTATCTGTCTCTCTCCCTCTGTATCTATCACCCCCTTCCCTCTTGATTTCTGGCTGTCTCTATCCAATAAATAAAGATAATAAAAAATAAAAAAAAAATACGTGGCCTGAGTAGGCAGTATGAGTTTCTGGCAACACATATGCCAGAGCAATGCTTTGAATCTCTCACCATTTATCTCTTTCTCATAAATAAGTAAATATTAAAATACATATTAGGGGACCGGGTGGTGCACTTGGTTGGGTGCACATGTTACAATGTGCAAGGACCTGGGTTTACGCCCTCGGTCTCCACCTGCAGGGGGAAAGCTCTGTGAGTGGTGAAGCAGGGCTGGAGGTATCTCTCTGTCTCTCTTCCTCTCTGTCACCCCCTATCCTCTCAATTTCTGGCTGTTTCTATCCAATAAACAAAAAATAAAGATTATAAAAATTAAAATATTTATTAGTAAATTCAGTTTATCAATATGTTTTAGGATTATATATCTATATTCATCCTAGTTCCTATTGCTTATTAGCAATATGTTCTGGGGTAAATTAATTAATCTACTGGTGCCTCAGTTTCTCTTCTACAAATGTAACACCCACCCTTCCCCACACCCTTGCACTGAAGTGAGGTATGCAGCCTTCAGGACTGTTGTGGTGGTAAGTGGTCCACATGTCATCGTGGTAGCTGTTGTTATTACTGCCATCATAATTGCCTCTGGTGCCTTGCATTCTGGGCTGTGTGTATGTCTGAGATAGTGTACAAGAGTGTGCTCTATCTCTGTTGCATTTTGATAGCTACGCTGTGCTGGTTGGTTAGAATGCACCTGTAACCTCTCCACATCTAAGTGTTACATGTTGCAGTGAGTCAAACAGTGTTAGAGTTATCTGTTCTTGAGCACTGCTAGTACCCGGGGAAGCTACTTAGCTAATCTCTTCTCTTCCCTCCTCTTCCCTCCTCTTCCCTTCTCTTCTCTTCTCTTCTCTTCCATTCCCTTCCCTTCCCTTCTCTTCTCTTCTCTTCTCTTCTCTTCTCTTCTCTTCTCTTCTCTTCTCTTCTCTTCTCTTCTCTTCTCTTCTCTTCTCTTCTCCTCTCCTCTCCTCTCCTCCCCTCCCCTCCCCTCTCCTCCCCTCTTCTCCTTCTCTTCTCTTCTCTTCTCTTCTCTTCTCTTCTCTTCTCTTCTCTTCTCTTCTCTTCTCTTCTCTTCTATTCTCTTCTTCCCTTTCCCATTCCTTTTCTTTTCTCTTCTTCTCTTCTCTTTCCTTTTCTCTTCTCTTCCTTTCTTTTCTCTCCTTATATTTTCTCTTCTTTCTTTTCTTTCTTTGTTTATTTAGTCTTTTCATTTGCAGCCAAGTTTTAACACTTAACATAATTCCAGGAAATCATTAGTTTCCAATCTCCTTTGTATCACTGGTTAATTTTCTCACTATTTATTACTCATCAGGTCTCTCCTGTTAGTGCATTCACTCCAGCCCTACTATTTTTTTATTCTTTTTTTTTTTTTTAAAATGTTTATTTATTTTGGATAGAGACAAAGAAACTGAGAAGGGAGGGAGAGATAGAAAGGGAGAGAGACAAAGAGTCACCTGCAGCCCTGCTTCATCTCTCACAAAGCTTATACCCCTTGCAGGTGGGGACTGGTGGCTCAAACCCGGGTCCTTGCACTTTGCAACATGTATGCTCAACCAGAAATGCCACCGCCCAGTCCTGAGTCTCATACATTTGAAGCAAGAGCTCTGCCACTATGCTACTGCCTCTGTTTTGGGTGATATCTTTTTACCTCTCTGAGATTACACTCATTTTCTGTCTTTTCCATTATCTTTATCACCTGAGGTTCCTTATTTGTTTTTAGTTGTTGGCTGTTCTTTTATGTTTGAGGGTTGCCTCAAACATTATGGTACCTCACTGAACTTGTCAATATAGCCAATAGCTGGGTGTAGTGTTTACTCAGGAGATGACTGATAAGCTTTGTGCATGTGTATGTGTAGGGATGTGTGTTGGTGGGGGGAGGGCAGAGAGGAAAGCAACTGGCTAACTTGCTTCCTGGTTCATTCCTCCAGGTTGTTACCCCCAAACCTCAATAGAGTAAAGTCATTTTTTGGGCCATTGATTATCTCTCTCTCTTTTTTAAAAAATATTTATTATTGTATAGAGACAGAGAGAAATTGAGAGGGGAGGGGGTTGAGTGAGAGATAGAAAGACACCTGCATTACTACTTCACCACTCCTGAAGGTCTTCCCCTGTTGGTGGGGACCAGAGGCTTGAAGCTTGGTCCTTGTGCACTATAGTGTGTGTGTGTGTGATTAAGCAGGTGCACCACCACCTGACCCTGGCCATTGATTATCTCTTAGAGGGACCTTCTGGGTATCGTTGTGGAGGTGGGATTTTGCAAGCTGATGGGTAAAGACAAGTCTCCTGGTTCATTTTGTTGTGTGTTCACTCAGTTCCTTTCCTCTTCTGTGACTAATGTCCCCCTAGTCCAGAGTCTTGGGGGCTCAGTATTATCAGAAAGTCTCCTTTCTGTCTAGGCTGAGGGAGAGATGGATGCTTGACCTTTTTGAATAGTCGCTTAGATTTTATTTATTTATTTATTTATTAATGAGAAAGATAGGAGGAGAGAAAAAACCGGATATCACTCTGGTACATGTGCTGCCAGGGATTGAACTCAGGACCTCATGCTTGAGAATCCAATGCTTATCCACTATGCCACCTCCCAGACCACCTTTTTGAATAGTCTTTTTTCTTAATTAATTATTTATTTATTCCCTTTTGTTGCTTTTGTTGTTGTATTGTTATAGTTATTATTGTTGTTATTATTAATGTTGTTGTTGGGTAGGACAGAGAGAAATGGAGAGAGGGGGAGAGAAAGATAGACACCTGCAGACCTGCTTCACCACTTGTGAAGAGACTCCCCTGCAGGTGGGGAGCCGGGGGCTTGAACCAGGATCCTTACGCTGGTCCTTGTGCTTTGTGCCACCTGCACTTAACCCGCTGTGCTGCCGCCCGACTCCCTTGAACAGTCTTTATCATTTAATGTGCTTTTAAACAAGTTTTCTATTTCCCTCAACTTCTCACACTTCCACATGCCAGGACCCTAAGGTTTCTTTTCTTCCTCTGCCTTCCTGTGATACCATTAGACTTTCTTTGTGTACATGTTTATCATTTATGTCTCGCCCCCCTGCACTATACAGGGACAGTCACTACTGTTTTCCATCTCTCCATCTTTCATTGACGTATACGTTAGGTTTTTGTCTCTTCTCCTGATTCCTTGACCTCTTTAACTGCCATCTTAATAGGGCTTCAAATATGTTCAGCCTACCCCAGCTTCTGTTTGGTTCTGTAACTGTGAGTCCTGTCTATTTCATTAGGCAGTTCTTGCATTCTCTCATACATTCTTTCTTATTATCTAGTGACTTTATTTTCTATTCTACATTTATGGCCATTATCTCAAGCATTCATCCCATCACTAATTACATTTTTTTCTCCTTGGTATTATCAGTTCTACTCATGCTGCTATTTGACCCCCTCTTAGTCATTTGATTCCATTCTTTATCTGACTGTGTTGTGCCACTCTGCACATTGTTGCGATGGATGTATGTTCTTAGTCTGCTCTAGGTGTAAAGTTTTATTCTTTTGGGTTAATTCAGTTTTTTTTTACATGAAGCTATAGTTTGTTATTTCTTTTTTTAAATAAAGTTTTTATTTATAAAATGGCAACACTGACAAGACCATAGGATAAGAGGGGTACAATTCTACACAATTCCTGCCACTAGAACTCCATATCCCATTCCCTCCCCTGATAGCTTTCCTATTCTTCTTCTTTTTTTTTTTTAATGCATGCTGTGTTCTTTCACTGCTTGATTTCCTTATAATACTGGTTGCCCTGCTTCTAGCCCATTTAGAAAACATGTTCAGTCGATCCTTGATCTGTTCTAGTCAAATCATTGTGGTGATAGAGTCCAGATGAACCGCTCATTATAGTTCATGTTGCCTTTCTAGTATCTGAGGGTTTTTTCCCCCCCTCTTCCTTCCTTTTCTTTCTCCACCTTCAGGGTTACTGCTGGGGCTCAGTGCTAGCACTACAAATCCACTGCTCCTTCCAGGAAGAAGCAGCAAGACCACCTAGGTCCACCAACACCATACTTGTTCTCTCTCTCTCTGACCCTCTCCAATGGCCAATGGGACATATCTGCAGAATCCCAGACATCTTCAAGTTTCCAGGCTCAACAGTGTTTGCTTTATCTATAATCAGGATCATCCTCTGTTTCTTCCATCTCTGAATTCTCTTGCACGTCTCTCTCCAAGGCAAAACAAGCAAACAAAAAACCCACTTCATGTGTTGCACTGTTCACATTCACATTGTTTTACTTACGTATTACTTTTCCTATTTGTATGATCTTCAATTTTGTATTATCTTTATTTATTTATTGGATAGAGACATCCAAAATCAAGAGAAAAAGGGGGAGATAGAGTGGGAGAAAGACAGAGAGACACCTGCAACACTGCTTTACCACTCAACAAAGCTTTCCTCTTTCAGGTGTGGGCCACAGGCTTGAATCTGGGTCCTTGTGCATTATAATGTGTACTCAATCAGGTGTGCCACCACCTGGCTCCTAAAATTGGTTAAATTTTGATGGTGGAAGTAATGGCTTATCTCTATGGATGCAGTGGGTATCTGTGTAAGGCAAACATATACACACACTTTTTTTTTTTAGTTTATTTTTTATAAGTTTTATGGGTGAGAGGGTTTGTAATGCAATCTCACTCTGATGTCATTAACATGAAATTCCTACAGATTTTAATGTTTAATTGGTCACTTACCTATTGTTTTTTTTAAATGTTTATTTATTTATTCCCTTTTGTTACCCTTGTTTTTTTATTGTTGTAGTTATTATTGTTGTTATTGATGTTGTTGCTGTTGGATAGGACAGAGAGAAATGGAGAGAGGAGGGGAAGATAGAGAGGGGGAGAGAAAGACAGACACCTGCAGACCTGCTTCACCACCTGTGAAGTGACTCCCCTGAAGGTGGGGAGCCAAGGGCTCGAACCAGGACCCTTATGCTGGTCCTTGCCCTTTGTGCCACCTGCACATGACTCACTGCGCTACCGCCCAACTCCCACTTGCCTATTGTTTATTCATAGTTTCTTTCAACATTTCTTTCTTAATTGCCTCCAGGGTTATTGCTGGGGCTCAGTGCCTGCACACACATACACAAATCTATCAGTGCCCCTCTTTTGTTTTCTTGATGGAGAAATTGAGGGGAAGAGAGAGAGAGAGAGAGAGAGAGAGAGAGAGAGAGAGGAGACCTAGAGACCTGGAACACAGGGGCTTGAACGCTGGTCCTTGTGTGTGCTCTACTGGGGGCACTGCCACCTGGCCCCCATTCTTCCAACATTATTCTGCTTAACAAATTCTTCCCAAATCTAAGAGCATTATATACATTAATTTGCATATTCCTGTATTTAAATACTAAACTACGAATTTGTCTAGAATTAACCTTTTTTAAACACATTTATTGATTTTTTGAACTGTATTTTTTATTTGATAGAACAGAGAAAAATTGAGAGTGAGAGGGACAGGGAGAAGGAGATAGAGGGAGAGAGACAGAGAGATGTCTGCAGCACTATTTCACCTGTTGTGAAACTTTCCCCCTGCAGGTGGAGGAGACCAGGCACTTGAACCTGGGTCTTTGTGCATGGTAATACATGTGCTTAACCAGGTGCACCACCATCCGGCCCCTGAAATTATTTTTTTTTTCAGTTTTTTAAATATTTATTTATTTATTTATTTTCCGTTTTGTTGTCCTTGTTGTTTTATTGTTGTAGTTATTATTGTTCTTCTTGATGTCATCGTTGTTGGATAGGACAGAGAGAAATAGAGAGAGGAGAGGAAGACAGAGACGGGGAGAGAAAGATAGACACCGGCAGACCTGCTTCACCACTTGTGAAGCGACTCCTCTGCAGGTGGGGAGCCTGGGGCTTGAACTGGGAACCTTACCTGGTCCTTGCGCTTCGTGCCATATGCGCTTAACCCACTGCATCACCGCCCGACTCCCTGAAATTAAATTTTTAAGGAGGTGTTTATTCATTAGTGAGACTGGGGGGGGGGTGTAAGAGAACCAGAGAGTCACTACGGCCTGAGTGATAATGGAGATCAAACTCAGGACTCCTTGCCTGAGAGTCCAACACATCATCTATCCACTGCTCTACTCCCTGGGCCAATGGAATTAACTATGATGGCTTCAAGTAAGGGTCTAGCTAAGTAAATACATAAATGAAATAGAAAATCTTAATTACTTGGGGCTGGGCAGTGATGCACCTGGTTGAGCACACATGTTACAGTGCACAAGGATCTACCTGGGTTCAAGTCCCTTGTCCTCACCTGCAGGAAGAAACTTCACTAGTAGTGAAGAAGGGCTGCATGTGTCTCTCTCTTCCTATATTTCTCACCCCCCATTTTTCTGTGCCCTGTCAAGTAAGTGGATGATTTATTTTGAGAGAAAAGCTCAACTACTTTCTCCAAAATCACTGGTTAGAAGAGAATGCTTATTTATCCATCTGTTTGTTAGCAGGGTTATCTCTGGGGCTGGATACAGGCTAGATGCAGGCTGAATCCACTGTTCCTAGCAGCCATTTTCCCCTTTGTTTATGTTGGTAGAGATAGAGAGAATTTGAAAGGGAAGAGGAAGATAGAGAGGAAGAGAAAAAGGGAGACACCTGGAGCTCCTCCCCTGCAGGGGTGAACTGAAATCTGGGTGCTTATATGTAATGACATGTACAGTCTTCTCTCTTTCTTTTTTTATTTTTTGGGCGAGGGGTTTTATTTTTTAATGAGTGGCTTAATATTGATTTACAAAATTATAAGGTAACAGGGGTATAATTCTGCACCATTCCCACCACCAGAGTTCTGTGTCCCCATTCCTTCCACTGGAAGCTACAGCAGTTTTCCCAAAGTTACAGATATGTGTTAACTATTATTTATATAACTATCTGTTATTTGTGTATATTTGCCCATTTTTTCCCATGGTCCCATTTTCTATTTTATTTTATTTATTATTGGATAGAGTCAGAGATAAATTGAGAGGGGAGGGGGAAAATAGAGAGGGACAGAGACAGAAGGACGCCTATAGTACTGCTTCACCACTCATGAAGCTTTCCTCCTGCCAGTAGGGACTAGGCTTGAACCTGTGTCCTTGTGCACCGTAAGTGTTCACTTAACCAGGTGCACCACTGCCTGGCTGTGTGTTCTTCTTTTCTTTTTTCTTTTCTTTTTTTTTTTTTTAATGAAGGAGAGAGAGACTAGAGCACCACTCTACTATCTTATTATCTGTTTCAGGAGTTGAACCCAATACCTTATACATGCAAACATGTGTTCTACCACTGAGCCAACCCCCTGGTTCTACTCCCTTCTTTTAAAATTTCATTACATGTTTGTAAATCTGTGCACCCTCATGTGCACAAGTATGGGCATCTTATTCACTGCATTTTGTTGCTTCATTTCTTTCTTTTTAAAAAATATTTATTTTCCCTTTTGTTGCCCTTGTTGTTTTATTGTTGTTGTAGTTATTATTGTTGTTGTTATTGATGTCGTTGTTGTTGGATAGGACAGAGAGAAATGGAGAGAGGAGAGGAGACAGAGAGGGGGAGAGAAAGACAGACACCTGCAGACCTGCTTCACCACTTGTGAAGCGACTCCCCTGCAGGTGGGGAGCCTGGGGCTTGAACTGGGAACCTTATGCCCATCCTTGGGCTTTGCACCACGTGCGCTTAACCCATTGCACTACCATCTAACTCCCTATTCCTTTCCTTTTCTTGCCTTTGTCTCCACACTTCTCTGTTTTACACACATCATACACAAGCCCTTTATCCCTAAGTATGGTGATAGGAGAAATATAATGCCTATTCATTTTCATATGAACTCACAATAGATCATAGATATACACTTTTAATTGGAATAGTTTTAATTTTAATTTTTTTTCTCCAGAGCATTAGTCAGCTCTGGCTCATGGTGGTGCCTGAAGCCTCAGGCAGGAGAGTCTCTCTGCATAGCCATTATGCTATTTCTCTTGCCCTAGTAATTTTTTATTTTAAGCATAGATCTAAAAGCAGATAAGTTGCTTTCATTGTTTTTGATTATTGTTCAAAAGAAGAAAAACAGGTTCTTATTTTCCTGGTAGTTCAAGAAATGCATCAACAAACCAAAGTTTAATTCTTATAACTTTTACCATTTTCTTTTTCTTTCTTTTATTATTAACTTCTAGAATTTTCATATTAGGTCAAGTTTACGATATAATGAATTCTATTTATGCTGCATTGTTTTATAATCAGGAGCACTTTGTGCAATCATGTGGGTTCTTATGGGCCTTTCCACTATTTCCTTGTGGATCTCTGGCTCCTTTTCTGTTAAAGGTAGAGATATAGCCTATATTCTTAACCATTAACAGAGATTTTTCTGTTCATTTTGAAGACTATAAGCTAATTCACATACTATGTGACATTACAAATTGAGTAAGACATGTTACTCCATTGCACAAGAATAGTAAAAGTTAGGACCTGTTTCTTAATCAAGATAAACCATAAAATATGAATGCCTTAAGATAAAGAAAAAGGCTATGGAATCTTAAAAGAGATCTGTCAAATTGATGATATTTCACTACGTCGGAAACAGTCCTTAATTTATCTCTTTCTTGGGACATTTCAGTCATACATTTTTTTAGTCTCAAAGTAACTTTCTTTTTGTTTTTCTTTTTTTCTTACTGGGTTAGAGGATAGTTAATGGTTTGCAATGCAGCTGTAGAAACATGGGTACAATTACTCATCTCCTGGGCATCATACAGCCAGACCTCATGTTTCCCTTCATCTCTCCTTCCCTTTCTTCACCCAGAGTCCTTGGCTTTGGTGTAATAAAACATGTCCAGTCCAAGTTTTACTGTGTGTTTTCCCTCTTTGTCTTTATTTTTTAAGTTCTACATACAAGTGAGATCATTTAGTATTTGCCCTCTTTTTGTTTTATTTCCCTTAACAGATGTCTTCAAGTCCCATCCAAGATGAGGATAAGGAGCTAACTTCATCATTTTTAACACCTATGACACACACATACACGCACGCACGCACGCACGCACACACACACTTATTGCTGGACACCTGTGATGCTTCCAGATGCTTTGGCTTTTACAGGTTGTGCTGCTGTGAACATAGGTCTACATATGTCTCTTCAGCTATGTGTTTCTGTTTTCTTTGGATAAATCACCAAGAAAGACACTGTTGGCGTATAAGGCAGGTGCATTTGTAGTGTTCTGAGAAGTCTTCAGACTGTTTTCTGGAAGGATTTTTGATCAATGTTTATTTCTACTAGCAGTGCAAAAGTGTCCCTTGTTGCCCTTGCATCCTCTCCAGCATTTGTTGTTTCTGTCCTTTCTGATATATGACATCCTTACAGGTGTAAAGTGGAATCTCACTGATATCTCTATTTGCATTTCTCTGATAATCAATCACTTTGAGCACTTTATGTTGGCTCACTGGATCTCTTATTCTTATTTAATTTTTAAAAAATTATCTTTATTTATTTAGTGGAATGAGACATCTGGAAATAGAGAGGAAAGAGGGTGATAGAGAGGTGGTGGTGCACCTGGTTAAGCACTCACGTTACAGTGCACAAGGACCTGAATTCAAGCTCCTTGTCCCCACTTTCAGGGGGGAAACTTCATGAGTGGTGAAGCAGGTCTCTAGGTATCTGTCTCTTTCCCTCTCCACGTCCCCCTGCCCTCTCAATTTCCCCTGTCTCTATCCAATAAATAAACAAACAAATAAATAAAAGATTTTAAAAAGAGAGGGAGAAGACAGAGACACCTGCAGCCCTGCTTCAGCACTCATGAAGCTTTACCCCTGTAGGTGGGGACCAGAGGCTTGAACTCAGGCCCTTGTGCATTGTAACTCATGTGCCCAACCAGGTGCATCACCACCCAGCCCTGCTGCCTGGATCTCTTCCTCGGTGAAATTTCAGTCCATGTCCTCATCCCATTTTCTAATGAGGTTGTTTCTTTGGTGTTAAGTTTACTGAGTTCTTTTAGCATTTTGGTGGTTTGTCCTTTACTTGAAGTAGTTGTATAAAGATCTTCCACTATGTAGGATGTCTTTCTATATGGTTAATGATAGTTTTTGCTGTGTAGAAGCTTTTCAGTTTGATGTAGTCCTATTGATTTATTGTTGTTTTCTTTGCTGTCTTTGAAGACATTTCTAAAGTATAGATTGTGAAGAATCCTGTCAGTATTTTCTTTTATGTGTTTTATAGTTTCTGTAATGTCCACATCTTTGATCCATGTAAAGCTGACTTTTGTGCACAGTGATATGTGGTAGCTCAGTTTCTTTCATTTACATCTTTCAACTCAATTTTCCCAGCACCACTTGTTGAAAAGACTGTCCTTTCTCCATTTAGTGTTTTGGACTCTCATGTCAAAAAGGAGTTCTCCATACACATGGGGGCTGATTTCTGGGCTCTGAATTCTATTCCATGGGTCTATGTGTCTGCTTTGTTTCCATAACAAATAGTATTGATTGTTACAGTACCTTTATAATGTAGTTTACAGTCGGAAGTGTGATGCTTCTGGTCTTATTCATTTCTCTCAAGGTTGCTTTGGCAACTCTAGGGATTTTCTGGTTCCAGATGAATTTCTGTGACTTTTGTTCTAGTCCTTTAAAGAAACTCAGAGGAACCTTGATGGGGGTGGCAATAAATCTGTAAATGGCTCTGGGCAGGATGGTCATTTTGATGATGAGTAATTCCCTTTCTCTGAATCCACTGAAACCAGTAATCTTTTATTGTCCAGGTGTCTGTGTGTGTATGAGAAAGATCAGTGCACTGCTCTGCCATTTATACTAGCCTGTTTTTGTTTGTTTTGTTTTTACCGGATCACTGTTCAGCTCTGGCTTATGGTAGTGTAGAAGATTGAACCTGAGACTTTGGAGCCTCAGGCATCAGAGTCTCTTTGCATCATGATTATGCTATCTATCTACCCCAGCCCACTATTTTGTTTTGTTATCCTCTTTCTTATTTTGTCTTGCCCGGAGATTGAACTCAGGGCCTCAAGCATGCAAAGTATGCACTCTACTTCTGAACCATCTCCCTGACCCTTAAAGTGAACCTAAAAAAAAAAAATCTATGTTTGGTCAAGTTGTTCTATACTTAAACATCCTATCCCATGCACTTAGAATAAAATTGAAAGTTCATAAAATGAATTAGAAGCCCTTGTGTAATCAAGCTTTTTTCTTTCATTTCACCAGATTGCATTCTTTTCCTTCTTGAAGTACTATGCTGCCCTTGTGTATTTAGTTCCTGACTCAGAATTTCCATTCTGCCTGAGGACACATGTGCTGTCCCTTTAACACCCTCTTCTCCACCTCCCTTCTCTCTGGTTCATTAGTTCCCTTTCCTTCAAGTCTCCTTGTAAATGTCATATTTCCAGTAACTCAGTTCTTAGAGTAACACCTGTACTTAGTGGAAGCCCTGTGTTAGTCTAGCCTCATGGAGGTGAGGATACTGTGATTGAAATTGAATTAAAATGGTATTCATGTGGCTGGGGAGATAGCATAATAGTTACACAAATAATGCTCATACCTAAAGGCTCCAAGGCTCTAGGTTCACTCTCCAGCACCACCATTAGCCAGAGCTGAGCAGGGTCTAGTCAGGGTCTCTCTCTCTCTCTCTTTCTCTCCTCCTCTCTCTCTGGGTCTCTCTCTTAAAATAATATATATGTATATATTATACACATATATATGTATAGATATACATATATATGTGAAAGAAAAATGGCAAGGTTGAAAAATGTGGGTAGGAAACTAAAAAGTGTGTGTGTGTGTGTGTTTGTGTGTGTGTGTGGTATGTGTGTGTAGGTGCTATCAGCTCAAAGGCCTGTCTGTTCCCACCTCCCTCCACCATACTCCCCTCACCCCCAGGGGAAAGAGAGAGAGAAGAAATGTTCCATGGCAGCTTCCATGACTGCCAGAACATCCAAGGAGGTCTCAGTAAGGTCTTTGATGCAAAGTTACTGGAGGTCCCTGCCACCTGTCTGCCATGCACAACCACCAGCCAGGAGCAGCTCAGAGCTGACTGTGGTCTCCACACACATGACAGTAGATACCATAGGTAGACAGAAGGAGCCTTGTCCTTGTTCACTTATGTTTTCTGTAGTTAGAGAATTGTGACGTGCTCGTGGCTACCGCAGGATGCCTGTAACATAGTCTCAAATGACCTTTTCTCATCAACATTCTCCATGCCCAACAGTTCATCCGTAAAAGCTTCACCAGGACAGAGGTTGAGTGTAGTAAGTGCCTAGCTAAGGCTATTGAATCAGTGCTGTCTTAAAGTACATGGTTCTTAAGAGATGCCCTCTAGCATTTGAAACTGCTTATGATACAATTTTCTCTCTCTCTTCTTATATTCTTTTTTTAAAAATAACATTTCACAGGATCCAGAGTCTTTTAAAAATATTATTTATTTTATCTGCTAGAACACAGAGAAATTGAAAGTGAGGAGGTAGAGAGGGACAGAAACAGAGACACACCTGCATCCCTGCTTCACCACTTGTGAAGCTTTCCCCCTGCAGGTGGAGACTGGGGGCTCAAGCCTGGATCTTTGGGCACTGTAATGTGTGTACTTAACCAGGTGCACCACTGCCTGGCCCTTCTCTCTCTTTCTTCTTCAACCTGGGACCTTGCATATGTACAATTTCACTGTTCCTGAATTTTTTTTATTCAGATAAAGAGAAGAAAAGTATTATATATATATATATATATATATATATATATATATATATATATATTGCTCATTTAAAGAAGACCAACTTTATTATAAGATTGCTATTATGACATAAAGAAGTAGGAAAGCATTCACTGAAATGCAGAAATTTCTTTTTTTTATTAGTGATTTAATAATGCTATTCAAGATTGTGGGATATGAGGGGTACAGTTAAACACAATTCCTGCCATTAGAATTCCACATCCCATCCCCACCATTGGAAGCTTCCCTGTTCTTCACTCTCACTGGGAGTATGGACCAAAGATCTCTATGAGGTGCAGAAGGTGGAGATCTGGCTTCTGTAATTGCTTCTCCATCGAACATGGGCACTGACAGGTTAATCCATATTCCTAGCTTGTCTCTATCTTTCTCTAGTGGGACAGGGCTCTGGATAGGTGGGGTTCCAGGACACACTGGTATGGTAGTCTGTACAGAGAAGTCAGGTTGGCATCATGGTAGCATCTAATACAGAAATTTCTAAGGACTGAAAGGATATTTTCTGGGTAGGGTGCTTATATGTGTTAGAGCACTGTGTATCCTCTCTTTCCTATGCCCCCAAATGAAAAGACAGGTCAGAATGATGAAATCATCTATGTGTACCTGGGTTGACTGAAATCAAAGCTGAGGATTGTTGAACTCCAGAGCCTTCTCCTTTATTGATCATACAAAAATAAATCAATTCGGGAGTCGGGCGGTAGTGTAGCGGGTTAAGTGCATGTGGCGCAAAGTGCAAGAACTGGTGGAAGGATCCCGGTTCGAGCCCCCGGCTCTCCACCTGCAGGGGCATTGCTTCACAGGTGGTGAAGTAGGTTTGCAGGTATATATCTTTCTCTCCCCTTCTCTGTCTTCCCCTCCTCTCTCCATTTCTCTCTGTCCTATCCAACAACAACGACATCAGTAACAACAATAATAACTACAACAATAAAACAACAAGGGCAACAAAAGGGAATAAATAAATAAACACAAAAAAATCAATTCATTCATTCATTTATTCATTCATTCAAAAAGACCTCCCCCACCAACCAAATAACAAGTGACCATGACTTTCTAGTAGCTATGAATTAAATGGACCATAAATGTGACTATTTGTGTGGATATTTTGTTGTCTCTGGTTTTATCTTGTGGCCCCAGCTGAAATGATGTTATGCTGGTGGGCTGGTAGTTCCTGTGCCTGTCTGCAGAAGGTGCACTTGTTCTCAGCTGTTTCATCTGCTCTACCTGAGCAGAGGGTCCCTGCACATGGGTGCTCAGAGAGGGTGGAAGGTTATCACTAGAAGACTGAGCTGTGGGTTTTCATAACTGCCTGGTTGTTCTCTCAATCAGATGACAGTTAAAACTCTTTAACTACCTCAGTTCATTACTTGTCTCTCAGTTTTTCTCATCTTCCCCATAGCAATGGATTGAAAAGAGAAAGTTTCATTTGCTCTCTCACGTGACCTTAGAATGCTCAGACACTAATTTAAACTTTTTTTAAAAAATTTTTTTATTTATTTATTTATTATTGGGTAGAGACAGAGAAATTGAGAAGGGAGGAAGAGATAGAAGAGAAATACCTGTAGCCCTGCTTCACCACTCGCAAAACCAAGGGCTTGAACCCAGGTCCTTGTACACTGTAATGTGTGCATCCAACCAGGTGCGCCACAGCCTACCCCCCCACTAATTCAAACTTTTCTCCAAAGAAGCACCAAAAATAAGTTCACAGTTGCTATTTACAAGGCTGTGCTCCAGGCTAATATACCAAAACGCTACACTAAGGATATTTTTAAGATACAAATCATAGTTTGTAAGAGTTTACCAGGGCAGAATCAGATTGCCACTTCAAGAGAACAATGAGAAAACTCAGTTTTAGAGAGTGTTCCAACTCTAGGTGACACTCCTCTGGGAAATGTTCCTTTCTGTATAAGCCTACATTTTTTGCTCAGTGTACCAGAGAGATTACTCTGTTTTTGTTAAACCAAGCTTTGTTCAACTGTGCTCTGTCCTGGAGAGATTGTAATCTGTGAAGAAAAACAAAACAAAGACATTACACAGCTGAAGGGAAGAGCATTAAAGGCTCCACTAGCCACTAAGTATTGTACAAAGTAACAGCTAATCCAGTTGTGCTTTCCCAGGTATCTCTCTCCCTTTCTCTCCTTCTTTCTTTAACTTTATTTTATTAGCAATTTAATATTTATTTACATAATTACAAGATAACCGGGGTACAATTCAATATCACTCCCACCACCAGAGTTCTGGATCCTCAGTCCCTCCACTGTAAACTACAGCAGTTCTTCCAAGTTTGCAGATATGGGTTAACTATAATCTCTACAACTATCAGTCTATATTTGTAAATATTTACAACCCCCTCATTTTTTTCTTTATTGGAGGGGTTAATGGTTTATAGGCAATAGTAAAATACAGTAGTTGGTACATGTGTAACAGTCCTGTTTTCCACATAACAGTTCAACCCCCTCTAGGTCCTCTACTGCCACCAGGTTCCAGGACCTGAACCCTCCCCCCACGACCCCAGAGTCTTTTACGTTGGTGCAATACACCAAATCAAATCCAAGTTCTGCTGTGCATTTTCTTATTTTTCAAACTTCTATTATTATTTTAGATTTTTATTTGTGATTTAATAATTGTCAACAAGATTGTGAGATAAGAGGGTTATGATTCATATATTTCTCTGATTTCATACATCAATCCCTCCACTGGAAATTTCCTTATTATTTTTTTAAATTGTATTAGTGATTGAATATTGATTTACAAAATTACATGTCAACAGGGGTATAGTTCCACACCATTCCCACCACCAATTTTTTTTTTTTTTGCCTCCAGGGTTATTTCTGGAACTCAGTGTCTTCACTATGAATCCACTGCTCCTGGAGGCCGTTTTTTTTTTTTTCCTTGTGCTTGTGGTTTATTGTTGTGGTTGTTATTATTGTGGTTGTTATTGCTATTGTTGTGCTTGGATAGGACAGAGAGAAATCGAGAGAGAAGGGGGTAAAAAAGAGTGGGAGAAAAAGATAGACACCTGCAGACCTGTTTCATCGATTGTGAAGCGACCCCCCTACAGGTGGGAAACCAGGGGCTAGAACAGGGATTCTTAGGCTGGTCCTTGTGCTTTATACCATGTGAGTTTAACCTACTGTGCCAACGCCCAGCCCCCACCACCAGAGTTCTTTTTTTTTTAAATATTTTATTTCGTTTATTGTTATGAGAAAGAGTAGATACAGAGGGAAAGATACAGATAGAGACAGAGACAGAGACACCAGAACACTGCTCAGTTCTAGCTTATGGTGGGGCTGGGGATTGAACCTGGGACCTCAGAGCCTCAGGCTTGAAAGGCTTTTGCATAACCATTATGCTCCCCAGCCCTACCACCAGAGTTCTTAATCTTCAGTCTCCCCACTGCAAGCCACTGCCATTACCCTAAGGTTGTAGACATGGGCCAAACATCATCTCTACAACTATCTGTCTGCATTTATACATAATGTCCCCCTTTTTCTTCCTGATCCAATCCTATCTTCCTCTCCAAGCCACTCATGACATCACTACTACCTCCACATATCCCTCTCCTTTTCCTCCTTTCTCTCCGGGTGCCAATGGAGCTGATGCTCAGAGCTCTCTTATCTTCTTCCTATCACTTATCCCCCACTGGGGGTATGGATCAAGGTTATTTTTGGCTACTGTAATTGCTTCTCTGTTAGATGTGGGCGTTGGCAGGTAGAGCCATACTCACAGCCTGTTTTTATCTTTCCCTAGTGGGCCAGAGCCCTGGAGAGACAAGGTTCCAGGACACTTGGTGAAGTCGTCTGCCTAGAAAAGTCAGGATAGTGTCCCTATTCTTTATCCCTTTGGGAGTATGGACCAAAGCTCTATGGGGCACAGAAGGTCAGAGGTCTGGCTTCTGTAATTGCTTCTCCTCTGCACATGGGCATTGACAGGTCAATCCATACTCCTAGCCTGTCTCTACCTTTCTCAGTCATGCAGGGCTCTGGGGAGGTCCCCCCTCCTTTTTAAGGTCCCATCTTCTCTCCCATTCCAAGTCACCTCTATACCTATTACTATAGCCCAATGTCCTCTTCTCTCTCTGGGTCATGATGGAGTTTAGAGCCCTCTATCTTCCCCTATCATTTCTCCTCCATTGGGAGTATGGGCTAAATTCTATATGGGATGCAGAAGGTGGAAGGTCTAGCTTCTATAATTGCAAAGGTGTTGGCAAAGATGTTGGCAGGTGGATTTATATCGCCAGCCTGTTTCTATCTTTCCCTACTGGGGCAGGGCTCTGGAGAGTGGATATTCTGGGACACATTTGGTGAGGACATCAGTTCCCTGGTATCTCTTTCCTTTGATCATGTAAGGACTCCCCAGTCAACTCACCACAGGGGACATGATGAATCTCATTTCTGAGTGAGCATTTCTGCTGGGGACAGGTGAGCTTAGTAATTCAGGAGACTCAGCAGGAAAGAGTGAGGACTTTAAGGAAGAAGACTCAGGAAAAAAAAAAAGCTCTCTAGGGGATTTGGCAGGAACTTCGTGTAAATCAGGAGTTGGCTCTTAATGCTTCAGGCTGGCACTTCCTGCTTACCTAGTGGAAGTGAGGCAGTGTTGTAACTAATACCCCTCCTCCCCCAGATATATGTGCTGCTGTCAGGAAGGAAAGAATGAAAACCTCTCTCTCTCTCTCTCTCTCTCTTCTTTTCTTTTGGTGGTGAGGTCACTATAAATGCTGTGGAGTTCTTATTCTTCTAGGACTAAGCCTTTTAGAAAGTGCACATGATGACTGAGTCCTTGAGAATAGTGGTTCAGGCTCAGAATCCTTGATTTCACCCTGAGGGTGATGGGTGCAGATCAGATACTCAGGGCGACTCCTTCTGCAGTGGGGACCATGACCTCTACCTTCTTAGTTCTTCCCAAAGGCCTCGTTTTTTGCACATATTTATTTTTATTTTTTTATTATCTTTATTTATTTACTCAATAGAGACAGCCAGAAATCGAGAGAGAAAGGGGAGATAGAGAGGCAGAGCAGCTCTGCTTTACCATTTGCAAAGCTTTCCCCTGCAGATGGGGACCAGGGGCTCGAATAGACGTCCTTACACATTGTAGCATGTGTGCTCAACCAGGTGCACCACCTCCAGCACCCCCTTTGCACATATTGTCTGTTAGGAGTCCACCCACACCTCTGTCCACAAATCCCATCCTATCCTTTGTGATTAGTCCTTTTTACAACACTGAAACATTTTCCTGTGAAAACAACGTATGTAAATTTTCTTGCTGACTCAGATGTATATACATGTATTCCTTTGGTCAGAAGAGTCCATTATTCTGCAATACCAAGATATTCTTTCAATTTCTTTTATTATCTTTATTTATTAGATAGAGGCAACCAGAAATTGAGAGGTAAGGAGGAGATAGAGAGGGGACTGGGTGGTGGCACACTTGGTTGAGTGCACATGTTACAGTGCACAAGGACCTGGGTTTGAGGCCTCTGTCCCCATCTGCAGGGGGAAAGCTTAGCGGGTGGTGTAGCAGGGCTGCAGGTGTCTCTCTGTCTCTCTTCCTCTCTTTTCCTCTCAATTTCTGACTGTCTCTATCCAATAAATAAATAAAGATAATAAAAAATAAATCCCTGCCTGCCCTGGAGAAGCTTTCTTGCTCCTGATTTTCTGGTTAGGTTAGCTGCCTCTGCCCTCTGCCTTCTGTGACACTGCCCACTTCCTCATCTCACTCACGACCTGGGGACTAACTAGTCGTGTTACCTGTCCTCAGTTAAATTGAAAACCCTGTGGGCAGTCTGTCTCATTGCCTCTGTATCAGTTAGCATGATGCCTGGCAGTTAAGGGACTCCCAGTAAATACTTAAGGAATATGAACATGGACATTGTCAGTGTCTCTTTAACTGATAATCATCTTCAGCATTAGAATAAGATTTATTTGTTTCCTATGAGATAGAGATTTGTATGAAAGAGAGATAGAGATAGAGAGAGAGAGAGAGAGATAGAGAGAGAGAGAGAGAGAGAGAGAGAGAGAGAGAGAGAAACTAAAAGTACCACCCTGGTTATATGCAACACTGGGAGCAGTTCCTGTGCTCTGCCAACTGAGCTTGCTCTGGAAGCTATCTTCGGCTATTTATTTATTTATTTATTTATTTATTTACCAGAGCACTGCTGAGCTCTGATTTTGTTTGTTTGTTTGATAGAGACAGAGAGAAATTGAGAGGGGATGAGAGATAGAGAGGCACAGAGACAGAGAGATACCTGCAGCTTTGCTTCAACACTCATGAAGATTTCCCCCTGCAGGTGGGGACCAGGGGCTGGAACACAGATCCTTGTGCACTTTAATATGAATGTTTAACCAGGTTCACCACTACTTGGCCTCCTGAAACTCAATTTCCCTCCATGGAAAATGCCATGGAAGGGCTTACTCCCAGGGTCTACAATCTTCTGTGTCAATGCCCTAGCTAAAGAACTTTCCCTAGGATTGTCTTCCTTTCATTCCAGAACCCAAACCCTCTTAATTCAATTCATTTGCAACTGGGTCAGTATTTTCCCAATCATCTCCACCAAACCACTGGCATAGAATTCAAGTCAGGGGCCTGGGAACTATGTAGGCAACAGCTGAATTTCTACCCTCATTCTCAAATATGCCTTAACCCATGTCAGTATCATTTGCTGATGTTGCCTTTCTCTCTGGCCCAATATGAGCCATAGATGACACTTGGAGCCATGTCTCTTGGGTATTTATACCAATTTCCCATCACAGAGAGTTGAGAGACCATCTGCCAGTGAAAAGTTCTGTTGGGAGTATCAGCAAAGCAGCCTGGAGGAATGACCTATTTTGGAACTGAATGACCATTAGCAACCCTTGGTGACTTCTTTTTCTTTATTGGGGGATTAATGGTTTTACAGTTGATAGTAAAATACAGTATTTGGTACATGTGTAACATTTCTCAGTTTTCGCATAACACTCTAACACCCTCCCCCCCCCACCTAGGTTCTCCTCTGCCATCATGTTCCAGGACTTGAACACTTCTCCCCACCCCAGAATCCTTTACTTTGGTGAAATACATGAAATCCAGTCCAAGTTCTGCTTTATGTTTTCCCTTCTGTCATTATTTCTCAACTTTGTCCACGAGTGGGATCATCCCACATTCATCTTTCTTTTTCTGGCTGACATCACTTCATACAATTCCTTTAAGATCTATCCAAGATGAGATGAAGACAGTGAATTCACCATTTTTAATAGCTGAGTAATATTCCATTGTGTATATAAAGGTGACTGCATTTCCATTGGTGTGAGTGTTGGCCTCAGCAGTGCTGTCAGTCAGGTAACTGTGAGGAAACACGGCTGCTACTGTCTCTTTGTTCCTTTGTTCACAGTCTCATGTCTGTGAACAAAACTGAGGAGTTGGGTATTTGAGTCATGAACACATCCTCTTGGAGAGATAGCTTTGCTTGTCAAATGTTGCTTTGTTCAAGTTTGACGAGATTGGGTGAATACTGCATCCTCTTTCCCTTTCCATTGAGAATTTCCCAGATGTGCTCTTGACACTCTGTGAGGACTTTAATGAGAGAGGTAGGAGGAGAGAGAGAAAGAGAACCAGAGCATCACTCTGGTACATGTACTGCTGGGGACTGAACTTGGGACCTCATGCTTGAGAACCCAAATGCTTTATCCACTAAGCTACTTTCCAGATCACTGTGGGGACCTGTATTTAGAAACTACCCTGTCATTTAAGTGTTGTAGACTCCTGAGGACACAGGATTCATAATATGAGCCTGTCCCCCCACTGTTGCTTTGTGTCATTATACAGCTGTAAGCTGTCTTATTTCGAAAATAGCTTGTATTACCTTTATTATTATTATTATTTTAATTTTTACCAGAACCCTACTCAGCTCTGTCTTATGGTGATGTGGAGGATTGAACCTGGGACCTTGGAGCCTCAGGCATGAAAGTCTCTTTGCAGAACCATAATGTTATCTCTTCCACCCTTTACCTTTTTTTTTTTGAGAGAGACTTAGATTGACCTTCCATTTGCCAGCAACTTCAAATGTAGATAAAATGGTTTTTAATAATTGTGAACATAAATGATTACATTTCATATATTGTACATTTTTATAATTATTGCTCAGAGGCTTACATGAAACTTTTTCCTAACAGGGCTTCATTCTAATATTTACTAATCATGAATAAGAATTATTATTTTTAAATTTTATTACCTAATCTAATATTTTATTATCTAATCTAATAATTATCTAACAATATTTCATTATATAGAGACAGCCAGAAGTGGAGAGGAGAGAGGGAGAGAGAAGGGGAGAGAGACATTATAACATGTGCACTCAGCCACGTGCCCTACCACGCTGCTCTGATCATGAATAATTAAATAAAATGATTTAGCCCCTAGAATGATGGTATAGGGAGAGTCAAAATTATCTTGACATCAGAGAGAGTGAAAAAAGCCTTTGGTTTTGTCTCCCTCTCTCCTCCATGATGAGAAAATACACACTGAACAGCAAAGACGTGAGCATTTTCAGTGGGGAAGGAGCGTGTCTCAGATAATGAACCCCTGTCTCTCTCACCTTCGCAGCAATAAGCGACTCGTGGCCTTGGTGCCGATGCCCAGCGACACCCCGTTCAACACCCGGAGAGCCTACACGAGTGAGGATGAAGCCTGGAAGTCTTACCTGGAGAACCCCCTGACGGCAGCCACTAAGGCAATGATGAGCATCAATGGGGACGAGGACAGTGCTGCCGCACTGGGCCTGCTCTATGATTACTACAAGGTGTGTGAGTCACCCAGCTCTGCTCTTCCAGCTGGGCTTCTGTGCTGATGGGGACCAAGGAAGGCCTTGCTCACAAACCTCCACGTGCAGGCTGGGGCTCAGCCTCTCCTGCTACCCCTCACTGCTTTACCCCCACCTTGGGCACGTTTGCACCTTGCGGCAATGACTTCTCTCCTTCCTTGTTGACAGTACACATCTACCACCTCTATATAATCCCACTCTGTGTCCTATTGCTACTTGTTAGCTCCATTTTAACTCCAGAGTTGTAGGATTTCTCCTCCTCCTCCTCCTCCTCCTCCTCCTCCTTCTTTTTCTTCTTCTTCTTCTTCTTCTTCTTCTTTTTCTTCTTCTAATTTTATTGATTTATTATTGGGTAGAGACAGAAACTGGGAGGGAGAGGGAGAGGAAGAGGGAGAGGCAGAGAGAGAGAGAGAGAGAGAGAGCTGTAGCCCTGCTTCATCACTCATGAAGCTTTCCCCCTGCAGGAGGGGACCAGAGACTTGAACCTGGGATCTTGTTTCTTCTTCTCCTCCTCCTCCTCCTCCTCCTTCTTCTTCTTCTAATTTTATTGATTTATTATTGGGTAGAGACAGAAATTGGGAGGGGAAGGGAGAGGGAGAGAGAGAGAGAGAGAGAGAGAGAGAGCTGTAGCCCTACTTCATCACTCGTGAAGCTTTCCCCCTGCAGGAGGGGACCAGAGACTTGAACCTGGACCTTGTTTCTCCTTCTTCTTCTTCTTCTTCTTCTTTCTTTCTTTCTTTCCTTCTTTTTTTTTTTTTTGGTGAATGAAGAGTATTCTATTGTGGCTATACTATGAGCTACTCATTGATTAGTCATTGGACATCTTAGCTTTATTAAAATTTGTTTCATTTTGATTTATATGTTTGTTTTTATATAGATGCAAGCAAAGAGGAGGGAGAGATAGGGAGAGAGAAAAATAGAGACCACAGCACCAAAGCTTCATTTAATGCAGGGGGAGCCTGGCGAGAAGTCTCATCCATGGTGAAGCAGCTTGATATTCAAGTGAGCTGTTTTGTGGACCCTTAGCTTTTTTATTTTATGAAAAACACGTGTTTTCTAGATTTCCAGTTTTATTTTAATTAATTAATTAATTAATTTTTGCCTCCAGAGTTATCTTTGGGGCTTGGTACCAACACTACAAATCCATTGCTCGGGGTGGTGACCATTTTTTCCATTTTATTGCACATGACAGAGAGAAATTGAGAGGGAAGGTGGAGATAGAGAGGGAGAGAGGCAGAGAGGCTCCTCAAGACTTGCTTCACCACTTGTGAAGATTTTTTCAGTTTTATAAGAAATGGTTCATGATTCAGTGAGTGCTTTTGTAGAAGACTTTTGCAACACTTTCAAAGCCCAGTTCTGTTACAACCCTGTCTCCATGTGTTTGTTTGTTTTTTAAAAACAAAACCCTTCATCAAAAACAAGAACAAACAAATGAAAAGACCTTAAAGGAAAATAAATGTAATTTTCATATATTACATATCTATCATACATTGCCTTCAAACTCAGACTATTTCAGGAATTAAACAATAAATAATGATGTTTCTACTGCATAGGACTGTGTCTGGTATAGCCTGTTAAACTTTATAACAGGTGAAGTGGAAACGATCAACAAGTATTTACTGAGTGAGATTTACTGTCCGCCTACATTGTAAATACCTTTTTTCAATGCAGGAAATTGGCACAAAGGAGATAATGGATGCATTTGCTGGCCTCAATGAACTCTTTATTGCAGAGTAAGAACTAAGTCTCTCTACCCACTTTTTTTTTTCCTTATCTTGAAAAGTGCTCCCAGAGGATCAGTTTTTTTTTTTTTTCTGGCAAAACTTCAGTCTCAACTTCCTATGTCCTCCCTGCTCCCTCCTTCTTATGTCTGTTTTTTTTGTTTGTTTTTCAGCAATCTCCACTTCTGCAAGTTTTATTATCTCATTTCTTTCCTAACCCAGATTTATAATAATAATAATTGTTGTTTTTTAAAATTTTTTTCTCTGCCAGGGAGCCAAGTCACCTGGATTTCTACTCTAGTTCTTTATTTGTATTTATTTATTTATTCATTCCCTTTTGTTGCCCTTGTTTTATTGTTATTGTTGTTACTGATGTCATTCATTGTTGGATAGGACAGAGAGAAATGGAGAGAGGAGGGGAAGACAGAGAGGGGTAGAGAAAGACAGACACCTGCAGACCTGCTTCACTGCCTGTGAAGTGACTCCCCTGCAGGTGGGGAGCTGGGGGCTCGAACCGGGATCTTTATGCCGGTCCTTGTGCTTTGTGTCACGTGCGCTCAAGCCGCTGCACCACTGTCCGACCCCCAATAATTATTATTTTTAAACCTTCCATCACCACAAACTCTGTCCCTGTCACCAGACTTGTTCTTCCACAGTTTTTCCCCATTCAAATAGCTGGGAAGTTTACCTGCATAGGATAATGATTGAAGGCCACATCAAGTTGGCCTTTTCTTAGATGAAGAGCAAGGCATGAGTGAGACTACATAAACCAGAGCTGAGCAGTGCTCTGGTAATAAAAGTAAATAAGTAAAAAAAAAAAAGTTCATACTCCCAGAGATGAATAAAAATAGAGAAGCTTCCAGTGGAGGGGATGGGACACAAAACTCTGGTGGTGGGAACTATATGGAATTATGGTTATCAGAAATGGGGAGTGGGGGTACAGAATTTGGTGAAGAGGTGTGGTGACTTATACACACCTTATGGAGCTGTGAAAATATGCCCTGTTATCTTACAATCTTGCTAATCATTAACAAGTAACTAATAAAAACTAAAAAAAAAAAAAAGAAAGAAAGAAAAAGAAAAGGAGAGACAACTGTAGCCCTGCTTCACCACTTGTGAAGCTCCCCCTCTCCAGGTGTGGGCTGGGGGCTTGAACCCAGGCTCTTGCACTTGATGACATGAGTGCTAATCCAGGTGCACCTCCACCCAGCCCTACTAAATAAGAATATTATTGACTCAAATAAGCACATCTTTTTTTTATTAGGAAGTGCTGGGGAAATCTATGAAGAGCATCCTGTGGCAGTTTAAGCTGGCCTTTCCCCCTTGCCAAGTGAGCTGTGATTGGCAGATTATAGCAGATCCCTTGCAAGTGTGTTAAAAAACTCCCCCAAATAGCTTCTAATATAGCAGAATGGGCCTCTTTCTTTGGGGGACATGGGTTCAGACATAGGGATGCTTTATAGACTAGGGCAGTTTCCTATGAACAGATCAGAGCTGGAAAAATTAATAAAAGAACATAAAAGGTAAAGACAGTTCCAAGGTAGGTAGGCTTTTTTCCCTTCTTTTTCTTTTGCCTATGGTCAATATACATGCATATATACAGAATATATGAATATATATATATATTTACATGTATTTTAAGATGTTATTAATGAGAGAGAGAATCAGAGCATCACTCTGGTACATGTGATGTTGGGGTTGAACTTGTAACCTCATGCCTGAGAGTCAAATGCTATATCCACTACACCACTTCCCAGGTCACTGTCTTGAATTTTTTTTCCCTTTTGTTGCCCTTGTTATTGTAGTTATTGTTGTTGTTGTTATTGATGTCATCGTTGTTAGATAGGACAGAGAGAAATGGAGAGAGGAGGGGAAGACAGATAGGGAGAGAAAGAGAGACACCTGCAGACCTGCTTCACTGTTTGTGAAGCGACTACCTTGCAGGTGGGGAGCTGGGGGCTCCAACCCGGATCCTTATGCCGGTCCTTGCACTTTGAGCCACATATGCTTAACCACTGCGCTACCGCCTGACACCCCCTGTCTTGAATTTTTAATCCTTTTTGATGGAGAAGTTCATTTGAAAAACACAAAATAATTTTTTAGAGTTTTGAAATGAGAAAAATGGAAAATTAATTGAAGAATTTCCTGAGTAATAAAACTTTATCAAATTACATAGTTCCTGCTTTGAAAAGTAAACCATTTCTTGAGGGTTTGATTTTATTGGTCATTGAATTAATATATACTGTTAAAAAATTGATTAATTCTTAGAAAGAAATTGTAAAAAAAATTTCCTTTATGGTAAACATTAAACTAGACTATTTTATCCAGCTTTAAAATCTAGTAACATTCATTTAAGTGACCTTGACACGTGGGCCATTATCATTTCTTTTCTTAACCTTTATTATTATATTATGTTATGTTATGTCATATCACATTATATGTAACTTATGATTTAAAGGAATATGTTGGTTTTATTTTTAACACATTTTGCTTCAACACTGTGAAAGAAATTTTAATATCTGTATTATATGGCAATGTTTAAAGAGAGGTGTACCTTGAAACAAACATAACCAATAATCTTTAAAAACTGTACTTTCGGGGGTCGGGCGGTAGCGCAGTGGGTTAAGCGCATGTGGCGCAAAGCGCAGGGACCGGTGTAAGGATCCCGGTTCGAGCCCCCGGCTCCCCACCTGCAGGGGAGTCGCTTCACAGGCGGTGAAGCAGGTCTGCAGGTGTCTATCTTTCTCTCCCCTTCTCTGTCTTCCCCTCCTCTCTCCATTTCTCTCTGTCCTATCCAACAACGAATTGCGTCAACAAGGGCAATAATAATAACCACAACGAAGCTACAACAAGGGCAACAAAAGGGGGAAAAAAAATAGCCTCCAGGAGCGGTGGATTCATGGTGCAGGCACTGAGCCCAGCAATAACCCTGGAGGAGGAAAAGAAGAAAACAAAACTGTACTTTCCCCTATAGGTTGGGATTTCAAGCATGAGTATTATTTTTTATACATATTTTGACATCAGAAGTAGGGATTTTACATAAAAATTAAGTGGTAACAAAGTCTATAACTTTTTCTACCAAATTAATATTTTCATGATTAATCAATTAATTTAGGATAATCAAAGTTAGTAAGATGTTTTCAAGACTGTGTGGACATAAATAGTTAAAAGACTTCTTTTTGTCATACAAGCTCTACTATATTTTTCCTTGAAACAAATTGTTCAATTAGAAGTATTATTATTGGAGTTGGGTGGTAGCACATGGTGCAAAACTCAAGGGCTGGTGTAAGGATCTGGGTTTGAACCCCTGGCTCCCTACCTGCGCTTCGCAAGTGGTGAAGCAGGTCTGCAGGTGTCTATCTTTCTCTCCTCCTCTCTGTCTTCCCCTCCTCTCTTCATTTCTCTCTGTCCTATCCAATAATAACAACAGCTATGACAACAATAACAACTACAATAAGGGCAACAAAATGGGAAAAAATAGCCTTCAGGAGCAGTGGATTCATAGTGCAGGCACCAAACCCCGGCAATAACCCTGGAGGCAAAAAAACGAAGAACTATTATTATTTCCAGAAACTTCATTTAAGCCATCACTAGTCTTAGTCTTAGACTTATGGATGTTAACAGCTCACATGTTTTGGTATGATTGTTGTAACAAAACTAAATCTACTTTGAGGCTAAACCTTCTTTCTGTAGCAAGGTAAAATGTTAATGGAAAAATTGATTCTGATTTTTGAGGATAAGCTGTAGGAAGGCCTATCACTGTAATAGCTTCTACCACATTATTATTTAAGTTCTGTAGATGTTTTATATCTCTTTGGAATCTATAACTGATACACTTTGTAAGCTGTATCATTTTCTCCTTTATGTAACTAACCCCTCAGGGGACAGTAGCTAAATCTGTTCAGAGAGGAACATCTGTTGCATAGATCAGACACTGAATGGAGGCCAGGTGGTGGCACACCTGATCAAGTGCACATATTACGATGCACAAGGACCCAGGTTCAAGCCCCTGGTCCCACCTTCAGGGGAAAGCTTCACGAGTGGTGAAGCAGGGCTGCAGGTGTCTCTCTGGCTCTCTCCCTCTCTACCACCCCTCCCCTTTCAATTTCTCTCTGTCTCTATCCAATAATAAATAAATAAATAACTCTTTTTTAAAAAAAGACACTGACAAAAGTGATGGCCTCTGTCTATGGTAACTGCATTTTCAAAGCCAAGCAATGACACATCTGGTAGAGGGCCCACATTACAATGCTGAAGGACCTGGGTTCAAGCCCCTGGTCCCTATCTATAGCAGGGAAGCTTCATGAGCAGTGGAACAAGCCTGCAGGTGTCTCATTCCCCCCTTCCATTCTCCCTCTTCCTTATCAATTTTTCTGTCTATATCATAATTAAAACAATTCCTTTTAATTAAAAAAAAAAAATGAAACCAGGGGGACGGGCGATGGCACAGTGTGTTAAGTGCACATGGTGGTAATCGCTAGGACCAGCATAAGGATCCTGGTTCAAGCCCCCGGCTCCCCACCTACAGGAGGGTTGCCTCACAGGTGATGAAGTTGATCTGCAGGTGTCTATCTCTCACTCCCCCTCTCTGTCTTCCTTCTTCCCTCGGTTTGTCCTATCCAACAACAATGATAGCAATAACAACAACAACAGTAACAATAACGATAAACAACAAGGGCAACAAAAGTGGAAAAAATGGCCTCCAGGAGCAGTGGATTTGTAGTGCAGGCACTGAGCCCCAGCAATACCCCTGGAGGCAAAATAAATAAATAAGTAAATAAATATTAAAAATATTTTTAAAATATTTAAAAAAATATTTAAAAAATATTTTAAAAAAAGGAAACCACTTTGGTCTAATACTTTACATATTGAAAAGTCTTTTACTACATATTCAAACAGTAACCATATGTCGGGTTTTGTATTCTATTTTTTAACTTTCTTAATAAATTTTTCACAAGTAAGAAAATGGGAGAGCCAGAACAGCTGGTATACAGTGGTGCTAGGGTTTGAACATGGTGCCTCTGGAGTCTCAGGCATGTAAGCCCTGGGCTTCAATGCTCTCTCCTTGGTTCAGATATTATATATATATATATATATACATATATATATATATAAATTATCTTTATTTATTGGATACAGACAGCCAGAAATCGAGAGAGTAGGCAGAGACAGAGAGAAAGAGAGACACCTTCAGCATTGCTTCACTGCTCAGGAAGCTTCTCCCAGTAGGTGGGCACTGGGAGGCTCAAACCCTGGTCCTTGCACCTTGTAGCATGTGCACTCCAGGTACACCACCACTCAGCCCCCAGATTTTATATTTTAGTGTTCAGTCAATGAAATAGCATTTACTCAAGATTTCAGGACAATCTTGTACAGTTCTTACCAGTCATTTCATTACACTCTCTGTTTTGTCTACTCAGACTGGAGCAGCAGAATGGCACAAGGTGGTGGTGGTGGTGGGGTTAAGCATTAAGAACTTCTTTTCTAAGAGTTCTGGAAGGTGGACATCTGAGCTGAAAGTGCTGGATGGGTTGGATCCAACTACTCTCTGTCTCCTTCCCTGCTTTGATCGTGACCACCTTTCACTGCAACCTCTCCTGGCCTTCTCTGCTGTATGCAGATCTGCTGTCTCTTCTGTTTTTCTTTAAGGACACCACTCCTATTGAGTCAGGGCCCCCATTTTTATGAGCTCACTTAACCTAATTACCTTCTTAAAGACCCTATCTGGGAGTTGGGCGGTAGCGCAGCTGGCTAAGTGCAGGTGGCGCAAAGCGCAAGGACTGGTATAAGGATCCCAGGTCGAGCCCCCGGCTTCCCACCTCAGGGGAGTCGCTTCACAGGCAGTGAAGCAGGTCTGCAGATATCTATCTTTCTCTCTCTCTGTCTTCCCCTCCTCTCTCCATTTCTCTCTGTCCTATCCAACAGCAACAACATCAATAATGACTACAACAATAAAACAACAAGGACAACAAAAGGGAATTAAAAAAAAAGAAAAAAAAAGACCTTTTCACCTCTAAAGTCACATTCAGTTCTAGGGCTTCAACAGCAAGATGTCTGGGATAGAGGTGTAGGGCACAGTGAGCTCTATAATATTGTCCACCAGTTAAAACTGCCTTGTACAAACCCATCTGAAAATGGGCTAAAAAAAAATCAGAATATACATTTAAAGTTAATTAGATGGCATCTATTAAAATAACCATAAATTGTCTGTAGAAAACACTAGGCTTTTTATTTTTATCTTTTTGATCTGGTTTAAGCTACTTAGCCAGAACGTCTCCTAAATCAAATATGGTCTTTTGGTGAATACATGTCATAACAAAAAACTATGTCAGATCCATCAGTTACTTTTTTCTTATTTGTTTGTTTATTTATTTGCTTTTGTTATTTGTTATTTTTTAAATTGTCATCAGGGTCATCTCTGGGGCTTGCTGCATGCACAGTGAATCCACCACCCTTAGCAAACACTTTTTCTCCCCAGTAGATAGGACTGAGAGAAATTGAGAGGGGAAGGGAAGACAGAGAGAGACAGAGAGAGAGAGAGAGACACAGAGAGAGAGAGAGAGAGAGACCAACCTGCAGACCTGCTTTATCACTCATGATGCTTCCCTCTACAGGTGGGGAGGGGGCTCAAACCCGGGTCCTTGCGCATGGTAATGTGTGCACTACCACCCTCCCCCTAGCTAGTTTTTTTTTAAATGTGATCTTCATTTCAAGTGTGACTCCATTCCACTGTAATTTTCCCCTCATGGAGGTAATGGTTTGAAATCATTTGATTTCAGTTTTAGTGAAACTGACGCCTTAGCCAGTTAGTTCCCTTCTATTCTGTGAACTTGGTACTGCTGAAAGTGAATTTGTCTGTTTTTAATTTTTTTTAATTTAATTCTTTTTTATTATTAGATAGAGACAGAAAAATTTAGAGGGGAGAGAGAGGAAAGAGAGAGACCTGTAGCCCTGCTTCACCACTTGTGAAGCTTCACCCCTACAGGTGGGGACTGGGGGCTTGAACCTGGGTCCTTTCACACTGTAACATGTGCACTCAACCAGGTGCACCACTGCTCTGCCCCTATCCTGAAGTCTTCTTTCTTTCTTTTTAAATCTTTATTTACTTATTTTCCCTATTGTTGCTCTTATTGTTTTTTTATTGTTGTTGTAATTGATGTAATTGTTAGATAGGACAGAGAAAAATAGAGGAGGGGAAGATAGAGAAGGGGAGAGAAAGATAGACACCTGCAGACCTGCTTCACCACCTGTGAAGCAACCCCCCTGCAGGTGGGGAGCCAGGGGCTCCAACCTGGATCTTTACGACAGTCCTTGCGCTTCATGCCACATGAGCTTAACTCGCTGTGCTACACCCGACTCCCCCTGAAGTCTTTCTATAAGCAGTTTTCTTTACTAGAAAAGCCTCTCCATACACCTGAGCAATTTCTACCCAGAGTTTATTTCTCTAGGCTTCAGAGTAACCTGAGCACAGCTCAGTCTTACCTCACCTCACTGGCTGGTCCACTTCTTTAAAGTAGCATTAGTCATGTTATGGAAGAGGTACCAAGTGCCCTCTGGTGACACAGAGCAGGGAGCCACAGCAGCAGGCAGGAGTCCTGGAGGAGGACAAAGGGAAAGCAGCACATTCTTAAATACCCGCATCTTCCCAACAACCTTCTGAATTGTGCTAAAAGCACATAATTTAAAAAAATACATAATTCTATTATTTCCATTTAAAAATATATTTTCTTTATTTATTAATGAGAAAGATAGGAAAAGAGAGAGAAAGAACCAGACATCACACTGGTATATGTGCTGCCAGGGATTGAACTCAGGACCTCATGCTTGAGAGGCCAATGCTTTATTCATTACGCCACCTCCTGGCCACCTAATATTTCCATTTTTAACAATTTTACGTGTATAGTTCAGTGACCTTAAGTACATCCATATCCATATGTAACAATCATTATAATAAATCCCCTCTGCCTTTTTTTTTTTAAACCAGAGAGCCCTGCTCAGGTGGTGTGGGAGATTGAACCTGGGACCTTTGGTGCTCCAGTAATGAAAGTCTTTTGCGGGAGCCGGGTGGTAGCGCAGCAGGCTAAGTGCACATGGCACAAAGCACAAATACCAGCATAAGGATCCCAGTTCGAGCCCCAGGTCCCCACCTGCAGGGGAGCTGATTCACAGGTGGTGAAGCAGGTCTGCAGGTGTTTATCTTTCTGTCTTCCCCTCCTCTCTCCATTTCTCTCTGTCCTATCCAACAACAACGACATCAATAATTACAATAATAAAACAAGGGCAACAACAAAAAATATTTTTTTAAAAAAGAAAGTCTTTTGTATAACCTGCATTATTATATCTATTTTCCTCCATTCCAAGTTGGAATTGTGTAGTCCCCTACCCCCAATAGTTTTGATTAAAAAACAATGTACTTTCAATGGTTTTTAGTTTCTGATACTTTATGAGTACTTTGACTTACTTTTATTTCACAAATACTTATAAAGTATCAAACAATAAAAGAATTCACAAATTCATGGTGAATTTGATTATTCTAACCACTCCATATAAGTGAAGTCATAGACTTCTCCTTTTGTGTCTGCCTCATTTTAGTTAGTGTAATTAATGTCTTTAAGATTCCTTCATTGGCTGGGGGTAGACAGCATAATATTATGCAAAGAGACTCTCATGCCTGAGGCTCAGGTTCAACCTCCCCCCCCCCCCCCCCGCATCACCATAAACCAGAGCTGAGCAGTGCATACAATCTTTTTTCTTAAAGCTGAGTAATAATTCATTGTATGTATAGACAACATTTTTCTTATCTAATCATTTGTAGATGGATATTTTATTTGGGTTGTTTTTGACTATCTGAGTAACAGGGCTATGAATGTGAATACTAGGCATTAAGCCTTTTTTAAAAAGAATTTTTATTTATAAAAAGGTAACACTGACAAAACCATAGGATAAGAGGGGTACAACTTCACACAATTCCCACCACCAGATCTCCATATCCCATCTCCTCCCCTGATAACTTTCCTATACTTTACCCCTCTGGGAGTATGGACCCAAGATCATTGTGGGATGGCAATAAGCTTTTATTTCTACTTTATCTAGTAGTGATAGGAAGTAAATTTTACTCACCTAATTTCCATCTGTCACTTAGCAAACCCTTGGCACGTTATAGACCCTGAAAACTGAAACACTTGAAGGAAGAACTTACTGTTGACTTACCTCTATTGAAAAAAATTTATTATAAAGCACCAGACACCCTTTATTTTTTTTTTTACTTTTTAGAATTTGTTTATTATCTTTATTTATTTATTTGTTTTACCAAAGCACTGCCAGCTCTGGCTTATGATGGTGTGTGTGTGGGGTGTGGGGGGTTGAACCTGTGACTTTGGAACCTCAGGCATGAGAGTCTCTTTGTATAACCATTATGCTATCTACCCTCTGCCCCCCCTTTTTTTAACTCTTTATTTTTTAAAAAGTCAACTTGTTTAATTTCACTAGAATCTCTGTGAGGTACGGCTATCATTATGCTTGTTTAACAGACAAGAAAGTGAGGTAGTGCTTAGTTTGTAGTAGAGCTGAGATTCAAACCTGAATTATCAGTATTCATCTCTTGCGTACCCTGCTATGTAGTTTCTTTGGCCACGTTGACTGGGCTTGCATATGTGTTTAAGTGATTAAAACACATAAAGATTTCCAGAAGAATCCAGAAAGAATAAGGTTGTTTTTCATACATACTCTCTTATGTGAAAATTGTGTAGAGTGCACTTTGGATGCAAAGGAGATGTAGCAAAAACAAATGGTACCTTTTCATTAACCTCTCATGTACTGTGCTGGTGTTGCAGTCCCGAAGACAATAATAAAAATGCATTAGAAAAAAAAACTGGAGTCTGGGGGTATGGGTCGACCTACCAATGTCCATATCCAATGGAAAAACAATTACAGAAGCCAGACCTCCCACCTTCTGCACTCCATAAAGAATTTTGGTCCATAACCAAGTGGGGGAGAAATGATAGGGTGTAAGATGACCAGAGGGCTTTGAACTACATAACTCCATCAGGACCTGGAGAGAGAAGAGGAAATAGGAAGGGACATTTGGATGTAGTAATAGATGTAAATGTGACCTAGAGAGGAAGAGAAGATGGGACTATGGGAAAAAATGAGCAAATATATACAAATAGAGATAGTTGTAGAAATAATATTTAACCCCTATCTGCAACCTTAGGAGAACTGCTATAACTTCCAATGGAGGGGTTGGGGACAAAGAACTCAGGTGGTGGGAATGATGAGGAGCTGTACCCCTGTTATCTTGTAATTTTGTAAATCAATATTAAATCACTAATAATAAAAATTAGAAATAAAAAGACTGTGGAAATCTGTCCTCATACTACATGGGCAAGATGGTGAAATTGGGGGCTAGGGATTTTAGAGATCGCTTTCCCACTGGACAGTGGATCCCTATGCCTAGTTTGCTCCTCTTCATGTTAGTGCCTCAGTAGAGAAGGAGGCAGACACTGTTCTTCAACAGAATGTCATTTGCAACTCCCAAGCTCTCTGCTCAAAGGCACTGTGAGTCTATTTCCCCCCTGTTCTTGGGTCTCCCAACCCTTCATCTACTTCCCAAGAGGGACATGACCAGGCAGTGCTCAGTTCAAAGAGCATCACCTAGGTCTAGGGCAGAACCATGATTATCCTGCACTCTCTGTGTTTGTGTTATCCCTCTCTGTGTCTGGATGACTCAGGTGACTGTCACTCAGGTGACCCTGCTTTCACCCTCTCTCTAATAATAGTGAATATCACTTTTCCCTGCACAGCGTCGTGGTTTCTTTGTCTATGCTGATGTCTGCCCCTGTGTTGTCTCAGTTGCATTTCTCAGTCTAACTGAGGGTTGGTAATGTTTTCAGGTCCCTCGAGACAAGAGGCTGCTGTCCATAAGTAAAGCAAGTGAGAGCCAAGAGGATCAGGATAAGAGGTACGGTGCTATGTGCAGGAATGTGACTGGCTCCTCAAGTAGCTCTCGGAGAGTGTGGTGTGTGTGTGTGTGTGTGTGTGAGTCTAATATGTGTGTTTCATCTGTATTCTAAATATTATTTATTTTAATTAATTTTTTAATTAATTAATTTATTTAAAAAAGGAGACATTAACAAAACCATAGGATAGGAGGGGTACAACTCCACACAATTCCCACCACCAGATCTCTATATCCCATCCTCCCCCCTGATAGCTTTCCTATTCTTTATCCCTCTGGGAGTATGGAGGAATACTACACAGCTTTTAATTAATTTTTTTATCTTGATGAGATGGAGCTGTAGAGAGAAAGACACAGAAAGACCAGAGCACTGCTCAGTTCTGGCTTAGAGTGGAGCTGGAGATTGAACCTGGGACCTCAGAGCCTCAAGCATGAAAGTCTTTCACAGAACCATTATGCTCTCTCCCCAGCCCTCCCTCTGCATCCTATGTAACAGGCAAAAGAGGTTCTTCTTCTTATTATTATTAGTTAAAGTATCTTTATGAAGAAGGCTGAAGAGTAACAATTACTCATTTTACTTAAATACATTTTGTGTCGAATTTAATGGAGCACCTTTAAATAAGAACTGACACTGAGTTAAAGATAAAACTACCTTGTATTTACTTATTTGTTATTATTATTATTATTATTATTATTATTGCCAAAGCACTGCTCAGCTCTGGCTTATGGTGGAATGGGGAACTGAACCTGGGACTTTGGCACCTCAGACATTACAGTTTCTTTGCATATCCATTATGCTATCTACTGCTACAAAACTACCTTGTATAGGCTAATTATGGCTTAGTAGACTTCTGGTTTAATGTAGTTTGGAAGGATATAGGTTGATCAACAGTACATACATTAATTAAGCTGCTGAAGTGTTAAAAATGACATCATTATAACTGTTCATACATAGAAGTTGCTACTAGGGGAAAAAAAGAAAATAACAGATACTCAATGTCTTGATTCTTTTTTCTTTTTTTTTTAATTGCCACCAAGTTTATTGCTTGATTTTTTTTAATTGGATAGGACAGAGAGAAATTGAGAGATGAGGGGAAGATAGAGAAGGGGAGAGAAAGACAGACACTTGCAGACCTGCCTCACTGCTTGTGAAGCAAACCACCTGCAGGTGGGGAGTTGAACTGGGATCCTTATGCCAGTCCTTGCATTTTGTACTATTTGCACTTAACCCAGTGTGCCACTGCCCAGCCACTTCCTCCCTCTCTCCCTTTCCCCATTCCTTCTGTTCTTCTTTCCTCTTTTTATTTTTATTAAATAGGACAGAAATAAATTGAGAGCGGAGGGGGAGACAGAAAGGGAGAGAGATACCTTCAGACCTGCTCCTCCTCTCATGAAGCTTTCCTTCTGACAGTGGGGAGTGGGAGCTCGAACCCAGGTCCTTGTAGATGGTAATATGTATGCTCAACTGGGTGTACCATTACCTGCCCCTCCCCTCCCTTAAAGTATAATTGGCATACCATTCTTGGCATAATATTTTTCCTTGTAATATTGGTTCAATTTTAAATTCTGTTGCTGATGAGCTTACATTATTTGAATCATCAGTTTCTTAGAATGGTTTATTAGTGAGGGTTTGGGCAAAGGTTTATGTGACATACTTTAATTCTGAGACCTGGAGGTCCCAATTTCCATCCTCACCACCCCCATCAGTGAGAGCTGAGCAGTACTCTGGTGGAACAAAAGCAAAACAAAACCCACAACAAAGATTTATCGGTGAGGCCAGGTGATGGCACACCTGGCAGAGCACCGGGGTTCAAACCCCCTCCTCCAACCCTTATCCCCCAACCAAGGGGAAAAGCTTCACAAGTGATGAAGGAGGTCTACAGGTGTCTCTCTGTCTCTCTCCCTCTTTATTTCCCCTTCCCTCTCAATTTCTATCTATCTCTATCCAATAATAAATAAGTAAACAAGGGGCTGGGTGGTGGCACACCTGACTAGGTGAACATGTTATAGTGTACAAGGACCTGGGTTCAAGCTCCTGGGCCCCACCTGAAAGGGGAAAGCTTTGCAAGTGGTAAAGCAGTGTTGCAGGTATCTTTCTGTCCCTTTCCTGTCTTTATCTCCCCCTTGCCTCTCAATTTCTGGCTATATCTGTCCAATAACTAATGATAATAAAATAAATAAGTAAGTAAACAAATAAGATTTATTAGTGTGAACAAAAGAGACCAGAGCATCATGGAGTTGGAGATTGAACCTAGGACTTTACACTTACAAAGCATGTGCTCTGCTTGCTTAGAGACCTGTCTGACTGCAGAGAAGTTGAGTGTATAACTTTTTTGCCTTATTCTTGCTATCAGGGATCCAGTCCAGGACCTTAAACATGTCAGGCAAGTGATGTACCACTGAGATACATTCCTAGTTGCTCCTCACTTGGGGGCAGATGTCTTGTCTCTGGCATCAGATTCTAAATCTGATGCTTCTCTCAGAAGCAGAGCTCCACAGTAAGAATGGTGCTGAGTCTATTATTTCCTTGTCATGGGATTCAAAGAAATTTATATGGCTCTATACTTTACTTATTTGTTTGTTTATAAGAACATCAGACATGTTTTATCTTGTGTTTCATTTGTAGAATGCATGCATTTTGCTGTCTGGCTAGCTAGTTTACTTGGCAGAAAATAAGAATTTGTGCATTTTGCATGAATTAGAAGAACTAAGAAATTTGGATTAAGACTCTAACATAAGAGAAATTGATTCACTTTGAATATTTTGACAAAACTAATAAGACTGCTTGGGCAGATCCCAGAGCAAAGGAAGCTGTATCATTGCTATGCTAGCTAATCACTGTGGGCCAGCAACCCTTTCACACCAAACCTGCAGGACCCTATCCACAGTATATACAATTATTTCTCCACCCGAGGTCTGAGGTAAAGTAAATTTGGGAATTTCTGACTTACAGTTAAATAGGTAAAGGAATGCCTTCCCCCCCAGGGAGGGGGGTTCACTGTATTCAGTTTTGTGACTCTGGGTGGTCTTGTTATGAAAATGTGTTTTCTTTAAATGCTGATTTTTATCAAGGCCTCCTTTATTTAAGACACATCTATTAACATTCCACCCAGGGTTCTAAACAATAGAATTTGTGATATGCTGATACCAGTGGGTGGTCTGGCTTTTGGCATCATACAGCTAAGGTTCACAGGAAACCTCATTTCTGCATGTTTGCTCTGCTTTATACACACATTCACTGTTGACCACATCAGTACCATGGCCAGTAACTTTTATTCCTTAAAGTCAGGTCATTTGCTTAGTCTTTCAGGTTTATTCCCTTAGGTGTTTCCAGAATGATTTCCATAGATTTTTTTCTTCTTTTTTCTGTTGACCTTGTTCATTTGGGGCTATTCTTCCTTTGAGCTTCATTTGAAACACTCAAAGCTGGAAATATCAAGTGGCTTGAGCATTAGACAAGCTCAGAGGCTAGTGGACTTCTTTTCTAGTGAAGGAGCAGGAGACCCCAATTGTTGTGTAACCATTTTTTTTTTTTTTTATGGAAATGTTTCTCCATGAAAGATGCCTGGTAACCTTGGGAAGCACAAGCTAGTTTCTCCCTTTTTTTATTTTTTAACTTTTTTCTAATTAATTTATTTTGTACTGTTGATTTTCTTCCTAATTCAATAAAGAGCAACTCCAGTTTTCTAGTTGCTTCAGTCAGAAACTAAGTCTTTTTTTTTTTTTTTTCTCAGTTTTTTTTTCAGTTTCTTTATTAGGGGATTAATATTTTACATTTGATAGTAAATACAGTAGTTTGTACATGCATAACATTTCTCAGTTTTCCACATAACAATACAACTCCCACTAGGTCCTCTGTCACCCTTTTCTAGAACCTGTACTCTCTCCCCACCCACCCCAGAGTCTTTTACTTTGGTGCAGTACACCAACTCCATCCAGTCCAGGTTCTGCTTAGTGTTTTCTCTTCTGATAGTATTTTTCAACTTCTGAGAGTGAGATCATTCCATATTCATCCTCCTGTTTCTGACTTATTTCAGTTCACATGTTTTTTTCAAGTACCATCAATGATGGGCTGAAAACAGTGAAATAACTATTTTTAATAGCTGTGTAGTATTCCATTGTGTATATAGACACCAGCTTGTTTAGCCACTCATCTGTTGTTGGACACCTGGGTTGCTTCCAGGTTTTGGCTATTACAAATTGTGCTGGTAAGAACATAGGTATACAAAAATCTTTTTGGATGGGTGTATTGGGTTCCTTAGGATATATCCCCAGGAGATGAATTGCAGGATCATAGGGTAGGTCCATTTCTAGTCTTCTGAGATTTCTCCAGACTGCTGTCCACAGAGGTTGGATCAATTTACATTCCCACTAGCAGTGCAGGAGGGTTCCTTTGACCCCCACAACCTCTCCAGCATTTGTTGCTGCTACCTTTTCTGACATTCTCAGAGCAGAGAAGTGGTATCTCATTGTTGTCTTTTTTTGCATTTCTCTGACAATCAAAGACTTGGAGCATTTTTTCATGTGTTTCTCAGCTTTTTGGATCTCTTCTGTGGTGAATATTCTGTCCATGTTCTCTCCCCATTTTGGATGGCAAGCTCTTTATATATTTTGGCTATTAAACACTTGTCTGATGTATGGCATGTAAAGATCTTCTCCCATTCTCTTTGTTTGAGTATTGGTTTCTTTTGCTGTGCAGAAGCTTTTTAATTTGATGTAGTCCTGTAGGTTTATGCTTGCCTTAGTCTTCTCTGTAATTGGATTTGTTTCACTGAAGATCTCTTTAAAATTTATGTGGAAAAGAGTTCTGCCAGTATTTTCCTCTAAGTATCTGATAGTTTCTGGTCTAACATCCAAGTCCTTAATCCACTTGGAATTTACTTTTGTGTTTGATGAAATATATTGGTTCAGTTTCATTCTTCTGCATCTTTCTACCCATTTTTTCCAACACCATTTGTTGAAGTGTCTTATCTTTCCCCATTTAATAGTCTGGGCACCTTTATCAAAGATTAGATGTCCATAGGTGTGGGGGCTTACTTCTGGGCTCTCAATTCTATTCCACTGGCCAGTGTGTCTATTCATGTTCCAGTACCAAGTAGTTTTGATGACAATGGACCTATAATACAGTTTGAGATCTGGGAGTGTGATGCCTCCCGTTCTGTTTCTTCTCAAGATTGTTTTGGCAATTCTAGATCTTTTCTGTTTCTAGATAAACATTTGTAGTGTTTGTTCTATTCTCCTAAAAATGTGGTTGGGATCTTGATGGGGATAGTATTAAATTTGTAGATGGCTCTGGGTAGTATATTCATTTTGATGTTGTTAATTCTTCCAACCCATGAACATGGAATGTCTTTCCACTTCTTTGTGTCTTTTCCAATTTCCTTGAGTAGTGACTCATAATTTTCAGTATACAAGTCCTTCACTTCTTTTGTTAGGTTTATTCCTAGATATTTTATTGTTTCTGTTGCTATAGTAAAAGGAATTGATTTCTGGATTACATCTTCTTCTAACTTAGTGTTTGCATAGAGGAATGCCACTGACTTTTGTATGTTAATTTTGTAGCCTGACACCTTACTGTATTGCCTGATGATTTCCAAAAGCTTCTTGCTGGATTCTTTAGGTTCCTCTATGTGTACTATCATGTCATCTGCAAATAGGGAGAGTTTGACTTTTTAAAAAATATTTTATTCATTTATTAATGAGAAAGATAGGAGGAGAGAGAAAGAACCAGACATCACTCTGGCACATGTGCTGTCAGGGATCAAACTCAGGACCTCTTGCTTGAGAGTCCAAAGCCCTATCACTGAGCCACCTCCTGGACTGCAAGTTTGACTTCTTCTCTTCCAATCTGTATCCCTTTAATTCCTTGCTCCTCTGCCTGATTGCTATGGCAAGAACTTCCAATACTATGTTCAATAGTAATGCTGATAGTGGGCAGCCCTATCTAGTACCTGATCTGAGGGGAAATGCTTCCAGTTTTTCACCATTGAGTATGATGTTGGCTGTAGGTTTGCTATATACAGACTTCACTATCTTGAGGAATTTTCTATATATTCCCATTTTTTGTAGTGTTTTGATCATAAAGAGATGTTGGATTTTGTCAAGAGATTTCTCTGTATCTATTGATATGACCATGTGGTTTTTGGTCTTGCTTTTGTTCCTGTGGTGAATTGATTTACATATATTAAACCAACCTTGTATACCTGGGATAAACCCCACTTGGTCATGATGAACAATCTTTTTAATATACTGCTGTATCAGGTTGGCTAGATTTTTGTTCAATATTTTAGCATCTATGTTCATCAGAGATATTGGTCTGTAGTTTTCTTTTTTGCTTATGTCCCTGTATGTTTTTGGTATTAGAGTGATGTTGGCTTCATAGAAGCTGGAAGGGAGTATTCCTGAGACTTCAGTCTTCTGGAAGACTTTTAAAAGTAGAGATATTAACTCTTCCTTGAAGGTTTTGTAGAATTCATTTGTAAAACCATTGGTCCAGGCCTTTTGTTTTTGGGAAGATTTTTGATAACTGTTTCAATTTTGTTAGCTGTAATTGGCCTGTTCATATTATCTAGTTCCTCTTTATTTTATTTTGGGAGTTAGTAAGAATCTAGAAAATTGCCCATTTCTTCCAGGTTCTTTATCTTGGTGGCATATAGTTGTTCATAGAGCCTAGCATGATATGTTGAATTTCTGCAGTGTCTGTTGTGATATTTCCTCTTTCATTTACAATCCAAATTATTTGGGTCTTCTCTCCTTTTTCTTTTGTGAGTCTGGCTGAAGGTTTATCAGTTTTGTTTACTCTTTCAAAGAGCCAGCATTTACTTTCATTGACTTTTTGTATGGTTTTCTTATTTTCAATGTTATTGATTTCTGCTCTAACTTTGGTTATTTTTGCCCTTCTGGTTGCTTTAGGGTTCCTTTCTTTTTCTTCTTCTTCAAGTCTTTAAGGTATGTAATCAGGTTGCTTATTTGTGCTTTTTCTTTTTCCCTAATGTGTTCTGTATGGCTATGAACTTCCGTCTCAGACGTGCCTTAGCTATGTCCCAAATATTTTGAAGCCTGTGTCTTCATTTTCATTGTACTCTCAAAACATTTTGTTTTCTTCCTTTATTTCCTCTTTGACCCAGTAGTTGTTAAGTAGTGTACTACTGACTCTCTTTTTTTTTTTAGAAAAAGCAGAGAACATGCCTTTCTTCAAAGTTTGCATTTTCTCTGCATATCATTCAGAATAAACTGTCATAAAGTAGAAGGTAACCCCAATGTTTTCCTGACCACAGGGACACTTCTAGCAAAATCACTTAATTATTAACAATAATCTTCTGTTAATTGGTTTCTCTTTGTTTCTACTATCTCCTAGATAGCTTATTTCTAAATGACAGTATTTCATCGTAGCCTGGCAAAAATTAATATCCTAAATCCTCCATTTTTTCTTTGGACCAGCCAGGAGGCCTGAGATCTAAGAGGTCTTGTTTTCTTTAAGCCCAGTTATAGCACTGTTCTAAGCCTTGAAAGTAATTGGATACTAAGGATACCGATAAGCTCCTGTTGCTTCTCAATTCAGTGAAGCAATTTTAATGATAAACTGTGCTCTCCTCCCCCATGGAACAGTGATAAATATTCCTCTTACTCCCATTATCAAATTATTGGCCCATGCTGACCCACCCTCCATTTTTTTTTTTAAAACAGTTTAAAATTTTTTCCTTCCTCCCTTTGGAGGATGGAACACTCTCTACCATCGTTGATCCAAGTTGAGGGCAAGAGAGAGATAGAGATAGATAGATAGATAGATAGATAGATAGATAGATAGATAGATAGATAGAGAGAAAGGTACCTGCAGCCCTTCTCTACCATTTGCAAAAGCTTCCTCCTGCAGGTGGGGACCAGGGGCTTGAACCTGAATCCTCACACTTTCACACATGGTGAATTGTGTGTCCTACCAGGTGAGCCACTACTTGGCCAGTATAAACATTTTTAATCTGGAATAAACCTCCCATCCTTCACTCTTTTTCATACTTCTGGTGTATCAAGAAAGAGAAAAAAAAAAAAAGGTCAGTAAGTCTACTAATACTTTTCAGTGTGTCTGGTTGTTTCTCTTTGATGACATCTGAGTTATTCTTCCAGATGCTGTGCAAGTTACTTGTAAGAACTTGCTTAACTTTTTCTCTTATCTGAGAGAGGATGGAAAAAAGGAGACACCTGGAAGTAGTTGTAGATAAGGGGTGACTTATAAAGAAAGTGAGGGCAAGACCATTGAAAAAATGGGGATACACACACATACACACACACAGATATAACTAAATCATTACAGAATCAGCCTATATTTATGACCTTGGGAGAATTATTATTATTTTTTTAATTAATTTTTTTAACTTATTAATTATTGGATAGAGACAAAGAAATTGGGGGGGAGATAGAAAGGGAGAAAGACAGAGCTCTACTTTATCACACCTGCAGTTTACCCCCTTGCAGGTGGGGGCCAGGGATTTGAACTCAGGTCCTATGTACTGTAATGTGTGCACTTAACCAGGTGCATCACTGCCTGGACCCTTTGATTTTTTTAAAAAATAATTTTTATTTGTTATTAAAAGTATGTTACAGGCTGTAAGATTACAATGTATAGTTTCACACTATACCCACCACCAAAGTTCAATACCCCCACCCTCCTACCTCCCAGATAAACATCAGAGTTCTCATGAGTCTTACAAGCAGTTGATTTGCTTCTGTTTTGTTTGGATTTTTTTTTTTTTTTGGTGAGTTCATTTAAATCAGATCTTTATATTCCACCTATGAGTGAAACCATCTGGTAGTTACCTTTCATCTCATTTTGCTAAGCATCATCACCTCCAGTTCCATCTATTTAGCCACAAAATAGACAATACCATCCTTTCTGATGGCAGAATAGTATTCCACAGAGTAGTTATCCCATCACTTCTTTAGGCAGTTAGTTATCTGATGATGGACATTAATTAGGCTGCTTCCACTCTTTGGCAATTCTGAATAATGCAGCTGTGAACATAGGGGTGCATGTGTCCCTTCCAATTAGTGTTTGAGTGTTGCCTAAAAGTAGTATTGCTGGGTCATAAGGTAATTCCATTTTTATTTATTTAAGGACTGTTCATACAGTCTTCCAAAGGGGCTGCACCAGTTTGAATTCCCACCAGCAGTGAAGTGGAGCTCCTTGGGAGAACTACAACAGTTTCTAATGGAGGGGATGGGACATGGAACTCTGGTGGTGGCAACTGTATGGATTTATATTCCTGTTATCTTACAATTTTTGTAAATAAATACTAAATCACTAATAAAAAATAAGTATAAAAACATAAAGAACTTGCTTAGATTTGGGGTTTTTTGCTTGTTTGTTTTGTAATAACGTTATATATAGGTTGGACCAGTTGAATGAGGACAGAAAGCACAAAGGTACCAGGGATCCACTGTATTCCATTTCTCCGAATGGCATCCTTTAATTGATTTATTGTTGGATAGAGAGAAATTGAGAGGGGAACTGGAGGTAGAGAGGGAGAAAGACACCTTGACCACTCGTGAAGGTGGAGACCAGGGGCTTGAACCCGGGTCCTTAAGCACTGTAATTGAGCGCTTAACTAGGTGCGCCAATCCCTGGTCCCCAGTTATTTCAGTGGGAGGTAAAATGGTGATTTTTTTTTCTTCCTTTCTAATTCTGTCATGTTTGGGGTTGGACCACACAGGAATTGTCTGGGCGCCGGTGAAGCCCAGAACAACTTGGGCGGAGGAGAAAACCGAGTGCAGGTGCTAAAGACGGTGCCAGTGAACTTGTCTCTGAATCCAGACCCCCTGGAGCCCCCCAAGCGGGAGCAGTACAGCACTGTGGCTGTGCCCGGGGTCACCGTGGTGAAAGCCGAGGACTTCACACCTGTCTTCATGAGTCCGCAGGTGCACTACCGCGCAGGTGGGGACGAGCAGCGCCTGGTCATCCTGGAACAGACCCCGTATGGGGTGTCCCCCATGCCCGCCCCCAGCACCTACCCCAAGGACGATCAGCGCAGCACCCCCGACAGCACCTACAGCGAGGGTTTCAAGGAAGGCACGGCCGAGGTGAGTCCTGCACCTGCCACCTGGCAGCCCAATCCCCAGACCCCATGCATCCTTTCAGCAATTTTCTGTTGATGTGAACTAAGGGACTTCAACTGATTAAGGCTTGGTTGTGTTTGCTTTTGTTTTTAGCTGATTTAAGCGATTTAGAAGAAATAGATCAAAGTGGGACGGTATGAAGTACCGAGGGCATTGGACTTAAAAGCATGAGGGCCTGTGTTTGATCCCTGGCATCACATATGCCAGAGTGACACCTCCCTTACCCCTCCTTTAATGAGTAAACAAATCATCAAAAATGAAACAAAAAACTGAGCTACTGGGAGGCAGTGAACATGTCCATTTAGGGAAGGAAGAAGAAGAAAAAAGCAAGGAGAAGGAAAAGGAGAAAGAGAAGAAGGGAAGGAGGAAAAAGAAGGGGAAGAGGAAGAAGAAGAAAGAAAGAAGGAAAGGGAGAAAGAAAGAGAAACAGATCACACAATTTAATAGTCAGAAAATGTATGTATTTGTCCATAGGCATCATGAATTAGGCTCATGACCAAGAGTAGACCCCAAGATATATATATATATATATATATTTAATCATGGTGTAGGAATAGGGGAATTTTAAAGGCTGAGGCAGGAAGATGGTCCAAATAAGTCTTGAAACCCTTGGGATTGGTCCTATGTCTATCCATGTGTTTCTGACTAGTGGGAAAGTCTTTAGATAGAAGGCTGCAGTGTGTGTGTGTGTGTGTGTGTGTGTGTGTGTGTGTTGTTTGTGACTCAGTCAAGTTGCCTAGCTTTAACCTAGAAATGTCAATGAATTGGGTTTTCTTTTAAAATTAAAAAAAAATTTATGTTATTGGATAGAAACACAGAAATTGAGAGAGGAGGGAAGATAGAGAGGGAAAGAGACAGAAAGATAGCTGCAGCCCTGCTTTACCACTCTTGAAGCTTCCCCCCTGCAGGTGGGGACCAGGGACTTGAACCCAGGTCCTTGTATACCATATTGTGTGTGCTCAAGTGGGTGTGTCACCACCTGGCCTCGAATTGGGTTTTCTTTTAAGAATATGTTTTTGCCTACCTTCCTTTAGATTTATTTATTCATTTATTTTTACTACCTTTATTTACTAGATAGAGACAGCCAGGATCCAGAGTAAGGGGAAAATAGGGAGGGAGAGAGACGGAGAGACACCTGCAACCCTGCTTCACTACTTGTGAAGTCCCATCCCCCCCCGCAGGTGGGAACCAGGGGCTTGAACCCGGGTCCTTATGCTTTGTAACATGTGTGCTCAACCAGGTGTGCCACCACCCCACCCTTAGATTTATTGATTTATTAACATGAGAGGGAGAGAGGGAGGGAAGGAGAGAGGGAAAGAGGGAGAGAGGGAGGGAGGAAGGGGGAAGGAGACGGGGAGAGAGAGCAGAGGAGAGAGTGAGGGAGGGAAGGAGAGAGGGAGAGGGAGAGAGAGAGAGAGAGAGAGAGAGAGAGAGAGAAAGAGAGAGAGATCCACAACATGCCTGGAACTGACTTGGGAGCTTTATGATTTTAAGTCCAAGCTCTAGTCACTGTGCCACTTCCCAGATCACTGAGTCTTTCTCCATAAATAGGTTCTAATTATTTATGTGTCTATGTGTGTGGAGGAATTTCTTCTCTTTTCTTTTTCAGTTGATGAGTTTCTGTGTTTTAGTTTCAAGTCTTTTTTTTTTAAATATTTATTTATTTTCCCTTTTGTTGCCCTGTTGTTTTATTGTTGTAGTTATTATTGTTGGTTGTTATTGGATAGGACAGAGAGAAATGGAGAGAAGAGGGGAAGACAGAGAGGGGGAGAGAAAGATAGACACCTGCAGACCTTCTTCTCCATCTGTGAAGGGACTGCCCTTCAGGTGGGGAGCCAGGGGCTCGAACCGGGATTCTTAGGCTGGTCCTTGCATTTTGTGCCACCTGCGCTTAACCTGCTGGGCTACCACCCAATTCCCTTAGTTTCAAGTCTTAAGTAGTTATGAGGAATGAGGAGGTGTGTAGGAGGGAAATTCCTTATTTTTAAAGTTTTCATCTTGACCTCTTCTGGCTTGTGAGATTCTGAATGATAGCTACAAATGTTGTGAGTCCACTCTTTTAACTTATTAGTTAGCTGATGAACTGATTACCGACTCAGGGTCTTTATCATGTGCAGCATCACTGCTACAAGCTGCCCCTACATTTGGATAGAAAGATGAAGTGAGGGAGTCGGGCGGTAGCGCAGCAGGTTAAGCACACACGGCGCAAAACGCAAGGACCGGTAAGGATCGTGGTTTGAGCCCCGTCTCCCCACCTGCAGAGGAGTCGCTTTCACAGGCGGTAAAGCAGGTCTACAGGTGTCTTTCTCTCTCTCTCCCTCTTTGTCTTACCCTCCTTTCTCCATTTCTCTCTGTCCTATGCAACAACGATGACAGCAATAACAACAATAATAACTACAACAACAGTAAAAAACAAGAGCAACAAAAGGGAAATTAAGTTAAATAAATAAATAGATAAATATAAGATGAAGAGAGAGGGGGAGACAACACACTGATTTCAGTTTCTCCCAGTACCACAATGTCTCCCACATGGTGCAGGGATCAGACTTGGTCCAGCATGGAACAATATGTCCCCTACCTGCTAAGCTAGCTCTCTGGCCCCGTTTCCCCCCACCACCACTTTAATTGCCACTAGGGTTATCACTTGGGTCTCAGTGCCAGCACTATGAATCCACTGTTCCCAGTGCCCCCATTTTTTCTATTTATTTTCTTCCTAATTTTTTTTACTAGATGGGATAGAGAAAAATTAAGAAAAGATGGAGAGATAGAGAGAAGGAGAAAGAAAGATAGACAACTGCAGCTTTGCTTCGTCACCCATAGTGTCCTCCCTGCTGGTGGGGAGCAGGAGCTTGAACTTGGGTTCCTGACCTTGGTAATAGGTGTGCTTAACCGGATGCATCTGGCCCTGTGTAGTTTCATTTTTATTTGTTTTTAAACCCTGCTCAGCTCTGGCTTATTGCAGTGTTGAGAATTGAACCTGGGACTTTAAAGCCTCAGGCATGAGGTCTTCTTGTATAACCATTATGTTTATTTATCTTTCTTATATTAAATTGTAAATATTGTTTAAATAACATGAATATAAGCCCCAATTCAACTATACTCTTAAGTCTAGTAGTTATTTTAACTATATCCTTTGGATGGCAACAGTATTCAGTCTTGATGCAGTGCATGGCATCATCTTTCTCATATCGTTTGTGCTGTTGATGTACTGCTCATGTAGTCTTGGTAGATAGGGGAGTGGCTCATCTGGGGCCCCGGCAGTGGCACACCCTGTAAGTGCACATAGTACTAAGCTCAAAGACCCATGCAAGGTTCTGGGTTTGAGCTCCCGATCTTCACAAACTTTATTTTATTTGATAGAACAGAGAGAAATTGAGATGGAGAGGAGATAAGAGGGGACATAGAGAGAGACAAAGAGACACCTACAGCACTGTTTTACACCTGGTGAAACTTTCTCCCTGCAGGTGGGGGTTGGGGGCTCAAACCTGGGTCCTTATGCATTGTAAAAAATGCACTTAACCAAGTTCACCACCACTCGGCCCCTCTCTCCCTCTCTATCTCCTCTCCTCTCTCAATTTCTCTCTGTCCTGTCCAATAAAATTGAGAAAAATATTTAAAATGGCCTCTAAAAGCAGTGGATTCAGTAGTTGGGCGGTAGCGCAGCAGGTTAAGCACACTTGGTGCAAAGTGCAAGGACCAGCGTAAGGATCCCGGTTCAAGCCCCCAGCTCCCCACCTGCAGGGGGTTAGCTTCACAGGTGGTGAAGCAGGTCTGCAGGTGTCTGTCTTTCTCTCCCTCTCTGTCTTCCCCTCCTCTCTCCATTTCTCTCTGTCCTATCCAAACACGACTACAACAATAAAATAATAAGGTCAACAAAAGAGAATAAATAATTGTTAAAAAATATTTTTAAAAAGCGGTGGATTCATAGTGCCAGCACTGAGCCCCAGCAAGAAGCCTGGAGGCAATAAAAAAAATAAAAAGAGAAAGAAAGGAAGAAAGAAATCAAGTAAGAAAGGGGGCACTCTCAAATAATTTTTATGTATCCAAGTATACTGTAGGTTGTATTCATATGGAAACAACTGTCCTATAATCCATTTCCCCCCACTAAAATAGCTTGGGAAAAGAAAAAAAAAGTCATTGGCGTGTTGTTGTATCAGTTGGTGAGCAAGGACCAGCTCCTTGTGGCATAGGTAGGAACTAGGGTAGCCAGGTGGTGCCAACTGCCTGCTGCTTGTTTCTGTCCAGTGTCTGCCGAATCCTGTGAAATTAGAGGTGGGAGCAACTTAAGAAGTTCCTCACGTTCTTAGACTTTGCTATCTTTTTAGCAAAGTGTTCTATGTACTTGTTTTCTGAAAATTGTATTAAAATAACCAGCTTAGCTATATTGCAATTAAGAAATTAAAACAAAAGCCCGAGCAGGGGATCTTGTGAAGTCTTCGGGATTATTGAATATTTGATTTGCCCTACAGCTCTCAGGTGTGTTTTTGTAGGAAAAGCAAACCTCTCGCTTGGGAATGTGAAGCACATGCTCTTTCATTGAAGAGTTGCCACTGATGTTTTCCTCAAGTGTAGAAATATTCCATTAGTCACCAGAGTCCATGGATGTGGTCCAATGTCAACTGAATCATCATGCTATCTGGGGGATGTGTTATCTGTTGTGTTTGCGTTGTAGATAAAGAGGCCTGTGAAAGGAAGCTATTGTCTATTGGGCTTCATTTTTTGGAGATGGATGAAAAAGCAACATACCAAAAAACTAAGTGTGTTGATTATTCCCACTGGATTTGGCATATTTGGAATACTTGAGTTGCTTTCCCAGTCTGGAGAGTCAATGCTTACCTGTATATATGGACAAATTTGCATTCAAAGTTGTCTTTGTTAATTCTACTTGACCATGTGTTGTGGATAACAAGGAAGACCTTGGAAATGTATCTCCTCTATTTCAGTGTTTCTTCACTAAGCAGCCCTTTCATCATAGCTTTCTTCCCATTGCAAACTTTTATACTTCCTAATAACTAGACTCTGAATAAATACCTTTGCATACATTAGCCCCATGCAACAGAACTTTATTTTGCAATAAATCCTATTCTTTTTTTTTTTCTGTCTGTGCTCTTCACAAGGCTCTCTACTAGCCATGCATATCAGGCTGATAACATCTGAAGTGTGCCTTGTGGATTGAGAACTGTATATTTACTTTATTTACCTCAAATAAACTTCACAACATGTGGCTTATAGCTACTGTGCAAGTCTAAACTGTTATTTATTTATTTTTTTAATATCTTTTAAAAAATTTATTGAATACAGAGATGAATCAAGAAGGAAGGGGGAGATAGGGAAGCAAGAGGAAGACAGACACTTTCAGCACTGCTTCACTGCTCAAGAAGCTTCCCTGAGTGTGTGAGAGAGCCAAGGGTTTGAACCTGGGTCCTTGTACATTATAACAGGTGTGCTCCATTGGGTCTGCCACAACCTGGCTCCCTGGGCTAAACTTTTAGATCCTCTGTTTATAATCAGGTTAGGTGTATGTGCTGGGCTCTATATTGCATATCACATTTATGCATCTTTTTTTTTTTAAGTTTCTTCTCTCTCTCTCTCTCTTATTGAATAGAGACAGAGAAATTGAGAGATAGAGAGGGGTGGGGGATGTAGAGAGGGAGAGAGACAGAGAGATACCCACAGCTCTGCTTCACTACTCATGAAGCTTTCCCCCTGCAGTTGGGGACCAAGGGCTCGAATCTGGATCCTTGTGCATTATAACATGTCCACTCAACCAGGTGTGCCACTACCTGACCCTGAGTAACCCTTTCTTACTGGAAACCTTTGAATTACTGGTCAGATAAAATGAGAGGCAGGACAGTTTTTCCTAGAGACTCTTGACAAAGTCATAGCAGAAAGTTACAGGTTTGTGCGATCATCTAAGTAGTCTATTATTAATAATCAATTTTATTCACTTTAGAACCCAGAGTTAGAACTTTAATGCAGTTACTTTTGAAAAATATCTAAAACATAACCAAGTACTTCCCACTTAACATATACAGCACAAAATGTCTCAAGACCCTAACTTCTCTTATTTATTTTTTGTTTTTTTAAAACAATTTTATTAGTGACTTAATATTGATCCACAAAATTATAAGATAACAGAGATGTAATTCCTCACCATTCCTACCACCTGAGTTCTGTATCCCGATTCCCTCTATTGGAGATTGCAGTTATTCTTCCAAGGTCATAGATATGGGTTGACTATTATTTCAATAACTATGTGTCTATATTTTTATATATTTGCCCTTTTTTTCCTCATGGTCCCATCTTCTTTTTCTTTGTAAGTCACACCTACACCTATTACTACTTCCAAATATCCTTCCATTTTTCCTCTTCTCTCTCTGAAGACCCTAACTTCTTTATCTGCAATGCTGAGACCTAAGAGTTTTCCAAAATTTACTCTTATAGTATTATGATAGTAAAGGTCTCAGAGAAGGATGCTGAATAGAATCAGTTGAGTATGGTATGATGTAATATACCTGTGTAATGAGCTGACTATGTACTGGAACTATTCTGAGTACTTTATTAATACATTTGATCCTTTTAATCACTATCAATAGTATAATGCTAAGCCTTGACTTCAGGTAGTCTTGCTCCTAAAACTGTGCTCCTAGCCACTTTTCCTCTGCTGTCTCATGCGATAGTGTTCTATAAGCTCAGAATTTATAACTTTGGGAATAAACACTGAAGATAATAAAAATCAAAGAGTTATTTCATATACTGAAAACAATATTTCCACTAATACCTTTAACACTTGAGCAACACCTGTGGGTATGTGGATGGGATACAAATCACACACGCTTTTTCTGCTGCTTGTACTTCTCCATGTAAAAGTAATGTGTGCATTCTGTGCACAAGGTGTACATATTTTCATTACAGTGAAAAATGTAATAAGCAATCAGATGGCGGCACACCTGGTTGAGTACACATTATAATGTACAAGGATTCAAGCCCCTGGTTCCCACCTGCAGGGGAAAAGCTTCATGAGTGGTGAAGCAGGGCTGCAGGTGTCTTTCTGTCTCTCTCCCTCTCTGCCTCCTCCTCCCTTCTTAACGTCTCTCTCTCTCTTTCTCTATTCAATAATAAATAAACAAAAATATTTTTTTAAAAAGAAAAATGTTATAATACAAAAGGTGGATTTATTTCTAAAGGGGAGGCAAAGCAGTTTGGATATATATTTCATATTATTGGCATAGTCACTCATCTATTTTCTTCCATCTTTCTGATTTGTGAACCTTGCAGAAATTTCGGAGTGCTTCAGTTGGGGCTGAGGAATACATGTATGACCAGACAGCAAGGTAAGTTAGATGAAAACACTTTGGAAACTGATGTTCTGATAAGACTTTAAGTGTTCCTCTAAGTTACACTTTGAAAAGATTTTTTTTCCTGTGCATAGTTTTATGGAGCAGTCTAATGTCCTCTGCCTTTAATTATTTTCATTTGTAACAAAGAATTCTTCAATTATTGTTTTTGGTCTTAACCCATTTTCTGAAACCTGTACCCTCTTTGTTCACCTTTGTCTTGATACCCTGTCTGAAGTGCTCCTTACTACTCTTGAGCCCACTCACTACCTAATGTGTGCACAATGAAACTATTATTTCCTCTCTTCTATCTTATGCTTTCTCTTTTTTCCCCTCCTTTTCACATCTGACCGTCTGCTTTTGTTTCTTTTCTTTTCTTTCCTTCTTTTTTTTTAATTGGATAGAGAAAAACAGAGAGGGAAAAGAAGACAGAGAAGGAAAGAGACAGAGACACCTGAAGCCTTGCTTCACCTCTTGTGAAGCTTCCTCCCTGCAAGTGTGGACCAGGGACTTGAACCCAGGTCCTTGTGCACTGTAGTGTATGTGTACCACTGCCTGGCCCCCGTTTTCTGTTTTTTTTTCTTATCACCACTAATAGTTCTCCTTGCTGCGACCCATGCTCAAGGGTTGTATAGGGGTTTGTCAGCTTTCTGATTCACTTTGAATGCTTTGAAAATTCTGAACATCCTATGCTCCTCCTGGTCTTGCTCCTTCCAATTCATTCTTGCTCCTGTTGTACTGAATGATTGCAGTATAACTGACTTCGCTGCCTGTCTTTATTTTCCCTTGCACTCTACATGGCACAGACCCAGACCCGAGCTCAAATGCGTGTCTGTGCATTTCATGTATTATAATGAGATGGGGAGTGATGATTAGCTGGATTACTCTCCTTACAAGGGGCGCATGAATTTAAGAGGAGACACAAGTGGTGAGAGATTGCAGTACTGAGAGGACTATGGGCCTGAGTGAGTGGGACTGGACTGGACTGGTGGGGAGGGCATAGGGGACATAGCAGTACAGAAGGTGTAATTTGAGCTGGATCTTGAAGGATTAGCAGCAGAATTTTTCCAGCACAAGAGAGGAGATGAAAAACTGAGGAGCCAGGTGTTCAAAGACTTTGGTCTTGGTCATGCTTGATTTAAAGGCAGAAAAGCATGGCAAGAAAATGAATTTCTTTCCTTTTCATTTTTGTTTTATCTTTATTATTTTTTCACCACTCCCGTCACCAAAGGTCTGTATCCCCATCCCCCACATCCATAGATAACCACTATAGCTCTCTCATAATACTGAAAATAAGTTGATATTTTGCTTTTTGTTTTCACATTTGTATATTCAGTTCTCTATGTTCTGCATATGAGTAAAACCACTCTGGAGTTGTCCTTCTCCTTACTTGCTTCACTGAGCATCATCTTCTCCAGTTCCATCCACTTTATCCCAAAGGACACACATCCTTAAACAAATACAAATGGACATGCCATATGACCCATAAATTCCACTAGGCATATACCCAAAAGATATGAACACACTGATATGAAGGGACCTATGTATCTCTATGTTTATAGCAGCTTTATTCACAATAGCAAAAACTGGTAAAAAAAAATACCCTTTGACAGATGCCTGGATAAAAAAGTTATGGGGCATATGCTCAACAGAGTACTATGCAGCAATAAAAATGGATGATACTGTGTCCTTTGGAAAAATGAATTTCTTTCCCATTTTATATAAGTTACCAGGGGGCCAGGTGGTAGTAGTGCAGTGGGTTAAGCGCACCCCTCCTTCTTTAAATCTTTTTGCACCTCAGGCAAGTTGCTAGCTACTGATCTGGGCTATTCCTCAGGTTTTGTCCAGATCTGAAATTTTATGACATAATAGCTATATTGAAAATGCTCTCTCTCCACCAACAAAATGATAGTGTAATTGATTCTGTGTTGAATGATTGGAATTATTTTTATTCTGCATATATTGTGAAATTTGCTTAACCTTAGTTTTTTTTTTTAATCATGTAAGAAAATTACTGTTCTGCCCTTCACATTTTTTCTTAAAATAAAATTTTCTTTTTTAGAAATTGGACATTGAAGAGATTTTTAACTTAGAAAGCAAGAGATTCCCTATAATCTTGTAAATGAGCCATTTTAAAAAGACAAACTGAACATACTTCTTGCACCAGTCTTTGAAAGACTATGAAATTCATGAGTTAATAAAGCAGATAAGCTTACTAAAGAGAGACTGATGACTTGGAAAATGCACAAAACAGTTATTACTAGATCATCAATGTGTATCACCCTGAAGTACAGCATAATAAATATTTCTGAATCCACATGTAAAGTACAATGACTGTGGTTTTTACTAGGGTTGTTTATTTTACATAATTGCTTTACTCTTCAAAATGGAGAAAGTCAGATTTTTTTTTTTTTTTTTTTTGCTTCCAGAGTTGTTGCCAGGGCTCAGTGACAATACTATGAATCTACTGCTCGTGGTGACCATTGTTTTCCATTATATTATATAGGACAGAGAGAAATTGAGAGAAGAGGTGAAGACAGAGAGGGAGAGAGGGGTCTGGGTGGGGTACACCTGGCTGAGTGCACATGTTACAGTACACAAGGACCCAAGTCCAAGCCCCCAGTCCCCACCTACAGGGGGAAGGCTTTGCAAGTGTCTCTCTTTCTCTCTCTCTCTTTCTCTCTACCTCCCCCTATCTTCTCAGTTTCTGGCTGTCTCTAGCCAATAAACAAATATAAGAAAAATAAATGAAATAAAAACTTTAAAAAAAAGGGAGAAGGAGAGAGGGAGATACCTGAAGGCCTACTTCACTGCTGTGACATGTCCCTGCTACAGATCGGGAGCCAAAGGCTGGAACCTGGGTCCCTGTGCTTTGTATGATGTGAGTTTAACTAGATGCACCCGGCCCCTAAAGTCAGTGTTTTTGTATTGGAGACAAAATAGTATTATAAAAATTTCAAGGAAATTATTTAGATTAGAAATCTGCAAACATTTTCTTTGATGGACTATGTAGTAAGTATGTTTGAGTTGAAGCACTAAGTAACTGGATTCAGCTATTCAGTCTTGCTGTTTTCATGCTAAAGTAGCCTCAGAAATGCCACCAATAAAGAAGCAGATCAGTACCAGTAAAACTTTATTTGCAAAAACAGGCGGTAGACTAAATTGGACCTGAGCACTATTTTTGCAAACTACTGAGAGCAGGTAGGTCCATACTGCCAGCCTGTTACTACTTCTGGGGTAAAAACAAAACAAAAAAAAACATGTTTTTGTATTTCACTCCTGCAAAGGCATACCTGCCAATGTCCATGTCCAGTGAAGAGCAATTATAGAAGCCAGAACTCCCACCTTCTGCACAACAAAATAATGTTGGTCCGTGCTCCCAGAGGTGGAGAAATGATAGGGGAAGATGACCAGAGGGCTGTGAACTTTAACTCCATCAGGACTAGGAGAGGGAAGAGGAAAAAGGAAGAGACATTTGAATGTAGTAACAGGTATATGTGTGACATAGAAAGAAAGAGAAGACAGGACAATGGGAAAAAGTACATACAAATACATACAATACAAATATAGGGGAAATACATACAAATATAGACAGATAGTTATAGAAATAATAGTCAGCCCATATCTGTGATCTTGGGAGAACTGTTGTAGCTTCCAGTGGAGGGAATAGGGACACAACGTTGGTTACAATCTTGTAAATCAACATTAAATCACTAATAAAAAATAGAACATTAAAAAAATAAAAACATGGGTTTTCACAGTTTGAAATATTTTCAAATGGGATGTACTATAGCTTCTTGGCAAGATTAAAAGTTAGGTTTTCTGGGAGAAAAGGGAAAAATTCTTCTTCAAGCATTTCTAGTCACTAAGTGAGACCTGACTGTGTCTTCTGGTACGTCTTGGCACAAATGGTCAGGCATATCCTAGACTTTCCCCTTGCAAAACCACCTGCTTTGTGAGCCACTGCTGGAAATGTTGTATCCATTGGTCCCAGGTGACCTTTGATCTGGTCTCATCACTTTGGCTGTATGCTGCGTTTTGTCTCTAACATAGAGTACATATTGGTTAATATTTATAGGAAAGGCTACAGATGCATAATTGATCAGGACAGCAGAATTATCTAAATTAGCCAATCTGACCTCTTTTTGCTCTCTTTTCACAGTGGGACATTTCAGTACACCCTGGAAGCCACCAAATCGCTCCGTCAGAAGCAGGGGGAAGGCCCCATGACCTACCTCAACAAAGGACAGTTCTATGCCATCACACTTAGTGAGACTGGGGACAACAAGTGCTTCCGGCATCCAATCAGCAAAGTTAGGGTACGGACCTCGATTCTCAATAAGGCAAATGGTGCTCAGAGGGACAGCAGTGCTCCCTCACAGTTCATTTTATTTTATTAGTGATTAAATAATGATGAACAGGATTGTAAGATAACAGGGGTACAATTCCATACAGTTCCCACTACCAGGGTTCTGTGTCCCATCTCTTCCACTGGAAGCTTCCCTATTCTTTTTATTTTTATTTATTTTTTATTTATCTTTTTTATTTTTTATTTATAAAAAGGAAATACTGACAAAACCATAGGATAAGAGAGGTACAGCTACACACATTTCCCATCACCAGAACTCCATATCCCATTCTCTCCCTTGATAGCTTTCCTATTCTTTAACCCTCTGGGAGTATGGGCCCAAGGTCATTGTGGAATGCAGAAGGTGGAAGTTCTGGTTTCTGTATTTTTAATGTTTAAAATTTTTTATTGTGAGGATTAATGGTTTATAGTCAACAATAAACTACAGCAACAACAAAATGAAATACGGTGGTTTGTACATGCATAACATTTCTCAGTTTTTCACATAATAATTCAACCCACTCTAGGTCCTCTGACATCATTTTCCAGGTCCTGAACCCTCCTTCCCACCCCAGAGTTCTTTACTTTAGTGCAATACACCAAACCCAATCTAAGTTCTACTTTGTGTTTTCTTATTTTTCAACTTCTATTTTCATTTATTATTGATTATTTAATAATAATCAATAAGCTTTTGGGATAAGAGGGGTGCAATTCATACAGTTCCCACCACCAACATGCCATGTCCCATTCCCTCTATTGGAAACTTCCCTATTTATCCCTCTGGGAGTATTCATTATGGGGTGCAGAAGGTGGAAGGTCTGGCTTCTGTAATTGCTTATCTACTGGACATGGATGTTGGTAAGTGGATCCATACCCCCAGCCTGTTCACCTTTCCCTAGTGGGGTAGAGCTCTGGGGAGGTGAGGTTCCAGGACACAGGTGAGGTTTCCTGCCCAGGGAAGGCAGGATGGAATCGGAGTAGTATTTGCAACCTGATGGCTGAAAGATGGTAGGATATACCTCACAGTTTTGTGGAAGGGCTTGAGGCAGGGCAGATCCAAAATAAACAAACTAACAAGAAGTCACTGTCTTCCAATTGGAAAGGATAATGTCAGAGATGTGGAACAAAAGTGTTTGCTGTTTATAATTTTAATCAGCAATTGATAAACAAACCACAGGGAAAAGACATAGATGAAACATGCTTTCTGCTGACATCTGAGGAACTTTCCTGATTTCATTCATCATTATCTAGTCAAGGTATGTGTTTTGGGTTTAGTCAGTTGATCTCAAGTTTTTCTTCTTTCTTTCTTTCTTTCTTTCTTTCTTTCTTTCTTTCTTTCTTTTTTAACTATTACTGGCCATTTAAAGCTCTATATTTCCAAGTCTTTTCACATAAAAAAAAAGAATTTGGGGGGAGTCAGGCAGTAGAGCAGCGGGTTAAGTGCACGTGTGCAATGCGCAAGGACCGGTGTAAGGATCCTGTTTCAAGCCCCCGGCTCCCCACCTTCAGAGGACTCTCTTCACAGGTGGTGAAGAAGGTATTCAGGTGTCTATCTTTCTCTCCCCCTCTCTGTCTTCCCCTCCTCTCTCCATTTCTCTCTGTCCTATCCAACAACAATGACATCAACAACAATAACTACAACAATAAAAACAAGGGCAACAAAAAGGAAATAAATAAATATTAAAAAAACGCAAAAGAAGAATTTTTATTGAATTAACATTTTCATGGTCTTTGAATAAATACTCAGAAGTGGAATAGTTGAATCATATTTTATATTTTTTTAACTTCTGAAGAACTTCCATGCTATTTTACATAATGGTGGTACCAGTTTATATTCCATTCTTTCCACGTCGTCCAAACACTTAAAATCTAATAAATGTAAACTGTTATCTCATTAATGTTTTGATTTGAATTGCCCTGTATTTTTTTCATGTTTACTGGTCACCTATAGGTCTTCTTTAGTGAAAGTTCTATTCAGATCTTCTGTTCATTTCAAAGTAGATTTTATTTATTTATTTATTTATTTATTTATTTTCAGTTGCATGAGTTCTCCTCTTCTTTCTTCTTCTGCTTCTTCATCTTGTTGTTCCTCTTTTTCTTCCTCTTCTTCTTTAATTTTTTTTTTCTGCCTTCAGGGTTATTGCTGAGGCTCTGTGCCAGCACTACAAAGCCACTGCTCCTGGAGTCCACTTTTTTCATTTTTATTGGATAGGACAGAGTGAAATTGAGAGAGGGGCGGAGATAGAGAGGGAGAGAAAAAGATAGACACCTGCAGCCCTGCCTCACCTTTTTTTTTTTGTTATTGGGGGATTAATGATTTACAGTTGAGAGTAAAATACAGTAGTTTGTACATATGTAACATTTCTTATATTTCTCAGCTTTCCACATAACAATCTAAACCCCTATTTCCTCTACAGGGGAGAATGCCCTCTAGGCCCTCAGCTGCATTGTATAAAAATACCTGCAGGCCAGTGACTGAGGTGTCAAGAGGAGGCATCATGTAGTCTGTCCCGGAATTTTTATATCCATAGCTGCTATTCCAACTGTGGGAAAGTAAACTGCCCTGGCATCCTGCCAACTGCTGGCATTCTCACTAAAGCTGAGGACAGAAAGGGCTGCTAGTCCTTCCCTGCTGAAAAGAGAAACAAAAGTGAAGTTATGATAATGAGATTGATGTGCTTCTCTAGCCTGTTGTCAAATAATTGATGTTTGGAGAGCAGGGGACACAGCATAGTGGTTATGCAAATGGACTGTCATGCCTGAGACTCTGAGCTCCTAAATTCAATCCCTTGCACTACCATAAACTAGAGCTGAGAAATGCTATGAAATATATGTATATAGTTTCTACATTCATGATGACCACCCTACCTTACACACCCATTGTTCCCTTTTTCTAAGCTTCTAGCACAATCAGGAGGGAATGTTCTGTGCCTGATGGCAGTACAGCCCCTATTTACCCACATTCCAAGTTCCCTTGCAAAACTACTGGGTGAGGAAGAAGTGTAGGCCACCTACTGCTTGACTTGCTTCTTCATTATTAGCTTTAGAGCAAAATCACTGCAGTGGTGATCTCCCAACCAAATAGATCTAGATTTGCTTTGCTGAGAAATGCAAGGAAGGGTGACTGCTCATTCTCCACTTAACTGGCTGTCTTTCTTTCTTTCTCCCTTTCTCTCTCTCTCTCTCTCTCTCTCTCTCTTTCTTTCTTTTTTACCAAAGCCCTGCTCAGCTCTGGCTGATGATGGTGTAGGGATTGAATCTTGGAATTCAGAGATTCAGGCCTGAGAGTCTCTTTGCATTACCATTATGCTATCTACCCCCCCCCCCCCACACACACACACCCGCACACCCCTTAACTGGCTTTCTTCCTTCCAAAGCTGCTCCAATCTCAGATCCCAGCTGCAGGAGTTAGGGTGGTTGAAATTGTAGGGGAGATGTAAAACTGATGTCTCACTCCAAACTGAACCCATTGCAGACCCAAGGTGTGTGTTTTGTCCTGTGCCTCACAAGGGACTGACTGTGTTTCAGCCCTATGGTTAAGGCTATACTGGAGAGATGTCATTACCATTACCACCACCCTCACAACAAGAGACACAAAATAATAATATTGGCTCATTGTCCTGTATGCTGCTATGGTAAGCACATACAGCTAGTAACTCATTGGAAACCAACAACAGTCCTCTGCAATAGGAACTGTTATTTTTAAAACATTGCAAATGAGGAAACTCAACCTTTTAGAAGTTATTGACTGGCCAAGTTTGTATAACTAAAATGTGATGGAACCCAGATGCATTCTGGGCGGTCAGACCCCTGAGCCGATTCTCTTAGCCACTGAGATTCATTATGTTGAGATTAAGGATTGAAAAATAAAAAACTTCTTTCCCCTTCCTCATTCCCTTCTTCTCCCCTTTTCCTTCTGCTCTCTACCTTCCCCTTCCCTTCCCTTCCTCTCCATTCCACTCCTTTCTTTTTTATATATATATTATTTATTTTATTTTATTCATTATTTATTTATTTATTCCCTTTTGTTGCCCTTGTTGTTTTATTGTTGTAGTTATTGTTGTCATTGTTGTTGGATAGGACAGAGAGAAATGGAGAGGGGAGGGGGAAGACAGAGAGAGGGAGAGAAAGATAGACACCTGCAGACCTGTTTCACTGCTTGTGAAGCGACACCCCTGCAGGTGGGGAGCCAGGGCTTGAACCAGGATCCTTATGCGGGTCCTTGTGTTTAGCGCCACCTGCGCTTAACCCACTGCGCTACAGCCCGACTCCCCATTCCACTCCTTTCTCCTCCCTCCCTCCATTCCTCCTCTCCTCCTTCTTCCCTCTCTCTCAGAATAAAAGGAAAGCTTCCTTCATTGTGGTAGAACCCAGTCTCCAACCTGAGTCACACACATGGCAAAGCAGCATACCACCCAAGTGAGTTATTTCACCATTCCAGGGTTCTTTTAAAATTAAAATTGTACTGATTTTTCACTGGCATATAATTTCATATAAGTTTCAGGAGTATAACTTCCTGCTTGTATGTATGCATAAGGCTTACCATACCAACTATTAAAACAGAGGCATTTTAGGTATATATCCTAGAATTTACCCCTACACCTTTTTTTTTTTATAAAAAGGAAACACTGACAAAAACCATAGAATAAAAGGGGTACAACTCCACACAGTTCCCACTACCAGAACTCAGTATCCCATCCTCTACTTTGATAGCTTTCCTATTCTTTATCCCTCTGGGAGCATGGACCCAAGGTCATTGTGGGTTGCAGGAGGTGGAAGGTCTAGCTTCTGTAATTGCTTCCCTGCTGAACATGGGTGTTGACAGGTCAATCCATTCTCCCAGCCTGCCTCTCTCTTTCCCTAGTGGGGTGAGGTTCTGGGGAACTGGAGCTCCAGGATACATTGGTGGGGTTGTCTGTCCAGGGAATTCTTGTTGGCATCATGGTAGCATCTGGAACCTGGTAGCTGAAAAGAGAGTATTAACAAAGCCAAACAAGTTGTTGACTAATCATGAACCTAAAGGCTGGAGTAGTGCAGATGAAGAGTTGGGAGGGGGTCTCCATTTTGTAGATAGCTAATAGGCATATTTTAGTTATATTCGAAAGGGCCTGTGGCTATACTAGTTTTTTTTTTTTTCCCCTGAGCCTGAAATCTGATATGCAGGTAGATCCAAGTTATTGTCTGGGGAGATGATGTCATGGCTGGCAAAAGGGCCAGAAAGCTGGGATCAGGGAAGGAGTGGCTCCCAAATATGGGAAAGGGGTATAAATATTGTTGATTATAAATCCCATCGATTTGATGTGATCTGGGGCCCATATTCAGCTTAGGAGCCTATGTGACCTCTGCATCCCTGTAGATCTGAGCTCACATTCTGTGGACATGTGTAGGAACATTCCAAGCTGCCCCAATATCAAAACCCATCTTCCTCAGGTGTAGCATAGAGTATATTGTCCATCCTCCCTTTGGAGGATAGAACATCCTCTACCGTTGTTGATCCAATTTGAGGGCGAGATCCTATGGGGGCCCACAAAGGGGTCTATTTTGTTGTTCCTGATAGAGATGACCGATAACAATGGAGAGAGGGATTTATTCAAGGTCTAGGCCTATCATGTCTGTTTGGGAATCTCAGGACTCTTCGAATAGGGCCCCAGCTACCCCTATACCTTCTAAGGCATATACCTAGTAAGGAGACATGGATAAATTTAGTTTAAAAATGACTTCCAGAGTGGGAGAGACAGCATAATGTTTCTGCTAAGAGACTCTTCTGCCTAAGGCACCAAAGTCACAAATTCAATCCCCAGCACCACCACCATCAGCCAGAACTGAACAGGGTTCTGGTCTCCACTCCACTATCACCATTAAAATAAAAACAAATAAAAATGTACGTATTTTTTCAAAGACTTATAAATTACAAGTAACTGTATAACCCATAGACTTTCTCAACAATTATTATTTCTCACAATTATTATTACCCTGAAAAGATGGTGAATAGTGTCCTGTGATCATGACAATAGTGCCTCCACCATTTTCTTTTTGATTGTTGCTGAGGCTTGACCATTCTAGCCTACTTGCTTTCATACAGAATAAAATCCCCTTCTGAAAAATAAGTGCTGGAATGTCCCAAGTGCATCCCATTTCCCTCCAAACCACCTACTGCCCCACTTTATTCTCCTCCAGTTCTCCAGACAGAGAGAGAGAGGAAGAAACAGAGATATCACAGCACTCACTCTCCCTCTAATGTAGAGTTCACCTTATTTTGGGAATAAGACCTCTGGGGAGACAGCACAGTGGCAGAATGCTAGGCTTGTGATCCTGGGTTACAGGAATGGCAAAGCAGGTGCACTGTCTATTCAGCTATTTTTCTGGGCCCATGACAACAGTTTTGAGAACAGGGACTTTCATGTGAATTATCTATCCCATTGAAATAATGGAGATAACTTGACTTGGAAATGCATGTCCTTCTATTCCGTTCTGATTGAAATAAGGAGGCTTCCTTCTCGTCAGCCCTTTTAGTGCTGAAGAGGGGGACAGTGGTAGCTTTCTCAGTGTGATCCTGGTTGTTACTGCTGATCTGGGATAGCAGGTGTGGTTTGGAGGGAAGCAGGATGTACTTGGGAACCTACCAGCACTTATTTCTGAGAAGAGGATTTGATGCTGAGTGAAAGCAGGTAGCCTTTGATAACAGCAGTTTCAAGCGGCCTTTTTCTTTACCACCAATATAATTTCTCATAGCAGGGATAAAACATTATTTATAAGAACTTAGTAGATTTTCATTTTAAAAAGTTAGCATCCAGCTATTTTTTTTTAAATTTTGAAACACACAGAAACAAGCACCAGGTGGCCATGTTTTAAATGTTTACACATAAATGGAAAAGCTTAAGGAAGCACAGGAGAAATGAAGAGCTGAGTGAGCTCACCAGTCCACAGGTATGGCTAGTGGACCTTTGCTGTCATTTTTCTGAAACTGTAGGGAAATGTCCAAGACATACTGGGTTCTGCAGTAATGGGTGAGAGTGGAATACCTGGTACTGTAGAAGACTGTCGTGAACATTGGTTTTGCTGCTTTCTTTACCTTGGAAGTGACAGAGAAGGAAATTATATCTAATTCAACTAAGTTGCTTATGAATTTTGGATCCTTTTGTCTTCAGGATATAGTCAGTTGTTTCAAGCACATTTTAAAAGCACATCCACAGGGGCTGGGTGATGGTGCACCCAGTTTAGCACATAAGACCTGGGTTCAAGCCCCTGCTCCCCACCTGCAGGGTGGGTCCTTCATGAGTTGTGAAACAGGTCTCTATCTCCCCCACTTCTCTCAATTTCATTTATTTGTTTTCCACCACTCCCATCATGCAAGGTCTTTGTCCCCACCCTCACCCCCCATAGATAAGCACTATAATTCTCCCATAGGCTTAAACATAGGTTGACATTTTGGTTTTTTCACATTCATATACTCAATTCTCCGTATTCCGTTTATGAGTGACACCATTGTGTAGTTGTACTTCACAATTCCTTACTTGCTTCACTGAGCATCATTTTCTCCACTTCCATCCCCTTTATCCCAAAGGATGTAATATCATCCCTTTTTATTGCTGCATAATACTCTGTTGAGTATATGTCCCATGACCATTTTTATTCAGTCATCTGTCAAAGGGCATTTCGGTTGTTTCCAAGTTTTTGCTATTGTGAAAAAAGCTTCTATGAACATGGGTGGGGTGCACATATCCCTTCAAATCAGTGTGATTATATCTTTTGGGTAAATGCCTAGGAGTGGAATCATTGTATCACAAGATATTTCCATTTGTATTTGTTTAATGATTCTCCATACTGTTCTCCTTAATGGTTGCACCAATTTGCGCTCCCACTAGCAGTGAAGTAGAATTCCTCTCTCTCCACATCCTCCCCAACACTTATCTCCTCTTCTTTTATTGATGGAGCCCATTCTCACAGGTATGAGGTGGAATCTCAATGTGGTTTTAATTTGCATTTCTCTGGTGATGAGTGAACGGGAGCATTTCTGTATATGTCTGTGAGCCACATGTATCTCTTCTTTAGAGAATCCTCCCCTCTCAATTTCTCTTGGTCCTATCCAATAAAACAGAAAGAAAAAGAAAAAAAGGGTGGGGTGAGGGTAAGAAATAGCTGCCAGGAGCAGCGATCTGTAGCCCCAGAGATAACCCTAGTGGGAAAACAAAAACCAATACCACTACCTACTGTTTATTTATTGAGGGACTAGAACCAAACCACTACCTGGCAGTATGCAGTGCCAGAAATCAAAGTTGGAGCCCCAGGTTTGCAGAGCCTGTGCTCTACCTGCTGAGCCACCTGCACATATTCAGATAAATTAACACAGCTGCCCCTGCAGCTTTTGGTCTCTGAGGATCTGGAGCTGCGATCTGTGTTCATCAGTATGAGCTCACCTTCCTGGTGTTTGTGCATTGCTTTGGCAGTCTATCCTGAGGAAATGAATTATCCTAGGAATAGATGTCTATTCCCTTGTAAATGGTGTCCAATTTTATGTTTAAGAATAGAGTTTCTCAAAAAGGTCACTGTTTTTAGTCCAAGAGAGAATATTTTTTTGATACTCTGACTCACCTCAAAAAATGATAAATTTTCTGACTTGGTGAATCTGGTCATAAATGACTGATGAAATAATGTGGGATTATTTTTCCCACTATATACTGTTTTCCTTCCTCACTCATCTTTTAGGTGGGCTCACTTCAAACAAAATGAATGGTACAACTGAGCTTGTCTGGGCTTTTCTAAGGCAAGAAAAGCCACGCAACGGAAATGCATTTGGCTATGTGACAAAACAGAAGTAAACAGATTCTCTCCTCTGCAGAGTGTGGTGATGGTGGTCTTCAGTGAAGACAAAAACCGAGATGAACAGCTGAAGTACTGGAAGTACTGGCACTCTCGGCAGCACACAGCGAAGCAGAGAGTCCTTGACATTGGTAAGTTGGCCGCACTTCCTTGTGTGGCCTTTGATTAACTGGTGTGTTGTCATGATGCCAAGGAAAACCCAGCACAAAAAATCAAAGTCAGGATCTGCATGGTCCTAGAGATCTGGCAGCCACTATATTGTGCATCTTCCTCTGTGAGGACTTCTGGTCCAAGTCCAGCTAAGAAAGCAAAACTGGATGAAGCTAACTGCAAAAGCAATTATGGATACTTTATGGGTACTGGGGCTACTTCCCTTATGAAAGTCAAAAGTACACCACTCTAGTTGTAGTTGTAGTTGTAGTAATAGTAATTAATAATTACAGTAACAACAATAATATACTTATATTGGCAGGGGCTATGTCAGTTTCTTTTGTTTAAATATTTAATTAATTGATTTATTATATTTTTTAACTAGTGATTTAATAATGATTAACAAGATTGTAAGATAACAGGGGTACAATTCCACATAGTTCCCACCACCAGAATTCCATATCCCATCCTCTCCATTGGAAGCTTCCCTATTCTTTATCCGTCTGGGAGTATGGACCAAGATTTTTTATGTGGTGCAGAAGGTGGGAGTTCTGTAATTGCTTCTCCACTAGACATGGATGCTGGCAGGTGGATCCATACCCCCAGCCTGTTTCTATCTTTCCCTAGTGGGGTCGGGCTCTGGAGAGGTGAGGTTCCAGGACATAACTGGTGAGATTATCTGCCCAGGGAAGTCAGGATGGCATCATGGTAGCATCTGCAACTTTTTGGCTGAAAGGCAATAAGATATAAAGCAGGACAAAATGCTTAGTAAACAGGAACCCAAGCCATGTCAGTTTTTAAGCATGAGCCTAAGCAGTCAGGCAGGTCACATGAATTTTTATGTGACATGGATAACCTCAGGCTCATTGGACTTCGAAGTACTTGTTAAGATCACATCACCAGACAGTGTGTTCTAGATTTCTAATTATCTATCCAATGTCCCTTCTTGGTCAGCACATACTTATTGCAAGTGGTGCTATGTTTTCAGGCAAATGAAATATTTGAGATCCTTTCCCTGGCAGTGAAAATAAGTCAAGCATGTGTCTTTTGCAATCTATGGACTCCTAACTATATTCTCTGTTCTCTGGAGACCTGTAGTACCTGAGTGGGACTTACAATGCAAGCAAGAAAGCAGGACCTGTCTAAAGAGGTTCCATGAGGGAATTTGCTGCAAAGGTTGGAAGGGCTGAAGGCATCCTGAGGAAATCCAAGATGAATAGTAGCAGGAAAGCAAAGCCATTATCTGTGCAACAGAGGATTAAAGGGAGGAGGTGGGAAAATCACCCATTGGAACTGATACCATAGAGGGAGAAACTTCCTAATGGGAGATAGAACTTAATGGGAATCACTGCTAGAAAGGCCTTTCCAAACCTGAAGTGGGCCAGAAGGAATGACATGGTTCCTTCCAAATACTCATTCAGACTTACTCTAATTTACTCCAAAGGAAGAGGTTACATGAGCCTGGCAAGTGCGACTGGCAGGAAATCAACTGAGAAACAGAGCAAAGCAGGGGAAGTCAGTGGTTGTGTCCTCATGTTTTGAGAAACTTGTTCAATGATGCAGAAGGTAGTATGTGTGTTTCTAAGTGACTTCAACATTTCATCTATTTGCTTTTCCTTTTCTTTTTATTAGTGATTTAATATTGATTTGCAAAATTATAAGATAACAGGGATACAACTCCACATCATTCCCACCACCAGAGTTCTGTGTCCCCATTTTCTCCACTGGAAGCTAAAGCAGTTTTCCCAAGGTTGCAGATATGAGTTAACTACTATTTCTACAACTATCTGTCTATATTTGTATATATTTTCCCCCTCTCCCCCCAACCTATCTTCTCTTCCTTTCCAAGCCACACCTGTACCTATTATTACATCCAAATGACCCTCCCTTTTTTCCTCTTCTCTCTCTGGGTCCTGATGGAGTGGAGTTCAGAGCCTTTTGGTCATCTTTCCCTAATATTTCTTCCCCCTCTGGGAGTATGGACCAACATTCTGTTTGAGGGTGTAGTAAGTGAAAGGTCTGGCTTCTGTAATTGCTTCTCAGCTGTATATGGGCTATAGCAGATGGATTGATACCCCTAACCTGTTTCTAACTTTCCCTAGTGTGGTAGGGATCTGGAGAGGGGAGGATCCAGGACACGCTGCTGAGGTTGTCTACCCAGGGAAGTCAGGATGGAATCATAGTAGCATCTGTAACTTGGTAGCTGAAAGGCAATGAGATATAAAGCAGGACAAAATGATTAATGAACAGGAACCTAAAAGTAGGAATAGAGCAGATGAGAATAGGGATCTTAAGGTGTTAGGGATTTTTTTAAAGAACACTTATTTATTTATTTATTCCCTTTTGTTGCCCTTGTTGTTTTGCCTCGTTGTTGTTATTGATGTCATTGTTGGATAGGACAGAGAGAAATAGAGGAACGGAAGACAGAGAGGAGGAGAGAAAGATAGACACCTTTAGACCTGCTTCACCACCTATGAAACGACTTCCCTGCAGGTGGGGAGCCGGAGGCTTGAACCAGGATCCTTACGCTGGTTCTTGCTCTTTGTACTATGTGCGCTTAACCCACTGTGCTACCACCTGACTCTTGGTGTTGGGGGCATTAGAGGTCTTAGGATCTTAGGGATATTAGGGCCTATTGTAGCTTTTGCTTGAGCTTGATACCTAAAATGGAGGTGGGCAAAAATATTGTCTGGGAATATGGTGTTAGAGTTGCGAAAAGGGCTATAAAGTTGGATTAGGGCAGAAAGTAGCTCCCAAATATGAGGAAAATCTGAATAAAATTAACTGTTTACCCTGTCTACATGATCCAGGGTCCTTATATATTCATAATTAGCACTGTCTACTTGCCTATTCCATAAGAAGTGTTTTCTCATTGATAAACTTCATAATCCCACTTCTGTAGCCCAAAAGACTGAAGGCCCAGTTAGGGTTTAAAGACAGGTTTAAAGGTTCCATGGAGTAAGGTTCCAAAAGGTCATACTGAACTATTATATGCTCTCTTCTTAATATTGAAACTACTTTGATCTCTGTGCCTTACATGACGATTTTTGTCAAACTTTTCATCTTATTCTTTATAAATTTTATTATTTTATACTTAATTTTAATGCTTTATTTTAATTTATTACTTTTTTTTAACTCAGAGCTCTGCTCAGCCATGGCTTATGCTACAGGGGGATTGAACCTGAGGCTTAATAGGTATTTTGGATTTACAATTGATTGATGGATGAGGGAGAAAAAGAGAGAAGCAGTGCACCACTTTGGCATATGTGGAGCAGGAAATTGAACTCAAGTCATCTCACTTGCAAGGACTTTCTCCCTCCCTTCCTTCTTTCCTTCCTTTTTTCTTTCTTTATTCCTCCAGGATTATTGCTGGGCCTATGAATTATTGCCAGCACTATGAATCCACTGCTCCTGTTGGCCTTTTTTTTTTTTTTTCCATTTTATTGGATAGAACAGAGAAATTGACAGGAGAGGGGGGATAAAAGAGGGAGAGAGAAAGTGAGAGAGACACCAGCAGACCTGCTTCACTGCTTGTAAAGCCCCCCCCCCCACTGCCCGCAGGTGGGGAGCAGGGGCTCAAACCTAAATTCTTATGTGGGTCCTTGTGCTTAGTACTAAGTGCATTTAACTGGGTTCACCACCACCCAACCCCCACAAGTCCTTTTCTCTAGAGTTATGCCACCTCCTTGACTGCTCCTTCTCATTTTTGCCAGGACTCAAGGACCAGTGGTAAAACAGTGAATAGCTAGGTTAGGATTAGAGATTCATCAGAGAGCCTATTGAAAGGAATTACTGTTTTTCTTCTTCTTCTTCTTCTTCTTCTTCTTCTTCTTCTTCTTCTTCTTCTTCTTCTTCTTCTTCTTCTTCTTCTTCTTCTTCTTCTTCTTCTTCTTCTTCTTCTAGCGTTTGCCCTTCTTCCATAGCCAGTCAACAGCGTCAGGTTGAGCCTGATGTAAAGTTTTGAGACCTCCTTTGAATCTGGAGAGGTGGCAGTCGTTGAAAATGTGGGTCATAGTCTGTCTGTAGCCACAGGGGCAGTTCGGGTCGTCTCTGGCTCCCCAGCGATGGAACATAGCGGCGCACCGGCCATAGCCTGTTCGATAGCGATTGAGGAGGGCCCAATCATAACGTGCTAAGTCAAAGCCTGGTTGACGCTTGCAGGGGTCTGTGATGAGGTGTTTGTTCTTGACCTCAGCTGACTGCCAACTCTGTTTCCAAGAGTCTGGAACAGAGAAGTTCAGTGTAGGCGAAGGGGACCAGTTTGGATGACGAGACGTCAAGCATTGGACAGGGTGGGCGAAGATATCCGCGTATATTGGCAGGTCCAGTCGAGCGTAGACGTGGGAAATGAACTTAGATGATGCCGCATCCCGACGAATATCTGGCGGGGCGATCTTGCTAAGAACTGGCAGCCATGGAACCAGGGTGGAACAGATGGTTCCAGAAATTATCCTCATGGAGGAATATAATTTGGAATCGACCAAGTGGACATGGGGGCTACGGAACCATACTGAGGCACAGTATTCTGCAGTGGGATAGCATAATGCCAGAGATGATGATCGTAGTGTGGAAGCGCTCGCGCCCCATGAGGAGCTGGCCAGTCTTGCAATGATGTTATTCCTCGCGCCCACCTTTGCTGCAGTTTTTATGAGATGTTTGTGAAATGACAGAGTGCGATCGAGATAGACTGGCTGGGCTTCATGCCGGATTCTCAGTATCGCCAAGCTGCACATTAAGCTCACGCGAGGCCGAGGCATGGTGTAGATGGAAAACAGATGATACCGTTTTTGCAGTGCTAGGGATTAGTCGCCATTTTTTACAGTAATCAGATATCAGAGACATGTGTTTCGTGAGTGTTTCCTCAAGGATGTCGAACTTTGATGCCTGAGTTGCACAGCAGATGTCATCGGCGTAGATGAACTTCCTTGAAGAAGTTTCTGGGAGGTCATTGATGTAAATATTAAATAGCGTAGGAGCCAGAACAGAGCCCAGGGGGAGGCCACTTGAGACAAGTCTCCCTCTGCTAGACTTGTCACCCAGATGCACCCGGAATCTTCTGTTTTGGAGAAGAAACGATATAGTGTTGGCCACCCATGGAGGCAGGCATCTTGAGATCTTGACTAGGAGACCACGGTGCCAGACCGTGTCATAGGCTGCTGTGAGATCAACAAAGACAGCACCCGTCTTTAAATTCTTCTGGAATCCATTTTCAGTGTAAGTTGAGAGGGCCAGGGCTTGTTCGCAGGTAGATCTTCCTGGGCGGAAACCAGCTTGGGCGGGTGATAGGAATTTCTCTGTAAGAGGAGAAATACGTGACAGAAGCAGCCTCTCAAGGAGTTTGTAACACACGGAAAGGAGAGAAATTGGTCTATAGCTGGCGGCCAGTGTTGGGTCTTTCTTTGGTTTCAAAACCACTATAATCTTCGCACGACGCCAAACTTTGGGCATAGACTCAGATTCCAAGATGTGGGACAGGAATGAAGCGAGCCACTTCTTTGCCGCGGGACCCAGGTTAAGAATGAGTTCTGGGGTGATGTTATCATAGCCAGCAGCTGTTCCCAGTTTAACCCTCTTCAAAGCGTCTTCCAGTTCAGACAGTGTAAAGGGAGAGAGTTTTGGAGATGGACAAGATAACCGGAAGTGGGATGACCACTCATGGGAAATTTCTCTTTTCCAGACTGGGTCGATCTTAGCACGTCCAACTTGAGTTAGGTGACTGGCCACTGAGTTTGGAGATACGGGAGGATCGGAGACGGGAGGGGGTTGGCTACCGGCACCCAGTCTGTGAAGAAGCTTCCAGGCCTTCCTACTTGAGTGGGTGAAGTTCAGACTTTCCATGAGTTGTTGCCAGCGGGCTTGGTGTGCTGCATCCAGGGAGGCAATGAGATGGTCAGCCACATCTGGGTCGCCCGAGTCATCATACTGCTTTAGTAGTTGCTCGCATTCAGCATCAAGACAAGGCGTATAGTTAGCACGTCTCCCATGAGGAATGGCTTGGGAAGCTGCTTTGAAGATGGCTTGGCGGAAGCGCCTGTAGGAATCTTCAGAGGGGATAGAGTTAATTGGAATTGCAGAAATAGATTTGTTGGTAAGATCACTGAACAGATGCCAGTTTGCTTTCCGAAAGTTCCATCTTAGTTTCTCCGAGCACAGAATCAGTGGGAGCTGGAGACCAATGTGGATGATAGCTGGGTGGTGATGACTGTGCGGGAAGATCTTGAGAACTTGTCTCATAGCAGGAAAGGCTTGGCCGTTGACTGTGCTAATCCAGCACAGGTCGGGTGAGATGAGTCTTTATTCCATCTAGCACTGTGAAAAGAGCCTGGCTGTTTGGGATCGTATAATAGGGAGAGGTCATTCGCTGAAGTCCAGTCGGCCAAGATAGAGCCATCAGCACAAGTGGAGGAATATCCAGTCTTGGTGATGACTATTAATGTCTCCAATGTAAACGGCTGGGTGATTCGGGCTAGGCAGGACCTCATTATCCCATGAGGCACTGGGAGGCTTATATACATTGACAAGCTGAATAGTTCCAATAGTAATGGAGTCGTAGAAGGTCGAAGAGGCCGTATGGTAAACGTCCACAAGACATGATTTGGCGTAGATGGCTCGGTCGTGTTTAGGATGGAGATTATAGCATATTAAATCGAATCCACTGATGGTGAATCGAGCAGCTTCATCGACTGCTATATGTGTTTCTTGTAGGCAGATAACATCTGCCTGATGCTGTATCGCCAATTGACCAATAAGAACGCGTTTGGCAAAGGACCACCCCTCAACATTAAGTTGGAGGACTCGAAGAGCAGGACCAACAGCTTGAAAGCTGTCAGGAGCTGCTTGTTGCTGGCTTTGAAAGTGACTGGGATCCATGTGGATTCAGTCAGCAAGGAAGTATCGACAGTTTCCCCAATGAATGGGTACTCACGAGATGCACCACGGGAAGGTCAATCCAATGCATCCCGTTTTTTATTCTGAAAACAGTTCTCTCTCCATACATGCCCATGCATATACACTCCTATAGACTCCTCATATACTGGGTTGTCGGAAAAATCAGGATGCATTTTAGCATAGAAAAATAGAGACAAATGCCTTCATGGCTTTTCTGACAACCCAATATTTTTTTAATAAACAGGAATCTGAGAACGACAGGCTCACAGACCTACCCTCCCAAGTGACTTACCCCCAGATAATTGGTGTATGTGCTGGGATAAGAGCAATCTTCACCAGGTGGTGCACTTAGCCTCTAAGGCCAGCTTGCAAGGACAAAGGCTTGGAGGTACTTGCCTTAACCTGTTCTGTAGACAACCTACTTAGAGAAGAAGAACAATTTCATTTTATTTGAAAAGTTATCTTGCTAATTATTACCCAAGAAAACGAGAAGAACAATTAAATAGAAATATGGACTAAGTCCAAATAAGGCAAAATAATAAAAGCATTTTACTGGTATGTTGGTTTAACTTTGATATTGTTACAAGTTTGTTTTTGTTAGGTCAGAATACTTTTAAAGATTTCTTTGGGCTTTTTATCTCTCTGCCTGTCTTGACTTTTCTTTCTCATATACCAGTAAGTGCACCTGTGTGTGTGTGTGCTCTGCTTGCACTTATAGGCAAGTGTGTATCTTTCAGATCTGTGACTGTAACTAAGTAGCTTTATGGGTTCTGGAGCTACTAGCTTTGAACTTGAGATCAAAGTAACTTTATATGGAACATGGATTTTTCTGAGCACAGTCTCTGTCTCTGCTCTCAACTTGACAGATACAAGGTGAGGAAATCTGCAGAAATATCATATAGGTTTCTTGGTTTTGGTTTTTTTTTTTTCCATGTGTTTCTTTGCTTGTGAGTGATTAGCACCATTTTAGTGTATAGGAAAGCCAATGCCTCACTGGCATGCACATCTATATATTGAACATGAGAATGTGGAATGGCACCTGGGCTTAGCCAGGAAGGTTGGTAATGACTGCAGTGGGTGATGTGAGCCCATAGAAGTAGTTTGGGGGCGTCAGATGGTAGTGCAGCGGGTTAAGCACACTTGGCACAAAGCGCAGGGACTGGCATAAGGATCCCAGTTCGAGCCCCCAGCTCTCCACCTGTAGGGGAGTCGCTTCATAGGTGGTGAAGCAGGTCTGCAGGTGTCTATCTTTCTCTCCACTTCTCTGTCTTCCATCCTCTCTCCATCTCTCTCAGTCCTATCCAACAACGATGACATCAATAATAACAAGGGCAAAACAACAAGGGCAACTAAAGGGAATAAATAAATAAATGTTAAAAAAAGAAGTAGTTTGGGTTGAGTACTTTCTAGTATTCTAAAAAGAAAGAAAGAAAATGAGAGGAGGGGCGGGCAGTGGCACACCTAGTAGAGAACACCTGCTAGCATGTGCAAGGACCTGGATTCAAGCCTCTGGCCCCCACCTGCAGGGAGAAAGAAGCTTCACAAGTAGTGAAGCAGGGCTGCAGGTATCTCTTTTTTTCCTTTTCTATCTCCCCCTCCCTTTTCAATTTCCCTCTGTCTGATCAGAAGAAAGGAAGGAAGGAAGAAAGGAAGGAAGGAAGGAAGGAAGGAAGGAAGGAAGGGAGGAAGGAAAAAAGGAAGGAAAGTAGGAAAGTAAAAAAGAAAAATGGCTTGTGGAGGTGGTGGATTCATTGTGCAGACATCGATGATAACTCTGGTGGCAATAAAAAAATAAGTAAAGAAAAAATCCCAAAGTTTTTTTTTTCTTGTATTACTCAAATTCCATAAACCTGGAGGCCCCTTTCCTTGTTGTAGTTCCCAAATCTTCACCAGCTGCTGTGGTTAGTGGGTTCAGCTGAACTGTTCATGCCCGGACTAGCAGAGTGGATGGAGTTAAGAACCGAGATCGAGGTCCCTTTCATCATTGTAAACGTTTTGGCAGGTGGTCCTTCAAGAGTGTTGGCTGCACTCTTGAGGGACCTCAGGGACACAGAGAAGGCTCCATGTGAATGTGTGAGTAGAGGTGCACACATTTCGTCCTCTCATTTCTGGGACAGCTGACCTTCTGTCCCTTCAACACATGGCACCTTTATCTCTCTTTTCATTTATTTTCTAAATTTTATGAGTGACTTACTATTGATTTGCAAAATTATAACAGGGGTATAATTTTACACCATTGCTACCACTAGAGTTCTGTGTCCCCATCCCCTCCATTGGCGGCTATAGTAATCCTCACAAAGTTGCAGATATGAGTTGAATATGATTTTTAGAACTATCTGTCTATATTTACGTATACTTGCCTTTTTATTTTTTGCTTCCAAGGTTATTGCTGAGCCTTGATGCTGGGACTATGAATCCAATGCTCTTGGCAGTCATTTTTTCCATTTTATTGGACAAGACAGAGAGAAATTGAGAGAGAAGAGGAGATAGAGAGGGAGAAAGAAAGACACCTGCAGACCTGCTTTGCTGCTGTGAAGCGTCTCCTTTGCAGGTGGGGAGTAGGTAACTCAAACCTGGGTCCTTGCATGGTCCTTGTGCTTAGTACTATGTGCACTTAAACAGGTGCACCACTGCCTGGTTCCTAATGTATTAAGTTCTTACTGTTTTTCCCCTCATACTAGACGGTCTCCCTAAGAGTGCAGATACTTCTTATCCTAATGCTTGGCCTGAGATATCATGAGTATTTAATCATTATTTGCTGAGTGAATGGTAATATTCTTTTTAAATTTTTATTAGTAGTTTAGTAATGATTAACAAAGTTGTAAGATAATAGGGGTACAATTTCACATAGTTCCTGCCACCAATTTATATTCCCACTAGCAGTGCAGAAGGGTTCCTTTGTCCCCACATTTTCTCCAGAATTTGTTGTTACTGTCTTTTCTGATGTATGACATTCTCATAGAGGTAAAGTGGTATCTCGTTGTCTTTATTTGCATTTCTGTGACAATCAATGACTTGGAGCTTTTTTTATTTTATGTCTATGGGTCTTCTGGGTCTCTTATTTGGTGAACACTGTTCATCTCCTCTCCCCATTTTTGGATGAAGTCATTTATTTATTTATTTATTTATTTATTGCTGAGTTCAGTGAGCTTTTTATATATTTTGGTTATTAGCCTTTTGGCCGATGTAAAGATCTTCTACCAATCTTTTTGGTTGGTGGTTTCCTTTGTTGTAAAGAAGTTTTTTAATTTGATTTTGTCTCATTGATTTTTTGTTTGTTTATTTTGTTATAGTCTTCCTTGCAATTTGATTTATATCACTGAAGATGCCTATAAAATCTAGATGGAAAAGAGTTCTGCCAATATTTTCCTCTAAGTATTTGGTAGCTTCCGGTCTTTGATCTGTTTGGAGTTTGCTTTTGTGTGTGGTAAACTGTAATGGTTTAGTTTTATTTTTCTTCATGTTTTAACTCAATTTTTCCAATATCATTTGTTGAAGAGAATCTCCTTTCTCCATTCAATAGATGGGTGCTTTTGTCAAAGATTAGAGACCAATAGGTGTGGAGCTTATTTCTTGGCTTTCAATTCTATTGCACTGGTTACTGTGTCTATTTTTATTCCAGTATCAGGCAGTTTTGATGATAATGGCCCTATAATATAATTTGAAATATGAGATTGTGATGCCTCTAGTTCTGTTCTCTCTCTCTCTTTTCTCTCTCTCTTCTCTCCTCTCCTCTTCTCTCTCTCTCACTCTCTCTCTCTATATATATGTATATATATATATGTATATATATATATATTTTTTTTTTGCCTCCAAGGTTATTGCTTGAGCTTGGTGCCTATAGTACAAAACCACTGCTCCTGTGGCCATTTTTTTTATAGGACAGAGAAAAATTGAGAGAGGAGGGGAAGATAGAGAGGGAGAGAGAAATATAGACACCTGCAGACCTGCTTCAGTGCTTGTGAAGTGACCTCCCTGTAGGTGGGGAGCTGGGGGCTCAAACCAGGATCATTGTACTTACTATGTGTGCTTAACCCGGTACACCACTGCCAGAACCCCCCCTTCTTTTTTCTCAAGATTGTTTCAGCAATTCTAGGTATTTTCTGGTTCCAGATAAGCATTTATAGCTTTTGCTCTATTCTCCTAAAAAAAATAATTGGGTGAGACCTTGATGGAGATTGCATTAAATTTCTATATGGCTCTATTTTGTTAATGTTAATTCTTCCTACCCCTGAATATGGAATATCGTTCCACTTCTATTTCAATAGAATAAATTCTTCACAACCATCATGTGTTCACTGCTATCTGTGTGTCATTCTCTTTCTAGACATCATGCTTACTTTGTCCATTGTTGTTTACAAACTGAAATGGTTTTTGGTTAAGAGTTTTACCTAAGATCACATGCATGACAAGTGATGAAGAGGGGAGAGAAAGCTGAAGTTTGTGCTCCTTGTCTGTTATTCTTCTTGTTATGTCTTTACTCTGCATTTACTCTGTCTTCTTGTTATGTCTTTACTCTGCATTTTGTATCATTTCTGTCTTCCAAGTCCTAAGTGGATCTTGGCAGCTGCCAGACACTAGCAACATATTAAAATGTCTCAAGACATTTATTCACTGACATATATGGAAACCTTGTTTTGGGGCCAGATGGTGACATACCTAGTTGAGCGCACACATTACAGGTGTAAGGACCCAGGTTCAAGCCCCTCCTCCCCACCTGCAGGGGGAAAACTTAAGGAGTGGTGAAGCAGGTTTGCAAATATCTCTTATTCTACCCCCTTCCCTTTCAGTACCCCTCTATCTCTGTAAAAACACAGAGATAATGAAAAGTTATTATAACTTGAAATGTGTTTTTAAAGAACAAGACAGGGGCCAGGTGTTTATGCACCTAGTTAGGCACACACATCACAATGTGCAAGGACCCAGTTCAAACCCCTGTACACATCTATAGGCGGAAGCTTCATGAGTGTGAAGCAAGTTTTCAGGTGTCTCTCTGACCCTCTCCCTCTTTATCTCTCTCTTTCCTCTCAATTTCTCTGAGAGAGAGAGAGAGAGAGAGAGATGAGAGAGAAAGAGAGAGAAAGAGAGAGAGAAAGAAAACCTTGCATCTTCCTCTTGAACCTTCCTTTCCAGCCTGAGAAAAGGTGGTAGGATTGTTGACTACTTCTCACCTTGGCATTTCTGCAAGTTCCTTAATGATCTTTTCTGAAGGCAAGGAAGCATTTGTAATCTGCATTTACTTGATGTAAGTAAAACAATCAAACCCCGGCCCAAGTGGATTCCATTGCATTTCAGCGCAGATAAGTAGGGTTCCCCACAGTCTCACAAGTTCCCTCTTGTGAGCTGGGTGAATAACAGCCATTATTTAAGGTCCTAAATGAGTTTAAATGCCATAGCCAAGAAGCATCCCTGTGACCATTCTGCCTCCACAGGGGAATAGCCATTTGGGTTCAATCTGCCCTCTGCTTGTCTCAGACGTCTTTATCAGATGCCATCAAGTTAGTACTAACACATACTAATTGTCACTATGTGGAAAGGAATGGCATTTCCATGCTCACTCAGCAAGCATGCCAGACTCTTTGCTCAGAGGTAGTGAAGGCAGAGCCCTGTCTGGAAACTGCTGGTGTCTGCAGTCATCAAGATGAACATTCAGGGTGAGTGTCTGGAAGGAGCATTGCCCTCAGAGATAATTCTTGATCCTCCTCTGAAAATACAGGATTAAAGTCTTTTCTTCCATTTTGGAAGAAGCTAGTAGGTCTATTTTAGGTATATTCCAAGGGGCCCATGACTTCACTAGTGTTTGCCTGAATTTGAAAGCTAACATGTAGGTGGACCCATGGTATTGTCTGGGGAGATACTGTCATAGCTGGAAAAAGGACTAGAAAGCTGGATCAGGGAAGAGAGTAGCTCCTAAGTAGGGGAAAAGTATATAAATATTGTTAATTGTAAACCCCACAGATTTGACCTGGGGCCCATATTCACCGAAGGAGCATGTGTAACCTCTGCATCCCTATAGGTCTGAGCACGCATTCTGTGGTCACGAGTAGGAACATTCCAGGCTGCACTAATTTCAGGACCCATCTTCCTCTAGTGGTACAATATGTTGCCCAACCTCCCTTTGGTAAATGGAACAGTACCTACCATTGGCTTTTTTGCCTTTATTGAGGGATTAATGCTTTACATTTGACAGTGAAAATGATAGTTTTTATATGTACACCATTTCTCAGTTTTCCACAGTACAACCCCCACTAGGTCATGTTAAGTGAAAAAAGTCAGAAACAGAAGGATGAATATGGGATGATCTCACTCCCAGACATAAGTTGAGAAACAAAATCAGAAGAGAAAACAAGTAGAACCTGAACTGGAGTTGGTATATTCTTCAAGCTCCATCCAAGATGGGCTGAAAATAGTGAAATCACTATTTTGTAGTATTCCATTGTGTATATATACCACTACTTACTCAGCCACTCGTCTGTTGTTGGACACCTGGGTTGCTTCCAGGTTTTGGCTATTACAAATTGTGCTGCCAAGAACATAGGTATACACAAATCTACTTGGATGGATGTATTTGTTTCCTTAGGCTATATCCCCAGGAGAGGAATGTAGGGTCATAGCATAGGTCCATTTCTAGCTTTCTGAGAGTTCTCCAGACTGCTCTCCACAGGGGTTGGACCAATTTACATTCCCAGCAGCAATGCAGGAGGATCCCTTTGACCCCACAACTTCTCCAGCATTTGTTGCTGCTACATTTTCTGATGTAAGACATTCTCACAGTAGTGAAGTGGTATCTCATTGTTGTCTTTATTTGCATTTTTCTGACAATCAAAAACTTGGGGCAGTTTTTCATATGTTTCTCAGCCTTTTGGATCTCTTCTGTGGTGAATATTATGTCCATGTCCTCTCCCCATTTTTGGATGGGGTAATTTGTTTTCTTGTTGTTGAGTTTGGCAAATTCCTTATATATTTTGGTTATAACCTCTTGTCAGATGTATGGTATGTAAAAGTCTTCTCCCATTCTGTGAGGGGTCTCTTAGTTTGGGTAGTGGTTTCTTTTGTTGTGCAGAAGCTTTTTAATTTGATGTAGTCCCATAGGATAATTCTTGCCTTAGTCTTCTTTGTAATGTGTGCACTTAACCAGGTGCACCACATCTGGCCCCAGCCTTAGTCTTCTTTGTAACTGGATTCATTTCATTGAAGATGTCTTTAAAATTTATGCAGAAAAGAGTTCTGCCAATATTTTCCTTTAAGTATCTGATAGTTTCTGGTCTAACATCCAAGTCCTTGATCCACTTGGAATTTACTTGTGTGTTTGGTGAAATATAGTGGTTCAGTTTCATTCTTCTGCATGTTTCAACCCATTTTTTCCAACACTATTTTTTGAAGAGACTCCCCTTTCCCTATGTATTAGTCTGGGCACCTTTATCAAAGATTAGATGTCTGTAGGTGTGGGGGCTTATTTCTGAACTCTCAATTCTATTCCACTGGTCAGTGTGTCTATTCATGTGCCAGTACCAAGCAGTTTTGATGACAATAGTCCTAGAATACAATTTGAGATCTGAGAGTGTGATGCTTCCAGTTCTGTTTTTTCTTCAAAAGATTGTTTTGGCAATTCCAAGTCTTTTCTAGTTCCAGATAAACATTTGTAGGATTTGTTCTATTCTCCTGAAAAATGTCGCTGGGATCTTGATGGTGATAGCATTAAATTTGTAGATGGCTCTGTAGTATATTCATTTTGATGTTGTTAATTTTTCCAACCCATGAACATGGAATGTCTTTCCACTTCTTTGTGTCTTTTCCAATTTCCTTGAGTAATGACTCATGATTTTCAGTATACAAGTCCTTCACTTCTTTTGTTAGGTTTATTCCTAGATATTTTATTGTTTCTGTTGCTATAGTAAAAGGAATTGATTTCTGGATTTCATCTTCTTCTAACTTAGTGTTTGCATAGAGGAATGGCACTGACTTTTGTATGTTAATTTGTAGCCTGACACCTTACTGTATTGCCTGATGATTTCCAAAAGCTTCTTGCTGGATTCTTTAGGTTTCTCTATGTGTACGTACTATCATGTCATCTGCATATAGGGAGAGTTTGACTTCTCTTCTAATCTGTATCCCTTTAATTCCTTGCTCCTCTGCCTGATTGCTATGGCAAGAACTTCCAACACTATGTTGAAAAGTAATTGTGATAGTGGGCAGGCCTGTCTAGTACCTGATCTGAGGGGAAATGCTTCCAGTTTTTCACCATTGAGTATGATGTTGGCTGTAGGTTTGCTATATTCACGACTTCACAATCTTGAGTAATTTTCCATCTATTCCCATTTTTGTAGTGTTTTGATCATAAAAGGATGTTTTATTTTGTCAAAGAGTTTCTCTGCATCTATTGATATGACCATGTGGTTTTTGGTCTTGCTTTTGTTGCTGAGGTGAATTGATTTACATATATTAAACCAACCTTGTATACCTGGGATAAATCCCACTTGGTCATGATGAACAATATTTTTAATATATTGCTGTATCAGGTTGGCTAGATTTTTGTTCAGTATTTTAGCATCTATGTTCATCAGAGATATTGGTCTGTAGTTTTCTTTTTTGCTTGTGTCCCTGTCTGCTTTTGGTATCAGAGTGATGCTGGCTTCATAGAAGCTGCAAGGGAGTATTCCTGTGTCTTTAATCTTCTGGAATCTTTTAAAAGTAGAGATATTAACTCTTCCTTGAAGGTTTTGTAGATTGCATTTATAAAACCATCTGGTTTAAGACTTTTATTCTTGGGAAGGTTTTGATAACTGTTTCAATTTCATTGACTGGGATTGACCTGTTCATATTATCTAGTTCCTCTTTATTTAAGTTTGGAAATTTGTAGATATCTAGGAACTCATCCATTTCTTCCAGGTTCTCAAGCTTGGTGGCATATAGTTGTTCATAGAAGCCTCAATTATATGTTGAATTCCTGCGATGTCTGTTATATCTCCTCTTTCATTTACAATCCAATTTATTTGGGTCTTCTCCCTTTTTTGTTTTGTGAGTCTAGATAAATATTTGTCAATTTGTTCACTCTTTTGAAGAACCAACATTTACTTTCGTTGATCATTTGTATGGTTTTCTTATTTTCAATGTTATTTATTTCTGCTCTAACTTTAGTTATTTCTGTGCTTCTGGTTGCTTTAGGGTTCCTTTGTTCTTCTTCTAGGTCTTTAAGATGTGTAATCAGGCTGTTTATTTGTGCTTTTTCTGGTCTCCTAATGTGTACTTGTATGGCTATGAACTTCCCTCTCAGTACTGCTTTAGCTGTGTTCCAAATATTTTGATAGCTTGTGTCTTCATTTTCATTGAACTCTTGAAACATTTTGATTTCTTCCTTTATTTCCTCTTTGACCCAGTAGTTGTTAAGTGATGTGCTGTTGAGCTTCCAAGTTTGGGGACTATTACTAATCTTTTGTTGATTGTTAAGTGTTAGTTTAATTCCACTGTGGACTGAGAAGATGCTTGGGATGATTTCAATGCTCTTGAATTTGCTGTTGCTGTCTTTGTGGCCTAACATATGGTATATCCTTGAGAATGACCCATGTGGACTTGAGTAGAATGTGCATTCAAGTCTCTTGGGGTGAATGGCTCTGAAAATGTCCACTAGTTCTAGTTTATCTATCTCCTTATTTAGCTCCCTCATTTCTTTTTTGATTTTCTGCCGGGATGATCTGTCAAGTTGAGAGCGTGGGCTGTTGAAGTCCACTACTATGACTGTGTTGCTGTTAATATATTGCTGTAGCTCTTTCAGTAAATGGTTGATATATTTAGATGGCTTCTCATTGGGTGCATAGATGTTAATAATTGCTAAGTCCTCTTGATTGACTGATCCTCTGAGCATTAAATAATATCTTTTTAAAGTTTATTTATTTTAAGGTCTGTCATGTCAGATATGAGAATAGCTGTTCCTGCCATTTTGGGGGAGCCATTGGCTTGTATATTGTTTTCCATCCTTTCACTTTGAGTCTGTGTTTGTCTTGTTGAGTTAGGTGGGTTTCCCGTAGACAGCATATTGTTGGGTTTTGTTTTCTGATCCATCTTCTTACTCTGTGTCTTTTAATAGGTGAATTCAGGTGATTAACATTTATTGGTATCATAGACTGAAGATATTTTAACACCATTCTTAAAGATTTTTAGAGTTTTCTGATATATGACATGTTTATGGTGGTCTGACTGTTTATAGGAGACCTTTTCAAAACTTCTTTCAGGGCAAACTTGGTGATAGTTGATTCTTTCAGCTGTTGCTCATCTGAGAAAGTTTTTATGCCTCCATCTAGTCTGAATGACAGCCTGAATGGATACAGTAGTTTGTAATGTGTATGTGTTTAACCAGGTGTGCCACTGGCTGGCCTTTATTTTTTTCCTAGTCCTTTTTTGTTTGTTTAAAGCAAGCACTTGAAACAGAGCTTGGCAGAGAATAGATATTTAGTTATGTTTACTGTTGGTGAACAAATCACCATCTATAGTTCTGCATATATGAGTAACAGTTCTTGTGAATAGGCTTCTGTCTAGTGCCCTGGGAAGTTAGTCTGGCTCCAAGTTCTCTCCACTTCTACAGTAAAAAAGCAGTACTTGATAATTGGTAGTGTTTTCTGTTATTAATTTTTAGATTTCATGGGCCTGTATTTTGTACTTTAATTACTTATAATTTAATATTGTTTCATTATACTGTAGACCTTCTGATGAAACACATTTAATAAGTTTAAGCTTAATTGTTGGTGTAGAAGTGTAACATATACACAGATAGGTTAAGGGAGATTTCTTCTTTTTAACTCAACTAGATGTTTTTCCTAGAAGCAAAACTTTGAAAATTGCTTCAGAGCAAATGTTCCTCCCTCCAAAACAAAAAAACCCCTAAATTTTGGAATTAAAATTGCAGTTGATGGAAGCCCTTATCATTGTTTTTTATTTTACTTTCACTGCTTTAAATAAGAATGTCTATTGACACCTGGGATATCATTGCTTATTTAACCTTTGAAGTAAAATCTCTTCTTACTGCTGAAGCAAGGCTGCAGGTATCTCTGTCTCTCTCCCTCTCTATCTCCCCTTCCCCTCTTGATTTCTGGTTGTCTCTATCCAATAATAAATAAAGATTATACTGAAAAAAAAAAACTATCTTAAAAAAAGAAAGTTGCATTATACTCACTTACTTAGATTATGAGCTTTCAAAGCCACCTAAATACATACATAGTTAACTAGATCTGCCACATTCCTGCTGCAAAGTGCTTTCTTTCCTTCTCTTCCATTTCCTTTGTTTTTCTCATTAGCAAGACTATGCTTGTACCATAGATTTGCCATCCAGGCTTCTTTGTTTGTTTTCTGCTTGGAGCCCAGTTAATTTTTTCTTTAAATCAATTCATAGTCTCATTTGTTTTAAAACATTTATTTAGGGGGCCAGGTGGTGGTGCAACTGGTTGAGCACACAGGTTACAATGAGCAAGGACCCTGGTCCCTACCTGCAGGGGAAAAGCTTCACAAGTGGTGAAGCAGAGCTGCAGGTGTCTATCTTCCTCTCCCCTCTCAATTTCCGGCTGTCTCTATCAAATAAATAAAGATAAGAAGAAAATTAAGATTATTTATTCATTGTCACCTTAATCTTTTATTTTATTTGTAAAAAGGAAACACTGACAAAACCATAGGGTAAGAGGGGTACAACGCCACACAGTTCCTACCACCAGATCTCCATATCCCATCCCCTCCCCCGATAGCTTTCCTATTCTTTATCCCTCTGGGAGTATGGACCCAAGGTCATTGTGGGATGCAGAAGGTGGAAGGTCTGGCTTCTGAAATTGCTTCCCCACTGAACATGGGTGTTGACAGGTTGATCCATACTCCCAACCTATCTCTCTCTTTCCCTAGTGGGAAAGGGCTCTGGGGAAGCAGAGCTCCTGGACACATTGGTGGGGTTGTCTGTCCAGGGAAGTCTGGTTGGCCTCATGGTAGCATCTGGATCCTGGTGACTGAAAAGAGAGTTAACATACAAAGCCAAACAAGTTGTTGACTAATCATGAACCTAAAGGCTGGAGTACTACAGATGAAGAGTTGGGGGGGTTGTGTAGATAGCTAGTAGGCATATATTAGTTATAGTCCAAAGGCCTGTGGCTATACTAGTTTTTGTTTGTTTGTTTGTTTTGTTTTTCCCTGACCCTGAAATCTGATATGCAGGTGTATCCAAGTTATTATCTGGGGAGATGATGTCACGGCTAGAAAAAGACCAGAAAGCTGGATCAGGGAAGAGAATAGCTCCCAAATAGGGGAAAGGTGTATAAATATTGTTGACTGTAAACCCCATCAGTTTGATGTGATCTGGGGCCAATATTCAGCTTAGGAGCCTATGTGACCTCTGTATCCCTGTAGATCCGAGCTCACATTCTGCTGGGTCAGAGAGACACTCAAGCAAGAAATTCAAATGTTCCTTGAAACAAAATGAAAATGAAGACACAAGGTATTAGAATATTTGGGACACAGCTAAAACAGTACTAAAGATTATTTATTTATGTAATTATTTATTTTGAGGCAGGAATTAAACTTGGAACCTCATGTTCATAGGTCCAATGCCTTCCATTGAGCCATCTCCCAGATCATGACTGTATGTCTTAAAGCATTACTTGTATGACTTAAAATGTCACTCCCCCCCCCCCAAACAAGCAAACAAACAAACAGACAGCAATAAAAAAAAAAGCTTTGGTCTTTAGTCTGATAGTTCCAAAGACTCAACCATCTCCTAGGTGAGAGTATGAAACTGGTCCTCTTAGTCATCCTCTAGCACTTAACTACAAGTTTCTCTTCCACTGCATCTTTCATCAGAAACAAGTTGATTTCCCCAGTATTACCCACCCCCCCCACAGAATGAAACAAATGTAAAATATTTCTTCTGTGTTTACAAAACCAAAAACTTGCCAAGAGAAATTTTTTTTTCCCAGAATTAAATTAAGCTCTTTGAGTTTGCAGAAGCCCAAATAAGTTAAAGCTAATCTGAAGAAAAACTCTTAGAACAGGTTCCAGGAATGTGGGACTGCGCTAATTTTTCTGCTCTTGAAAAGACAAGTATGGACTCAAGTGGCTGAGTGCTGAATAAACCAGGCACAGTACTGCTGAGCAGACCTATGACGTCAGTGCCAACAGATTGCTAATCCACAGGTAGGGAGTTTGGCTGCAAGAGAACACGTAGCTCCTCTGTGTGGCTCTTAAATCTACTGAATGCATCCTCTGGTCCTAGATGCTGTGGTTTTACAAAGTGCATTAACAGGGGGCCAGGAAGTGGTGCATCCGGATAAGCACACAAACTATAGTCCACAAGGACCCAGGTTCAAGCCCCTAGTCCCCACCAGCAGGGGGGAAAGCTTCACAAGTGGTGAAGCAGGGCTGCAGGTGTCTCTCTATATTTCTTCCTCTCTACTCTCCCTCCCCTCTCAGTTTCTCTCTGTTTCTATCCAATAATAAATAAGTTAAATTAAAATTTAAAAAAGATACAGAGAGCAGTAACAGTCCTCTCTTTAGGACAAACAATCTCCTGAACAAAAAAAGATCAATTTCTAGATAATATCTAGGTCCGTGCACAATTGAAGGATGGTCTGTAAAGAAGACTAATCACATGAGTAATTCAAATCACAGTGAGTGCCCAAAGCATATTAGAATAGCCAGTGGCTTTCCCCACCTACACCCAAACTCCCCGCACATGTAACAAAGCTTACCCGCCTGTGACTGCTTACAGTTACAGACCTGTGATTTTGCAGCTGATGGCACCTGGCAAAGCTAAAATGGAGGTAAAAAATTTTTTTAAAGAATTTTTTTTTGCCATGTAGGCTTTTTTTTTTTTTTTTTTTGCCAGAGCACTGCTCAACTCTGGCTTATGGTGTTGTGGGAGATTGAACCTGGGACTTTGGAGTCTCAGGAATGAGAGCCTCTTTTCATAGCCATACACTATCTACCCTCCGCCCCAGGCTTTTAAAAATTATTGTATTTATTTTATATTGATTATATATTTATTTGTTATTATATTTATTCAATAGAGACAGCCAGAAATTGAGAGAGAAGGGGATGAGAGGGAGAGAGACAGAGAGACACCTGCAGACCTGCTTCACCTCTTGTGAAGCTTTCCCCTGCAGGTGGGACCAGGGGCTTGAACCTGTGTCCATGTGCATTGTAATATATGCACTCAGCCAGGTGTGTCACTACCAGCCCAATAGGTGTTAATTTTAAAGGAACCCAAGTAGTTTAAGAAATTGGATTTGATCCTCAAAGTCAGTGAAAGATAATCCAAAGGAAGTATCACATATAGATCTTGTATTATGGCAGGGCCCCACATCAGTTACCAAGAAGTAGTTTTGCTGGTTTGAATCTAATTAGTCTGCAACTAAAAAATAGAGTAGGATGTGCTTGGAAAGTATTTTTGACATTGAGGGTTGATAGAGGTGGGCAAGAATCATTGAGAGAGAACTGTACTATGTCTTTTTTAAAAAATTATTATCTTTATTTATTTATTTGATAGAGACAGCCAGAAATTGAGAGGGAAGGGGGAGATAGAGAGACAGAGAGATACCTGCAGCCCTGCTTCACCATTTGTGAAGCTTCACCCCTGCAAGTGGGGACCAGGGACTTGAACCCAAGTCCTTATACATTATAACATGTACTTTCAACCAGGCACACCACTACCCATCCCTTATGCTATGTCTTGTCATAGAACTACAATTCTCAAGATTCTAATCTTGGTTTAAGTACTGTCATTTGGGGAAGAGTTCAGTTTTCTTTTGTGAATTAGAGTTGACTGCAGAGGGAGTATTATAGTAGTTTCTGAAACTATCATCTGGGATGGAAAGATGTTGGTATACAGTAGTCCTATTTGCAAGTCTGAGAGCATTGTCCACTTGGGCAGGAACTTCTCACCCTATATGCTTGTTTTTTTATTATTTTTAATTTTTTTCACCACTCCCATCACCAGAGGTCTATGTCCCATCCCCACCCCCCATAGATAATCACTGTAATTCTCCCACAGTCTTTGAAAATAGGCTAATTATATATTGCATTTGTATGTTCAATTGCCTATATTCTACATATGAGTGAAATCTTTATTTGTCCTTCTCCTTCTTGCTTCATGGAGTATAATCTTCTCCAGTTCCATCCACTTTATTCCATAGGACACAATATCACCCCTTTTTATTGCTGCATAATACTCTGTTGAGTATATGTCCCATAACTTTTTAATCCAGTTATCTGTCAAAGGGCATTTTGGTTGTTTCCAAGTTTTTGCTATTGTGAATAAAACTGCTATAAACATAGGGGTGCATATATTCCTTCAGTCAGTGTTATTATATCTTTTGGGTATATGCCTACTAGTGGAATTGCTGGATCATATGGCATTTCCATCTGTATTTGTTTAAGGATTCTTCATACCATTCTCCATAGTGGTTGTACCAGTTTGTATTCCCACCAGCAGAGTTCTTCTCTCTCTACATCCTCTACAACACTTATCTACTCTAGTTTTTATTGATGGAGCCCATTCTCACAGGTGTGAGGTGGAATCTCAGTGTGGTTTTAATTTTCATTTCTCTGGTGATGCGTGAACTAGAACATTCTCACCTATATCTGTGGGTCATGTCTATTCTTTAGAGAACCATCTAGTCATATCTTTTGCCCACTTTTTAATCAGGCTGTTCACCCTATATATTGTCCTTTTTTTAATTCACATTTACTTCCAATAATATCATCATAGGTAATCAAAAGGATTATACAGAACATGATCACTTGGTGCATTATCTACCATGAGTTACTGACTATATAGCATCATACCTATCTTAATTCATTCAACTGTCAAAAAGTGCCAAGTATGGTTTTTAATATAGTTGAAATATATTATAGTTTGAAATGCCAAATAAGTAAATTGAAGTGAAATCTCATTAAGTACTTGAGGATCAAATCTCCTTGGCTATTGACATAAACTAAAATTTAAGTCCATTAAGGTTGGTTTCAGTTTGGAACTAGTAGTTGTGCGTGTGCCCACATACATTGACACACAGAACACAGTCTACCATCAGTTTGAAGTCAAGATTATCAGCTAGGACTAGTATTATTAAAGAGAAAATCAAATAGAAAAACAAAAGCTATATACACAGCGATTGGTCATACTATAAAATGCTTTGGTTCTAGGTTTATTGTCAATGCAATTGAAAGCTGTTAACACTCATTTCTGTAATTCCTTCTTTAGAAACAAAAGGGTAAAATAAATAAAACATTAGTTTTTATCTAAAGGAAAAGCTCTAAGAAAAATGTCATCTTAAATGGTAGCTGTTACAGTATTAGACTCAACCATGATTAATATATATTCATAATGTAATTAGCAATTTCAGCCTAAATGATTGTGAAGATAGAGTCTGTGAGTCACAGGTACTGTCTTCACAACCCCAGCTATCGTTATTCTGGATTATATATGGGAAGATACTCATTTGAAAGGGTCTAGACTACAGAAATCAAAGGACTCTGGCCTTGTTTGTAGATACATTATGGCTCCAGTTCCAGCCTAGCCCTTAGAAGTTATGTGGCCTGTGGGGAAGAGAAGTAATTCACTCCTGTTTCCTCTTGTGCAACGTGAGAATAATATATATATATATTTTCAAGTGACTGATGAGAATGAGCTAAGGTGAAGTATATATATTTAACACCCACTCAGCTCTTAGAAACTGGTGATTGCTGCTATTATTTGCTTTCTGGTCAGGTCCAAATGGTACAAATATGTTCAGTGCCTCTAAAATCAGCTCAAGTGTCAACACATTTAAGGAAACCGAGATTCCCTCTGAGTTGGGAAAAATGTTAGGGAGAAAATAATGAACTCATTACAGCTCTTATGAGTCATTCAGCTTTTATGGTGTTTCTTCTTTGATTTTGAAAAACAAACAAGTCTCAGAACTGACTTGGACCAGGATTTATTTATTCCACTTGATTCAAGTCTGAACCAATACTCTTAAAGGAGCTTCCATGGGAGTCAGGCAGTAGTGCAATAGGTTAAGCACAGGTGGCGCAAAGCACAAGGACTGGCGTAAGGGTCCTGGTTCGAGTCCCCGGCTCCCCACCTGCAGGGGGTCCCTTCACAGGCAGTGAAGCAGGTAGGTCTGCAGGTGTCTATCTTTCATTCCCCTTCTCTGTCTTCCCCTCCTCTCTCCATTTCTCTCTGTCCTATCCAACAACAACGACATCAATAACAACAACTACATAACTACAACAATAAAACAACAAGGGCAACAAAAGGGAATAAATAAATAAATATTTTTTAAAAGGACCCTCCACTGTTTCCTAATCCAATTTGGCCTTTGCAGACACAGAGAAAACTCATGTCTGTATGGTAGGTGGGCTAGAGGGAAAGTGAGAATTTTTTTTTTTTCAGGTAGCAGGGCTGAAGTCTCAGATATTATGAGGATACACACATTTAGAGATGTTCTTCAAAGCCTTGGTGAGAGGAGAGTGGAAATTAAATTCAGATCATTAGAAACGGATAGGGTGACTGCCAGAGGCTGGCAAAGGGGGGAAGTCAGAGAATAGGGGTTAGTGTTTAATGGGCAGTAAAGTTTCAGTTGAGGAAGATGACAGCATCCCAGATGTGAACACTGATAGTTTCTCAACAGTGTCAATGTGCTTACACCACCAAATTGTACACTTCAAGATGGCAAAAACTGTGGCTTTTATATTGTGTCTTTTAAGACAATTAAAAAAAAATCAACTAATCAAAAAATAGAAATAAATCCAGGGGCCAGGAGATGGAGTATGCTGTTGAACGCACATGTTACCATGTAGGAGGATCCAGCTTCAAGCTCGCAGGCCCCACCTTCAGGGAGGAATTTTCTTTAGCACTGAAGCAGCAATGCAGATGTGTTTCTTCCTCTCTCCCTCTCTATGTCCCCCTATCCTCTCAATTTCTTTCTATCCCATCCATTTAAAGAGGGAAAGGTGACCACTAAGAGTGGTGGATTCATTGTGCAGATATCAAGCCCTAGTGAAAACCTTGGTGGCGATAAAAACAAAAACAATATGTGAAACATTAATTCCCCAATAAAAAATAAAATAAATAAATAAATAGAGAAAGGAAGAGATACAAAAACCTGCAGAAAAATAAAAGAAAAAATAATAAATGAAAGAGAGAGAGACAGGGAGAAAGAGAGAGATTCAGATCCATGTATCTCTCTCATACCGTCCTCAAGCCTTCTCTGTTAAGATGTTGGATGTGTGGTATCCTGGGCAACTGTTTCTTTTCACTTCTGGGCAGAGATGGTTTATTATTATTATTATTTTTAAATAATTTTTCATTATCTTTATTTACTGGATAGAGACAGACAGAAATTGAAAGGAAAGACAGTGACAGAGAAGGATAGAGACAGAAAGACACTTGCAACAATGCTTCACCACTTTTAAAACTTTCCCTTTGCAGGTGGGGACCAGGGGCTCGAACCCGGGTCCATTGTAATGTACACTCAACCAGGAACACCATTGCCTGCCCCCAAGAGATGCTTTGCATCACATGTTTCTTCACCTAGTTTAAGATGTGCCCACATTCCCTTACATAAATCATATTCTGCAGAAAGATACAATAGTCTAGGTGACTCTATTTTCTTTTTTCTTTTCTTTTTTTTTTTTTATTTTTATTTTCAGAGCACTGCTCAGCTCTGGCTGATGGGGGTGTGGGAGATTGAGCCTCAGCTTGAGAGTCTCTTTGCATAACCATTATGCTGTCTACACCCACCACTTTACTGGAGGCAACCAACCCTGGTAGGTAACTTTTAAGACTACAGCATTGTTATTCTTCTGGACATTAAAAACATGTCACTTTTGAACAAGTGCCTATTGCAGTTTCTCTATCTTAGTCACATCCTGGATTTATTTGATGAAAACATGTTTCATCTATACCAGTTGGGCAATTTTTTGCTCATTGAATTTATCAGCAAATCCTTCAAAAGAGCCTACATTTTAAAAAGATATTTATTATGTACTTTAATTTGTTTTTTTAATCTTATTTATTTATTCTATTGATTAGAGACCAAGAGAAATCAAAGGGGGAAGAAGGAAAGGGGGGGAGGGAGAAAGAGAGACACCTGTAGTACTGCTTCAGTTTATCCCAGTGCAGGTGGAGACCCAGGTCTTGAACCAGGTCTTTGTGCATGATAACATGTACACTCAACCAGGCATATCACTGTCTGACCCCAAAGAGAAATCCATCTTCTCTTTCTCTACCATCCTCTCTCTCTCTCTCTCTCCTTCTCCTCTCCCTCTCTCCCCTCTCCTACACACACACACACACACACACACACACACACACACACACACACACCACTTATGGTAGTGCTGGATATTGAACCTGGGGCCATGCTGCCTCAGGCATGAAAATCTTTTTGCAGAACCATTGTGCTATCTCCCCAACCTGCCTGTATGCCATCTTTCCTTCCTTCTTCTTTCCTTCCTTCCTTCCTTCCTTCCTTCCTTCCTTCCTTCCTTCCTTCCTTCCTTCCTTCTCCTTCCTTCCTTCCTTCTTACTCCTCCCTCCCTTCCTTCTAGTCTTTCTTTCTTCTATTTCTCCCTTTGAGAAATAGAACATCACTGTTGCATATGCACTATCTTAGAGCATATTTCTAGGCTGTGATGTATGCAGATTACTTTACCAAAAAACATCATGAGCTATTTTTGGCATTCCAGAATCATTATTTCACTAGTCCAGACAGAATCCACACTTTTCAGAAGAGAAGCAATTTTGATATTAATTATCCCATTTCTTTTCATCTTCAACAATATATACAAAAAATAATTAGAAGGGGGGCAGTTGTAATTTTCCAAGCATGCTAAGCTTAATTAAAATGAAGGAATTAGCAGTTCCTTTGACAGCTTTCCAGAATCACAATCAGTTTGAAGAAAACTCAATTGACCTAAGTCTGAATTTTAAAACACATTAACAGACCACTGTTAATGAAAAAATATAATAAAGATAACAAAAGGATTCACCATCCTCCTTTCCATAGCAATTAAAATAGAATCAAACTCAGTAATTTTTGTGCAGATTAACTTGCCAGAAACACATAGAAAATATTTGTACATTCATGTGTGCTTAACATGAAACACTGGCATTACTTTCCTGTCACTCCCTGCCTGATAACTTCTTTTTTTTTTAAGATTTTATTTATTTATTAATGAGAAAGATAGGAGAGAGAGAGAGAGAGAGAACTAGACATCACTCTGGTACATGTGCTGTCAGGGATTGAACTCAGGACCTCATGCTTGAGAGTCTAGTGCCTTAGCCACTACACCACCTCCCGGACCACAATAGCTCTTATTTTCTAGAAGAACTATCTTTTGAGCTTTCCTTCTTTGTGGCTCCTCCAGGATATAGACCTGCTTTTTTTGCTTCCTTTATTTTTTCTTTCTTTCTTTCATCTTTTTAAAAGTTTTTTTTAATCTTTATTTATTTATTGGATAGAGACAGCCAGAAATCGAGAGGAAAGGAGGTGATAGGGAGTGAGACAGAGAGACACCTGCAACCCTGCTTCACCACTTGTGAAGCTTTCCCCCTGCAGGTGGGGACCAGAGGCTCAAATCCGGGTCCTTGAACACTGTAATGAGTGCACTTAACCAGGTGCACCACCACCTGACCCTCTTCCTTTTTTTTTTTTTAACTAGTGATTTAATAATGAGTGACAAAATTGTGGGATAAGAGGGGTACAGTTCCATGTCCCATCCCCTCCATTGGAAGCTTCCCTATTCTTTATTCCTCTGGGAATGTGGACCAAAAATTCTTTATAGGTTGCATAAAGTGGAAGGTCTGGCTTCTGTAATTGCTTCTCTGCAGAGCATTGACAGGTCAATCCATACTCCCAGCTTGTTCCTATCTTTCACTGGTGGGGTAAGGCTGTGGGGAGGTAGGGTTCCAGGACTCATTGGTGAGGTCATCTGCCTAGAGAAGTCAGGTTCACGTCACAGTAGCATCTGTAACTTGGTGACTGAAAAGCATTAAGACAGAAAACAGAATAAATTGTTTAATGATCAGGAACCTAAAAGTAAGAATAAAACACATGAGGTTTGGGGGCTCCATTTTGAAAAAAGCTAGTAGGTCTATTTTAGGCATAATCCAAGGGGCCCACAGTTTAACTATTTTTTGCCTGAGCCTGAAAGCTAACATGCAGGTGGGCTAAAAGTAATGTCTGGGGAGATGGTGTCACAGTTGGGAACAGGACTAGAATACTGTAACAGGGCAGAGAGTAGCTCCCAAATATGAGAAAATATAAAAATATTGTTAACTGTAACCACCATCAATCTGACCTAGGGCCCATGTCTATTCATAGTTAGCACAGAAGCCTCTGCATCTTTGTTTCCATTCTATGTGGCTCCCAAAGTTTGTCTTCCTTTTGAAGGACTTTGCAGTGACCCACCAATTCCCAGGATCCATGACAAACTGAACTGACTGTCTCTACTAGCCAACTAGCCAGCTGCTCTGTAGGGTGCTGTGATTTTTATCTATAAGCTGTTAATATACCACAGTAGTTTATTGTTTAATTTTCAGGATAACATTGTGGTTAAACAATGGCCTTTGGCATAGAACTTCCAGACTCAAGTGACAGGCTGGACTATGAACAGCCACACAAGCAGCTTGACTTCCTCATAGAAGGAGAATGTCAATAGCTACCTCAGACGAAAGACAACTACTGGACTTTCACAAATATTCAGACTCACTAGCATGTGGACTCTTTGACTAATGTATGGAATCTAGAAAACTGAAACATTTGAACTAGTGGGAAAAAAAGAAAAAAACAGAAGCAAACTGACTCCAAGAATTTTTGAGATCTCTAGTACTTATTGTTAGGTAGATGGTGGAACAGTATTTTGGTTGTGGGTGCAATGGGAAACTGTACTCTGTAACATTACTGGTAATCACAATAAATAAATAAATAAATAAATAAATAAATAAATAGCTACCTCAGAGAACAGTTGTTAAGTTTAGATAATTTAAAGGCTTGACACTCAGAAAGGTTTTAAATCATGAGAATTAGTATTGCAAGAGTATTTATATCTTAAAGTAAGATTATGGCTAAGTTCTTACTCTAAGTCATGGACATTTCAGGGTGGAATCCCAGGCTAGGGGACAAAAAGGGGTGTTGGAGGAGGTGGTTCGCAGCTCTCACCATGTAGGTAGCTGTCTGATCCTCTGCATTTTTGTGTTCATACAAGAGAGGAACTCTTTCAGGAATTGGTAGTTGTCATAAGACCTCAGTGACAGTTGGGTATTTTCCTTTTTAAATTTTTTTTAAAATTTTTTATTTAAGAAAGGTTTAATGAACAAAAACATAAGGTAGGAGGGGTACAACTCCACACAATTCCCACCACCCAACCTTTTTGAATTTTTTAAAAAATATATTTCTTACTGGATAGAGACAAAGAGAAATGGAGAGGGGCAGGGTTATGAGAAAAGCATAATGTTATGCAGGTCCAGTCCCCTGTACCACCACCAGCCAGAGCTCTGGTATAAATTAAATAAACAAGATTATTAAAATTTTAATAAGAATATTTGAAGCCCATAAAAGAAAAATGAGAAAAGGAAAGAACATTAAACTGTTGAGATAAATAAGTAAATTTGTAAAAGCAAAAAGAAAAAATATTAAAAAGAATACAAAGAACCAAAAAATAGTGGTCCGGGAGGAGGCGCAGTAAATAAAGCATTGGGCTCTCAGGTATGAGGTCCTGAATTCAGTCCCTAGCAACACATGTACCAGAGTGATGTCTGGTTCTTTCTCTCTCTTTCCTATCTTTCTCATAAATAAATAAAATATTTAAAAAATATTACTTAAAAAAAAACACCCCAAAGCGGGTTAAGCGCAGGTGGTGGCACAAAGCGCAAGGTCCGGCGTAAGGATCCCAGTTCAAGCCCCTGGCTCTCCACCTGCAGGGAAGTCGCTTCACAGATGGTGAAGCAGGTCTGCAGGTGTCTGTCTTTCTCTCCCCCTCTCTGTCTTCCCCTCCTCTCTCCATTTCTCTCTGTCCTACCCAACAACAACAACATCAAGAATAACTACAACAATAAAACAAGGACAACAAAAGGGAATAAATAAATAAATATTTTTAAAAAACCAAAAAATGAAAGTTCATATTCTACTTCAGCAATCACAGAATTATAAATTAAAATAACCAAGTACCATGTTTTGAATATCAATTTGAGAGAAGAAGAATTCATGCACTGTTATTGGGAATACAAGTTGCTGTAAACTTTCTGGAAGCAATTTACAAAATTAATTAAAAACTTAAAAAAATCCATTTTGCCTGTTAGTTTTACTTTTGAGCATACATGTCCATTGTGCATAAATGTTTAGCCGCAAAATTAATTGAAGTCATATAGGTAAGAAAATGCTACTTAAGTTTGCAAAACATTGAATACCACCTAGATGACAATAAGAGCAAACTAAATTATAATCCAATGTGATATTCTTTGGTCATTAAAAGTCTTTTACACTAGTTAATTTATTGAGAAAGATGCTTAGGTTGTACTAATGGAGGAGGGAGAGCAAATTAAATATACTGATTACAACACTGTATAAAAATAATTATGCATTATGCATAAAGGGAGCTGCATGCTAAGCTGGAGAAATGAAAATAGTCACTGATTAAAACCAGATCCTACATTCTGTTTTAGAAAAGGTAAAATAAAGTATGCAAAGTGCATTTTTATTTTTTAAGAAAATATTTTATTCATTTATTAATGTGAGAGAGGGAGGGAGGGAAAAAGAGCGAGAGAAACAAAGTCCTAGGGACCGACGGTGGCACACCTGGTTGAATGCACATATCACAGTGTATAAGGACCAGGGTTCGAGCCCCCAGTCCCCACCTGCAGGGGGAAAAATTTCCAAGTGGTGAAGCAGTACTTGAGGTATTTTTTCTGTCTCACTCCTTGTCTATCATTCCCTTCCCTTTCAATCTGACTGTCTATTCTCTATCCAATAAATAATAAATAAATAAAAATAATACCCAAAAAATTAGATAGATAAGCACAGCAGTACTTTGGTCGAACTTCCAATTCTTGCTCTACTGTACCACATCACCCAGGGCTGCACAGATGCAGTTCCAGTTCTTGTTTGTAGGTGAGTTGTTTATGATTATGATTGGTGCTTTTCATGTTTATGGTCTCTGATTCTTCTATGGGGAACATACAGACTTCCATATTAAAATGTGTCTGCTTAGTTAAGATGTAAGGAGACGTGACTTTGCTTTAAAGTTTCCCTGGAGAAACCAGTAGAAATGTGAACAGGCAGTTTGTAAGGAGATGACTGGTTGGCTGTTCTGGATATGAAGAGATGCTTGAACTCATAAGTGGTGGGAGAAATGAAAACACTACATCAGTAGAAGACCAGCTTCAGCCCACTAGGTTAGCAAAGAAAAAGTCAAAAATTTGGTGAGGAAGAGAGGAAATAGCACTCTGGTGGAAGTTTGAACTCATACAACCCATTCTAGAGAGCTTAGAGGGCCTTTTTGGAGAGCACATTAAATAAGGTTTTTTTTTTTTTTTTTTTTTAATCAGCCATCAGCCAGGGTCCCTGTAGTAAAAGAGAGTGTGTGTGTTTTAGCAAAAACCAAACTGACTATATTTTATTATGAATTGTTACATATTTATTTTTATTATTATGGACTTTGTTTTATTCTTACTTATATTATAACTAGGCAGCCTACCTCTAATCCACACAAAGTGAGGAATATTCATAAGAGAAAGTATTTAGGGACCAGGCAGTGGCATACCCAGTTAAGCGCACATATTACTAAGTGCAGTAACCCAGGTTCAAGCCCCTGCTCCCTACCTGCAGGGAGGATGCTTCACAAGTAGTGAAACAGGTCTGCAGGTGTCTCACTTTCTCTGTCTCCCCTCTCTGCCTCTATCTCCCTACCCTCTCTCTGTCCTGTCTAAATAAATAAACAAATGAATGAATGAATGATTAAAAGGAATAAATGGGGCAGGGGTAAATTGCATAATAGTTATGCAAACAGACTGTCATGCCTGAGGCTTTGAAGTCCCAGGTTCAATCCCCTGCACCACTATAAACCTGAGCTGATCAGTGCTCTGGTTAAAAAAAAAAAAAAAAAGGGAATAAATGGCTGCAGGGAGTGAGTGATGGATTCATAGTGCTGGCACCAAGCCCCAGTAATAACCCTTTTGGAAAAAAGAGAGAGAGAGTGAGAGAGAATACTTATAATCTTGGTGAGAGAATATATGGATTTAGATTTTGTGATCAATGATGAGGAAGTGGCCAAAACAGAATTCAAGATGGGACATTTAGGAGAGCAAGCTGCCTAATTTTACAGCATTGCCACAGAGAATTTGCTAGAGACCCAAGAAGCCTCTAAGCCGGGTGTGATATGGGAAGTTCACAAAGTAAAGGAGGAGGAAATGCCCTTTGGGCCAGAAACATAAGGTACTGAAGACAATGAGGGCTTTGTACATTCTGAAAGTCATAAGATCTAGTTCCTATGCAAACTCAGGGAGAAAAATATTCAGAAGCTTTTAAGTATTATTAGAAGAGCATCGACATAGATGTGAGGGGTGGTTGTCTAAGTGACATCATCTCAGCAGAAGTTTGCTTGCACAGAGCTGAGGCAATGTGGATAATAATGATGGACATGGCCAGACTTGGTTTCCATTTTAGCCTTAGTAGGCTTAGAAAAACAATGAAAAGCACAGAATCAGAATTTCAGTTTATGGAAACTTAGAGAGAATGAATATGTGTGATGAAGCTGTCAAGTTGCAAAAGAGTTAGGCAGAAAAAGAAAAACAAGTGGACCTCACCATCATAGGAGCCATGAAGGACACCACCCATGTTCATTTAGTATAGACAGAGGCAGAATTAAAGAAGAGCTATTAAATTAAAGGGAGTGGGGTGGGCAGCACACAGATGGTATTCATACGTGAGGAAGTAAGGAGGCAGCTAACATGAAAGGTGGGCCTACCAGGCTCACTGTGGCAGTGGCTGGGCATGCTAAAGATTTTCTTTTAGTTATTTTTATTAGTGATTTAGGAATGATTAACAAGATTGTAACAAAACAGGGGTACGTGGTCAGGGAGGTGATGCAGTGGTAAAGCATTGGATTCTCAAGCATGAGGTCCCAAATTCAATCCCTGGCAGCACATGTACCAGAGTGATGTCTGATTCATTCTCTCTCCTCCTATCTTTCTCATTAATAAATAAATAAATTCAAAACAGGGGTACAATGTCGCACAATTCACACCACCACCACCACCAGAATTCCATGTTCCATTCCCTCCATTGGAAGTTTCCCTATTCTTTCACCCTCTGGGAGTGTGGACCAAAATTCTTTATGGGGTGCAGTAGGTGGGAGTTCTGGCTTCTATAATTGCTTCTCCATTGAGCATGGACATTGGCTGGTGGATCCATACCCCCAGCCTGTTTCTATCTTTCCCAAGTGGAGCAGGGCTCTGGAGAGGTGAGTTCCAGGACACATTGGTGAGGTTGTCTGCCCAGGGAAGTGAGGATGACATCATGGTAGCATCTGCAACTTGGTGGCTAAAAGACATCTTTATCTTGAAATGTAATTTCTTTCAGGCTGTGGGGGGAGTCAGCATAATGGTTCTGCAAAAGACTCTCATGCCTGAGGCTCCAAAGTCCCAGGTTCAATTCCTAGCACCATAATCAGACAGCTGAGCAGGGCTCTAGCCTCTCTTGTCTCTCTCTCATTAAAATAAAATAACATATTTTTTAAAATAAATATAATCTCTCTTTTATTTATTTGCCTCCAGGATTATCGCTGAGGCTTTATGCTGGCACTATGAATTCACTCCTCCCGGAGGACATTTTCCCCATTTTATCAGATAGGACAGAGAGATATTGCGGGGGGGGGGGGGAGATAGAGGAGGAGAGAGAAGGAAAGACACCTACAAACCTGCTTTGCCAGTTGTGAAGTTTCCCCATTGGAGGTGGGGAGCAGGGGGCTCAAGCTCGGGTCTTCATGTGGGTGCTGTGTGCACTTATTCAGTTGTGCCACCGCCCAGCCCCTTGAAATATAACCCCCATTCTACTTTTAGGACTCTTCTCATGAGGTAAATCTTGCTAAAGACCTACATAGTAGTTTTTTGTTCCCCTGCAATTGGAAGCCAGGGATTCCAGATAAAATTGGAATTTCCCACAAATAACAAGTACTTCAAAAAGAGAAGTAGGGCCCAAGAATTTGCTAAATTTGGCAGCCCTACCCATGGTACCACACAATTTGTAAGAACTAGAACTATGTATACAAGCAAATCAACCCAACTTATTTCAGAAGACAACTAGGCAAACACAGGGATAGTTACTGTGTTTGTGAAAGAGGGTAATGGGGATAAAAACTAAATAAATATTCTATAAGTAAGAAATTTACCCTGAATGGACCAGAGTTGATAGTGAGCCAAGTATCATTAATTCTACTCTCTATAGAAAAGTTTTAAAAAAGGGTTTTTTTTAGACTTTCTTTAATTATTCTGTAATTTCAGTGAAATCTGATGACTCTGATTGACTGATATGGTTTAAGAATAGAGCTGATTATAAACAGCACAGGCTTTTCAGCCCCTCCTCATGCTCTGCTCCTTCTACTCAATATATAGACCACGAGAGAACCTTTATAATTATCTGCTTATGATTTTTAGAACCTATTTTCTCTTTATTCACCATTAGAAAACAATAACAAGTGTAGCATAAAAAGGACATGTTCAGTGACTATATTCTAGCCAGTAGCAGGTTATTATTATTCAAGGTCGGGGGCAGTCAAAAGTTGGCATAACTTAACCTGCATTTTATTATGGTCTACAAAACAATCTTTATGACTCTTTTAGCCAGGTTAACAGGCAAAACAAGTAAATAGTAGGTGACAAGGAAGGCAGGAGGGAAAAAAAGCATGTGACTTATAAATGTAGTTAAAAGTGAAACAAATAAAGAACTTTAGTTCAAAGCATTGCTTCATCAAGATTGACTTTTAATAGAGGTGCATGCTTACTTTCCTACAGGCTAAATGTCAGGAAACACAGAGCTTTGGAGAAAAGGGAAAGCTTTAAATTCTCCTTTTGAATAAGAACCCTTTTGCATATGTCATTGGGAAACTTACAAAACCTACTTCTTTTTAATATTGCAGCTGATTACAAGGAGAGCTTCAACACGATTGGGAACATTGAAGAGATCGCATACAATGCTGTTTCCTTTACCTGGGATGTAAATGAAGAGGCAAAGGTAAGTAAAACTGTAGCAGTAACCAGGTGCTCATGCCTTTTAAATCACCCAACCATTTTCTGCAGGTGGAACTTGTTCAAAAGCCACCATAGGTAGGGGAGCGGGGCAGTTATTAATTTAAATGTAAATAAACCTATTTGTCTTCGCTAGACTCATGTCACGTGCATTCAGTTATGTGTAGGTAACTTGCCTTTGGGGAGCCTCTTGAAAAAAATGCATCAAGTTCACATTCCTCTTACATCCTGCAAGCCCCCATATTACATGTCAGCACATGAGGCTGGCACAAGAGCCTCCAAACCTTTCTACCTGCACTACTGACTCCCAAATACCCTCTTTGACCACCACCTTTCCCAGAGGCAAGAAGATATTCAGAGCTGACTTTTCCAGTGGTCAGTGACTGGTCAGGTCTGTGGGATCCTTCTCACTTCAAGCTTCGTTTGGCTGTGGGAGGTCTGCTTGTCTCCTTAGTGTAGGGACCACTGTGCCCACAAGTAATTTCTCTCAGGTTGAAATAACATTTGTTGTTTGTCTCTGGTGCCAGTATGATTAGAAATGGCATTCATTCATGGTCTGAATGGAAAAAAATATATAGGCACACTGATACCTATATCTTCTATTTACTTATTTATTTATTCCCTTTTGTTGCCCTTGTTGTTTTATTGTTATTGTTGGATAGGACAGAGAAATGGAAAGAGGAGGGGAAGACACAGAGGGGGAGAGAAAGATAGACACCTGCAGACCTGCTTGTGAAGCAAACCCCCTCCCCCATAGGTTGGGAGCTGGGGGCTCGAATTGGGATCCTTATGCCAGTCGGTCCTTGCACTTTGCACCATGCTTGTCCTGCTGCACTACCACCCAACTCCCATATATCTGCTTTCTAAATACAAGTCTCTTTTCTTATTTTTTTTAAATTTTGTATTAGTGATTTAATAATTATCAACAAGACTATAAGAAAACAGGGGTACAATTTCAAATAGTTCCTGCCACCAGAGTTCTGTGTCCCATCCCCTCCATTGGAAGTTTCCCTATTCTTTACCCCTCTAGGAGTATGGACCAAAATTCTTTATGGGGTGCAGGAAGTAGAAGGTCTTACTGCTATAATTACTTCTCAGCTGTACATGGACTATGCAGGTGGATCCACATTCCCAGCCTGTTTCTATCTTTCCCTAGTGGGGTAGGGCTCTGGAGAGGGAGGTTCCAGGACACATTGCTGAGGTCATCTGCCCAGGGAAGTCAGGATGGAATCATAGTAGCATCTGCAACTTGGTGGTTGAAAACTGGTAAGATATAAAGCAGGACAAAATGTTTAATAAATAGGAACCTAAAGATAGGAATAAAGCAAATTAAATTAGAGGGTTTCAGGAGTCAGGCGGTAGAGCAGTGGGTTAAGCACAAGGACCAGCATAAGGATCCCGGTTTGAGCCCCGGATTTCCCACCTGCAGGGGGGTCGCTTCACAGGCGGTAAAGCAGGCCTGCAGGTGTCTATCTTTCTCTCCCCCTCTCTGTCTTCCCCTCCTCTCGTCATTTCTCTCTGTTCTAACAATGATGATATCAATAACAATAACTACAACAGCAATAAAAAAAAAACAAGGGCAACAAAAAGGGAAATAAATATTAAAAAAACTAAAAAAAAATTTAGAGTGTTTTGTGTGGGAAGAAGCTAGGAAGTCTGTTTTATGTATGTTGCAAGGGACCCATGACTTGAGTAATTTTTGCTTGAACCTGATAACTAACATGTAGGTGCAGTAAAAGTATTGTCTGAGAAGTGGTGTTAGAGTTGAGAATAGAACTAGAAAGCTGGATTAGGGCAGAGAGTAGCTTCCAAATATGAGGAAAGTGTATAAATTCCATGAACTGTAAACCTCATCAATCTGAGCCTATATATATATATATATATATATATATATATATATACATATATATATATATATATATATTCATTCATATTTATCACAGAAGCCTGTGTAAACTCTGAGTCCCTGTTTGTCTGAGCTCGCTGTCCATGGTCACAGCTGGGAACATTTTGGCTGTATTCATTTCAGGACCAGTCTTCCTCTAGTAGCAGAGTAGGCTGATCTAGTTTTCCTTGGAAAGCGGGGAAGTCCCTATCCTGGATATGTTTTTTTAACTGAATTTCTTTGCCTTTATGAAAACTCCCAACTTCTAGCTCTGCTCACACTTCCCCCACCCCCTTGTGTTCTTTTGCTTCTGATTCTTGGCCCTTATATTGTACTTCAGGGAAGTTTGCAAGTGAAACTTCAGCTTGTTTCCTGCTTCAGTTATATTTCATTGAGAAGGGTGTCAGAACACTGTGTCTTCCAACTAATGAAAAGGTCACCATAAACAAGTATCTTCAATGGCTTATTGTCTGTGAGCAAGAGGGAGATGTGGTGAGAGTAGAAGCTGGACAGGAGCTAATAGCCATGATTTACAGAGGAAGGGTGAATTCTCAGTGTCTCATTTCACTCAAGTATAGAACAATGTTAAGTGACATTAGCATCAGGCCTAGCAAAGGTACCCCAAGTGGGCACATAGCAGCAGGGTGCCTGAGCATCTTGGGGAATATATCTGTGGTTCCATGTACCCAATGTGGCATTGCAATGTCAGGGAGGTTAGGTCTCACACAGACATATGGGGAAACTCGCTTTATCTTCCTCTGCTCCATTTAAAGTCACCTCATAGTGTCTGCTTGCTAACCTTTTCTCTCAGAGGTGACATAATGGGCTGGATAATGAAAAGATAATCTGTGGGGGATCAGGCGGTGGTACACTCAGTTAAGTGCACAGAGTACAAAGCTCAAGGACCTGCAAAAGGATCTGGGTTTGAGCCCCTGCTCCCATCTGCAGGGGGTTCACCTCAAAAGTGGTGAAGCAGGTCTGCAGGTGTCTGTCTTTCTCCCTCCCTCTCTATCACCCCTCCCCTCTCTATTTCTCTTTGTCCTATCTAATAAAATGGAAAAAATGGCCACCAGGAGCAGTGGATTCGTAGTGCTGGCATCTAGTCCCAGAGATAACTCTGGAGGGAAAAAAATGGAGGAAGGAAGGAAGGAAGGAAGGAAGGAAGGAAGGAAGGAAGGAAGGAAGGAAGGGAAAAAGAGAGACAAAGAGAAAGGAAGGAAGGAGGGAGAGTTGGAAGGAAGGAAGGAAAGAAGGAAGGAAGGAAGGAAGGAAGGAAGGAAGGAAGGAAGGAAAGAAAGAAGGAAGGAAGAAAGAAGGCATATTTATTGGACTGAGGTTAGAACCCTTAACCCAATCATCTGACTTCTCTACACATCAGTTACAACAGAAGCAGGGCCAGGGGAGATAGCCTAATGGTTATACAAAGGGCTTTCATTCCTGAGTCCTCAGGTTTAATCCTGGCACTGCCATACACCAGATCTGAGCAGTTCTCTGGTTACAGTTTTAAAAAGCAGACACTTGGTGGTGGCTCACCCACTTGAATGCTCATGTCCCTGTGCTCACAAGCCTAGGATGAAGCCCCTGGTCCCCACATGCAGCAGGGAAGCTTCACAAGCAGTGGAGCTGTGCTGCAGGTATCTCTCTGTCTCTCTCCCTCCTTGCCTTCACCTTCCCTCTCAATTCCTGTCTGTTTTTATCCAAAATAAATAAAATAGAAGACAGGCAAATCCACTTTTCCAATAATCTTTACTGAAGTGCAAGGTGTTGCAATTCAGTGCCCCAGAGAGGGAGGTTAAGAACACACATTTCAAACCTGCAAGGATGCAGGTTCAAGCCCCTAGTCCCCACCTTTAGGAGAGAAGCTTCACAAGCGATGAAAGACTGCAGGTGTCTCTCGGTTTCTCTCCCTCTCTATCTCCCCCACCCCTCTCAATTGCTCTGTCTCTATCCAATAATAAATAAAATTAAAAAAAATAATAGAGTAAATATTTAAAAAGAAAGAAAGAAAAAGAAGCAACAGTGAAACAGAATACCCAGACCCACACCAGTGCTCATACAACCCTATAATATAGTGGATGCCGTGGGATTCTTTCTCTGGACACACTTTGCCCACATAAATCAAGGTGCATATATGACCTAAACATCAGCCTGATTTTCATATTTACATGACCTGTGATGAGGGCTGCAGGGTGGATGAGCTAAAGGTCAGGTGTTAGTACTGACTAGACGGGGCAGCTGGAATAATGGAGGTTCTGTGGCATGTCAGCAAGGTAATTTTGACATGTTTAGGGTTGAGTTGACCTTCCAGCTCCATTTAAACAACAGCTCTCCCTTCCCAAGGCTGGAGTTCACTTTTCCCGTTTCAATGTGTGTGCATGTGCGCCTGTGCACTGTTCCAAACTGAGGAGTTAATCTGTACTTTTCCACAAGACAGTGGAAAGTAGCTTTATATTGCTTCCTGTAACAGAATTTGCTTAATGCAGGTTTTTTTCATAATTCACTTGTTGCAATTGTATGTATTCTGGATTAATCAATATGTAATAGCAGTTCCACATCCCCCCCCCGCCAGAATGCTGACAGTTTTTAAAGAAAACATTAAAACCAATTAGAGAATTTGAGAGAAATTTTATTTTTTTAATATAAAAATGGAAATATTGACAAGAGGATCTTTTAAACTTTATTTATTTTAATATTTATTTTGATATAACAAAGAGAAAGAAAGCGGGAGAGCTAGAGAGGGAGAGACAGACACCTGCATCCCTGCTTCACCACTGATGAAGCTTCGCCCCTGCAAATGGGAACCAGGGGCTTGAATCCAGTTCCTTGTATGTGGTGACATGTATTGATTCTTGAAGAGATAAGTAAATAAATAAATAACAGAAATGACTCGGATCCAAATGACAACACATGCCCAAGATGAATACTTTCACTTTAAGATTAAAAATCAGATTTTGTCCAAGACCCTCTATGCAGAAGGTAATGTTAGAAGAGGTACTACAAATATACTTCGGGTCATAACATTGGTCCTTTAAGAAAATTATGTGTCTTTTAAAGATGAATATGTTACTTTTCTTAAGTATATATTTAAGTTTTTGTTCATTTATTTTTTTAAAAAAGTCTCCTATTTGGTAGTTTTAACCACAAATGTTTACTCTAGACCTGGTGATAAATTGATAAATTTTACAGATTGTTACAGAACACATTCCTTTTCTCTCTCTCTCTCTCCTTTTGTTTTCCTTTTGATTATTTGTGATGAATAGTGCTTTACAAGATTGTAAGATTACAAGGTATAGTCATACATCACACACATATACAAACACAGTTCTGCTTAGCGATCTTGCTACTGAGTTATGTTTTATTCCTGCTTTTCATCTAGAATGACTAAGAGAAATGAAAAAACATGATTTCTAAATCATTTAGTTTAGTTTAATTATAGGGAAAAATTGATTTAGTAAGGTGTTAGAACTGTTAGCTAGAATGAGGGTTGGAGATGAAGTACAGATTTCCTATCTGGATCATAGCCTATTCTGGCAAAACTGAGTCTTCCACTCAGAACTGGTTCTGCTGGCTGGGTCACACACACAGGCTGTCTACAAAGTGACACACCTACAGAAACTATCTCGAGTTGGACATTCTTCTCCCCTTAGGGACTATGCTGTCTGTAAGCTCATGGCAGGTGGACTGGAGTCCCCAAGTCCCTGAGAATGACTCAGCTGTCAAGCTAGGTGGGCAAGGCTCTCAATGCCCAACTGACAACACTTGGGAATTGATGAGAGCAGAGACAGGTTCCATCTATGAATGTTAGTATTTGTTCTCTTTCAAGCTTACCTCACTCTCAATTTGATATCTTCAAGTTCTGTCCAAGATGTGGCAAAGGAGCTGGCTTCTTCATTTTTTTTAAAACTATTTTTCTTTTCATCTTTAATGGGAAGCTAATGGTTTATGGTGCAGTTGTTGACACGTGGGTAAAATTTCTTTCTTTTTTTTTTTTCCATCAGTGATTTAATAATGAATAACAAGATTATAAGATAATGGGTACAATTCCATACAGTTCCTACTACAAGAGTTCCATATTCCATCCCCTTCATTGGAAGCTTCCCTATTCTTTATCCCTCTGGGAGTATAGACCAAAATTCTTTATGGGGTGCAGATGGTGGAAGGTCTGGTTTCTGTAGTTACTTCACCACTGTGCATGGGCATTGGCAGGTGGATCCATACCCCCAAACTGATTTTTTTAAATTTATTTATTGGGGGATTAATGTTTTACAGTCAACAGTAAATACAATAGTTTGTACATGCATAACATTTCTCAGTTTTCCAGATAACAATACAACCCCCACTAGGTCCTCTGTCATGCTTTTTGGATCTGTATTCTGCCCCCCACCCACCCCAGAGTCTTTTACTTTGGTGCAATGCACCAACTCCAGTTCAGGTTCTACTTGTGTTTTCTCTTCTGATCTTGTTTTACAATTTCTGCCTGAGAGTGAGATCATCCCATATTCATCCTTCTGTTTCTGACTTATTTCACTTAACATGATTTTTTCAAGGGCCCTTGTTGTTTTTTATTGTTGTTGTTATCAATGTCATCATCGTTAGATAGGACAGAGAGAAATGGAGAGAGGAGGGGAAGACAGACAGGGTTAGAGGAAGATAGACACACCTGCAGACCTGCTTCACCTCTTGTGAAGCGACTCCCCTGCAAGTGGGGAGCCGGGGGCTTGAACTGGATCCTTAGGCCAGTCCTTGCGCTTGGTGCCACCTGTGCTTAACCCGCTGTGCTACCGCCTGACTCCTTTCTCTGTCCTTATTTTTAAAGTTCCACCTATGAGTGAGATCACATGGTATTTAGTGTTCTCTTTTTGACATATCTCATTTAACATGATGTCTTCAAATTCTATCCAAGATGAGACAAAGGAGACAACTTCATCATTTTTAACAGCTGAGTAAGATTCCATTGTGCATATATACTACAATTTTCCTAGCCATTTATCTGTTGTTGGACATCTGGGTTGCTTCCAAATTTTGTCTCTTACACATTGTGCTGCTATGAACATAACTGTGCATAGGTCTCTTTGTTTCCTTTGGATAAATCCCCAGGACAGAAATTGCCAGGTCATAGGTCAGGTCCATTTCTAGACTTCTGATGAGTCTCTAAATTGTTTTCCCCAGGGGCTGAACTGATTTACATTCCAACCAGCCATAAAGAAGAGTTTCTTTTCCCTCCCCAGAAGTAGGGCTATATTGTAGGATAAATTGCTTTTCCATATAAAATTTGGATTCTTCTCTTTTCTCACTATATGAGTCAACCCTCTCTCTTCCAAGTGCTGCCTTCTTGCCTTGACTCACTTCACCTTGCCTGTCTCTTCTCCTCTCCCCTCTCCTCCCCTCCTCCTTTCCCTTTCTCCTCTCCTCTCCTCTCCTCTCCTCTCCTCACTTTCCCCCTTTTCTATGGTCAACAACATTATATTTTATTACCACTTATCAGTCTTAAATACTCTGACTATAGATTGTGGCACAGAGGATTTAAAAAATAGATTTTTTGCCACTTTAGTAAAGTAGGTTCTTTTATCTCCATCTCAGTCTCTCCCTTTTTAATTTTTAAAACAATCTAAGAAGTTGTATCTGAGTGGAAATGAAATGTATGGACTCCAGTGTACCCTGTTTTCATGTACTTGTTGTAAATCCTCTCACAGTAGTTGGCAAGGACACAGTCAGTGGATGGACAGTCACGGTAGCAGGGCATATACAGTGACCTCTCCTGTCTCTGAACCCAGACCTCCTTCCCCAGTGCTGTGCCTTCACAGCACAAGCAAAGACTGAGGAGCCAGGTCTAGATTTTAGCTCCATCAACTGCTGATAGAGAGGAAAAAGTCATCCGTCCTCCTTATCCCAGTTTAATCACTTAAAAGACACACTGGTGGGACCAGCAGTCCTTTGATCTTAGCCTGTGAAAAAAATCTTCTCTTCCACTTCCTTGTCTCTTTGGGAGAAACAAAAATAAGGTTAAGTTAATTGAAAGACTGATTTATATTTCAGTACTGAGCCATAATGAATCCATCATTCCCCCCACAAATGTATTATTTCATTCTTCTTTTGCTCTCCCTTTGACCATTTCTTGTTAGAATAAAATAATTAGTCTGTTTTCACTAGGTCCCTACTATGTACATGACACTTTAGAAAAATCGTGTTTTGGGTAGTCTAAATTTATCCTGAATCCCAAGGGGGATGTTTCTACATTGGTTGAGCTCTTTTTCTGCTGATCTCCAGTATGTGGCACCTGAGGAAAGAGAAGCCAGGTGAACCCTGATTCCTCAGGGTAAAGGGAGAAACCCAGGAGTGGGCATCTACTTGAGAACCCTGTAGCTTCACAACTGAATTCACTTTCTCAGACACCAGCCTCCTTCCTGCCAAATATCTGGTCTACAGTGAAATGTGGTTCATAGGTACAACTTAGTCAGAAAGTGTTATGTCCCAATTCTTTGCTTACCTACCTTTTGATTTTCAGCAGGTCATGGTAAGGAAGAACAGGGACCATTACAGGGCACCTTCTATGATCTCCAAAGGAAAGAAAGAGCTGGGGTGGACTCACAGGGGGTCTTAGTAGGCCAGCATACACCCTGCCAAGCAAAGCAAATGTCATTTTTATGTGTTTGCTTGGGCGTGGTGTGGAGGAAGGGAGCTTTTAAAAGGGAAAGGTAAACGTTTGCTGGAGACTTTGGTACTGAACTTAAACAAAGCTGTGCCTTTGTTCCAGTTTCATAAGATAATGGGCGGCAGGAGAACTTACAAAGGCTTTCATTCATGTGCAGAAGGGATAATCTTTGGGAGGCATCTGACTGAGGATATTGATGATTTGATCTTTTGTTTAGAACATGAAGTATCTGTGGGTTCTGGCCTGAATTTGGCTTAGAGCTCTGTAACTTACTGATATTAATTATTGGATGTCTACAGAAAATTAAATGATAGGCTTGAGCTTCAGAGATTGACTGTGGTTGTGTGTGTGTGTGTGTGTGTGTGTGTCTGTGCACACACATATGTCCATGCATCTATGTTCAGAAATAACCATATATCAACACTTGGACAGGACATTTTTTATTTACTTTGTTTCAATTTTTATTATTTATTGGTGATTTGATAATGATTAATGAAACTGTAAGATAAGAGGGGTACAATTCCATACAGTTCTCATGACCAGAGTTCCATATCCCATCTCCTCCATTGTAAGATTCCCTATTTTTTATCCCTCTTTGAGGATATGAACCAAAATTCTTTATGGGGTGCAGAAGGTGCTGGCTTCTGTAATTGCTTCTCTGATGGACATGGGCATTGGCAGGTGGAGCCACACCCCCAGCCTGTTTCTATCTTTCCCTAGTAGGATAAGGCTCTGGGGAGATGAAATTCTGGGAAACACTGATGAGGTTGTCTGTCCAGGGAAGTCAGGATGGAATCACAGAAGCATCTTGGTGGCTGAAGGGCAGTGAGATATAAAGCAGGACAAATAGTTTAATAAACAGTAACTCAAAGGTAAGAAAAGTATTATCCGGGAAGATGGTGTCAGAGTTGAGAATAGAACTAGAAATCTATATTAGAGCAGAGTAGCTCCCAAATATGAGGAAAGTATATCAATGCCATTAACTATAAACCCCATCGATCTGACCTAGGGCTCATATCTATTCATATTTTACACAGGAGCCTGTGTAACCTCTGCATCCCTGTCAATCTGAGCCTGCAGTCTGTGGTCACAGCTGAGAACATTCTAGGCTGCTCTTATTTCAGGACCAGTCTTCCTCAAGTGGCAGAGTAGGCTGACCCAGTCTCCCTTCAGAGAGTGTGGCAGCCCAGGGAGGGATTTTTAAAAAAGAGTTAGAGGTTATATTGATAATGAAAGACAAGTGAGTTGGCTGGTCAGCCTTAGAGCTGAGACTAAATGTGGGTTTTCTGACTCCCTAGCCCTATTCTAGGGCTTTGTACAGATAAATTCAGTCATACGCTCAGCAAATGCTTCCTGAGCAACTATTCTCAGGTACCATGTTAGGTCCCAGTCATATAAAATTAATAAGAAATGATCTCAGGAGTCGGGCGGTAGCACAGCGGGTTAAGCGCAGGTGGTGCAAAGCACAAGGACCAGCGTAAGGATCCCAGTTCAAGCCCCCGACTCCCCACCTGCAGGGGGTCGCTTCACAGGAGGTGAAGCAGGTCTGCAGGTATCTATATTCCCCTCCCCTTCTCTGTCTTCCCTCCTGTCTCCATTTCTCTCTATCCTATCCAACAGAAACAACATCAATAACAACAACAATAATAACTACAACAATAATACAAGGGAATAAATAAATAAATATTTTTTAAAAGAAACTATCTCATATTTCATACTTCATGAATAAATTAGGAAAACTGTATTTGTAAACTAATAGGTTTCTGTCCTGAAATGCAAGAAGGGATAGTGTCATTTAGTTTGCTTCTTGATTTCTATCCCCTAGGCCAAGATGAGGGAAATTAATAAAGCTATCAGAAGGGGTAGTTTTAGTGTACTGAGGAGTTTGTCTTTTACCTGAGTAAATATATGCATGTTTGAAAAATAAGTATTTCCTGGTATACTTAAGAAACGTGTTTTTTTTTTCAGCTGTCTTATTTTAAAGAGTAAGTATGGCAGCAAAAGGTTTTGTAGATTTTTTTTCTTTTCTTTTCCTTTTTTAATTTTTTATAATTTTTATTTATAAAATGGAAACACCAACAAGACTATAGGATAAGAGGGGTACAATTCCCACCACAATTCCCACCACCAGGGAAGAGAGTAGCTCCCAAATACGGGAAACATGTATAAATATTGTTAACTATAAACCCCCTTGATTTTATCTGGGACCCATATTCAGCATAGGGGCCTATGTAACCTCTGCATTCCTGTAGGTCTGAACTTGCATTCTTTTTTAAAAAAATTTTATTTAATTTTTAATTAAATAAATTTAATTTTTAAATTTTTTAATTTAATTTTTTAACTAGAGCACTGTTCAGCTCTAGCTTATAGTGGTGCGGGGAATTGAACCTGGGACTTTGGAGCCTCAGGCATGAGAGTCTGTTTGTATAACCATTATGCTATCTACCCTCCGTCCGTGAGCTTGAATTCTGTGGTCATGACTAGGAACATTCCAGGTTGCACCAATTTTAGGACCCAGTGTAATAGGAAGTATGTGAAGAGGGTATCTAGGTCTAAGTAGAAACTATTTCATTAGGTACTTTATGGTGTCTTTTTATGTCGTTCTACTTGCTTGCTGCATTTATTGACTCACTGCAGACTATTGTGCACTTTTGCTTTCAGGTATATATTTTGCCCTAATTTATGGATATATATGAACATATGCCCTATCTCATGGGACCTGGTCTATATCTAGGTTTTGAGGCTTTGTTAGGAAGTGAACCACCTGGAATTAAAGAGTCCTATGAGCTAGGAAAGGTCTCACCTGAGTAATGAAGCTAAAGGGCTGACATTCCATGCCTAACATCTCTGGACACAGTCCAAAGTGAAGCATGCTTAGGAGGTACTTGGTTGCATTGATTAGGTTGGGATCAGCAGATGCAGTATCAGTCTGCATGACTTGAGAGAAGCATGCAGGAAAGTGCCCCACCCTAGAAGTGCCAAGACTGGGAGAGATATGGGCATTATAGAGAAAGCAGAAGGTTCCTGGTTTTATAGATTTTTAATTATAAATTGTATAGTGTGTATTCATGCTCAGTATATTTTTATAGGAAACTATTCAGATATTCTTCAGCTATCCTCTTAAATTTACTGAATTTTTTTATTTCATGTTTAAGAATTACACATTCTGGGAGTCGGGTGATAGTGTACTGGGTTAAGCGCAGGTGGCACAAAGCGCAAAGACTGGCATAAGGATCCCGGTTCGAGCCCCCGGCTCCCCACTTGCAGGGGAGTCAATTCACAAGCGATGAAGCAGGTCTGCAGGTGTTTATCTTTCCCTCCCCCTCTCTGTCTTCCCCTCCTCTCTCCATTTCTCTCTGTCCTCTTCAACAACAACGACATTAGTGACAACAACAATAATAACTACAATAAAACAAGGGCAACAAAAAGGAATTAATAATTTTTTAAAAAAAAAAGAATTACACATTCTTTTTAGTCCTTTTGATGCTGACTCTTGCACATTTTTCCTTTCTTTACCCTTAGATTTTCATCACTGTGAATTGCCTGAGCACAGACTTCTCCTCCCAGAAAGGAGTGAAGGGACTTCCTCTGATGGTTCAGATTGACACGTACAGTTACAATAACCGCAGCAATAAGCCTATCCACAGAGCTTATTGCCAGATCAAGGTCTTCTGTGACAAGGTGAGTAAAGGTGATGATTATTCATACAAATGTCATTTGTTGTTTTCAAACTGGTTTTGGGTTTATAGGGTCTGGTCTCAAGTTGGGGAGGGAATAGATCTAGGGTTTATGTGGAGTCTAAGTGAACTTTAAGTTCTATTGCATTTTACTTGTTTGATGATTATAATAGAGATTATAATAAAGGTTGCCAGAGAGACATTAATTGTCCTTTTGTTGATATATGTATACTTTTTCCAGTGTATCTCTTGGCCAGTTATATACAGTATTTCTTATAAATATTATCACAGTAGGGGGTAACATTAATGCTGTTTCTGTTTGAAGGTATTAGGGAATTATCTCTTTCTTTCATGTAGTTAATTGAATAGATAAAGTGATTGAGGGAAGTGAAGTAGGGGCTAAGAGAGGAGGGTGGCTAGGCCTAAGTAGTAAATATTTGATTAGATACTTTATGGTGTCTCCTTTAGGTCTTTCTACTTGCTTTCAATGTAGCTATTTTCTAAAGGATTAAAAGTACAATAAAATCTTTACTTCACCACTCCTTAAGTATGTATCATAAAAGGCAGAAGCTATAAAGACTTAGGGAAGGGGTGTTTATCTAGACACCTGTCTATCTGGACAGCATCATAGATACCTGAGTGTAGATAAATTTCTCTGCCACAAGGGAAGAGGGAAGGGAGGGAGAGGGAGAGGGAGAGGGAGAGGGAGAGGGAGAGAGAGAGAAGAGGAAAATGACACTGTTGGAACATCATTATTTGGGGCATGAGAAATAATAATAAAAATTAAAAAAACATGAGTTAGCCAAAGCTAACATGGATGAATGTACAAAGAGAGAAGATTATCAGAATCTCAAAGGCCAAAGAAGGAAAGAGATAAAAGATGATGGTCTTCGAACCCCGGCTCCCCACCTGCAGGGGAGTCGCTTCACAGGCGGTGAAGCAGGTCTGCAGGTGTCTGTCTTTCTCTCCTCCTCTCTGTCTTCCCCTCCTCTCTCCATTTCTCTCTGTCCTATCCAACAACAACAACAACAATAATAACTACAACAATAAAACAACAAGGGTAACAAAAAGGGAATAAATAAATAAAATTTAAAAAAAAAGATGATGGTCAACTCTTATGTAGCAAGGAATCTGTCAAAAGAAGCCACTGAATAAGCCAGCTTACAAAGGAATAAGGGAGCAAAAAAGAAGTCAAACAGTAGTCTGGTTGAATGGCTACCATGTCTAGGGATGTACACAGAAATATTAAAGTAGAATAAAAAAATCCCACCTGTATATGCAGTCATATTCTGCCAAGTTTCTTCATGCTCCTTCCCCACTTCTATTACTATAGTTTGTTTTTTTTTTAAACAGGGGGGTTGGGGGGCTGTGGTGGCACACCTGGTTGAGAGCACATGTTACAGTGCTCAAGGACCTGGGTTCAAGCTCCCACTCCCCACCTGCAGGGGGGAATCTTTGCAAGTGGTGAAGCAGGACTGTAAGTATCTCTCTGTCTGTCCCTCTTTATCTTCCCCTTCCCTCTCAATTTCTGGTTGTATCTATCCAATAAATAAAGAGACTAACATTTTTTTTTAAAAAAGAATTAACAAAAAAGACCCATAACGATGAGCAAAGGAAATGTTTACAGGGAACTAATACTCAACTTTAAGGCTTTTTTGTGATAAGAAGTGATATTAACAAGCCAATGATACCAGGCCTGGGTGGTAAGGCACCTGGTTGAATGTACCACACTGCAGTGCACAAGGACTCAGGTTTGAGCTCCATCCTCCCAACTGCAGGGGGAAAGCTTCATGAGTGGTGAAGTGGAGCTGGAGGTGTCTCTCAGTCTCTCCCCTTCTTTGTCTCCCCTCTCTTGATTTCTGACTGTCTATCCAATAAATAAATAAAAATTTTTAAAAAGCCAATGGTCCCTCTTTTATCATGATGAAAGTTGTTTAACTAGCTTCATGGGGACAGGGAATACAAATGGGTCCTTCTGTCTGGTTCAACATAAACTATCATAAGATATCAAACATAAGATATCAACATAAGATATCAAAAAAGGGAAACCCTGGGATAAGTGGAATCATTTGCAGGTGAGAAACATAGCACAGACTATTGAATGAGGGATCTCAGCTTCAGATCCCAGACCTGAATCTTTGGAAAGGAGGGGAATGTGGCTTCCTGCTCTCTCTCCTCCGTTTCACTTCATCTCCCTTAACTCATGTGCATACAGTATTTTCATGTGTTCTCCTAACCTGTCTGGTATTGGATTTGTTTTTCCATATCAGGGAGCAGAAAGAAAAATCCGGGATGAAGAAAGGAAGCAGAACCGGAAGAAAGGGAAAGGCCAGGCCTCCCAAACCCAGTGTAATAACTGTGAGTGTCACTGTGAAGGGGGTGGGCCCTGCGTGGAGGCTCACAGGGCAAGGGCTCAGGGAAGAGTGAGCTGGAAGGTAGAATGATGTCCAGACAAGGGCTGACAGGCTTTCCCTAACAGTGGAGATGGACTCAAGTGCCAGTAGGATGGCCAACGGTTAAACTGGGGCATGTGTGATCAGAGAGTATTGGAGCAAAGGGGAGCTTTGTTGTGTGGTGGAGCTCAACATTCTGCTTCTCTGGCCAGTTCATCTGGAGAGGTAGCTGTGCTTGCCCCAAGGCTGAGCTCTTCCTGTTGGCTGGGGGTGTTGGAGCTGGGAGTAGAGAGTGGGCAGGGTCAGTAGCTTTTTTTAATAATAGTTTTTTTCCCCCCTGTGTCTTCAGTCTCTCTCTTGGATATTTCTCTCTCTTTTTTTTCTTTATTGAAAGGATTAATGGTCTACAGTCAACAGTACATGTGTAACATTTCTCAGTTTTCCACATAACATTCTGACCCCCACCTAGGTCCTCCTCTGCCATTATATTCCAGGACCTGAGTACTCCCCCTAGAGCCCTTTACTTTGGTACAATCCACCATCTTTTTTAAAAAATTTTTTAAATTATCTTTATTTATTTGATAGAGACAGTCAGAAATTGAGAGGGAAGGGGGAGATAGAGAGGGAAAGAGACAGAGAGACACTTGCAGTCCTGCTTCACCATTTGTGAAGCCTTCCCCCAGCAGGTGGAGACGAGGAGCTTGAACCTGGGTTCTTGCACTCAACCAGGCACATCCCCACCTGGCTCCTTGGGGGAGCAGCTTTGAAATGTGCTCACAAACATGGCACTTGGAAAAGCTTCTGAGGAGAAGATCATGACTTGTAACTTGCTAAAATGAGTGCTTCACAGTTGAGAGTTAGTTCCTGCGGCTGCACCATCTTCTCACGTGTGGGTTTTGTGATCACCTTCAGCCTCTGATGGGAAGCTGGCGGCCGTCCCTTTACAGAAGAAGAGTGACATCACCTACTTCAAAATAATGCCTGATCTGCACTCCCAGCCCGTCCTCTTCATACCTGACGTCCACTTTGCAAACCTGCAGAGGACAGGACAGGTACGGCCCACCAGCTAGCAAACCAGCAGAGACAGAATCATTTCCAGCAGTATTGATTTCACATAAAATCCACATTCCAGGCATTCCCTATAAAGGACTATGTGTGTGTGTGTGTGTGTGTGTGTGTGTGTGTGTGTGTGTGTGTGTGTGTGTGTTTGTATAGAGAGAGAGAGAGAGAGAGAGAGAGAGAAAGGAATGTCTCAGAAGAGGAAACTGACTTACTAAGGGGAAGAAGAGAATGAACTAATCCAGTCAACTGTTGACACAGCCTCGAACTAGGAAGAAAATAAGGCAACCTATCTCAAAAGTTTTTGTCCTTTTTTTTTCTGATGCAATGGCGCGCCACCTAATGGTAAGAAATTGAACTGCACCTGTGATTGCATGGGGATTGCCTGAGAGGAAATGACTTTCTAAAGTAAAACCCCATCAACAGTTTTTTCCTCTAGCAACGGAAAAGTTCCCATGGAGTGCATAAGTCGTCTTATAATAAGAGAAAACTTATTTTTAAAAAATATTTATTTAATTAATTTATTTATTCCCTTTTGTTGCCCTTGTTGTTTTATTGTTGTAGTTATTGTTGTTGTCGTCGTTGTTGGATAGGACAGAGAGAAATGGAGAGAGGAGGGGAAGACAGAGAGGGGGAGAGAAAGACAGACACCTGCAGACCTGCTTCACCGCCTGTGAAGCGACTCCCCTGCAGGTGGGGAGCCCGGGGCTCGAACTAGGATCCTTATGCCGGTCCTTGTGCTTTGCGCCACCTGCGTTTAACCCGCTGCGCTACAGCCCGACTCCCGAGAAAACTTATATTTTAAGCAAGACATTTAATTAATTTATTTATTCATTTTTTAATTTTTTAAACTTTATTGGTGATTTAATATTGATTCACAAAATTATAAGATAACAGGGACTGAATTCTGCACCACCAGAGTTTTGAATCCCCATTACCTCTATTAGAAGCTACAGCAGTTCTCCCAAGGTGGCAGATATGGGCTATCTCTTATTTCTACAACTATCTGTCTATATTTGTATGTATTGCTCTCTCTCCTTTTTTAAGGTCCCATCTTCTCTTCCTTTCCAAGTCACACCCATACCTATTATTACACTCAGATGTCCCCCCTTTTTCCTCTTCTTCCTCTGGGTCCTGATAGAGTTGGAGTTTGAAGCCCTCTGGTCATCTTCCCCTAACATTTTCCCCCTCTGGGAATATGGACCAAAAATTCTTTTTGGGGTGTAGAAGGTGGGAGGCCTGACTTCTGTAATTGCTTCTCCACTGGACATGAGCACTGGCAGGTGTATCTATACCCCCAGCCTGTTTCTATATTTTCCTAGTTGAGTAGGGCTCTGCAGAGGGGAGACCTCAGAACACATTGGTGAGGTCTTTTGCCTAGGGAGTAGATAAGCCATTTAAAAAACATGCTTGTCATCTACATGTGAAATGAAAGAGCTAATACTACTATAACAAAAGTATCCAGTAATTAGACCATTATGGTAGTTCAAGCTAATCTAATATTATTATAGAAACTATAATACAACAACAAGTAGTGATAATTTTTAGCGGAAAAAAAATAAAAGGACACCGATTTGTTTTATACCATGATGATATATATATGTTTGTATTTGAAGAAACATTTTAACAGCTAATTTATAGGGTAATAATAGTGTGGATAATTTCTTTACATAATATCTTCAGTCTTATTATCTTTATTTGCTATACTTGCATGAAAAAAATTAATTCCATAACATTAACCAGAGCTGTCTTTCACCCAAACATCTGGTTTTAGTGGCTTTTGCATGGGTTTATTTTCATTTAAACCTAGAAAGTCTGTTTTGAGAAATAGCCCAAGAGATAAATGAGATAGATTCATAATTTTTTTAAGTATGGGCATGCAATATTAAGATTTTCTTCTATTCCAAGTGTTTAGATATTTCTTGAAATTGAACTTGAAGAGGAGAGATTTTTTTTTTTGTCTCCTGCTATTATTGTTGTTTTGGTGTGTATACAACCAAGGTTTTTGTGTTGCTGTTCATCATACAACGTGGGAACAAAATACCTCTAGTTTATTATTATAGAGCATCCCACTAAATAGTAATTTAATATCCTCATCTTGTCTTGCTTGTTCCATGAGAACAAAGACATAAATGGGACAAGGAACAGTGTTATGATTCATGTCTACAGCCATTTTTTTTTTTAATTCTCAAGAACATGGTAATCTTGGCTCCTTATATCTCATGGCACTAGGTTTCTGCACCTTCTCGAAGGGGGAATTATTGAGTTAAATTGTCCTTATTTTTTGACTGTTCTGATACTGGCGTCAGCTCTATGTCAAAGCTGACAGCCCGACCTGTTTTCTTGGCAAGCTTTCTCTAAAGTACACAAAGTAGTACATGAATCTTGACCCAGCCTGGCTGTTTATGGCCGTTCGCCCTCTCCATGTCCTAAGCCCGGCTCTTCGTCCATAGCCGAATGAGATGGAAAGTGCAACCTTTGCCCTTTATTGGTTCCAGCAGCTTCAAAGGGTCATCTCTTAAGCTGTGTCCTGATGTCTGGAGGCCATCCTTACAGAACCCTTGGGCTGGCCCTGTGGCCTTGGGGCAGTTCAGGGTCAGATCTCAGTCTCTCTCAGAGGTCTGCTGGAACATTGTGTTTATGTCTATGGTTGATTGCTTGGATGACCAAAGGCAAGGAGCTATGGGGGACTGGGGCTCTAAAAGATTGGTTTTTGTTTTTTGTTTTCTGAGGGTGTTGAGGATTAAATTTAAGGATACATATAGTGCTTTATCACTAGGCTGTACACCTGGTCCCAGAGGCTGTGCTTGTTTATTTATTTACTTGTTTGGGAGAGGGGGCTCATCTCATCTGGGACTTCCCCCCCACACCCCCGCCAGATAGAGGCAGAAATATAGACAAACAGCTTCCCTTCACGCAGTAGGGACTGAGCTTGAGCTTGGGTCTCACGAATACCCAAATAGCACACCATCCAAGTGAGCTATTCTGCCAACCCTCAAAGGCTGTCTTTTAATATATATATAATAGGTTCAGAGAGAAATTGAGAGGAAGGAAGAGATAGAGAGGGGAGAGAAACAGAGAGACACTTGCAGACCTGCTTCCCCACTCATTAAGATTTGCCCCCCCACAGATGGGGACTGGGGCTTTGAACCCAGATCCTTGTGCATTGTAACATGTGTGCTCAACCATGTGCACCATCACCTTGCCCCTCTTTTTTAAAATATGTTTTTTTTATTTTAATTATATATTATTGGATAGAAGGAGAGAGAAGTTGAGAGGGGAGGGGGAGATAGAGAGGGAGAAGGGCAGAAAGACACTTGCAGCCCTGCTTCACCATTTGTGAAGCTTCCCACTTCAGGTGGGGACCAGGGGCTTGAACACAGGTCCTTGAGCACCTGTAGTGTCTGCATGTAACTAGGTATGCCACCACCTGGCCCCTAATGCTATTTTTTCTGAAAATAACTAGATATCTGGGAATGGGTCCAGGAGGCAGCAGTAACAAAAGCCAAGAGTTGATGGACTTTAACCAGCAAAACAAGTGCCAGTAATTGTGGGGGTGGGGGGAGGACAGAATGAGCTGGACTATCTGGACTAGTCACCAAGTAGTTTATTTTTTCCCCTAGTGACTTAATATTGATGTAAAAGTAACAAGATAACAGGGGTATAATTCCACACCATTCCCACCATCAGAGTTCTGAATTCCCAATCCCTCCACTGGAAACTACAGCAGTTCTCCTTAGGTAGCAGATATGGGTTAACTATTATTTCCACAACTATCTGTCTGTATTTACTCCCCCCCTTTACAAGATCCCATCTTCTCTTCCTTTCTTTTAAAAAAATATTTATTTATTTATTTATTCCCTTTTTGTTGCCCTTGTTGTTTTATTGTTGTAGTTATTATTATTGATGTCATTGTTGTTGGATAGGACAGAGAGAAATGGAGAGAGGAGGGGAAGACAGAAAGGGGGAGAGAAAGATAGACACCTGCAGACCTGTTTCACCGCTTGTGAAGCGACTCCCCTGCAGGTGGGGAGCTGGGGGCTTGAACCAGGATCCTTACTCTGGTCCTTGCACTTCACACCACGTGCGCTTAACTCGCTGTGCTACTGCCTGACTCCCCTTCTCTTCCTAAGTCACACCTACACCTATTACTACATCCAAATGTCTCTCCCTTTTTTTCTCTTCACGCTGATGGAGTTGGAGTTCGGAGCCCTCTGGTCATCTTCCCCTTATTATTTCCCATCTACCAGGAGTATGAACCAAATTTTTTATGGGGTACCCCAGGTAGTTCTCACAAGTCCAGATGAGGGAACAGACCCAGTGCTCACGCACTATGAAGCTCTCTGTCTACCCTTCCTCACATAGGGCTTGATATACACTGCGGTGCTTCTCTGGAAGGCCTTCAAAAACACAAGATGAAATGAGTGGAGATACACACTAAGCTGCAGGCACATCATGTTGGGGGATAACTTGTTCTTTGCTGTTACCATCCTTCTTTAAGGGGCCCAAGCTCGCAAGTGCACCAACTCCCTTCATTCCTCACAAGCAGTCTTTTCAGTAGTGTATTAACAGTCTCTCCCATATCACAGAATTTCCTGACTCAAATTCCCCAGTACCATTCTTTGATTTCTTTTTCTTTTTTTTTTCCTTTTTAAATTAAATCTCTGAAGAAGGCAAAAGTCTCTTAACATTTGATCTGTACTCTAAAACATGATCTAAAAATAGGATTCATGCAATGAGCCCTATAGCCGGAGGGGAGAAATATTATTAGTGTGTGAGAGTAGGAGAAATGGTAGTTAAGCACACACATTATAGTGCACAAGGTCAGGACATGGGTTCAAGTCTCTGGTCCTCACCTGCAGGGGGAAAGCTTCACAAGTGGTGAATCAGGGCTGCAGGTATATTTCTGTCTCTCTTCCTCTCTATCTCCCCCCTTCTTCTCAGTTTCAGACTTTCCAGTAAATAAAGATAATCATGAAAAGAAAAGAAAGAAAAAGCCAGTGAAAGGGTGTTGACTGAGACAGTGTCCTGGTGCTGATTAGAGGGGCATAAAAATGCTCTTGGCTCTTTCCGTCTTTGCTCAGCACCCAGCTTTGCAGAGAGCTGTCCATTCCCTCCTGCTCCAGTGCTTAGAACATCATGACACCTTGGAAGAAGCCTGCAGAAATGCAGACACACATCAGGAACTTCGTCCAAAAAAATCTTCAATTGTGTGATTTGTGGTGCTGTGGTTCAAATTCCCTCACTGATATGGGTCACCTGACATCACTCCAAATCACAGTGCTTTTAGACTTAAATGCTGGTACCTCACAATGGCAGGTGCTCCAGTGGGACATTGGGACTTGGGATGGGGATGGGGATGGGGATGGGAGGAGGACAGCATACCTCACATTCATTGTTTTCTGTGTGAGCAGAAGCAACAATAGACAAACAACTTAGGAGAAAAGGTCCCCATGGAAATCTGAGCTAGTGAGTTTAGTGAATCACTAAAGAAGAGGACAAGTAGCCAGCACTGCTGTTTAACTGTGTCTGGGCTTAGCAGCTTCCCAGAACTGCCAGGAACCTTCCCCCCATCCCATTTTATTTGATAGGACAGAGAGAAATTGAGAGGGGAGGAGGAGATAGAGGAGAGAGAAAGAAAGACACCTGCAGACCTGCTTTACCACTTATGAAGTGTCCCTCCTACAGGTAGAGACCTTGAACCCCAATGCTTGCAGTTAACTAGGTGTGCCACCACCCAGCCCCCAAGAGTCTTTGGGAAAGTTCTTGGGGTATGAACCAGGCAGTGATGCAGTGGACAAGGTATTGGACTCTCAACCATGATGTCCGAAGTTTAGTCCTTGGCTGCACTTGTGCCAGTGATACTCTGCTCCTCTTTCCCTCTCCAAATGAACCTTTAAAAAACAAATATGGTGGCTGGGTGTTTGTTGGTGTACCTGGTTGAGCGCACATGTTGCAGTGCTTAAGGATCTGGGTTCAAGCCCCAGGTCTCCACCTGCAGGAGGAAGCTTTGCGGATAGTGAAGTAGGGCTGCAGGTGTCTCTCTATTTCTCTCCCTCTTTATCTCCTCCTCCCTTCTCAATCCTGGCTGTCTCTATTCAATAAATAGATAAATATAAAAAATATAAAAGAATTAAAAGTATACATTTGTTGAGAAAGAAAGAGAAAATTTGTAGGGATCCTGTTGGGTGAGGCACAGCCGTGTTTCTGCTAGATGATTGGGGATCAGCAATAACATTTGCTACAACTGACGGGGAATTTTGAAGTTCAAATGCAGATGTGTGGTGCTAAGTTTAGTCTTGTTGTTTCTTCACCCAACTGATGATGGTCTTGAAGCACAGCAGTAAAGCTCACGAGAGACCCACAATTAAATTTTGTAAATAACTAGATAACCAGGGCCTATACACATAGCAGAGCCTCCACTGAAACTTCCCTTCAGTTTTACAAGAGAGTAAGGACTCCTCTCATTTTCTTGAATTCTGATCCTGCAATGCCACTTAAGCAGCCTGTGTTGAGAAACCATCCATCTAACCTTTTCTTTTTCTTAATTAATTAATTATCTATTTATTTATTGGATAGAGACAGAGAGAAATTGAGGGGAGAGGAAGACAGAGATGGAGAGAGACAGAGAGACACCTGAAGCCCTGCTTTAACACTTGTGAAGCTTTCCCCCTGCAGGTGGGGACCAGGGGCTTGAACCCTGGTCCTTGTGTACTGTAATGTGAGCGTTTAACCTCGGGCACTGCCACCTGGCCCCCATCTAGCCTTTTCCAGCCTGGAGACAACTAACTTAAACACATATGGGTGTCTGAGTCAAGCAGACACTTGGCAGTATTACTGCCCACTATGTGGAACCCTCTGTCTCCCCTCCTCTCACCAAAGCACAAGAACCCCCTCCCTTCATTTTTATTAGTGACTTGACAGTGTTTTACAAAACTGTAAGATTTCAGGACTATAATTTCTTACTGTCACAAGGTATATTTAAGTCAACACAAACTTCACCAAAGTTTTGTGTTCTGTGCCCCCCACACACAGTTGTTCTGACAGAGTACAAGAGAGAGTCTGATTGTCACTGTTTCATTTATGTGTGTGTGTGTGAGTGTGCATGTCCATGTGCATGTCCGTGTGCGTGTGTGTGCGTGTGTATTGCTTATTATTATTGGCAAGAGATAGAGAGAAATCAAGAGGAGAGAATGTAGAGAGGAAGAGAAGCTTCCCCCCTGCAAATGGGGACTAGGGGCTTGGACCTGGGTCCTTGTGCACTGTAGTATGTGCGTTTAACCAGGTGCACAACCACCTGACTCCCTTGTCATTGTTTTGTTTGTTTGTTTGTTTTCCTTTATTAGGGGATTATTTTTTAAAAGTTGACAGTAAATACAATAGTTTGTACATGTATAACATTTCTCAGTTTCCCACATAACAATACAACCCCCACTAGGTCTTCTGCCATCCTCCATTGTCATGTCATTGTTTTTGCAAGTTCATTTGTCATAGTCACTCGTATTTCACACCTAAAGATGCCACCTGGTCGTTGTCTTTCGCCTCTTAACTTCTTTACTTAGTATAGTCACATCCAGTTCCATCCCTTTTGTTCAATGGCACATTTCATCTGTTTTGATTGCACAATAGTTTTTCATTGTACCCCATGATTTCTTTATCCATTCATATGCCCAGAACCTTTTTTATATTTTATTTGATTAGACAGAGAGTAATTGAGAGGGGAGGGGAAGATAGACACCTGCCACTCTGCTTCATCATTCATGAAGCCTTTCCCTGCAGGAGGGGATCAGGATCTTGAACCTGACTTCTTGTGCACCACTCAGCCCCCTCAGTCTTTTTTTTTTTTTTTAATTTTTTTAGTGACTTAATAATTATCAGATAACGGGTATAATTCCAAACTGTTACCATCACTGGAGTTCTGTGTCCCTATTCCCTCCATTGGAAGCTACAGTAGTTCTCCCAAGGCTGCAGGTATGGGTCAACTATTATTTCTATAACTATCTGTTTATATTTCAATGGTCCTATCCTCTCTTCCTTTCTAAGTCACATCAACACCGATTACTACTTCCAAGTATCTTTCCTTTTTCTTATTCTCTCTCCAGGCTGATGGAGTTCAGAGCTCCCCTAACATTCCTCCCCCCCTGGGAGTATGGACCAAAATTCTTTATGGGGTGCAGAAGGTGGGAGTTCTGGCTTCTGTACTTGCTTCTCTGCTGGGCATGGGCATTGGCAGTTGGATCCATACCCCCAGCCTGTTTCTATCTTTCCTTAGTGGGGTCAGATCTAGAACCTCTTTGGAACAATGACTTTTAGAGCCTGCTCAAATATTCCCTTCATGTCAAAAGTAAAATTTTATTTAGGACTACAGTAATCTAATTAGATTGATTTTTATCTTAAAATGATCATATTTTATTTTTATTTATTAAACTTTAAGAATAATGCCTAATAAGAGTGTGAGGAGGTTAAAATTTTTATTTCCCTAGACAGAGAAACCCGCACACAAAGCATATTAAACAGACTTGTCTATTAAACAGGTCTGTTTTTTGTCTTTTTTATAAGAGACAGGGTAGTGCCTTAGGAAAGGATCTAAACAGCTACTTCCATTTTTTTTTTTGTCTCTGATATACAGAAAATCTCTTTTTCTCTCTCTCTCTCTTTTTTTTTGCACCACAGGTATATTACAACACGGATGATGAACGAGAAGGGTAAGACACTTAACTATTTCTCTTGAAACCCAAAGTCAGTTCGTGTCTGTCAAAACGACTCTTCAAGCTCAAGACCACGTAGGGCAATGACTAGAGTCTTCCTATCAGTCTGGACTCAGCACTGAGAAGTTTGTTGTAAGCGCTGTCTGGAAGGAAAGCTGGGGCACTATATTCATCTTCTAAGCCTGTTCCCTCTCCCCTCCTTCCTGTGGTCTGCCTTTGAATAACTCTGTGGCTGTCCAGTTGACGCCTTTCTGATACTTCCTTTTCACTGGTAGTCCAGCTGATGAGGTCTTTAGCCCCAAAATAGGATGAAGTTGAATCTGAGGCAATGGTCCAGGAGAGGGCCTGCTTTAGTGTTTTCACTGCCTGGGCTGCCTCTGGAAGTCCCTTCTGAGAAGGGACCCCATTGAGCTGACAGTGAGGCTAGTTTGCATGGGAGCTGGGAGGGTTGTGAGTCTTTTTAGTGTCCTCAGAACTGCTGATAGAAGAAGGCTGCTTAGGATCACTTGTCTTCTGCCTCAAGCGCACAAGAAAGCACTGTACTTTCTCTTCACTAACTCACTGTAGAGACTGCCAGAAGTTTGGATCCAAAAAAGGAAACTTCAAGATCATGTAACTAGCTCTTTTTCTTAGATAATATAACATTTATACCTATTTTCCTTCCACCCTCTTTCTCCTTTCTTTCTCCTTCCTTCCTTCTTTCCTTTCTTTCTTCCTTTCTGACAGGGGATGAGAGAAAGAGAACAGAGATACCTGCAGCATGGTTCCACCACTCATGAAGCGTCCTACACCCCCACCTGCTCAAGTAGAGACTGTGGGCTTGACCTCAGGCCCTCACATATGGTAGCATATGTGCCGTGCCAGGCAAGCCACCACCCAGTCCCACCACATTCTTGACAAGCCATTTTCCAGATATATGTGAATGTTTTCAGTGGTGGTAATATTCTAAGTATTCCTACTAGATGTAAGCTAGGTTACTACTCTCCTGGGCACGTCGTCTTTCAAGAAGTTATTTTTCTGTTGAACTGATGTGTACCTTCTTTGGACCCATTGTTCTAGTTCTGCTTTCTAGTTAAATTTAATCTCTTCTTCTTCACTCATCCCAACAGCTGTTCTTGGTAAAACATTGGCCCTATCACTCAACATCAAGTATGTCCATAGTTTCATTAAAATTGAAATTTGTTTTTGTTTTATATTTTATTTATTTTTATTATTGGATAGAGACAAAAATTGAAAGAGATGGGGGAGATAGAGAGGCAGAGAGACACCTGCAGCCCTGCTTTACTACTCGTGAAGCTTTCCCCCTGCAGGTGGGGACCAGGGGCTTGAACTGGGTCCTTGCACACTGTAATATGAGCACTTAACCAGGTATGCCACCCCCCTAAAACTGGCCCCTAAGATTGACTTTTAGAAATAAGCATATGTCCACATGAGTTGAATATTATGTTGGGATCACTTCTTATGATTTGGATGCTATTTTTCCTCTTAAAAGCAGTCTACAACTGCACTCATTTTCAAAATCTATGTTACATTTATATAATATAAAATCTTTGTTTGCATTACTCGTCTTTAACTAAAACCTCTGTCACTTTTTTCTCCAAACTATAGTCAAGCTAGGATGTCTCTATTCTTGTGGACTTAATATGTTCATGTGTGAAACATTTGAAGACAAAGTAAATGAAACAGAGTGCTGTGCTCCTTTCCTGTATCAGAGCTTAGCAATTCTAGCCAATGGACCCACTCCAGTCTATCACCTGTTTTTTGTACTATTCACTAACCCTTTACAAATGATTGAACAATTTCAAAAGGATGGTAGCACATGTGGACTAGGAGGTGGGTCAGTGGATAAAGTGTTGGACTCTCAGGCATGAGGTCCTGAGTTCAATCCCTGCCATCACATGTGCCAGAGTGATGTTCTAGTTCTTTCTCCCTCTTAAACAAATCAGTGAATAAATAAATAAATGTTTTTAAAAAGAATAACAGGGAGATGGGTGGTGGTACATCTGGTAGAGTGCACATGTTACCATGTGCAAGGACCCAGGCTCACAGCCCCAGTCTCCACCTGTGAGGGAAACTTCATGATCAGTGAAGCAAAGCTGCAGGTGTCTCCTTTTCTCTTCTCTGTCTCCTTTCCCCCTTTCAGCTTCTCTCTGCCCTATCAGTAAAAAAACCAATTATTTCAATAAAAGAATAATAGTACATGACATATGGAAATGACACAAAATTCAAGTGTCTGTCGATCAGGCTTTATTGGATCTCAGCTAAATGTATTCCCTTAGCTTTTGTCTATGATTGCCCTGGGCATTAGATAGGAGAGATGAATTAGTGGCAACACAAATGGATAGACTAGAAAGCCTAAGTATCTATTCCTGAAGCCCTCTATAGAAGAAGCATGCCAGTCTCTGTCCTAAAGTGCAGGGAATGCTGTGGTCCGGGAGGTGGCGCAGTGGATAAGGCATCGGACTCTCAAACATGGGGTCCTGAGTTCAATCCCTGGCAGCACATGTACCAGAGTGATGTCTGGTTCTTTCTCTCTCTCTCCTCCTATATTTCTCATTAACAAATAAATAAAACATTAAAAAAAAAGCAGAGAATGCCAAAGAAGTCATTCCCCTGTTAGTTAAAAGTAGAAACTTATCCAAGATCTTACCTTGAGATTCTGAATTCTACATCTTCTAACTATCTAAACAGAGGGCCTCTTTTCATCTGGTCACAAAGGTGCTATGTTTTCAGTGGCTAGAGTGAACAGGAATGGTCAGCACTATCGATGCTAATCTGATGTGCACATATTTCACAAGGGCAAGTGTGGCGTCATGGAGAGAGCACTGAGTTTAGGCCAAGTGTTTGCTCCTGGGCAGCTGCTCACCAGTGTGGAGGCCAGGATGAGCCCTTTGACCTCCTGGCTTCAGTTTCTCTCCTTGCTATATCCACAGTCTGACTTAACTAAGGAATGAAAGGAGAAAATATTTATATAGTGGGGTTTTTTTTAAACCTTCACTCATTGCCACCTCAGATTTTAATTACTTCTGTCATGAGACTATTTCTCTAGCTTGGCCTTTTTGAGCAGACATTTGTATTTATTAACGGTACCTCTAACTCCTCCAACTTTTGTTTGATCATCACTGACACAGAGATGAGAGCTGTTCTTGCTCTGTATTTGTACTCATGAGCTTTAACTGACCAGGGAGACGAAAAGTGCATTGTGTGGGTGGAGCTACACCGTGGCACATTGTATAGCGTGCACATTTTTACCATGAGTAATGACCTAGGTTCAAGTCCTGATCCCCACCTGTGTGGGGGAAAGAAGAGTCACAAGCATTGGAGCAGGTTTCTCTCTCCCCATCCCTTTCTTTCTGACTATATCAACAAAAATAGAGAGAGGAGAGAAAGAAAGAAAGAAAGAAAGAAAGAAAGAAAGAAAGAAAGAAAGAAAGAAAGAAAGAGGAGGGGAGGGAGGGAGGGAGGGAGGGAGGGAGGGAGGAAGGAAGGAAGGAAGGAAGGAAGGAAGGAAGGAAGATCAGTGAATCCATCAGGCAGTTACTGGGACTCAGTGACAACTCTCATGAAAAAAAGGAAAGGAAGTGAGGGTGCGAGGGAGGGAAGGAGGGAGGGAAATAGAAAGAAAGAGAAAGAAAGAAAGGAAGAAGTACTCTGTTAAATATGAAGTCTTATTAAATATTGATAGACCTAATTTTGGCCGACCTAGTATGTGATATGATAAATTCAAGCCACTGTTGGTGTAAAAGTTTGAAATACTGTAATAGGATTAATAGAAGTACCTGTTGAATTGTCCACAGTTTTGTACCATGAGCCCTTTCTACAATGAGGTCCTACCATTACGTTAGTGTGAGGTACGGTAGTTTACAGACAGCCATGCCATTGAGGGGAGGGACTTGGCTTTGGAGCAAGGGTCTTATACTATCTGGGTAGGTTGGGACTGATCAATATTAGCCTCCACTTCTTCAACTGGATCAAGGTGGTAGTTCACACTATTTTCTAAGTTGACAGCAAGTGAAAACTTTAATTTCCTTTAAGTGTCTGCCTTATTTTCTCTCTGCCCTATCTCTTTCCTAATCTCTCCAAATTTCTCCTCGTGATTGCTCTGTATGTGTCAACTTCCCTTAATCCTTTCAAAGACCTCCTTTTAAAGAAAGGTTTCTTTATGGATGTATTTAGAGAAAAGAAAGAGAAAGAGAGAATAGGGAGGTAGGTGGTGGCGTCTCACTCAGTTAAGCGCATATATCAAGGCCCTGGGTTTGAGACCCAGCTCCCCACTTGCAAGGGGGATGCTTCATGAACAGTGAAGCAGGGCTGCAGCTCTCTCTCTCTCTCTCTCTCTCTCTCTCTCTCTCTCTCTCTCCCTCTCTCTCTATTCTTTCCTCTCTCAGTTTAACTCTTTCCTGTCAAGTAAAGTAGAAAGAAAAAAACATGGCCACCGGGAGCAGTGGATTTATAGTGCTGGCACCAAGCCCGAAAGAAAGGAATGACAGAAGGAAAGGAGGAAGGAAGAAGAGAGAGAGAACAGAGCACTGCCCAGCTCTGGCACAAGATGATGCCTGGAAAGATTTGAGTCTAGAGCTTCCAACCTCTTGCCCATCTGGGTTCCCTTCAAGGTGATGCCCAGACTCATCCTGCAGTCTCTCGGCCTGGGGCTCTCATGTTCTCTAACAGGCAGAGCTGCCTCCCCAGCCCTCAACAGTCTCCTTTTAAAGACAAGGATGCTGAAGCTCAAAAAACTTAAGACACGTGCCTGTGTACCTTAGCTAATGAACTGTAAAAAGAATCACAACTACAGTCGTCCACAACAATTCTACTGAACTAACAATGCTTCATGTGTCTTTTCCCAGGAAGTCCCAAAGAGAGGAAAACCAACCAACCAACCTGTGTCTACTACCTTGAAAACTACAGAATAATATTCCCTTTGGGAACATTTTCTCCTTAGCTTAATCCCAGATGCTATGATGAAATCTCATAAAGTGGGTGGTTTAGGAAACAGAAACTGATTCTGTTCTGAAGGCTAAAATTGCAGGTCAGGGTCTCTATCTTCTTGGTAGAATGAGACATGATTTCTCTCTTTCTATATGGACGCCAAGCCCCTTATGGGGGGAGTGTCTTCCCTCACCACCCAATTTCCACTCAAAGGTTTCACCTCCAAATCCCATCTTGTTGAGTAGAAGAATTTCAACATACCAATTTGGGGATCTCACAGTTCATGACAAGGAACTATTCAAGGAAGCTTGTTCTAGTTTCTGTGACTCTTAACAGCCCTTCCTTCCAGCCAACCCCCCAGGACAGGGAACCATGCCATAGCAAACCTGGTTAAGCACACATAATACTCAGTACAAGCAAGGATCTGGGTTTGAACCCCCTACTCCCCACTTGCAGGGGGGATGCTTCATGAATGGTGAAGCAGATATGCAGGTGTCTCTGTTTCCCTCCCTCTCTATCTCCCCCTCCTCTCTCAGTTTCTTTCTGTCCTATCCAATAAAATGGAAAAAAATGTCCATCAAGAGCAGTGGATTTGTAGTGTGGGCACTGAGCCCCAATAGCCCTGGAGACTATTAAAATAATAATAATAAGGGCCTGGGCTAGTGGTTAAGCACATATAGTACTATGCACAAGGACTAGAGTTCAAGCTCCCTCTCCCCACCTGCAGTGAGGATGCTTCATGAGTGGTGAAGCAGGTCTTCAGATGTCCATCTTTCTCCTTCTGTATCTCCCTTTTCCCTCTCAATTTCTCTGTCCTATCAAATAAAAATGTGAAGAATAAGAAGAAAGGAAAAATGACCTCCAGAAGCAGCACTAAGCCCCAGTGACTGGAGGCAAAATAATAATAATAATAATAATAATAATAATAATAATAATAATAGTCCAGGAAAGATAGGAATTTGGGAGGGGGATGCAGAACCATCAAAACTACCTCAAGGATATGGGGGTTCTCAGCATGCTAGGATGAAACCCTTTCCTAAGGGAGGAGAAGAGAATTGAGCAACCCAGGACTGAGTGTCTAGGAAATGTGCACCTGCAAACAGGTGGAGGTCCAGACCATCTGGAGACCTGGGTCACCTCCCAGGTGAGAACCAGAAGGGCCCACGCCTGTGCCACCTTCACAGTGACTTCAAGGGCAGGACATTAGGGCTTTAGATAGCAGTTGCTGCTGGAACTTGGAGATCACACAGACACCAGAGCTCATCCCCAGCCCCTGTGCTGCTATCTCACTACCTCAACTTTCTGGTTAGGAAAGGGGAGTGGGTGCTGCTCAGAGCAGGTGAAACCCAGCAGCCTCCCTGTGGCGGGTCCATGCTCAACAATGTGGGCAATCCTAGGGCCCACAGTCTAAAGATGACAGTGTCTCTGAGGAAAGAACCTTTGGTGAGCAGATCCCACAGAGGAGGAGGGCACTGATAACTCACATGTTCCAACTGATGATTTCTACTCATCTTTTCTAGCAGTGTCCTTGTTAAACGGATGTTCAGGCCCATGGAAGAGGAGTTTGGTCCAGCACCTTCTAAGCAGATGAAAGAAGAAGTGATAAAGCGAGGTATCTCTCCTCTCGAGGAATGCCCTGGGCATTGCTGGTGGGGAGTGGTTCACCAAGGGAAATAGGTGACCCAGACAGGGTCCTGACACTTCAGTGCCAACCTGGGAATTAAAAAAATAATTAGTTATATAATAATGATTAGCAAGATTGTAAGATAGCAGGGGTACAATTTCATACAGTTCCAACCATGAGAGTCCTATGTCCCATCCCCTCCACTGGAAACTTGCCTATTCCTTATCCTTCTAAGAGTATAGACCAAAAATTCTTTATGGGATGCAGGAGGTGGAAGGTCTGGCTTCTATAATTGTTTCTCTGGACATAGGCATTGGCAGGTGGATCCATACCCCCAGCCTGTTTCTATCTTTCCCTAGTGGGACAGGCCTCTGAGGAGGTGAGACTTCAGGACACATTGATGAGGTCATCTGCCCACGGAAGTCAGGATGGAGTCATGGTAACATCTGCAACTTGGTGGCTGATTGGTAGTAAGATAGAAAGCAGGACAAAATGTATAGTAAACAGAAACCAAAAAAAAAAAAGGCAACAGAGCACATGAGAATAAGGATCTTAGGGTGAAAAGAAGCTGGCAAGTCTATTTTAGGTATGACCTCTTATCTCAGTGGCTGGCTTCCTCTGGTGCTTGCCAGATTCACCTCCCTTTCAGTGATGGTATAAAGTTATGTTTTCTGGTGACAGACGCTTCTGGTCCTGATGGAATGGAGTCCAGAGCCCTCTAGTCATCTTCCCCTAATATTTATCCCCTGCTGGGAGTGTGGACCAAAATTCTTTATGGGGTGCAGAAGGTGGAAGGTCTAGCTTCTGTAATTGCTTCTCTGCTGGACATGGGCATTGGCAGATAGATCCATACCCCAGGTAGATCCTGGCCTGTTCCTATCTTCCCCTAGCTGGGTAGGGCTCTGGGGAAGTAAGTTTCTGAGACTCATTGGTGAGGTCGTCCGCCAACCTAATCATTTTTTTATTGGCACAGAAATTTCATAGTCTTTTCCTTTGTTTTTAGCACTGTCTCTAAAGCAAATATTTATTCTTTCTGGGCCCTGGTTCTTTTCTTTGCCTTGGGGGTGATGTACTGAATACATTGACTCACCTAGCAGTGAGATAGAAAGTTAAAAAGAAGTCTAGCTGTGTATGTGACAATAGCTCTAGTCCTTGAGAATTTTCCAAGAGTAGCAAATGATTGATCCCACATGATAATGAACCTGTTCTCAGTGGCATCACAACTAGCTCATTTTCTGTCAGTCAAGGACCTTATTCCATTTCCTCCAGAGAACAAGAGTGAGCCTGTCAGTGCCTCGCCAGCATTTCAGTGCTTCATCTGACACACTGGAGACCTGTGACCTAGGATTTTTTTTTCCCCTTTAATTTTTATTAGTGATTTAATAATGATTAACAAGACTGTAAGATAACAGGGGTACAATTCCATATAGTTCCCATTACCAGAGTACTGTGTCCCATCCCCTCCATTGGAAGCTTCCCTATTCTTTATCCCTCTCTGGAAGTATGGAACAAATTTCCTTTTGGGGTATAAAAGGTAGGAGTTCTGGCTTCTGTAATTGCTTCTCCACTGGACATGGGCATTGACAGGTGGACCCATAATCCCAGCCTGTTTCTATCTTTTCCTACTGGGGCAGGGCTCTGGGAAAGTGAGGTTCCAAGACACATTGGTGGGACCTGCCCAGGGAGATCAAGATGTGTGTACATACCTGTGATAAAGTATAATTTGAAAATGAGGCATAGTAAGAGATTAACAAGGAGGCAGGCAGTGGCAACCCTGGTTAAGTGCCCACATTACAATGTGCCGGGATCTGGGTTCAAGACCCCACTCTCCATCTGCAGAGGTAAAGCTTCACAAGTGGTAGATCACGGCTACAGGTCTCTCTCTCTCTCTCTCTCTCCCTCTCTCCCTCTCTCCCTATCTCCCTATCTCCCTCTCTCCCCCTTCTCAATTTATTTCCATCTCTATCTAGTAATAAATAAATAATATTTTTTAAATTATAAAATAATTTTAAAACAGATTAACAGCAGGCTGGGTGGAAGCACTTCTAGTAGAAAGCACACACCTTGCCATGTGCAAGGACTGGTGTTCATGCCCCTCATCCCCACCTGCAGGGGGGGAGCTTTACAAGTAATGAAGCAGGGCTGCAGCTGTCTCTCTCCCTAACTATCTTACCATGTCAATTTTGCTTTGTCCTACAAAATAGACAGAGATAAAGATAGGTAGACAGATAAACAGATGATAGATAAAGCAAGAGAGAGAGAGAGAACAAAGGAAAAAGTGGGGCCAGGTGGTGGCTAAGCTTTCATACTACAGTGTGCAAGGACCCAGGCTCAAACCCCTGGTCCCTACATGCAGGGGGAAGCTTCATGAATGGTGAAGAAGGGCTTCAGGTGTCTCTCTGTCTCTCCCTCTCTATCTCCCAGTCCCCACTCAATTTCTCTTCCTCTCTATCCAAAATATATAAATATTTTTAAGAAAAGAAAAAGAAACAGTGACTTCCCAGAGCAGTGGATTTGTGTGCAATATGAAAACAAAGATTAAGATTAATAATAGCCATTAATCATGGGACAGGACAGTTAAAACAATAGGCCACAAAGAAAGGCACATCAGTGTAGCCTCAAGTATTGTACTGTATATGTTTGCTGAGACTGAGGTTGAGGCCAAGGGAAAAGGGGAACTAAACTACTGCAGCAGAAAGAAGCGACAGGAAGAGAGATACACCAAGAAAAATTCAAATGTGGACAATGTGTGCAAGCATAATGCTGCCTCTTTGGAGTTATTCAGTGGACCTCCAATGTGCTCCAAGTGTCCCTAACTGTCCCTCATGCAAGCAGACTCTGGAGAAGCCTCAGTCGTTCTGTAGGATGTGGTCAGGGTCAGGGATAGAAGGCTGAGCAGATACTACAACACTTGTCTCAGGCAGTTCCCAGGACTCCTGGTCATACTCCCATCTCTTGTTTTGCAGTACTCTTGTATGTGAGGAAGGAGACAGACGATGTGTTTGACGCCTTGATGCTGAAATCTCCCACGGTGAAGGGTCTCATGGAAGCGGTGAGCAATGCGTCTTTCCACCTGGGAAACCTGCCCAGGTTCCCTGGACTGGAATCCATCAAAGTGCACCTTTCCACAGGGCTCCAGGACAAGCTTCCTAAAGACAGAAAACAAGCAGGAATTCACGGCCACACTCATCTCAGTGCTGTGGGGCTTATCAATGTATCCAGGGAGGAAAAAAAAAAGCTGCCAATCCTTTGTCAGTTTAGAGCAAATCAGAGGAGTAAGGTGTCAAGAAGAAAGGTTGAATAATGGATATATGGATATATGGATATATATATATATATATATATATCTTTATTTATATCTTTATTTATTGGATAGAGACAGTCAAAAATTGAGAGGGAAGGGGGAGATAGAGAGGGAAAGAGAGACAGAGAGACACCTACAGCACTGCTTCACCATTTGCAACACTTTCCCCCTGCAGGTGGGGAGTGGGGGTTCAAACTCAGGTCCTTGCACATTTTAACATGTGCACTCAACCAGGTGTACCACCACCTGGCCCCCCATGTTTTGTTTACATAAAAACAAATTAGATATGTTTAATTTCCAAATTTGCAGGGAACAAAAGGAAGGATTGCTAGCTGTGACTGTGTAAGCCAAAACAGAAATAAAAATATTATCTTTTTTGGCCATATAGATATAGATAGATATATAGATATAGATTGGTAGATAGATAGATAGATAGATAGATAGATAGATAGATAGGAGATAGACAGATATAGATCGCAGAATTCTAGAGATGTGAATAAGGTTCTGAATTCCCTCCTTGCCCCATTCTAATCTGTCACTACCCAACCTGGGCTCAGAAAAGGTATTTTATTTGGATATTGTTGGGTGGGGGAGATAGCATCGTGGTTCTACAAAGAGACTTTCATGCCTGAGGCTCCAAAGTCCTAGGTACACCACCATAAATCAGAACTGAGCAGTGCTCTGGTGGTTAAAAAACAAACAACAACATAACTTTATGACTTTAACTGGCATTACTTTGAATACTATTTCTAATTCCTTCCTGCCTTCCCTCCCATACAGCTATGGTGTAGAAGATCTAGGGTTTATATTTTATTTAACTGATGGAGACAACAAAACTGTCAAAAACACTCCAAAATGGCTTATTGACTGGGAAAAGATCCACAGGGGGAATAGCACGCAGAGTTAAGCAATGACATGGTAAAACATATAGCTTGGTGCTTGTAGCTGGAGTCATAGAAATATATAGTCTTCAATGAATAGTGTCTCTCACTTAGCATGTTTATTTTAATGTATACTCTAAAAAAACTTCATTTTTAATTATTTTATTGGGAACTTGTTAGTTACAATACAGTTGTTGATACATGGATACAATTTCTTATCTCTCTGTGATAGGTGTCTGCAAAACAAACAAACAAACACACAAAAAAACTACCCCCCCCCAATTTAAGTACTTTTCAATCATCATGCACCAGCGCCCCAAGGCCCCCTCCACCCACCCTTCCCTTCTTTCCCTAGAGTCCTTTGCTTTCATATACTACACCCACTCCAAGTTTCACTTTGTGTTTTCCCTTTCTGTTCATCTTTTTTAACATAATATTTTATTTGTTTATTTATTTATTGGATAGAGAGAGAGAGAGAAATTGAGAGGGATAAGGGAGATAGAGAGAAAAAGAGAGACACCTGCAGCCCTGCTCCACTAATTATGAAGCTTCCACCCTATAGGCAGGGACCAGAAGCTTGAACCCAGGTCTTGGGGCATGGTAAGGAGCACTGGATTCATAGCACAGGCACCCCAGTGATAACCCTGGAGGCAAAAATAAAAGAAAGAGAGAGACAGAGAGATACCTGTAGCCCTGCTTCATTGCACAAATGTTCTTTCCCATTATGTTAAAATGGATGCCTTCAATCCAAGTTCTGTCCATTTTCCTTGCTATCCACAGCAAGTCCCCCTGGGGATGTACAGACTCTTTCCACTCAGCTGTGACTGTGGGGTTAGCACGCTAGTGACAGAACAATGATTATTCCTTCCCAAACTTTAATTCTCTCAGCCTTCAGCCCATCTATCATCCTGAGGTGAGGGGATGCCTGTTGCAAATGGGGGCTGCTTCTTCTCAGGCTGTTAGTGGGATCAGCAGGTGGGACTCTTGGTTCTCCGTAGAATAAGCTCTTCCCAAGATCCAAAAATAATTTGACTGACTTGTTGGTAGGACTCTCCAGCCTCTTGGGGTTGGGGTCCGGGGGAGGTTATATTTCCCAGTAATCTCATACCTCTCCTGCTCTGGCTGTGTAAGTATCCCAGAACTGCTGGTCTCAGAAGAGGCGAGAAGACTGGATTTAGAAGGGGGCAGACATGAAGGCATTTAGGGTCCATCTCTACATGTGGATTACTAAGTACTTATAAAGTGAATCATAGTCATTGCACACATGAAACAGCACAGGATCATATAATGTAAAAATTAAAAGAACCTCCTTATTTCTGTCTTCACTCCTCCATTGTTCATAAGTTGGTGGGTCCTTCAGATATCTTCTGTTTACTTACAGATACATATATTCCAAATAAATAAATGAATATGGGGTCACACACCACATATACTGTTTTGCAACTTCCTTCCCTTAGCATACTAAGAATTTTTAAAAAAAAATTTATTGGCAATTTATTATTGATTTATAAAATTATATGTCAACGGGAGTATAATTCCACACTGTCCTCACCACCAGAGTTCTGAATCCCAAGTCCCTCCATTGCAAAACACCATGGTTCTCCCAAGGCTACAGACATGGGTTAACTGTCATCTCTGCAACTATCTGTCTACATTTGTACACAACTGCCCCTTTTTCTTCTAGGTCCAATCCTCGCTCCTCCAAGCCACACATAACCCTATTACTACATCTAAATATATCTCCCCTTTTCATCCTCTCTCTCTGGGACCTGATGGAGCTGGAGTTCAGAACCCTCTTATCCTCTTACTACTATTACTACCCCCACCCCCGCCACTGGGAGTAGGGGCCAAAGTTGGTTTTTTGGTGTAGAATGTCAGAGTTCTGGCCTCTATAATTGCTTCTCAGCTGGATTTGGATGTTGGCAGGTCGATTCATAACCCCAGCCTATTTTTTCCCTAGTCGGGTAGAGCCCCAGAGGTGAGGTTTCAGGACACTTTGGTGAGGTTGTCTGCTCAGAGAAGTCAAAGTGAAATCATCTGCATCTGTGACTTGGTGTCTGGAAGGTGGCAGGACATGAAGTGAGACAAAATGGTTAATGAACAGGAACCAGAAAAGTAAGAGCAGAGCAGATGAGATTAGAGATTTTTAGGGTGGAAGAAAGCTCTGAAGTCCATTTTAGTCATGTTTCTAGGGGCCCACGACTATGGTAGTTTTTGCTTGAGTTTGATAACTAGCATGAAGTTGAATAAAAATGTTGTCTGAGAAAATGGTGTTAGTAGAGAAAAGGGCTAGAGAGTTGGATTAAGGCAGAGACTAGCTCCCATTCTTGAAAATGTTTTGTGAATAGAATTAACTATTTACCTCTATCCACCTGATCCATGTGCCTGGCTCACCAGAGCCTGTGTAACCTCTAAGTCCCTACTGGTCTGAGTTCGCAGCTCATGGTCAAAGCTGGGAACAGTTTAGGCTTCCCTTACTTCTTTTTTTAAATTTTTAAAAATATTTATTTATCTACTTATTCCCTTTTGTTGCCCTTGTTGCCCTTACTTCTTTGACTGCATGGCTTTCAACTGTAAAAATATCAGCATGTGTTTAATGGAGTATATGTTTATACTACAGATATGCACAGATACACACAGTACTCCTCTTATCAGAGCAGTAGTGATGCTTTGTTGAGCTCTGCATCTATGCAAAGGTCAGGTTTCTAGGTGTAGAATATGGGGGTCACGGGGTTATAGACCTTTTCAATTTTAATAGTGTCTGCCAAAATTCTCTCTAGAACTGTTGAACTTCAGGTTTTCTCATCTGTGGAATAAAAGAGGATGCTCTTTAGCAATCTGGCTGCCACTACAGCATCAATTTTGTAGTTTTTCTTAGTCTGGCAAGTTAAATGTATTACTGTCATTTATTTGTTTATATTTGGATAGAGACAGAAATTGAGAGGGGAGGAAGAGAGAGACACATGCAGCCCTGCTTCACCACTAGTGAAGCTTTCCCCCTGCATATGGGGACCAGGGCCTTGAACCTGGGTCCCTGTGCACTGTAATGTGAGGGCTTCCCCAGGTGCACCACCAGCTGGCCCCCTCTGTCTTGTTACTTTAATCTGAGATTTTTAAATTATGAACTAGGCAGTACACTTTATCAAATGCTTATTGCCAAATTATTTATTTATGTGAATTGCTTCATGCTTTGCCCCCACCTTTCCTCACTAGATTGTTGGTCATGTTCTTGATTTGATTTTCAGTTTCTTTTTTTATTTTTATTTATAAAAAAGGAAACATTGCCAAAACCTTAGGATAAGAGGGGTACAACTCCACACAATTCTCACCACCAGAGCTCTGTATCCCATCCCCTCCCTTGATAGCTTTCCTATTCGTTAATCCTCTGGAAGTATGGACCCAAAATCATTGTGGGATGCAGAAGGTGGAAGGTCTGGCTTCTGTAATTGCTTCCCCGCTAAACATGGGTGTTGACAGGTCGATCCATACTCCCAGTCTGCCTATTTCTTTCCCTAGTGGGGTGGAGTTCTGGTGAAGTGGAGCTCCAGGACACATTGGTGGGGTTGTCTGTCCAGGGAAGTCTGGTCAGCATCATAGTAGCATCTGGAGCCTCTGGAGCCTGGTGGCTGAAAAGAGAGTTAACATACAAAGCCAGACAAATTGTTCAACAATCATGAACCTAAAGGCTGGAATAGTAGAGATGAAGAGTTGGGGGTTCCTCGATTTTGTAGATAGCTAGTGGGTTTATTTTAGTTATATTCGAAAGGGCCTGTGGATATACTAGTTTTGGTTTTTTTCCCCCACTGAGCCTGAAATTTGATATGCAGGTGGATCCAAGTTATTGTTTGGGTAGATGATGTCATGGCTGGAAAAGGAACAGAAAGCTGGATCAGGGAGGAGAGTAGCTCTCTAATATGGGAAAGGGGGTATAAAAATTGTTGACTGTAAACCCCATTGATTTGATTTGGTCTGGAGGATGTTAATTCCATATTGCAAAAGCTTCCTGGTGTATTATATGTCTTCAGTTTTTACCAGTGGTTTTTACTTTTCTGAATGCACACACAAATGCACATGTATGACTTGATCTTTGGTTAAATGACTTACTATGCAAAGGCAAAATCTGGTAAGTGAGGTAATTGATTTCTGAGTGAAAGATATCAGTGTCCAGGAAAATCTATCAGGAAGTGACCTTGGAAGAAGCATCTCTCTCTCTCTCTCTCTCTCTCTCTCTCTCTCTCTCTTTCCCTTGTCTTTGATCTTACACTCACCTCACATTTTCATGTGCCTTTTTGTTATTGCTGTTACAGATATCTGAGAAATATGGGCTACCAGTGGAGAAGATAACGAAGCTTTATAAGAAAAGCAAAAAAGGGTAAGGAAGAAACAACGTGCATGGATTTCCAAATCAGACACATTGATTAGCACCTTAAAAAAAGATGATGCCTGTTTTCTGTTAATTCTAGTGTCCACTTAAAAGAATCTATTTTATTTTAGTAAGAGAGAGGGAGGGAGATGCTCTACTCTAGTTCATGATGGTGCCTGGGACTGAATCTGGGACATCAGGCATAAAGTCTAGTACATAGGTTGAGGAGACAGCATAATGTTTATGCAAAAGACTTTTCCATTAGGAATAAATAAAAATATTTCAATAAAATCTAGTACAGAGCCACCATACTATCTGTCTAACCACCTCTTATCATCATTGTATGCCATGTTTCCAAATGGATGACAATGCATTTTGATGATGTCTAAGGAGAGAGAGAAGGTAAAAATATGTTGCTTTGACCATCACTGAAATACACTCTCCCAATAATAGACTTATAGTGAGTGTAGTGGCAGGATCTGCGGGTAGTGAGCCCACACAGGGGAAGTGGGTGAGTTGTCTCTTTGCAGAGAGTGAAATTCATGGGGATCACATGTTGCTTTTTGGGTTGTGACATGGGAGCCACAAAGAATGCAAGGCAGAAGAAGCAAGTCTTTGAAGTCAGCAAAATGATCTAAACTGGATCTGCAGTTTAGTTTCAGTGTCAAGAACAAATTTTCGGGGTTTGGGCACCCAGTTAAGTGCACACATCACAAAGTTCAGGGACACAGGTTCAAGCCCCAGCTCCCCACCTGCAGGGGGAACACTTCATGATCAGTGATGCAGGGATGCAGGTGTCTCTCCCTCTCTATCTCTCCCTCCTCTCTAAATTTCTCTCTGTCCTATCCAATAAAATTAAAAAAAAGGCCAACAGGAGGGATGGATTTATAATGCTGACACCAAGCTCCAGTGATAACCATGAAAGAGAGAGAGAGAGAGAGAACGCAAATTCTCATATTTATAGGGAGATAATTATTTGGGTCCCCTGCTTCATGGTTTATGTGCACTGTTGTACTTTTCCTTAACACTATCTAAAAAGGATTCTTGTCCTTTTGAAAAGACCATGTTTTATTTGCTTACCACTGGTTACAATACTATAAAATCTCCCTATAAAATGCTATAAAACCTTTACATTTCTACATGTGTATAAGACTCACTTTACCCACCACCAAAATGCCAATGCCATGAAACTATCAAAATCTCTTGTCCCAGAACCCAATGATGAGGGTTAAAGTCCCCAGTCCCCACCTGTAGGAGGGAAGTTTCATAAGTAGTGAAGCAGGGCTGCAAGTGTCTCTTCTCTCTATTTCTCTCTGCCTCTCAAGAGAGTTGAGTCCAGTGGTCTTTGAAGCCCTCTTTAGTGAGAAGTCATGAGGTTAGTTCTGAGCAAGCAGGGCTTTGCATTTTTCAAATTGGCTTATCAGGAAAGCAGATAGGATGAGATTCTTTTTTTTTGCCCGCCTTTATCCTCCCTCTCTCAAGCCTTCCTTGCAGAAGAGTGGGTAAAGACATCGTCTCTCACACACACCCCTTGCCAGAGGTCTACTTTTACACTGACCATGCTATTCATAGAATCTTTTGTTTTTTATCCACCTCCTTCTACACCCTCTGGCAGGATCTTGGTGAACATGGATGACAACATCATTGAGCACTATTCAAATGAGGACACCTTTATCCTCAACATGGAAAGCATGGTGGAAGGCTTCAAGATCACACTCATGGAGATCTGAGCCCTGGACCTGGGTGAGAGCCCTCAGTGCCTGCCTTCTTCCCCAGGAACAATGGAGATCCCTGAACCTGAAGACCCACCTCACCCAGTCTCACAACTGCTGTTACACGACTATGCTGAGCAGAGGACAAGGCATGCAGCCTGCCACCCCCTTCAGCACCTGGGCCCCTCCACCAGCACCTGCTAAGCAGTCCAAGCCAGAGCCTCATTGGGAAGGTGCCTTGGGGCCCAGGGGACCCATATTTATTGTCCACCTTCTTCCAGAGCCTGAGCACTAGGCCTGCCAAGGTCTTTGCTGGTCACTGCATGCTCCAGATGAGACTGTCCCCATCCATTCGCATCAATGGAACACAGCCAGCTTCTTCATTCCCAAGAACTTGAATAAGTCTTTCCCCTTCCACCTCACCTCTTCTTCTCTTCAGTGACTGGATACACAAAGCCTTTCCAGTGTGGTAGCCAGGGGCTGAGTGACATGTGTGGGCCCCTGACTGGTCAGAAACCTTCAGGGCTATGATGGGGAAGTCCATCTTGCTAAATAACCCCCAGGGGTTCCCAGCAAGTGACCACCAGGCCTTTGACAGAAGACTTTCAACTACCATGTAATAGGCAAGTCACCCCGAAATGATGCCTGATCCTCCTGTATATAGTGTTTATAATATTGCAATAATATATTTTATCCATGGAATTGGGCATGTTTACTGCCACTGGTCCAGGAAAGTCACAGAATTGGAGACTCCACTTATTTTTTTTTTTTTTTTTTCCTCCAGGGTTATCACTGGGGCTCAGTGCCAGCACTATGAATACACCACTCCTGGAAGCCATTTTTTCCATTTTATTGGACAGAACAGAGAGAAGTTGAGAGAGGAGGGGGAGATAGAGAGGGAGAGACAGAGAGACACCTGCAGACCAGCTTCACTGCTTATGAAGCATTCTCTCTGCAGGTAGGGAACCGGGGATTCAAACCTGGACCCTTGCACAGGTCCTTGCACTTAGCACTATGTGCGCTTAACCGAGTGCACCATGGCAATGGCCCAGCCACAGAGACTCCACTTTCTATGTGAGGTTCCACCTGTTGAGGGGACCTTGGAGTGGGGGTCATAACTGTGGGGGGCACCCAGGAAGACACTCTCCTGGCCACTCCTGTGGATTTTTTTCCCTGTCTCCAGAGGAAGTCCCCTTTTTCCTTCTCCATGGTCACGCCCATCTGCCAAGGTACTGAATTCATCTCCTGAACAAGCACCTACCAGGTTGTCCCCTCAGAATTTTCTCACAGGAGATGCCATATTGCCTGAGGCCTTCAAGTTGGCTATCTGGAGTGACTGCTGACCATCTGTGCCTGCCTCTGGATCCTCTGAGGACCTGTGGACCCTGGAGATCCTGGTCACTGTGTGGTGCCTAACAATCACAGGCACAGCCTCCGTGTCAAGTGATCTTGCTAAGAGCTTGATGACAGCTCTAACACATCAGCTTTTAGAGCAGACAGCCAAGGGCAGCATCCTGGCCAACAGCAGCACGAGGCTTGAAGGGAAGAAGTGAGTAAAAATAGGCCTCCTTGGCCTTTGCTCTTCCAAAACTAGTCTCCACAGAGAAACTTTGTCTTCCTGCTACATTACTGGGGGTAAGGGGGGGGGTGGGGATGTCAAGAGGCAAAAACCAAAATCCAACCAACCAACCAACCAACCAACCAACCAACCAACCATAACTTCCTTAAATAGTCCCTAAGTCTTGAACTGTCCTGGATCACTGTTCTCTTGGAGAGGACGGGTAGGTGGTCTAGGGATTTCTGGTAACCTCTAGGATGGGTGAAGCACTAGTATATTTTTGGTTTTGTTCTGTTTTTTTTTGGTAGCCAGACACATCCTCCGCCCAAGATCCCAGGTCTAGGATGAGTTCCAAGGAAAGGCCCAGATTTGTAAAGCACTTTGACCTCTCATCTGGGAGCTCTCTTATCCTCCCACCCAAAGACCTCTGGGCCCTAGAGCATACAAAAGGAGTACCCCAATCCAGCTCTTTTTCTTTGAGGTCTGGGATGGGATGGAGTGAGATAGAAAGCAGGGACTGTGCCTTAGAGCCTTGGGTGGCTCTGTGGTCTTCTGAACACATTGCCTCCACCCTGTAATTCTAAACATTTGCATCCCAGATTCAAGTCTGATCCTTTTTTTTTTTTTTTTTTTGCCTCCAGGGTTTTCACTGGGGCTTGGTGCCAGCACTACAAATCCACAACTCTCCATTTGCTCTCCATTTTTATTAGACAGGACAGAGAGAAATTAAGGGGGAGGGGAAGACAGAAACAGAGATACCTGCAGACCAGCTTCACTGCTTGTAAAGTGTCCCCCCACAGGTGGGGACCTGGGGGTTTGAGCCCAGCTCCTGTGTAGATCCTTGAGATTAGTATTATGTGCGCTTAACTGGGTGTACCACTGCCTGTCCCCTATCCATTCTGTTCTCTTCCACTCTATGGCTGGACCAGCAGCTTGAGAACCCTCCTGAGTGTGAACAGAACTTGGTTCTAGGATGGACAAATTCAGTGTTGGAAATACATGCTATACTATGCCCTCCCCATGCCATTAGCTATAGGGGTGGTTTCAAACCTGAATTGCAGAAGCACTGGCAAATACAGGGGCACGGGGCTCCAGAAAGGGAGAGAGAAAGATAACCTGGGCCCCAGGTCACTTGCTCTTTGGAACAATGTTTTGTGGTTCTAGCTCTGAACAGGGTGAATGCATGTTCATACTCTGAACAGGCTTTTGCATTTGCCTCAAGCCCAGGCATAATCACTGTGGTGCCCGCTGCCAGAACAAAGACTACAAGGCCAGGCTACCAAAAGCAGTAACCTTGCCTCTGACCTGCTCCCCTCTTCGTTGTCCCCTCCTAGTTTTTCGGTCTTGAGCATCCATGGCTTAGCCTGGATGCATCCTTCATTGTGTACACTAGCAGAGCGAACAAAAACAGTCCAGAAAGATAAGAAGGCTGGCCTCCCTTTTCTGTTTCTCATCCCTTAAATTAAACACACTTGAACAACAAATAAGCTTTTCAGACATTCATGTAAGCTGAGAGGCACCTGAGAGAAGTCTTGTTTAGACTATGTGGATGTTTAGAAAGTGGGAACGACAAAAAAAAAATAATCCTACTTAGGTGTCATTTGGGGACAAGATCTTAAAGGACTGAGCGCCATTCCTGCCCAGAATTCATTAGGAAGCATAAAATAAACCGCAGCCTTTTTTTTGTTTGTTTTAGTTACAAATCAAGAAAAGGTGCTGGGAAGATAGCATTGTTGTTATGCAAAGAGACTTTCATGCCTGAGGCTGCAAGTTCTCAGGTTCAATCACCAGCACCACCATCATCCAGAGTTGAGCAGGGCTCTGGGGAAAAATAAGAATAAATACAATCAAGAAAATATAAAAGACACAATGGGTTTGTGCCAAATTCCTCAAATGGCTCTTTCTTAAAGATCAGCAATGGAAGGATGGACAGTTGGACCATTTGCTCTCTCTTGTTAAAAAGAAAATGGCAAATGTAAGTTCATAGTTTTGTAAATGGGAAAGGGGGAATCTATAAACTATAAATACAGTTATTTTATTTTTTGTACATTTTTAAGAAGAAAAATAAAAATTCATAATGCAAGAGTAAATGACAGTGTGCGTCTTGTGTTTTCCATGAGATGGGAGTGAAGGCCCATTACCGGGTTCGGAGAAGCTGGTAAGGTTCTATGTTCTTCTGGGCACCTTTGACCTGTGGACTTAAACACAGTGGGCATTTGATCTCAGGTTACTTCACTGTGCCCTCTCCCAAGGTTAAACAATAAGAAAACTAAAGAGGCCAGGTGAGAGTGCAACTGTAGAACTCACACATTCCTGTGTTCTAGACCCAGGTTCCCCAAATCCCACCTGTGTTACACGAGTAATGGAGCAGGGCTGCAGTTGTCTTTCCTCTCCACCTCACCTTCCCTTTCTCTCTCTGTCGCACCCTTATACATAAGAGAGAAAAAGAGTGGGAAAATGCCACTTAGGACTGTGTTGGATAGTATGCCAGCTCCCCCTGGCTTCTGCTTAACCATATGCCTATATAGGGATAGATTTAATCCCATTCAAAGCTTTGGTCTATTTACATAAATCACTTTTACATTTACATAAAGCACTCCAGGGCATTGGTGGTTCAGTGATAGGATTCTCGCCTGCTCTGCCCCCTCCTTGTCACACTCTGATTTTCACCAGTCACTTTTCTCTCCACCCTCTCTATGTCACATCCTGTTTCCACCCTACTTGGCAAGTATATATAAAGACAGCATTGTGAGTTTTAGGGTACTTGAGTTTAGCTTAGCTCAGCTTAGATTGTGCTGCGTCCTGCATGAATAAAGAGATACTGCCTACAGCTCAACCATGAGTCCCTGGTCGTCTGTTACCCGCCCGTGAAGCCAGCCCAGCGAAAACAACCTAGCCCAGCGAAAACAACAGGACTGAGTAAGTTGTGATGTGATGTATGAGAGAGAAAGAGGGGGGGAAAATATATATCACATCACAATTTACTCAGCCCTAAGTGGTATCCCCCCCCCTTTTTTTCTCTCTTATATATATTGAAATACTACTCAGCTGTTAAAAATGGTGAAGTCACTTTCTTCATTTCATCTTGGATGGAGCTTGGAGGAATCATGTGAAGTAAGATCAGCCAGAAAGAGAAGGATGAATACGGGATGACCTCACTCATGGGCAGAAGTTGAGAAATAAGAGCAGAAAAGGAAACACAAAGCAGAACTTGGACTAGGTCTGGTGTATTACATCAAAGTAAAGAACTCTGGAGTGGGGCGGGAGTGCTCAAGTCCTGGAACATGATGGCAGAGGAGGACCTAGGTGGGGGATTAGAGTGTTATTTGGAAAACTGAGGGATGTTATACATGTATCAACTACTGTGTTTTACTGTCTACTGTAAACTATTAATAACTCCCCAAAAGGGAAATAAAAATCACCACTTAGAATGGTGGAATCTGACCAAGCTTAGTGTTAATCTTGATAGTAAAAGCAAAACAAAGAAAAATAAAAACTCAAGAATTAAAGAGGCTTGAGTACCCACCAGTGTGGTTATCTATTCCTCCTCCTTTTTTCTTCTATCTCTTGTTCAGAGAAAAAACAGAAATATGTCACCAATTGTCTGAGGTTTATAGGAAGCCCCCAGTTGAAGGCTATTCATGTAAGTAACCTCACTTTGACCTAGAATGGCCCAGATCTCTAGAGCTGCACATGCTACCATTGACTGGAGTCAGTTCTAGAGGGTGGCCTTGTAGTGAATGGAGAAGTGACTCCCGATGTTGCAATAGGGTCCTGGAAATCTTCTCTGCTTCCACAGAAGATCTTTGACAGAAGATCAGCATAGGCTGCCTCTTAAAACACCTTGACACTGGTTTCACATGTCACCCTTCCCTGAGTATCTGGTCTGCTGTTTTGGTATGATACACCCTGTGTTCCCAGAGGCCTCCATTCCTACTCTTAGCTAAGCCCCACCCGACAGGTGCACTGGGTTCATTCTGGAGACTCAGACATTCTACAAGGTGTACAGTGTGGGTCTCTGACCAACTCTGAGCTGCTTAAGAGATGAAGAGGATCCAAGAAAGGCAAATGTAGGTGGAAGAAATACTCTTACTAAACCAGGCTAGAGGGCCCCAGACACCTTACTATCATGGCCAGGAATGGCAAAATGTTCGTCATGCTCAGTACTCATGGGTACTGGGGTACTGTTGACCCATGAAGGGAAACTATCCCGTATACAGCTCCTACACAAGGTCTTGACAGACTACAGCTGACTGTCAACTCAGCACTTTTTACCCACATTGATGGGACTTTTGTGCTGGAAGCAGAGCCAGTGACAAATCAAATATCTTTATCCAACTGGCTTTGAAATTGTGGGGTCTGGATCCCTTTTCTCCAGGCTGGTAATCAGAGAAAGGAGAAGGGAGTATATTAACGTCCCTTAGAAGAGACGCTTATAGGTTTCTCCTGCTACGCCTACTGTCTAAAGTAGAGCATGCAGGTCTAGGTAAAGGGAGAGTGAAGTCCCAAAAGGAGGGAAATGGGTGAGAGGAGGAGGAGAGGCCCTAAGGCCCTATATATGTAGATTAAGAATACTTTTGCAAGGGCCAGGTGGTGGCACACCTGGCTGAGTGTACACATTATAGGGTACAAGGACCCAGTTTTAAGCCCCAAGTTCCCACCTGCAGGGGGAAAGCTTCACAAGTGGTGAAGCAGGTCTTCAAGTGTCTCTCTGTGTCTCTCCCTATCTCCTCTACTCTCAATTTCCTCTGTCTCTATCCAATAATAAATAAAATTAAAATGTACTTATTTAAAATACAAAGAGGGGTCATTTGGTGGTGCACCTGGTTAAAGGCACACATTACAGTGCGCAAGGACCCAGGTTCAAGTTTGTAGGCCCCACCTGCATGGGGAATACTTTCCAAGTGGTAAAGCAGGTTCTCAGGTGTCTCTCTGTATCTCTCCCTCTCTAACTCCTTCTCCCCTCTCAATTTCTATCTCTTTCCAATAAATAGAGAAAAAAGAAAAAGAAAACCTAAGTGCTTTTGCACAGGACTTTGGGCTCAGAAACCTGTCCCATCACAAGCCCTGGTGCCTGGTTCACTGGGTTAGAATCACTACCCAAGAGGAGGCCAGTGTTAGCCTGAAACCTCACTTGGGCACAGCCTCAGTTGGAGCAGTGGTTCAGACTTTGACACCTCATGCTCAACAGTCACATTAAAGCCAAAATGACATGAAGTCAAGGGACACTTGGGTCACTCCATATAACATGCTGTAGAGTTCAATGTGTTATTAAAATCCACTTGCTTACAGTGTCCTCGAGGGAATGTCCTTAGTATCCTCTTCTGGGCCTTTCCAGAACCTTGCCCTCACTGTAGAGCAGCAACGGCAGGGACCGCATCACTCTCTGAAGGGAGGCTGGGTCAGCCTACTCTGCCACTTGAGGAAGACTGGTTCTGAAATGAGTGCATCCTAGAATGTTCCCAAGTGTGACCATGAACTGAAAACTCACACTGACAGAGACTCAGGTTACACAGGCTTCTGTGATAAATATGAATATATATATATATATATATATACACACACACACACACCCTGGGTCAGATTGATATGGTAAATGATTAATTGTATGTGTCTATATTTATGTTTAAAATTTTTATTAGTGATTTAATAATGATTAAGATTGTAGGAGAAGAGGGGCACAAAACCATATAATTATCACCACCAGAGTTCTGTGTTCCATATCCTCTATTGGAAGCTTCCCTATTCACTTTTTTCCCTTTTGTTACCCTTGTTGTTTTTTTTATTGTTGTTGTAATTATTATTGTTGTTGTTATTGATGTTAGATAGGACAGAGATAAATGGAGAGAAGAGAGGAAGACAGAGAAGGGAAGAGAAAGATAGACATCTGCAGGCCTGCTTCACCGCCTGTGAAGCCACTTCCCTGCAGGTGGGGAGCTGGGGGCTTGAACCTGGATCCTTAAGTCAGTCCTTGCACTTTGCACCACATGCTCTAATCCGCTGCACTACCGTTTAACTTCCCGGAAGCTTCCCTATTCTTTATCCCTCTGGGAGTATGGACCAAAATTCTTTATTGGGTGCAGAAGGAGTGAGGTCTGGCTCTGTAATTGTTTCTCTGCTGAGCATGGATGTTGGCAAGTGGATCCATACCCCCAGCCTGTTTCTGTCTTTCCCTAGTGGGGTCTGGCTCTAGAGAGGTGAGATTATAGGATACATTGGTGAGGTCACATGCCCAGGGATGTTTGCAAATTGGTGGCTGAAAGATGGTAAGATATAAAACAGAACCATCTTTTTTTCTTTTTTTCCTTTTGTTGCCCCCCTTTTTATTGTTGTTGTTATTGATGTCATCATTGTTCTATAGGATAGAGAAAAATCGAGAGAGGAGGGGAAGACAGAGAGGGAGAGAGAAAGATAGGCAACTGCAGACCTGCTTCACCACCTGTGAAGAGACCCCCCTGCAGGTGGAGAGCCAGGGGCTTGAATCAGGATCCTTAGGCCGGTCCTTGTGCTTTGCTCCATGTGTGCTTAACCTGCTGCACTACCGCCCAGGCCCCAACAAATTGTTTTACAAATAGGAACCTAAAAGTAAGAACAGAGCAGATGAAACTAGGGGTCTTCGTGTTGAAAGAAGCTAGGAAGTCTATTTTAGGTATATTCCAAGGGCTCTGTGGCCTTAGTAGTTTTTGCCTAAGCCCGATAGCTAACTTCAGGTGGGCTTAAAGTATTATCTGGGATGAGATATGAGTGAAATAATACTTATGGTGGGTTTTTTTTTTTTTTGGTGTGTCCTTACTTGTAATTTAGTAGGCTAATATCCCCTGAAGTCATGGATTAAAAGGTCCTAAGTTCCTTTCTCTCACTGCCATAATTGTGTGTTGCTTTGACTACTACGGCTTGTAGAGGGAAAATGACTCCATGATCTGCTGGGACTCTAAGTTCTTTGTGTTTGGCTAAAATCCCATGCCCCATCTCACCCCAACCACATACTCAAGCACCCACCTGAGGTTGTGGTGTTTCTAAAGATGTAGCTGGTGAATTGTGTTAAGTCCGAAAGTTGTAAATATTTATTGTTTTGAAGAAGTTTGACCTGGTCACTGTTACTCCACGGCCACACCTTCTGGACTCTTTGTAAGTCTATTTTTTCACCAACCCAACTCTCAAGTACCATTCTCCACCACCCTCCTAGATAATACTTCTATTCCACTTTCTTGTTAGCTATGAAGCTCCAGCAAAGATTACTAAAGTCCTAGCCTCCTAGGAAGATACCTAAAATAGACATTCTGGCTTCTTTCTACTCTAGGATCCCTATCTCATTGGTTCTGATCCCACTCTTTTTGTTCCTGTTTATTAAACAACTTATCCTGCTTTATATCTTACTACCTTTCAACCACCAAGTTGCAAATGCTACCATGACACTATCCTGACTTCCCTGGGCAGATGATCTCACCAATGTGTCCCAGAACCTACCTCTCCAGGGGCGTACTCCATTAGGGAAAGATAGAAACAGGCCAGGGTGCAGATTCACCTGCCAATGTCCATGCTTAGTGAAGATGCACTTACAAATGCCAGACTTGCCACTTTTTGCACCTCAGAAAGAATTTAGGTTCATTCTTCCAGTGGGGCAGAAATGTTAGGGGGAGATGACTAGAGGGCTCTGATCTCCAGCTGGACTGGGACCCAGAACATTTGTAACCAGGTACTTTTGTTTTTGCTCCGTATCTGAGAGGGAAGAAGGAAAAGGAGCACACCTGGAAGTTATAATAGGTGTAGGTGTGGTTAGAAGGGAGGTGAAGGCAGGACTTTAGAAGTGAATAAAAATGGACATTAGCTTCCAAAAGGGGTCAGCCTTCTTTGCCCAAATTATCCATGTGTCTTTCTGGTGCGGCCTTTTCATTTCCCTGATTGAAAGTTTTAAATGCCTGGGTGTGTGTGTGGGGGGGGGGGGCCTGGGCAGTAGTACAGTGGGTTAAGCACATGTGGCGCAAAGCGCAAGGGCCAGCATAAGGATCTTGGCTCGAGCCCCCAGCTCCCCACCTTCAGGAGCAGTTAAGCAGATCTGCACGTGTCTATCTTTCTCTTTCGATTTCTCTCTATCCTATCCAACAACAGTTATGACAACGTTAACAATAACTACAAGTGCAACAACAAGGGCAACAAAATGGGAAAAATAGCCTCCAGGAGCAGTGGATTCATAGTGCAGGCACTGATCCCCAGCAATAATCCTGGAAGCAAAAAAAAAAAAAAAAAAAAAGCCTGTTGTGGGAGGGAAGCTTAAGAGTAAGTAGGAAAAAAAGTCCTGAACAATGGAATAGAAGTCACTCATTTGAATCTTATAAATACAAAGGAAGAGGGGTAGAAGTCATGGGCATATACTCAATGGAGTACTACTCAGCAGTTAAAAAGATTATATTGTGTCCTTTGGGACAAAAATGAATGGAATTGGTGGTCACTGTGCTTAGTGAAGTAAGTAGTGAAGAGATAGACAACTATGGGATGATTTCACTAATATGTGGAATATAGAGAAATGAAACATATGAACTTGAATATATATATTCATTCCATATCTGTGACCCTGGGAAAACTATGGTGGTTACTGCTGGGCGGTGGGGTGGGGTTGAGACACAGAACTTTGGTGGTGGGAATGGTGAAGAATTATACTTTTTTTTTTGCAGCCAGCACTATAAATCCACTATTTATGGTGACATTATTATTATTTCCTTTTCATCTGATAGAAAAGAGAAAAATTGAGAGGAGAGGGGGAGATAGAGTGGGAGAGAGAAAGAGAGACAACTGCAGCCCAGCTTCACCACTTGCAGAGCTTTCCCCCTGAAGGTGGGAAGCAGGGCCTCAAACCCTGGATCTTTGTGTGGGTCCTTGCACTTAGTACTGTGTGTGCTTAACCGGTTGTGCCACCGGCCAGCTCCCTTTCTTCTATGAGTTTATAATCTTATAAATCACAATTGAGTCACTAAGAGAAATATAATAAAAATAATAAGAGAAAGAGCATGTCCCGTGGGGCCTGTCAGTGGGATGGAGTTCACCCTTCCTCCACTCCAAGCAAGGAAATGTAGTCAGTCAACCACTGTGTCTTTCATTCATCACTTTATTCCAGTCCCTTGAGCGCTGCAGCCTAGCTTGATTTCAAGCAGAACAGACTCTGTTTCCAGAGGTTCCTTAACACAGCAAAGACAAGGAACAGCCCAGCACAGGAGTAGCACAGACCTTCAGTCACTCAGCCTTCTGAGCACAGCAGAGAGCCTTGGAGCACCGGACTGGATACATACACCTTTCCAGAGTACAAAAGGGGTGCTGGGGGTGGGGGTGGGGGGTGGGGGAGACTCTTAAGAAAATAGAGACTGGATGAGTAGTAGCCTGGATCATGACCAACTTCATTTATTCTGGGAGTGTCAGAGCTCACCAGCCATGTTGCTTTGCTGTGTGTTGACCCAGGCTCCTATTCCAGCTCCCACTACATCCAACAAAGTATTGGTGCTGTCTTCTCTTTCACTGCCTCTCTGCCTACCAAAAATAAAAATAAAAATAGGTAGAGCTAGGTGGGCCTTCCTAACTATTAGCAGGTCTGGAAAACTAAGGAAGGATTTGGTCTTCCCTGAAGAGTGGAAAGCAGTGGGGGCCAGGTGGTGGCACACCTGTTACAATGAGCAAGGACCCGTGTTCAAGCCCCCAGTCCCCACCTGCAAAAAGGAAAGCTTTGAAAGTAGTCAAGCAGGGCTGCAGTCAAGCAGGGCTGCAGGTCGGTCTCTCTCTCTCTCTCTCTCTCTCTCTCTCTCTCTCTCTCCCTCTTTCTCTCTTTCCCTTCCTATCTCCCTCTTCCCTCTTGATTTATGGCTGTCTCTATCCGATAAATAAAGACAATAAAAATCTTTTTTTTTTTAAAAAAAAGCGGGAAGAAGTGGAAGATACCTCCTGAGCACTACCAGGCAAGTGTTTCAGGTCCCTCAGCTTCTGTACTCCATGTCTTGGCTGAAGTTTCTGTTTTTCAAACACATATATATATATATTTTTACCACTTGTCCCTTGGAGGGATTTGGACCATCTCTTTTTAGAACCAAGGTGAGGAATTGCCACTCACAGGAAAAGTGAGTTTATTTATTTATTTGTTATTTATTTATTGATTACCAAGTCTAGGTCTCACAATTTTACCCTGTGAAGTTGACTTATTTCGGTGGGCCTACTCAATTTCACATTTTTACGGCCAGTTGAAATGGGTGCGAGTGATGCAGAGGAACCTGGGAATGAAAGGGGCCTCAGCATCCGTCTGGAGATGCTGTCATCTGTATCCCTCTGCCATCTCCACATGGTGCTCATGGATCCAATTGGGAACCTTCTCTTGGGGCAGGTTCTCCTCTTTCTACTTTGTCAGTGTGCTTCTACTTGCCTATAGCTTGTGAACACATGAGACCTACTTGTGACCAGAAATTGTCACTTAACTCTCCATTTTCAATAGAATATATGGAGGTCACCAGACCAAAACTCAACTCAAATTTGTGCTGTTATTTCTGAAAGCAGCAATTAAAACTACAAGGTGCTGGAAAAGTCCACCATGGGGAGGCACTGACACACTAGCCCATGTCTGTTTCACAATGGGTCGGATTTGTGCCCAGCCTCTGACTCTTAACACCAATGGGAGCAGGGACTGGCTGTGGGCTCACCTGGTTGAGTGCACATGTTATAATATGCAAGGACCAGAGTTCAAGTCCCTAGTCCCCACCTGAAGGGGGAAAGCTTCACAAGCAGTGAAGCAAGGCTACAGGTGTCTCTCTGTCTCTCTATCTCCCCCTTCCCTCTCAATTTCTGGCTGTCTCTTTCCAATAAATAAATAAAGATAATTTAAGAAAAAACCACTGGGGACATTAAAAAAAAAAACATTTCAGATATGGTTCCAGAACTACCCACATAGGTTAAACCAGTGGGAAGTCTTAGACACCAATACCTTGTGTGTGTGTGTGGGGGGGGGGGGTGTGGGGCAGGGCGGCTCCACAGAATACTGATCTACTCAAAGCACTTCCAACTGAATCCTAGGCTGGGTGGGCCTTTCATCACCTGGCATCTTTTATGAATGTCAGTCCCAATGAATAGATGTGCTCCAATGACTATGTCTCTTCTTTTTAATCTCTGCTGTTGTCTGGGCACATTGACACTCTGGAAAAGCATTCAAATGAAAGGCTGAGCCCTAGTCAAGGTTTCTTGGTACTTTTCTGGAATATATAAAATACACCAGTTGGTTGGTGCATTTGTGCAAAGACAGGACTTTAAAACAAGACACAGACATTCGTTACAGTTGGCTTACTTCACAATAAGCTACTGAAAACAGTCTCCTGTAATAAGATTGGATTAATGCTCACTAACATGCATCTCATTTAAACAAGGCAGAACACTTAGTTTGGTCTGCAATACCCAAATATTTTATATACAGTTGTTGTTTTTTTGTTTGTTTGGTTTGGTTTTTGTTTATAATCACAATTGGCAATAAGACGGATGTGGTTTGGGAACATAAGTTACCAGTTGTGTTTAATTTCCAGAGAAACTCCGTTCGGCTCAACTCCTATAAACCTGTGGAAAGAATAGCTGAGCCCTCATTTTCCTCTCCTTTCTGAGTTCACTTTGTCATGTTCACAGCTTAGAAGCTCCTGCCTGCTGGGGAAGAGGATGGAGTGGGCCTCTGGTTGGGGCAGGGGGCCCCAGTTCCTTTACGGATGAGTGTGAGGGATCTCCTAATTTTTTTACAGCCTGGTGTGGGGGAGTCCCTTAGTTCCTTTACGGCCTGGTGTGTGTGTGTGGGGGGGCTCCCCCAGTCCCTTTATGGCCTGGTGTGGAGGGTCCCCCGAGATCCTTTATGGCCTGGTATGGAGGGGTACCCCAGTTCCTTTATGTCCTGTTGTAGGGGGGTCCCCAGTTCCTTTACTGCCTGTCCCTACTGTTTTCATCACCCCTGGGAGCCTGAGGATCCCAGAGCTGGGTGGGGAGCTTTATGTCTCTAACAAGACTGACTGGACTGGCTTGGCTTCCTCTTGCCTCCCCGAGTCTTGGGTTTTTACAAGAGACCTTAGAACCAACAGAGAAAGAATAGCCAGGAGAATTACCAGAACCATGCAAACCACAGAGCCTTGCAACAGCACCATCCATGCTCTCCCCAGTGCCAGGGGTAGGAGAAGCTGGAGGCAGCAGGACAGCACCTCTGACCCCCTAGGAGGGGTAGCGGCACTGTCAGTATTGTTTGGCAAAACAACAACAATGACAACGACAGACTGTTAAAACAAAACAATGATCAAGAGGGGGCGTGAGCATCTGGAAGAGCGTGAGGTGCCTGCAGACTCAGAACTGGCCGGCACTGCTGGGGTCACACTGCAGGAGGCGCACGATGGACGGGTCACTCTTGGCTCCACGGATGAACTCCTCCAGGGACAGCTTTCCTAGAAGGCAAGAACATAGGTGGCAGGTGGTAAATGCCTCCCCTGGCTCCCCCCTGCCTCGGGCTCTCAGTTACTCAGAGCCCCCTGGTCCATGTCTGACGCTGGGTAGCCCTTGCCCTGGGCTCTCGAGCATCCACTCAGTATCTGCAAAATGAATGATCCTTGTGCCTTTTCTTTTTTTTAACTTTATTTATTTATTATTGGAAAGAGACAGAAATTGAGAGCGGAAAGGGAGATAGAGAGGGAGAGAGAAAGACCCTGCAGATCAGCTTCACCACTTGTAAAGCTTTCCCCCTGCAGGAGGGGACCAGGGGCTTGAACCCAGATCCATGTGCACTGTAACATGTGTGCTCAACCAGGTGAGCCACCACCTGACCCCAATCCTTTTATCTTTATGAGAATGAACAACCTTGGGACCCTGCAGGTGGCACACATTAATATGCACAAAGACCAGCGAACAAGTGCCCAGCCCCCACTTCAAGGGGTGAAGCAGGGCTGCAGGTCTCCCCCCCCCCCCCTTCTTTTTTTACTGAGCATGACAGTTCTAGCTTATAGTGATGGTGCTGGGGATTGATCCTGGGACCTTTGGTGCCTCAGGCACAAAAGGCTTTTTGTGGAACCATTATGCTGGGTCCTCAGCCCACAGGTGCTTCTCATTCTCTCTTCCTCTCTATCTGCCTCTTGCATGTCAATTTTTCTCTGTCCCTATCAAAACAAACAAACAAAAAAATCAATATGAACCGGTATCTTATAGCACCACAACCACTCCCAGTTTGTCATCAAGAAACTTCTGTGCCCTGTGATGTAGTCAGGTGGATGGATGCATAGATTTAGGCTCCTTGTTTAAGAGCTTCTCCCTGGGCATGTTTACAGAACAGCTCACAGCTACCTGGTGTCGGGTGGAGGGGTGGAGGGGTGGAGGTGGGGGGCGGGAGACAGCACCTCATCTAGGTGATGAAAACAAAGGGGTACAGTGATTTGCTGGGTCCCTCACTCCTGCAGGGTGACCCCTAGCTTCACATCCAAGCTGGTGTATGTGCTGAATTCCCTTTCAGAACCTTATTTTCATGTTGTTGTGGGAGTGGGGGCAAAGCCTCTTCCCTACTCCTGGACCTACTAGAAGGAGTCCCTAGGAGGCGCTCCTGAGCTTTGTGGCTCATCTTCATCTTCCACTGGGGCTCGGTGCCAGCACCATTAATCCACTGCTCCTAGTGGCTATTTTTTTGTTTTTCATTTTATTGGATAGAACAGAGAGAAATTGAGAGAGGGGGGATAGAGGAGAGAGAAAGACAGACACCTGCAGGTGGGAACCGGGGGGTTGAACCTGGATCCTTGTGCTTAATATTATGTGCACTTAGCTTGATGTGCCACCAGTCAGCCCCCTTCATCTTCTTTCTCTTGATCAGAGCTGCTCCAGAGAGGACTTGTCCCCTTCTGCATTTCCAAGGTCATGCCACCTAGCAGCCATGCTCTGTTTCTGAGAGTTTTGGTATCACATCCTGGGGCTCCATCAGTGAGCTTTACCTTCCAGTGAAAGCTCTATCCTTCAGTCTTTCATTATTGGTCTTAGAACTAAGTGAAGAAATACTGAAAGAACAATAATGAAAGACTATCAGAGCACTCACCCCCAACATTCCAGAAACTCCGCTAAACATGGTTTCCTCTTAGCTACAGCTGTCCTCTTCATCCCCACCCAACCCATTTTCATTTAAGCAAACCCACTTGATTTGCATAAGGAGGGAGGGAGGTAGTAAGCTATTTAATTATCTTTCTGGTTGTTGTTTGTTTGTATTTGTTGTACTGTGGCTTTATCATGCTAGATCAACATTTTCCTCTAGAGAGAGAGAGAAACAGAGACTAGGTGACATATCACATCACTTAAGCTTCCCCCAGTACTGCTGTCCTTTCATGTGGTATAGCCAGGGCTGAATATGCATTGTGTGTGTGTTGTGTGTGTGTGTGTGTGTGCGCGCGCGCGCGCGCACATGCGAGTGCATGCACACACACACACACACACACACACACACACACACACACAATGTGCCTTTTCAGCTGAGCTATGTTACTAGCCCTAATTGATTTTTTTTTTTTTGCCTCCAGAGTTATCGCTGGAGCTTGGTGCCTGCACCACAAATCCACTGCTCCTGGAGGCCTTTATTTATTTATTTACTTATTTTGCCTTGTTATTATTGTTCTTGTTGCTATTGCTGTTGGATAGGACAGAAAGAAATTGAGATAGGAGGAGAAGACAGAGGAGGGGAGAGAAAGACACCACCTGTGAAGAAACCCCCCTGCAGGTGGGATGCCGGGGGCATGAACTGGGACCCTAAAACTGGTCCTTGCGCTCCGCACCATGTGCGCTTAACCTGCTGCGCTACCACCTGGCCTTTAACAACAACAACAACAACAACAACAAAAACAGAGTACTTCTCAGCTTTGGTTTATGGTGGTGCAGGGGATTGAACCTGGGACTTTGGAGCCTCAGGCATGAGAGTCTCTTTGCTTATCCATCATGATATTTCTTCTGCCCATCTGTTGATCTTGAACACTCAGCTCAGACTCCTTGAGGATTTAGATCCTGGCCCTGTGTTAAGAGTGGCATCTCTGTTGGAGCAGTGGTTCAGACAGCACAAGTGTCCTTAGACTCCCAAAGGCTGGCGGGAGGGTAAGGAGAGAGAGAGTTGTAAATTGAGCACCTCAAAGTCTTCCCCCAAGCAGGCCCTATATGAATACATATATGGACCCTGGGTCAGATCAGTGGGGTTAACAGTTAATAGTATTTATATGCTTTCCTCATGTTTGGGGAACTACTCTCTGCCCTAATCCAGATTTTGAGGCCTATTCTAAACTCTGACACCATCTTCTCAAATAACTTTAGTCCACCTGTATATCAGCTATCAGGCTCAGGCAAAAATTACTAAAGTCACAAGTCCCCTAGGAACATACCTAAAATAGACTTCCTACACTTCCTACATGAATTTCATCTGCTCTATTTCTACCTTTGGGTTCCTGTTAGTTAAACAATCTTTTCATCAGCTACACTCAACAGGCCATCAGTGACTGCTGCAAGTGTACTGACTTGGGCCCTAGGTGACTTGGCCTGGGACTATACACAACCAGCCTGAACTGTTCTGGCAGCCCCAGAAAAACATGCAGTTGAGCATCATAGACTTCACTATTAAAAATAATCTCCTAATTTTTATTATGTATCCTTTTAAAATTTAATTTTTAAAAAATTTTGCTTTCCCCCCTTTGTTGCTTGTTTTATTGTTGTTGTAGTTATTATTGTTGTTGTTGTTGTTAATGTTTGTCGTTGTTGGGTAGGACAGAGAGAAATGGAGAGAGGAGGGGAAGACAGAGAGGGGGAGAGAAAGACAGACACCTGCAGACCTGCTTCACTGCCTGTGAAGCGACTCCCCTGCAGGTGGGGAGCCGGGGGCTTGAGCTGGGATTCTTACGCTGGTCCTTGCGCTTCGCACCACGTGCACTTAACCTGCTGCACAACTGCCCAACCCCTGTAAATTTTTTAATTTTAATTTAATTTATTTTTTGCCTGCAAAAAAGGGGGCCTTGACTGGGGCTCGGTGCTGGCACTATGAGTCTAATGCTCCTAGTGGCCATTTCTTCCATTTTATTGGCTAGGAGAAATTGAGAGGGGAGAGGGAAATAGAGAGGGAGAGAGAGAGAGAGACATCTGTAGACCTGCTTCACCACTTGTGAAGCTTCTCCCACTGCAGGTGGGTAAGCGGGCTCAAACCTGCATCATTGCGTGGGTCCTTGTGCTTAGTACTATGTGTGCCTAACCAGGTGTGCCACCACCCAGCCTCCTCCTTTTCAAAAATTTTATTAGTGATTTAATAGTGTCCCTTGTTTAATTTTTTTCTTAACAGAACTATAAAAGCATTTGTTGTGAAGGCAGGCACCAAAGGGAATAAGGCTGTCATAGGGTGTTTCCTCCAAGGAGGAAACAAAACAAAGTGGCTGGTACCATGAAAACCCAGACTCTCTGGTAGCTGTTGTCCAGACTCTCTGGTAGCTGGTATGGGACTAGGAATAGAAACTGCCGGAAAACACAAAGCAGAACTTGGACTGGGTCTGGTGTACTGCACCAAAATAAAGGACTCTGGGGTAGGGGGCAGTATTCAGGGCCTGGAACATGATGGCAAAGGAGGACCTAGGTGTGTGGGGGGGCAGTTAGAATGTTATCTGGAAAACTGAGAAACGTGACACATGTACCAACTATTGTATTTCAATGTCAAGTATAAACCATTAATCTCCCCAATAGGTGGGGGGAGGGGGGAGAACCTCCAGTTGATGATGAGTTTGGTGTGCAAAGAACTGTCACAGGCGCAGAAGAAACTGCAGTCATGTCACAACTGTTTTGTAAATCACTATCCCCCCTCCCCACACACAGTAGAATGATTTTTTTAAAGGTATCTTATTGTGGTTTTCATTTGTGTTTCTATGAAAAAAATGTGGGCAAGAGGGGGGCTGGGCAGTGGTGTACCGGGTTAAGTGCACATAGTACAAAGTACAATGACCCATGCAAGGATCCTGGTTCGAGCCCCCGACTCCCCACCTGCGGGGGGGGGGGTCACTTCACAAGTGGAGAAGCAGGTCTGTAGGTGTCTTTCTCTCCCTCTATCTTTTCCTCTCCTCTCAATTTCTCTCTGTCCTATTGAAAAAAGCAGAGGGAAGTAAAGGCCGCCAGAAGCAGTGGATTTGCAGTGCTGGCATGTAGCTCCAGTGATAACTAACCCTGGAAGTAATATATATATATAATACAAAAATTTAAAAAGTAATATAACCAAGACTCTTTCCATGCCTTCAAAAAAATTAAGCCAGAAGTGGGTGGGGGGAGAAAAGCCATAGACACTCCTCTTAACACAAAGCTTCCTGTCATCTGCCCACCAGCATCAGCTGCGACATGAAGACACAGCCCAGACCAGGATTCTTTCGGGGACGCCCAGCAGAGCCGATGGGTTTAACTGACAGTGAAGCTTGAGGATCTGGCCTCTGTGTTTTGTACTCCAGACAGTCAGCAGGTCTGGCAAATAAAATAAAAATCAGAATGCCCTGTCCATTCTAGTTTTCAAGCACACATTTATTCTTAAACATATGTCTCATAAGCTCAGACCGACAGGGAATCAGAGATTACACAGGCTCCTATGCTGAATATAAATATATATATGGGCCCTGGGTCAGATCAATGGGGTTAACAGTTAATGGTATTTATATACATTCCTCATGTTTGGGAGCTATTCTCTGCCCCAATTCAGCTTTATAGTTCTATTCTCAATTCTGACACCACTTCCCAGACAATACTTTAACTCCATCTGCATGTTAGATATTAGGCTCAGGCAAAAATTACTAAAGTCATGGGCCCCTAGGAATACACCTAAAATAAACTTTCTAACTTTTTCCCACATGAAGACCCCTAATTTAATCTGCTCTATTTCTATCTTTGGGTTCCTGTTCATTACATAATTTGTCTGCTTTATATCTTACTGTTTTTCATCCACCAAGTTGCAGATGCTACTATGATTCCATCATGAACTCCATGGGCTGATGACCTCATCAGTGTGTGCCAGAGCCTCGCCTCTCCAGAGCCCTATCCCACTAGGGAAAGACAGAAACAGGCTGGGGGTATGGATCCACCTGCTAATGCCCATGTCCAGCAGAGAAGCAATTACAGAGGCTAGACCTTCTACCTTTTGCATCCCCAAAAGAATTTTGGTCCATACACCCAGAGGGATAAAAAATGGGGAAGCGGGGGGTGGTGGTTATGGTGGTGGTGGGTGGTGGTAAATAGCATAACGGTTACATAAAGAGACTCTCATGCCTGAGGCTCCAAAGTCCCATATTCAGTCCCCTACACCACATAAGCTGGAGCTGAGCAGTGCTCTGGTTTAAAAAAAAAAAAAAAGGAATAGGGAAGCTTCCAATGGAAGGGATAGATAGGACATGGAACAATGGTGGCAATGGTGGTGGGAACTGTGTGGAATTGTACCCATTATCTTACATTCTAATGAATCATTAAATCACAAAAAAAGAATAAGAATGTAAAAAAAAAGTATGTTTCATATATTGTACATATTACATTTGTGAAAAAGAATCATTTGTCTCTTTTCTAAAATTCCAAGTTGGTTGGGCCCTCTGGATTTGAGCTGACACCTCAACATTTAAAATCTACTGCTCTTGAATTAGGAACCCAGCCCTCGTGTCACTGTGCTTTGTCTTGAATACACTAACTGGGTTTAGACTGAGAGATGCCATCAGGGTAGAAATGAGCAGTGACCTCACGCATGCCACCTGATGGCTGTGGGAGGCCCTGGGTTATAAGAAATGCCACATCATGAAGCATGTGCAGGACACCCTAAGAGATACCCAATACTGAATGCTGTGAAAGCCACTAAGTTCTGGTGGGATCAGGTTCAAGCCCCTCTGCACTCTGACTCCTACAGGGGGCAGTCTGCTAGGGAGAAGTCTTTGTCCAGCCAGGACAAATACTTCTCATGAAGGCCTTCATGGCCTACACATTTTCTGAATGTGGCACTGCCTAGTCTGGATGCCTCTCCAGCAGCCCTTGTCCTGAGCAAAGCTGAGCTGAGCTGAGCTGAACAGAGCAGAGCAGTAGCTTTTACCATCTCTGTTGGTGTCCATCTGGCGGAAGATCTTTTCTGTCCTCTTCTCTGGGGTTGACTCGTCCTCAGGCATTTTCATCACAGAGGAAACCATTTTGTATATTGCCTAGGAGCAGAATAAACATGGCAGTAAGAAAAAATATATTAAGGCTTAACATCTAGTTTTCTGATGATAGCAGTCAAGGGACTGCTGGCCCCACTCCTACTGACCTATTTTAGAAAACAGATCTGGGGGGCCAGGTGGTAGTGCACCCAGTACTAAGCACAAGGACCTGTGCAAAGATCCAGGTTCGAGCCCCTGCTCCTCATCTGCAGGAGGGAAGCTTCACAAGCAGTGAAAACAGGGCTGCAGGTGTCTCTCTTTCGCTCTCCCTCTATTTCTCCCTCTCCTCTCTCAATTTCTCTCTGTCCTATCCAACACAATAGAAAAAAATTAGCTGCCAGGAGCAGTGGATTCATAGTGATGGCACTGAGCCCTACAGATAACCCTGGAGGCAAAAAAAAAAGGAAAAAAGAAAGAAAACAGAACTGGTGAAGAAAGCCAGTAGAACTTGAATCTTGCAGTGAGAACCTCCAGGACCAACTACACTTCTGTGTGGAAAAACTTCCCATGCACAGGACTTCTTTGAAGGTCATAGGGAAATAGATTGACTGCAGGAGCTGAGACCAGTGGAGGAAGCCTGAGAAGCAATTACAGAAGCCAGAACTTCCACCTTCTGCACACCATAAAGAATTCTGGACAGAGAACTCTGGTGGTGGTAACTGTGTGGAACTGTGTTCCTGTTATCTTACAGTTTTATTAATCACTATTAAATCACTAATACAAAATTTTATGAAAATATTTTTGCTGTTTATACCATTTCACAAATAGACTTTTATTCCATTACTTACAGGGAAAAGGGTTCAAAGAATTTTTTTTAAAAGACAGTTCATAATTTATTCACTTCTTACTGAGTGTTTCTGTACTTGATGTGGAGGGTACATATGCCAATATGACCTTTTAATTTTTTTTTTATCTCTCTAGTCCTTTAGGAAAGGATTTGGGAAACATCAGCTTAGAGACTGAAGTTACCCACTTTCTCTGAGTACCATTCAGATGTCACTATGATCTCAATGAAGCCTGATTTGCTAAGACTACTTCTGTGTTCCATAATCATGAGAGAAACCTGCTGGTCTGGTGTACTCCTGGGAACTCTTTCTCTGAACACCTGGGGCTGATGAAATTCTCTTTCTTGGGATGCTGATGGGAAGTCAACTGTATAATAATCTAGAGATTACTCTGTTAATACTCTTGGTTGAATGAATGAATGAATGAATGATAAGGAAACAGATGTGTGGGTGTTGGAAAACAAGACTCTCATGGTCAACAGAGAGCTCATAGGAGTTTCAGCTATTAGGTTAAAGAGATGGAGCTGAGGGGGGGTCAGGTGGTAATGCACCTGGTTAAGCACACACACACACACACACTACAGTGTGCAAGGACTCAGGCCTCCACCTGGAGGGGAAAGCTTCACAAGTGGTAAAGCTTCAAGAGAGGTGAAGCTACAGGCGTCTGTCTCTCTTCCTCCATACCTCCCCTCCCCCCCCCTCAATTTCTCTCTGTCTCTATCCAATAATAAGTAAATAAAAATATTAAAAAAGAAAGAAGTGGAACTGCGACAGAACATGAAGATGGACAAAGAAGAGAACAACGACAACAATAATAACAACAATGACGAGAAACAAGGGCCAAAAAAAAAAAGTAGAAGTGTTATTTGCAGAAGATACACATTTTTCATTAAAATTCTAGAGCTTTAAAATACTAAGACTTGCCAGAGATTCTACATAAATCCCTAAAAAGAAAGAAAGGAAGAAAGAGAGAATGAAAGAAAGAGAGAAAGAAAGAAGAGAAAAGAAAAGAAAAGAAAAGAAAAAGAAGAGGATCCAAAGCAAAACAAAACCAAAGCAAGAGGCTCTTACATATCTGCAAACCAGGCTTCTGGAATATGGCAAGAGATGAAGCATCTGAGCATTTTGTGGGGATGCAAAGAACTCAGAGATCACTTTAGAGGCTTGCACTTCTGGAAGGCTCTTTCACAGCACTCAGACAAGGCATTCATTAAGGTCTTTAACTCAAATACGAGACCAGTGATTTAGAACTAAGTCTGTTAACATGGGTGCACTGGAACAGTGAACAATAAGTGGACATGGAGTCCCAGTAGTCCCAACAGTAACTGCACCAATTGGAACTTTTTTCTTAATTAACTGTTTAAAAATTATTTTATGTATCTATTGGGTAGAGACAGAGAGAAATTCAGAGGGAAGAGGAGATAGAAAGGGAGAGAGACAGAGAGAGAAAGACACCTGCAACCCTGCTTCATCACTCATGAAGCTTACCCTTGCAGGTGGGGGCCCAGGGGCTTGACCCAGATCCTTGCACATCGTAACATATGGGCTCAACCAGGTGTGCCACTGCCGCCCCCTTAATTTTTTATTGCTATCAGGTTTATCGCTGGGGCTTGGTGCCTGCACTAGGAATCCACTGCTCTTACTGGCCAATTTTTTTTTCTTTCTAATTTTTACTAGACAAAACAGAGAGAAATTGAGAGAGGAGAAAGAGATAGAGAAAGACAGACCTACCTGCAGACCTGCATCACTGCTTGTGAAGTGTCCCCCCTTCAGGTGGGGCTTGAACCCAGCTCCATACGCATGGTGATATGTGCACTTAACCAGGTGCGCCATTGCCTGGCCCCTGAGAAGTTTCGTCTTTTTGCTCCCTTCTGGCTGCATGGACAACCCAGTGCCAGCTGCACTAGGTTCAGAATCTAGGACTCCACAGCACATAGAAAAGACATAGCCCAGACAGCAATCTGAAACAGATCATGTCTTTTATTAGCTCCAGGTCCCCCCCCCCCCCAATTTAATGGAATTAAACTGTAAAAAGTCCAGGCGACTTCCTTTCTTTATTTTTAGCAATGTCAGTGAGAGGCTCAGCAGGGACATCCTGTTTTTAATTAAACTAGAGGAGCCCAATTCTGGTCTTGTGGAAGCTGCAGAGCTCTGGGATGCTCTGGAGCCCAGCTCACACAGCAGACTGGAGACTGTGCCCCACCTGACCTTATCAGCTTTGTCGCTGTCTATATCTACCTTAAATTTTTTGAATTATCTTTATTTATGGGATAGTGACAGCCATAAATTGAGAGGGAAAGGAGAGATAGAGAAGGAAAGAAACAGAAAGACACACCTGCAGCTCTGTTTCACCACTTGTGAAGCTTTCCCCCTGCATGCTATATGGAACATGCTATAACATGTACACTCAACCAGATGTGCCCCTATACTACCCAGGCCCCTATATCTGCCTTTCCTTCTCCTCTTTGAATGGACTACCTCCTTCAGTGTTGACGAGGAAGGACCTAGGCTTAAACTGATAGAAGCAGTAGGGCAGGAAAAGTCCAAGAGTTAAGGCTCAACCATTTCTCTGAAGGAACCAGACTAACTCATTTCATCAGATGATGGGGGGAGGGTCTTCTAACAGGGTCTGAGGTCCCACCACACCCAGCCACACAGTCTGGTTGTTTGCAGAATTAAGAGCAGCACCCTGCTGAGAAGATTACTGCGTATCAGGGTGGAGAGAGGCTCTGGGGATCTTTCTTGGAAACACTTTTAAACTAGAATCAATATTTATGTGCCTGGAATGACTGAAGTACTTTCTCATTTAGAGATAGGAGAAGACATTAAATCAGCAACTTTCATCATCTAGAGAGGTGCCTGAGGCCCTTTCACAGGTGGATAGCATGAGGGGAGAATGAGGGTCCCATCCCCTTTTCTCAGGTGAGAAGGATGAGGACAGAATGAGGATCCCACTCACTTTCTCTGGTGGGTAGGATGAGTAGGAAATGAGGTCCCTACCCCCTTGTTCAGTCAGAGCAGCCCCATTCCCACAGGTGGTTTCATGTTCAATTTTACCTGAAAGAAAACAAACTCACAATCTCCACCACCACCCCACCACAGTTAAAAATCAATCGTTGATTATTATCTCAGGAGATGATGTCATGGCTGGAAAAAGGGCTAGAAAGCTGGATCAGGGAAAAGAGTAGCTCCCAAATATGGGAAAGGCGAATAAATATTGTTGACTGTAAACCCCGATTTGATCTGGGGCCCATACTCAGCACAGGAGCCTATGTAACCTCTACATCCCTGTAGGTCCGAACTTGCATTCTGTGGTTATCAGTAGGAACATTCCGAGTTGCACCAATTTCAGGACCCATCTTCTTCAGGTGGTAGATAGAGTATGTTATCCAACCCCCCTTAGGAGGATGGAACATTCTCTACCATCGTTGATCCACATTGAGGGCAAGGTCCTATGGGCCCCCCCAAAAGGGTTCATTACGTTGTTCCTGATGGAGATGACTAGTCATAATGGAAAGAGAGATTTATTTGAGGTCTAGGCTCATTGTGTTTGTGTGGGAATCCCAGGACTCCCCGACTAGGGCCCCAGCTGATGGGGTGGCCTGATAGTGACTAAAGAGTCCTCATTAAAATATGCCAGTCTCTTGACCTTATTCAGCTTTTGTAGTCTTTACTTTGATAAGGTTAGCTTTGACTCCAAAACTATAGGAAGATGTCAGGCTCAGGCAAAAACTAATAAAGTCATGGGCCATTTGGAATATACCTAAAATAGAACTACTAGCTATTTTCAAAACAGAGACCCCAAATCTTCATCTGCAATATTCCAGCCTTTAGGTTCATGATTAATCAACAATTTGTATGGCTTTATATGTTAACTCTTTTTTAGCCACCAGGTTCCAGATGCTACCATGATGCCAAATGGACTTCCCTGGACAGATGACCCCACCAATGTGTCCTGCAGCTCCTCTCCCTCAGAGCCCTGCCCCACTAGGGAAAGAGAGAGACAGGCTGGGAGTATGGATTGACCTGTCAACGTCCATATTCAGCAGGGCCGCAATTACAGAAGCCAGGTCTTCCACCTTCTGCACCCCATAATGACCCTGGGTCCATACTCCCAGAGGGTTAAAGAATAGGAAAGCTATCAGGGAAGGGTATGGGATACGGAGCTCTGGTGGTGGGAATTGTACCCTCTTTTCCTATGGTCTTGTCAGTGTTCCCATTTTATAAATAAATACATTAAAATAAAAAAATCAATCTTTGAGGGCTGGTTGGTAGCTCAGTGGATTAAGTACACATGGCATGAAGCGCAGGGAACCAGTGTAAGGATCCCGGTACAAGCCCCTGGCTCCCTACCTGTGGGGGGGTCGCTTCGAGAGTAATGAAGCAGGTCTGCAGGTGTCTATCTGTCTCTCCTCCTCTCTATCTTCTTTCTTGTCTTCTCTCTGTCTTATCAAACAACAACAATAGCAATGGCAACAATAACTGACAATAACAGGGGCAACAAAATGGGAAAAATGGCCTCTAGGAGCAGTAGATTTGTAGTGCAGGCACTGAGCCCCAGTGATAACCCTGGAGGCAAAAAAAAAAAAAAATTGTTAAAAGCCCAATTATCCATACTGTAATGGCCTTTGAGACATCTTTGGCACCTCCCACTATCTGTCTTCATATACAAGCAGTCACCAGGCCTATGACATCTGCCTTCTTTTTTTTCATTTTTTTTTTCTTTTATAAATCTTCAGTTATAGGGGCCTCACCACTTGTGAAGATGTCTCCCTGCAGGTGGGGACCTGGGGCTTGAAACTGGGTCTTTGCTCATGGTGATGTGGGTACTTACCAGCTACACCACTGTCCAGCCCTGAAGTCTGCCTTCTTAAGTCATATTATCTGTGACAACATGGATGGAGTGGGAGGTGTGAGGGGGTGATGTTGAGTGAAATAACTCAGAAGGAGAAAGAAAAATACCAGTTTCATTCAAATGTGGGAATAAAAAGGAACTAAATGAATGAAAAAAATGAAACCCAGTCAAAATAAACCTTGATTTCTGACTGCAGGATGAAAGTCAGCAGAGAGGGAGGGAGAAGAGGTAGCAGAGAAGATAAGGGGTGGAGGGAAGTGCACTGTGTGTGTGTGTGGGGGGGGGGGGCTGGGACATGATGCCAAGAGTGAACTGGGCTCTCAGGGATAATGAGGTTTGCTGGGTGAGATTAATCTCCTGACAAGAAAGTGAGAAGCCACCCCCCAACTGAGAAGCAAGCATTAAGGTTAGTTCCTGGAATAAGTCACTAGCCCAAGTAATCATGGTTATTGCTGGGACTCGGTGCTGGCACCACAAATTCACTGATCACAATGGCTATTTTTTCTATTTTATTGGATAGGACAGAGAGAAATTGAAAGAGACAGAGACATCTGTAGACCTGCTTCACCACTTGTGAAGGTTCCTCCCTACAGGTGGGGAACTGGGGCTCAAACCTGGGTCCTTGTGCAGGTCCTTCGGTGTAATACAATGTGTGTTTAACCAGGTGTGCCACCAGCCAGCCCCCCCTCTACCACCCCCCCATTTCCCTATCTGCTAATAAAGAACAATACTGAAAAATAAAGATAATAAAAATATGTTTTAAAAAGCAAGCACATGAATGTGAAGATGTTCACTTGTCTCTAAAAATAACTATATTGGTTTTTCCCTGCTCACCCAGATGTTGATTCCTTGTGTTTGCTTGTGTGGTTGTCCCTCAAAGATATATGTCTAGTCCTAACTCCTGGAACCTGTGCATATGTCACCTCATATTCTCCATCTTGTGGGTGTGGTCACTGAAAGGCCCTGGATACTGAAGGGACTGCTTTTGACTGTCTGGGCTCCACTGTGGTCACATGGTGAGGATGATAGGAACAGCAGAGCAGAGAGAGAGCCATAAGTCTATTGCTCCTGGCTTTGAAGATGGGAGAAGATGGCCAGGAGCCCAGGAATTCTCCAGAGTCTCAGAAAAGGAGGGAAACAAGCTTTCTCCTAATACCTCCAGAAGAAAAGCAATCTTGGGGTGGGGGCGGGTGGTAGTATACATGGTATTAGTATTATTTCATACAAGAACCCTCGAAAGGACCCAGGTTCAAGCCCCCAGCTTCCTATCTGTGTGTGTGTGTGTTTTTGGGGGGAACGGCACTTCACAAGTGGTGAAGCAGGTTTGCAAGTGTCATTCTTTCTCCTCCTTCCCTACCTCCTCCTCCTCCTCTCTCAATTTCTCTCTGTCCTGTCCAATAAACTGGAAAAATGGCCACCAGGAGCAGTGGATTCATAGGCACTGAGTCACCCTGGCAATAACCCTGGAAGAAAAAAAAAAGAAAGAAAAGAAAGAAGAAAAAAATGCAATCTGTGAATTATTATTATTTTATTTATTATTTTTAACCAGACATTGTTCAGCTCAGGTTATCAGTGGTACAGGGGATTGAACCTGGGACTTTGATGCCTCAGGCATGAGAGTCTCTTGACATAACCATTATGCTATCTCTCCCACCCAGGACATCTTGATTTTAACCCAGTGAAGTTAACTTTAGATGTCTCCCTTCCAGACCTCTAAGATCATAAAGTTGTATAGTTTTAAGTAGTTAACCTTACAGACACCTGTTATGGTAGCAAGATAAAACAAATACAGAAATATCAGTAGATGGAGTCCAGGAAAGCTTTTTGTTTCTGGTGAGGTTCAATTTCATTCTTCTGCATGTTTCAACCCAGTTTTCCCAGCATCATTTTATTGAAGAGAGCCTCCTTCCTCCATTTAATACTTTGGGCTCCCTTATCAAAGATTAGATGTCCATAGGTGTGGGGGTTTAGTTCTGGGCTTTCAATTCTGTTCCACTGGTCTGTGTGACTATTTTCCAGTACCAGGCTGTTTTGATGATGATGGCCTTATAATATAATAGTTTGAGATCTGGGAGTGTGATGCCTTCATTTCTGTTTCTTTCCTTCAAGATTGTTTTGGCCATTCTGGGTGTTTTCTGGTCCCATATAAATTATTGCAGTTTATGTTCTATTCTCTTAAAGAAGCTTGGTGGAACTTTAATGGGTATTGCATTAAATTTGTATATGCCTCTGGGGAGAATATTCATTTTGATGATATTAATTCTTCCAATCCATGAGCATGGGATGTCTTTCCATTTCTTGATATCATTTTCTGTTTCCTTGAATAGTGACTCATAATTTTCAGTATACAAGTCTTTTACTTCTTTGGTCCAGAGCCCCACCCCACTAGGGAAAGAGAGAGGTAGACTGGGAGTATGGATCAACCAGTCAACACCCATGTTCAGCGGGGAAGAAATTACAGAAGCCAGACCTTCCATCTTCTGCAACCCACAATGGCCCTGGGTCCATACTCCCAGAGGGATAGAGAATGGCAAAGCTATCAGGGGAGGGAATGGGATACGGAGATCTGGTGGTGGGAATCGTGTGGAGTTGTACCCCTCTTATCTTATGGTTTTGTTAATGTCTCCTTTAAAAAAAATAATCCAGGAAAGAGTTCTTTCTACAGATGTCAGGAAATACAAAAGACCCCCTTCTACATCATTACGACTGATACCACTCTGTGGATGCCAAAGCTAAAGCATGGGCGGCAATAGGTGGAAACAAACAGTAAAATGTATGGAGTTCAGCACTCTACTGTCACACATACAATGTGCATTGTCTACAACAATCACCCCATTTTTAGGTGGATACTATATATTTGTATTCATTATAAAATCACTCGAATTTCTGAGTCATAGGGATACAGAATTTCGACTAAGAATTTATCCATTTCATGGGATGATCTCACTCACAGGCAGAAGTTAAAAAACAAGATCAGAAGAGAAAAGACAAGTAGAACCTGAACTGGAGTTGGTGTATTGCACCAAAGTAAAAGACTGTGGGGGTGGGGTGGGGGCAGAATACAGGTCCTGGAAAAGGATGACAGAGGACCTAGTGGGAGTTGTACTGTTATGTGGAAAACAGAAATATTATGCATGTATTGTCAAATATAAAACATTAATCACCCAATAAAGGAAAAAAGAATATTCATTTCTTCTTTTCTTTTATTTGTGATTTGATATGATGAACAAGACTGTAAGATTACAGGGGTACAATTCCTTACAGTTCCCACCACCAGAATCCCATGTCTTATCTCCTCCATTGGAAGCTTCCCTATTCTTTATCCCTCTGGGAGTATGGATCAAAATTCTTTATGGGGTGCAGTAGATTGGAAAGCTTCTGTAATTGCTTTTCTGTCGGACATTGGCATTGGCAGGTGGATCCGTACCCCTAGCCTATCTGTCTTTCCCTAGTGGGGTAGGTCTCTGGGGAGGTGGGGTTCCAGGACACATTGGTGAGTGGACCAACATTCTTTATGGGGTACAGAAGGTGGGAGTCTGGCTTCTCTAATTGCTTCTCTGCTCCATTCAAGCATAGGTCTTATTCACTGAGCAAATAACATCTTGGCTGTGTTAGTGAGTGAGTCCACTACTTGCCTCATTCTCATCACTGCTAACAGACATGGATTCCGAAGCAAGGCAGAGGCTTCAGGGACAGACTCCGCTGAATGTGGGTCTCCAGTGTACGTTCTCCTAAGTGGAGTCTTAAATGCCCTCTTAAATGGAGTGTTAAGTGTGCATTTTAATGACCCTGAAAAGTAAAAATACCATGGCTTTTATTGCAACCACCCCAGCTGATCAAAAGGTAGATTCCATTGAGGCATCCCACAGATGCAAAGTGGGGGTAGCAGAGACAGTGATCTATGTCATCAGTGTTAGTGGACATGCTAAAGGCAAGAACTATGCCCATGTCTATGTCCAGCAGAGAAACAACTATAGAAGTCAGACCTTCCACCTTCTGCAGCCCGTAAAGAATTTTGGTTTATACTCCCAGAGGGGTAAAGAATAGGGAAGCTTTTAATGGAAAGGATGGGACACGGAACTCTGGTGATGGGAACTGTACCCCTGTAATCTTACAATCTTGTTAAACATTAAATCACTTACAAAAATTAAAATAAATAAATAATATATATATTTTTAAAGGTAAGAACTAAAAGGTGTTCCAAAAAGCAGACCTTGGACTGGATTTGGTGTATTGCACCAAAGTAAAGGACTCTGGGGTGGGGGAAGTGTTCAGGTCCTGGAACATGATGGTGGGGGAGGACCTAGGCTGAAGGTTTACAGTGTTACATGAAAAACTGAGGAATGTCATACATGTAGCAACGACTGTATTTTACTGCCAACTATAAACCATTAATCTCTTCAATAAAGGGAAAAAAGAAAAAAAGAAATGAACCTAACCTATGACCCAGCCATTCCTCTTCTAAAGAATTACCCAAAAGAAATAAAAATATCCGAGCCCCTGGCTCCTCACCTACAGGGGAGTGGCTTCACAGGCGGTGAATCAGGTCTTCAAATGTCTATCTTTCTCTCCCCCTCTCTGCCTTCCCCTCTGCTCTCCATTTTTCTCTATCCTATCCAACAACAAAGACATCAGTAACAATATTAATAACTATAACAATAAAACAACAAGGGCAACAAAAGGGAATAAATATAAAAAAGAAATGAAAGATAACAGTACCAATCAGAAAAAAATAAAAACAAAACAAACTATATATATGACACAGGTGGTTCTGATAACTCAGAATTAGGTGCCCTCAAAGGACTGTGTTTGGGCTGCTGGATGTGGCCAAAGAGCTAGGGGATTCCAGAGACTGACTTTAATCCCACAGTTAATGATCTAAGATCTGCAAACAAAAAGTTGGCCCCTGGAGCTCATTCTCACACCCTCTTGCTACAAGGCAGAGCAGCCAGATACTCTATGGGCATTTGCTGTAGGAGGAACCCTGGTCCCAGAGGCAGGAGGAATCCTGGTAAGAAGGAAGGTTTGGGCCTTGCTCCCTCCCCAGCTTCCCAGTTCTCCACCTTCCCACTCTCCTGCATCTGCCTCCTGCAGCACAGACTGCACTGCTTGGAGGAGGGGACTAGATTTTGATTAATAGACTGCAGCCTCCAGTAGTGCAATGAAATACACTGCCCTCTGTGCAAAAGCTGGAGAAAGTGGTGTTTGACCTATCAAGGCACTGAGCAGTGGACTTCTGGTTCAGACCAAAAAAACCTTTTTATTTATTTATAGTTGTGTAGAGAAAGAGAGAGGTCAGGAGAGAAGGTCAAGAGAGATACCTTCAGCCCCGCTTCACCACTTGTGAAGCTCTTCCCCTGCAAGGTGCACCATCACCTGCCCCCGTCCCAACCCTGCCCTGTGATCTTTCATTTTTATGATAACTTTCTCTTTTTCATTATCTTTATTTACTGGATAGAGACAGCCAGAAATCAAGAGGGAGGGGTGAGACAGAGAAACAGAGAGACACCTGCAGTACTGCCTCACCACTCACAGTGTTTTCCCCCTGCAGGTAGGGACTGGGGGCTCGTACCTGGATCCTTGCACACTGTAACATGTGTGCTCAACCAGGTGCACCATCACCTGGCCCCTGACCCCTTTCTCTCTATCTTTCTTCCTCTCAATTTTTCTCTATGTCTATCCAATAAATAATACATCAAGAAATTAAAATGTATTTAAAAAGAAGTGCACAAAAAATGGTAAAGTGGAATAACCATGGTGGATAACTAGATGCTAAGTGGAGTTGACATGACAGGGTTTTGACCTCAGGAAGCAGCTGTTCAGAAGGAACACGTGTTCTTCTCTCTCATTACAGTGAGGCTGAGAACAAAGCAGAGAGCTCAGCACTCCCGGATGCAAGTCAGAGCAGGTAAGAATGATTGCCAGCTAAAACCTATATGCATATTTAAATTCTCAACAATTAGGCAAAGCTGGAAAGTGGCAGTGATCTGAGGCAGCCTTCACTTTGGGGCTACATGTGGAAAAGCGCTTTGGCATAGTCTATAAACATTAACTTCCAGCAGTCGTGCTGCTGGGAATACACTCTATGGAAATAATACTAAATATAGACAAGTCTTCATGCATATGAAATATTTGTCATTTTATCTGTAAAAGATGCAGCATTGCCTGTAATAAATAAAACTAGAAACTAACTACCTAACATGAAGGAGACATTAAGTATGTTATATATTGCATGACTATTATGCAGCCAGTAAAACACCCTTATTAAAAGATTTTGCAATATCTGTCATGACTGTAAGTGAAAATGACAAGATGCAAATTCCATGTACACTATGAAATCAATGGAGTATTTTAAGTCAAGGAGCAAGAACCAGGAGGCCATATTAGGAAGTTAGACGAGTGGTTCTGACTGTGAGAGGGGTGGGATTATGGGGAAATGTTCAAATCCTCTTTTATGTTTTTCTTTACTGCTCACATTTTTCCAGTAGGCCTTATGCTTTTCATATATTTATCCCCAGAAAAAAAAGAAGGTTAAATCCTTCCTGTATTTTTGTTTATGATCCATGACCCTGATTAATTCATTTATTCAGACATTTACTGTCCTGGTTGACAAAAAGCAAATGTTTGAACCGAGCCAAAAAAAAAAAAGTGATTGTCAGTTCTCAGCACTGGCTGATATGCAGAGGGTTTCTGGATGCCTGTTTCTGCACCCCTACAATGTGTACAGTGTCAGTGCACTCACCCCTGTGGGCTCAGTCCCACCAGCTCCTGAGCAGACCCCACCCCATGTCTCAGCACAAAGGCTCACTCATATGTCAGTCTTGTGGGGCCCTTTCTAACTCTGCTCTTAAGTCCCCAAACCCAGTTTACTGAGATTTCTGAAGCCTATTTTCAACTCCGATACCATCTTCCCAGACAATACTTTTAGTCCACCTGCAAGTTAGCTATCAGGCTCAGGTAAAAATTACTAAAGTTGCGGGCCCCGTAAGACATACCTAAAATAGACTTCCTAGCTTCTTCCCACATGAAGACCCCTAGTTTCATTTGCTTTATTCCTACCTTTAGGTTCCTGGTTATCATACATTATATCTTACTGTCTTTCAGCCACCAAGTTGCAGATGCTACTACGATTCCATCATGAACTCTATGGGCAGATGACCTCATCAATGTTTCCCAAAGCCTCACCTCTCCAGAGCCCTATCCCACTAGGGAAAGACAGAAACAGGCTGGGGGTATGGATCCACCTGCCAATGCCCATGTCCAGCAGAGAAGCAATTACAGAGGCTAGACCTTCTACTTTTTGCACCCCATAAAGAATTTTGGTCCATACTCCCAGAGGGATAAAGAATAGGGAAGTTTCCAGTGGAGGGATGGGACACGGAACTCTGGTGGTGGGAACTGTATAGAATTATACCCCCCTGCTATCTTACAGTCTTATTAGTCATTATTAAATTGCTAATAAAAATAAATAATAATATTAATAACAACAAGTACTAGGAAACCTCCACCATCAGCCTCTCTAGGGGCTGAGTCTTCTCTCTTTCTTTTTGTTACATTTCTCCCCAGTTTTCTAGGGCTCCACTACTTCTCCCAGGGATGTAGCTCTTCCACTGAAACCTGATGTCCTGGGATGAGTGCTGGCCACTGTTGGGGTCCAAAAGACAGAAACCCTACTGTATCCTGCTGAGTTCTTCAGCGTCTAGACCAATAATAGAAGATGCACTGAACAGACTAGTAAGAGCAACATTAGGAGAAATGCTCTAATAGCATGTATACCTTCGGTGCACATGACAGAAACCCAACAGAGCTGAGCAGCTCACCCACAGGCTCTAGGAACCTCCCATGAATGGGCTTATCTAGAGCGGAAGCTTCAGGGAGGGAGGAGAAGGGGAATCCAAGAGGTCACCAAGAAAGCACACTGAAAAGAGACACAAAATTAAATTCTGTTAAGGACATTAGGTGTACCTGGGATGCTCTTCTCCTTCTTCTTTTTAAAATTAATTTATTTTTCTTTCTTTTTATGTAATAGGACAGAGAGAAATTGAGAGAAGCAGGGGAGATAGAGGGAGAGAGAAAGAGAAATACATGCAGGCCTGCTTCACCACTTGTAACCTCCGTGTTCCCTTTCCCCCCCCCCCCCACAGGAGATATTCACACTTAAATACCTTTTTTAAAGTTTTTTTTTTTTTTTGGATAGGACAAAGAAATTGAGGGGGGAGGAGAAAGACAAAGAGATCTGTAGCCCTGCTTCATCACTCATGAAGCTTCCTCCTGCAGGTAGGGTGCAGGAGCTCAAACTCAGGTCCTTATGCATGCACATATCTTTTATCAGATTATCAAAGGTGGTCTTCCTCCTGCCTTCAGGGTCCATTCTATGAAATGAACCCTTTTCCTGAGACATATTTTGAAGTGGCAGATTTTTGCTCCACTATACCTGAGACAAGCTCTCTAGGAACCCAAATGCCTACACCCTCAGACATGCTGTCTGCTTCCTGATGCTGCCCTAATTCCCCAGAGGCTGACCTAGACCATGAAGGGGTGGTCATCCCTCCCTGATACCATTCACCCACTCATTCTTCTGCTGACTGCAGATAAGTCTCCCTGATCCTCTCCTGAGTCCTGTGTCTATTTTAGGATTATCTCTGAGCCCCTCTTACTACTCACCAAGCTGTCATTACTGTTGTGTTGTGGTACACCTGGTTAAGTGTACAAGGACCCAGATTCAAGTCTCCATTCCCCACCTGCAAGGGGGAAGTTTCAAGTGGTGAAGCAGGACTGCAGGTGTATCTCTCTCTCTTTCTCTCTTTCCTTCTCTATCCCTTTCAATTTCTCTGTTTCACTAAACAGTTTTTTTAAAAAAAAAAAAAAAGTCATGACACATTTTGTCTAGAAAAACATAAAAAAATGCATCATGTTTTTTCCATCAATGTAACACAGCCATAGCTCCCTGCATACCTTTCTTGTCTCCCCAGAGTTTGTGGGGGTCCCACAAGGAAAATGTGGTCAACATGAGGTTCCCTTCTATTTAGGATATTGACTTGATTGCATGATTTTGGTAAATAAAATAAATTTCCTCCTCTAAAATGACCAATGTCTTGATTTCACAGTATTTATTCCTCTGAGGAGACAGAACATAGACCAGAGATCTCTGCTGTTTTTATTCAAGCTGTAAATTGATGATAAGTTGTATTTGTTTGTTTTTACCAAAGCCCTGCTCAGCTCTGGCTGGTGGTGGTGCTGGGTATTGGACCTGGAGCCTCAGAGCCTCAGGCAGAAAAGTCTTTTTGCAGAACAATTATTGTTGTTGTTATAATTATTATTACTATTATTATTTTCTCAGACCACTGTTCAGCTCTGGCTGATAGTAGTGCTGGGGACTGAAACCTGGGACTTCAAAGCCTCAGGCAGGAGAGTCTTCTACAGAATCATTATGCTGTCTCCTTAGCCCATGATGAGCTTTTCTGTATGACTGACATTATTGGGTATGGAGTCAATCTAATCTGAAAGTAACCCCATGAGATGCACAGGGGCAACTGGTAGTATTATATTATATTATATTATATTATATTATATTATATTAATTATATTATATTGTATTATATTATATATTTTCTTGCCACTGGATAATCACTATGGCTCAGTGCCACCACTGCTCTTGGTGGCCATCCCTCCCCCACCTTTTATTTTGAGAGAAGATGAGAGAAAGTAAAGCAACAAGGGAAGAAAGAAAGAAAGAAAGAAAGGGAGAAAGAAAGAAAGGGAGAAAGAAAGAAAGAGAACAGATATCTCAAACACTGCCCCACTGTTTGTGAAGCACCCGCTACCAGCAGCCATTCCTATGTGGCTTAGTAAATCTTTCCCTTGCATGAGAAACCACTTGAAAGGTTCAAGAAAGGAGTGTCTAGGGGTCAACTGGTGGAGAACTTGGTTGAGCGCACATGTTACAATGCACAAGGTTTGAGCCCCTGGTCCCCACCTGCAGGGGAAAAGCTTTGTGAATGGTGAAGTAGCATTATATGTGTCTCTCTGGCTCTCTCCCTCTCTGTCTCCTTCTCTCCTCTAAATTTCTGCCTGTCTCTAGCCAATAAATAAATAAATAAATAAATAAATACAAACGAATATAAAAAGAAGAAGAGAGTTTCTGAATTCAGGAATTTGTGAGGTAACTCAGGTAACAGCATTTTGAAGGACACTTGAGAGATCAAATCAGTCCCCAGGTGAGCCGTCAGCCTGCAATCTCTGAAATATATTATCATGAACACATTCCAACTCTCCATTTGAGGCTCTTCTGTGCTTTTTTTTTCTTTTGAATCTTTACTTATTATTAGATAAAGAGAGAAGCTGAGAGGGCAGGGGAGAGGAAGGGACACCAGCAGTCCTGCTTCATCACTTGTGAAACTTTCCCCCTACAGGTGGGGACCAGGGGCTTGAACCCAGGTCCTTGCACATTGTAACATCTGCGCTTAAATGGGTGCACTACCTCCCAGCCCCTTGGCTCCTCTGCTTTTAAAGGGCCACATACCTGCACGATCTCCAGCATTTCTGCCTTGCTGATGTAGCCATTGCCATCCAGGTCATACATGCTGAAGGCCCACTTCAGCTTCTGCTCCAGCTTCCCCCTGGAGGTCACACTTAGGGCTATGATGAATTCTCTAAAGTCAATTGTCCCATCTCCGTTGGCATCAAAGGTGCGGAAGACGTGCTCTGCAAATTTGGAAGCATCCCCATAAGGGAAAAAGTTCCCATAAATTTTCTTAAACTCCTCCATTGACAAGTGTCCACTAGGGCAGTCCCTCAAGAAGCCCTTGTACCATTCCTGGATCTCATGCTCTGTGAAGTCTGTGCTCTCCAGCAAGTCTTGCATCACCTCCGGACGCAGCTTGCTGTTCTGTTTTCCCATTCTGGCAACAGGAACACAGCTGCAGGAAGAAAAGAACACATAACATTAAAGCTTAGACCTGTCCTTAGGGGCACATTTGATAGCTTGGCAATTGCTCAAATACTGTCTATGTTTTTGCAATAGAGTGGTCCATCAAAGAAAATGATAGGTAGGCAGAATATTCAGTGTGAATGTCACAGACCAGAAAACTGATCTTAATTCAATACAAAGTCAGCCTGGAAAGAGGAGATTCATATGGAAGAGAGAATAAATGTGTTACTTAGTTCTGCCTTAACTATTTGCAAGACACTGAGCCTGAATTTAAGCAGGCAAGGTCCTGGCTTATGCTGACTTCCCTGGGCAGACAGCCTCACCAATGTGTTTGGAACCTCACCTCTCCAGAGTCCTACCCGAATAGGGAAAGGTAGAAACAGGTTGGGGGTATGGATCCACCTGCCAATGCCCATGTCCATCAGAGAAGCAATTACAGAAGCCAGACCTTCCACTTTCTGTACTCCAAGAAGAATTCTGGTCCATACTCTCAGAGGAATAAAGAATAAGGAAGTTTCCAATGGAGGGGAATGGGACACAGAACTCTGGTTGTGGGAACTGAATGGAATTATACCCCTACTATCTTACAATCTTGTTAATCGTTATTAAATCACTAACAATTTTTTAAAAAAAATTTATTAGCAGAGAATCAAAGAAGAAAGATCAATGAGATAGTTTTAATGCTAGACTACTCATAGGTAAGGTGACAATTAGTTACCTTCAGAATATGAAAATCACCAATGTAAGTAAGGAAAAAAGAAACTTACGTAATGCTATTAAATGCTATCGAGCAGGATCAGTTATTTCAATTTATAAAGTCAAAGTACTGATAACACTTGGCTGAGATAGTAATGATGATACATCATTAAGCTGTTTATATCTCATGGTTGTGATATACGGCATGCATATTTTTGTGCTGGAGGTTTTGCAAAAAGACTCTCATGCCTGTAGCTCTGAAGTCTGAGGTTCAGTCCCCAGCACCACCAAAGTCCAGAGCCAAAAAGTGCTCTGGTAAAAATGAGTGAGTAAATAAATAAATAAATGATAAAACTATATTAAAATACAGATATCTGTGAAGCAGGCCTGCAGGTGTTTTTCTCTCCCCCTTTCTGTCTTCCCCTCCTCTCTCAATTTCTCTTTGTTCTATCCAACCATAACAGCAGCAGCAACAACAACAACAAAATGAAAAAAATGGCCACTAGAAGCAGTGGATTCACAGTGCAGGCATCAAGCCCCAGCAATAACTCTGGAGGCAAAAATAATAATAAAACAAAATACAGATATCTTTATATATAAAATAGTAAAATAGCCAACAGCCCATGGAAATCAGCCAAGTAGCTCAGTGATGTATAAAGAAAAAAGAGAGCATCAAACTTTGATACTTAGAGATACCAGTGCTAGCCTTCAGGTGTATGCCCTGAAGACCTTTTTGTGTGCACACCTGTCTGAGTATGTGATTCTTTTAAAAATATTTATTTATTTCCCCTTTTGTTTCCCTTGTTTTTTTATTGTTGTTGTAGTCATTATTCTTGTTGTTATTGATGTTGTCGTTGTTGAATAGGACAGAGAAAAATTGAGAGAGGAGGAGAAGACAAAGAGGGGGGAGAGAAAGACACCTGCAGACCTGCTTCTCCACCTGTGAAGCAACACTCCCTCCCCACAGGTGGGGAGCTGGGGCTTGAACCGGGATCCTTATGTCAGTCCTTGCGCTTTGTGCCATCTGCGCTTAACCTGCTGTGCTACCACTCCACTCCCTGAGTATGTGATTCTATGCTCTAGTACAATAACACATACAGACACACATCTTCTGTTACTTCTGTTTAAACTTAAGATTGTGTGGGCATGGGGGCCAGATGGTAGCGTAGTGGGTTAAGCGCACATGGCATGAAACGCAAAGACTGGTGCAAGAATCCTGGTTTGAGCCTCTGGCTCCCCACCTGCAGGAGCATCACTTCACAAGTGGTGAAGTAGGTCTGCAGGTGTCTATCTTTTTCTCTCCCTCTCTGTCTTCCCCTCCTCTCTTGAGTTCTCTGTCTTACCCAACAACAGCAGCAGTGACAACAATAACAATAATAATAACAACAAGGGCAACAAAAATGGGGAAAAAAAGATGTCCAGGAGCAGTGGATTCATCAGTGCAGGCACCGAAGGGCCCCAGTAGTAACCCTGGAGGCAAAAAAAAAAAAAAAAAAAAAAAAAAGATCGTGTGGGCAGTAGTAACAGCACCTTGTATTAGTATTAGCACTGCCATCATCCTATTTACCCAGACACTCAACATTCATCTCCTGTCATATGCCTGACACATTACCAGCTCTGTAAATTCTGAGAAGAGTAATATTTGGTCCCTCTCTCTTCAGGGGTACCTGAATGAGTATGTACAGAGGTGGTGGCGGCACTGAAGAGACAATAAAATAGGTTGGGAGGGGATAACACTGTCAATGTGCAATAGAAAGGGCACCCAAATCCAATGGGGGTATTAGTGTTATCAGGGAAGCCTTCTTGGAGGAGGTGATATTCAAATTTAGTTCCTGTATCAAAGAACTCTAGCTTATGTGTGGCCAACAAAGATGTTTGTCTTTGGTTCCACATGAAGCTCTTTTTCATAAAGGGGTTCTGCACCTGCAGTGTGGATTTTATCTTCTCATCAAACCTTTTAATGCTTCTCAAATTTCTGTGATTTTTTTTTTTTTGGTTAGCCTGTTTCCACTGAAAAGCACTATATATATATATATATATTTTAAATTAGTAACATAACTGTCAGACACACATGAAACCCAAAATGGTTCACAAAACACTTTTTTTCTTATTCCAACGTATTGCTGTCACTAACCAGTTTTATTTACTATTAAATGTAAGTTGAGACGAAGAGTTCTGAGACCATTCTCCCACCACTGATGAAGCCTGGAGAAACATAATGCTCACGTAGTTTTTTGAACCCAAGCTCCAGCAACCTTCTTATTCACTGCTCTGAGGACACCCACAGTACCTGTCTCCTTTCAGGAGCAGCAAAATGACTCCAAGGAGGAGAATCAGAGAAGCACTAGACAAATCTAGGCTTGCCAGGAAGCCTATGAATGATGGCAACATCATGGGATATGGAGGATTTGGGGCTGCCTTTCCACTTCTCAGCAATCAGTCTTCTCCTCTGGCTCAGCAGCTGTGGCCCTAGTGTGACCTGGGGCAGGTGCCTCTCCAGGACAGATTTTCTGTGGATAGTTTAGAGTGTTTCCCTGGTCCAAGAGGCCAGATGCTCCACTGATGGGTCACTTTTTTTTTTTTTTTTTACAAAGGATATATAGACAATTCTTAATAGGAGTCATCTTTGGTTTTATTGGGGTATTTATCATCTGTCTTTTTTCCCCTTATTGGGGGAGATTAGTGGTTTGCAGTCGACAGTAAAATGCAGTGGTTTGTATATGTGGGTCACTGTTGCTGTAGACATCCACACTACCATGGTGAACAACTTCAGCAGACATGTTCTTGCCGTGGAGGCTCACACTGTCTCTGGGAAACTCTCCACTCAAAGGCTGTCAGGGCATTTCACCAGACTTCACTTCTGAGGCAACACTGAGTGCAGGAGGCTGAATGCCAGGTTAGGTGTGGGGACACCAGTCACAACTTCGTGTATAGGGATGATGTGAATAACATCGCCCATTCTGCGGAAGTCCTGGGGTTACAGGTGTGAGGGGCTGTCAGTGGGTGAGCCATTGGCAGGGAACAGTTCAGGGTCCACAGCCATGTGGTTCCACTGGCACTGCCACCTTTTCAGGTAACTCCCCCATCCTTTGAGCCAAGAATGTCAGCACTTCTGAGGCTGACACTGTTGCACTCCAACCAGAAAATGCCACAAGTGCTACTGTGTCAGGGTTGGAGCCAATTTTCTTCTCTCTCTCTCTCTCTCTCTCTCTCTTTCCTTCAGCACTCACAAAGCTTTCCCCTGCAGATTGTACACTGAAAACTTTACTCAACCAGGTGTGCCAGCCTTCTCCAACTATTTTTCATCCTGTTCTTAGTTCAGGAAATGAGGGAGATGCAGACAACATTTCATGCAAGAGCAAAATTCAACTACAGCTCCAAAATGCAACACAAACAGCACTTATAACTCCAACTTCTCCAAACTTTTACTTCCCCTTGTGCCTTATTTCTTTATTTTTCTGATGGAGAGAAAAAGAAGAAAAAAGAAGCTCTAAAATTGGAGAGACTGGCATATTAAAATTTTAAAACTGTCATTTCATTGCTAAGTTTGTGTTTTTCCTGAGGTGAGAATTCAGAAACACGAGGTCATCCATAATACATGGCTTTGCAGAGCTCTGGAACGTTTTATGGGCAGCACTTTACAGTACAGCTCTTTGCTGTGGCAGTCAATCCAACCACCTCTATTAACCTTTGCTTCTGTGAAAACCACCATGTGCCTGGCCTTGGCAGGGGAAAGGTCATTTTGATATTTAAATCTACTCCCTTAAAGAATGCTTTATTTCTCTGGACATGCAAAACACTGTTGACTCAAAGCCAGACTCAAGTTCTTTCTCCAACATTTAACAAGTGCTTCTCATTTGTTAGCTGTTTTGCACTAGAAACAAATTACCTCAACATTTTGGCTAAGTCTCCCACGGAGACCGGGTCTGTGTGCCTCTGTTTTTTAGTAAACAGTAATTAAACAACATCTACAAATTCATTAGCACAGAAAGACCATAACACAAAGACAGAAGAGCATGGAACAAGTTATTTGGGAAGTGGGTGCCTGCAACTGAGTCCAGAATTTGTTTCAGTCGATAACTACAAATACTTCACTGAGTATGATGACTGAGAGCACCATCTGGGTTTGATTAAACGGTGAAGTGAAATTTCTGGGGACCTACAAACAAGTTTCATTCCTGGGGGGCGGGGGGGGGGTAGAGGAGCAATAAAGGAATATCTGGCAATGCCTTTGTCACAGGACTGTGTCTGCCTGTGTTGAAGAGGAGAAATAATATTAAGAAAGTGCCTGGTTAGCAGTCATAAAAAATATTTTAGGAGATTAAAGTCATACCTCAAATCAGATTTGTTTCATTACTTCATTTAGTCATTCAGATATTAATTTTGTGCCAGTAGAAAATAATCGAGGTGGGGGGGGGGGACTAGGGAAAGATAGAAACAGGTTGAGGGGGATATACCTACTAACACCCATGTCCAGTGAAGAAGCAATTACAAAAAGCAGAATTCCCACCTTTTGTACCCCATAAAATTTTTGGTCCATACTCCTAGTGGAGGAGGAATGTTAGGGGGAAGGTGAACAGAGGGTTCTGAATTCCAACTCCATCAGGATTCAGAGAGAGAAGAAGAAAAAGGGAGGGGCATTTAGATATAGTAGTAGGTGTAGGTGTGACTTGGAAAGGAATAGAAGATGGGACCTTAGATGAAACAAAGAAGCAAATGTAGGCACATAGTTGTAGAACAGTCAGCACGTATCTGCAACCTTGGGAGAACTGCTATAGCTTTCAATGGAGGGGGTGGGAATACAGAACTCTGGTGGTGGGAATGGTGCGTGGTATTATAGGTATTATACTCCTGTGATCTTATAATTGTGTCTGTGATCATTCTGAGATGCCTACTATATGTCCAGTTGGAGATGTCAAGATGGTACAGTATTAAATTGGGAGTGAGGAGGAAATGTGATCAAAGAGTGGTGGAGAACACTACTGAAGATCAAGTGTGTGTTCTTTTATGTCAAAAGAACAGGACATAAAACTGAGTCCTTAGTCACTCTGACATTTGAGTCTGGGAAACAAGAAGAGGCCATCAAAGGGTAATGGGACGGATTAACAAATCAGCAGGGGCAGGAAACTGCTAGCATGTTAGAATTCTGCTCATTTCACCAGTGGGCCCTCCATGCTCACCTGAAAGTAGCCCATAGAGAGGGGCTGAGTCAGTAACAGGAAAAGTGTGGACTCCTGGTTTCCACACTGGGCCTTGCGTTCATTTCTTCACCTCAGCCTGTCCCATCTCAGGCAAGGATGTCACCTCCCACTCAGTCACTTGTTCCCAGTCTCCCAAAAGGACTCACCTGTGATTCCTTTCACTCATGAGTCATGGCTATTAGTTCTGCCTCAAGTCCACTCCCTCCCTCGGCACCATCTCTGCTGTTGCTGTCTCTGTCCACATGGTCATTACACCTGAACTGGGAACTGATCATGCCCTCCTCACTCTCAGTCTTTACTCTAGGTCTGCCTTGGGCTCTCTTGGGACCCAGCCTAGTCTCCACTCAGATCCCCCAGAGCATTCATCTCAAGGTAAAACAAAAGTCATGAACCTCGGGGTGTCATGTCTCTGTTTAAAGTTCTACATATATAGAATAATTGTTTTAAACTTTATTTAATTTGATAAGGCAGAGAGAAATGACAGGGAAGGGGAAAAGAGAGGTAGAGAGAGAAACAGAGAGACTCCTGCAGCTCTGCTTCACCACTCATGAAGCTTTCCCTCTGCAGGTGGGGGCCAGGGTCTTGAACCCAGGTCCTTGTGCACTGTAGTGTCTGCACTTAACCAGGTGCACCACCACTCGGTGCACCCCCCCCTTTTTGTTAATTTTTTATTTATTAATTGTTGGATAGAGAAAAATTAAAGAGTGGGGGGGGGAGACAGTGAGAGAGAGAGAGAGAGAGTGAGAGTAAGAGAGAGAAAGACCTATAGACCTGTTTCAGTACTCATTAAGCTTTCACTCCCACCCCGAAGGTAGGGACCGAGGGTTTGTACACAGGTCCTATGCACTTAACCAGGTGTGCCATCACCTGGTCTCCATAGTATAAAATCCAATTTCCTCCTTTTTTCCCCAGTGAGAATAGGTTCAGAGATGTCTCTGACTTATGTCTCAGTCTCTCCATGCCCAGATCTCCTGGGCATGGAACATTTTGCATAACAAGTCTTTCACTTTTAAAGGGCCTTTGCTCCAGGGTCTTGACTGCTTTAAAATGGCAAATGACTCTTTTAAAATTTATTAAAATAAGTTTTATTCTTGAGTTGATACTGATTTACAAACTTATAAGTTAACAGGAGTGTAATCCCACACTGTTCTCACCACTAGCGTTCTGTGTTCCCATTCCCTCCACTGGAAACTGCAGTAGTTTTTTCCAAGGTCACAGAAATGGGTCGACTATTATTTCTATAACTATCTGTCTATATTTGTGTGTATTTGTCCTTCTCCCCCCCCCCAATGGTCTCATCTTCTCTTCCTTTCCAAGTCACACCTACACCTACTCCCACCTCCAAATTTCCTTTCCTTTTTCCTCTTCTCTCTCTGGATCCTGATGAAATTGGAGTTCAAAGCCCTCTGGTCATCTTCCCCTATCATTTTTCTCCCTCTGGGAATACCGACCAAAAATTTTTTGGGGGTGCAGAAGGTGGGAGATCTGGTGTCTGTAATTGCTTCTCTGCTGTATATGGGTGTTGGCAGATGGATACATACCTCCAGAATGTTTCTCTGTCCCTAGTGCGGTAGGGCTCTAAAGAGGTAAGGTTCCAGGAAGTACTGGTGAGGTCATCTAGCAAATAACTCTTAAACTCTTTAAGCTATGCCTCTTTTAAAATAAGCAAATGTATGACACATTTAAATTATAGAATATATGACATCTATTATATATCTGATGTATGCATTGTTTCATGAAGTGAAACACACACCCTTTTCATCAGACATTTGCCATTCAATAGTTCACTCTGAGAAGGAGCATTGTGGATTTTCCCCAACTGATTTTTGGCCCCCTCCCAGTACCCAGAAAATAAATCTGGAGCTTAGTTCTAAGCACAGATAAAGAAGGAAAAATATACATGAAGACACCAAGTCACCAACAAAGAATCATGACCAGAAATATTAACCATGATGTCAACTTCCTATTCAAATAGAAAAAGGAAGGGGATGGGAGCAGGCAGTGGCGCACCTGGTTAAGTGTTTAAGCCTCATGAGTGGTGAAGCTGGGCTACAGGCATCTCTCTGTCTCTCTTCATCTCAGTCTCCCCCTCCCCTCTCAATTTCTCTCTGTCTCTATTCAATAATGAAAATAAATGAATAAAATTAAAAAGAGAAAAACAAAAAGGGGAGCGGAGAAATAACTTCTACAAAATTCTGCCACAAGGGGAGGAAACTACACAAGTGAACAATTCCTAGATGCATGTACTTCTTCCTGCACTGTTGGTGTATGGGCAGAGTGAAAGTTCTACTGCACTGCGTGTCAACAATTCCTCACAAGTTTCCTCAAACTATGAGGTAATTCCTCAGAGCACAGAGTTAAAGTTTCCCAGGCAGGGAAAAGTCCATAACTTACCCTGCCTGACCTAGCTAGCTTCAGAGGAAAGCCCCAAAGCAAACCGTGCTGAGGTCTCCTAAAATGGAATTCACAGCTAAAGTCCAAGTCAGCTGCCACAAGGAGTGCAGAACCCACAGTAGTTTCAGAAAGAGACCAGATTTATGTTTACTAGTTGGGCACATGGAACCTTGCACTCTAAGAGTGAGTGGTTTTGAATTTTCAACCCAGGGCATATCTGAATTACAAAAACACAACTAGAATAAGGTTCTTCAAATGTAAGGAATGGAATGATCAAACTCAAGGGAGAATAGCAACAAGTTCATTTATAATGTCCTGGACATCACATGTACTAGCCACATAAAATTATGGACAGCTAAATCCAGCAAGTGCATTTCATAAGTTTCATTCTCAAACAAACTTAAATAAAACTCCCAAGAAGGGGCCAGGTGTTAGTGCACCAGATAGAGTGCACATGTCATGAGGGCCTAGCTTCAAGTCCCTGGTCCCACCTTCAGGGGGAAGGGGAGGAAGCTTTGTGAGTGGTGGGGAAATAGTGTAGGTGTCTCTTTCTTTTTTCTCTCTCTTTCTCTCTCTCACTCCCTCTTCATTGTTGTTCTCTGTTTCTATCTAAAATGAAAAATTAAAAAAGAAAAGAAAATGGCCAGTTGGGTAGTGGTTTCATCATAGTACAGAGCCCTAGCAATAACTCCATAAAAAGAAACAAACAAGCAAAAATCCCAAAGAACAAACTGACTCAATACTTCTCTTCAGTGGCACTTGCCTCTTGATGGCAATTTGAAGAGACAACATATTGAGTTGTTAGAAAAATCACAACTCAGGTCCAGGTGGTGTTGCACCTGATTGAGCACGCACACTACAGTGCACAGGACCTGTGTTCAAGCCCCTAGACTCCACCTGTAGGGGGAAAGCTTTGCAAGTGGTGAAGCAGGGCAGCAGGTATCTCTCTGCCTCTTTCCATATATTCCCCTCCTCTCTCAATTTCTGTCTCTATCCAATAATAAATAAATACTTTTATTTATTTTTAAAAGCAAAAGTCATCATGCAATTTTGCAAAGAAAAATGTTATGACTTTTCTGACAACTAAATACTACATACATACCTACATGCAATATGCAAATTGAAAGATGAAATACATTGCTGCATAAAGGAATAATTAAAATATTAAATAGGGAGAATTAAAATTACATAATGACTTCACTAATTTTGTTGCATCTTGAACAGAGTATATTCTTTCCTCTGGCAAGGACCTAGGTTCTACCCTCTACTCTCTACTCCCTACCTGCAGGAAGGAAGTTTCATGAACGGTGAAGCAGGTCTGCAGTGTCTCTCCCTGTCTATCTCCCTCTCCCTTCTAAATTTCTCTCAGTCTTATCAAATAAAATAAAAAGAAAAAAAAAAAAAGACAGGCTGGGGGCGTGGCCACTGGGAGCTGTGGATTCATGCCAGCGATAACCCTGGTGACAAAAACAAAACAAAACAACAAAAACTGGAATAGCACAGAATATGTACAGTGGGCAGGAGGTTCACGAGATGCAAACTTGCTCTTTCTTCTGCTTTCCCCAACATAACTCGTTTAATTTTCTCCGTCTTACACCTGAAGTGATGTAGCGCTGCCTGCAATAAAGAGCTGTAAGCAAGTGGCCTTGATCATGCAGGCTTAGAGTGAGTAGGGTCCATGGGGTCTGAAGTAGTCTGACCCTGTTGGACACAGCCTGCATTTCACACTACTTATGACTGGAATTTGGGCTTTTTTCCCAAGTTTTTTTTTTTTTTTTTGGATATATAAAAAGCACAACCACCCCTTCTCAGGCAAACTTTTTTTTTTTATTCTGTCTATTCATTGATTCTGTGTCCTTATATTGTACACATGGTTTAAAATCACGTAGTCTTGTCTCTTTTCAAGTTATTTTTACAACTCTTTGGAACTCCCTTAATTTTTTTTAGCTCAATAGTATTTCATTGTATAAATCTACCTTTTTTAATCCAATTATCTAACAGTGGACACTTCTGCTTCATAGCTTAGCTATTGTTAAGACTACTGTGAAAACGATTGAGATGATGTAATTTTTTTTTTGAGACCCAACAATTGAATTGCTGGGCCTATAGTATCTGTCTTGAGCTTCTTGAGGAAACTCTGTACCGTTTTTTTCCCCCAGTCATTATATCAGTTTACATTCTCACTTGTTCTTTTTTATATTTTTATTAGTGATTTAATAATGATTGACAAGATTGTAAGTTAACAGGGGTACAATGCCACACAGTTTCTACCACCAGAGTTCAGTGTTCCATTCCCTCCATTGAAAACTTCCTATTGTTTATCCCTTTGGGACTATGGACCAAAATTCTTTTTGGGGTACGGAAGATGGAAGTTCTGGTTTATCTGTAATTGCTTCTCTGCTGGACATGGACGTTGGCATGTGAATCCACACCCCTCAGCCTGTTTCTATCTTTCCCTAGTAGGGTAGGGCTATGGAGAGGTGAGGTTTCCGGGACACACTGCCCAGAGAAGTCAGGATGGAATCCTAGTAGCATCTGCAACTTTCCCACCCGGTTCTTTTTTTTTTTTTTTTTTTTGCCTCCAGGGTTATCACTGTGGCTTGGCACCTGCACCATGAATCCACTGTTCCTGGAGGCCATTTTTTTCCATTTTGTTGCCCTTGTTGTTGTCGTTATTGTTATCGTTGCCATTGATGTTGCTGGATAGGACAGAGAGAAATTGAGAGAGGAGAGGAGAGGAGAGGAGAGGAGAGGAGAGGAGAGGAGAGGAGAGGAGAGGAGAGGAGAGGAGAGGAGAGGAGAGGAGAGGAGAGGAGAGGAGAGGAGAGGAGAGGAGAGGAGAGGAGAGGAGACAGAGAGGAGGAGAGAATAATAGACACCTGCTTCACCACTTGGGGAGCTGGGGCTTGAACCAGGATCCTTGCGCTTCACACCATGTGCACTTAACTCCATGAACTACTGCCTGACAACCCCCACCCAGTTCTTGTCTTGTCTTACCCACTCCCTTCCTTCCCTCCCAGTTACTTTAAGTATAGCTAATAACTGGTTTTCCCACCTTTCCTTCCACTTCCTCCAAGGTAGCCAGCAATTAGAGGAAACTAACTCTGCAAGAATAAAGTACCCTGTGGAAGTGGCCTTAAGTACTCCTTAAGTACTTGTTCAGGCCATGCTACACAGTTTCCCTTATGCCTGTAGGAACTGCAAAGTTATCTCAAATCAAGAAATCCTTGGAGTTCTCAGAGGGCCACAGATAGAGTGCATGTCCCATCAGAACATGAAAGTCAATCAATGGAGTCTACAGTCAACAATGTTTATACCTCTTTCCCATATTAGGGAGCTACTCTCTTCCCTGACCCAGCTTCCTGGTCCTTTTCCCAGCCATGATGTCATCTCCCCAGACAATAACTTGGATCCACCTGCATAACAGATTTCAGGCTCAGGCAAAAAAAGTGAACAACGACAAAAAAACCACACACACTAGTATAGCTACAGGCCCTTTAAATATAACTAAAATATGCTTACTAGCTATCTACAAAATGGAGGACCCCCCAACACTTCATCTGCACTATTCCAGCCTTTAGGTCCATTATTGTTCAACAATTTGTTTGGCTTTGTATGTTAACTCTGTTTTCAGCCACCAGGTTCCAGATGCTAGCAGGATGTCGACCAGACTTCCCTGGATAGACAACCCCACCAATGTGCCTTGGAGCTCTGCTTCCCCAGAGCCCTTTCCCACTACGGAAAGAGAGAGACAGGCTGGGAGTATGGATCAACCTGTCAACACCCATGTTCAGCGGGGAAGCAATTTCAGAAGCCAGACCTTCCACCTTCTGCATCCCACAATGACCTTGGGTTCATACTCCCAGAGGGTTAAAGAATAGGAAAGCTATCAGGGGAGGCGAAGGGATATAGAGTTCTGGTGGTGGGAACTGTTCGACGTTGTATCCCTCTTATCCTATGGTCTTGCCAGTGTTTCCTTTTTATAAATAAAAATTTTTTTTAAAAAAAAGAACATGAAAGTCTCGGGCCATTACAGCAGAGTTGCCTGTCAGGACCATGAGTGGGGTTGGGGGACAGGATATTGCCAACTACAGGGAAGGAAAGATGGAGTATTTTTCTCCTCGGGGGCCCTTCATAGTCCAGGGCTGCCTGAGGCTGAGATCTTACCATGGCTAACGTCTGCAGAGTTCTGATGACAAAAACTGACTTGAGCTCAAGGTACTAAATAGCCACTTTGGTGTTTGCCAAAACCAGAAAGCAAAACCGGAGCTCTCCTGGACAGAAGTGGGTGCAGACTGGTTCTGGGAATCCACATGTCTGGAGCTGGAGATACAAGAGCAGCTCATGTTTCTGTTTTTAGACACCCTCTAGGGACCACAGATGCACAGTTAATTGAGGCTAGCCCCTCTATAGAGTATAAGAATAGCTCATGGTTCTTTTATATTATTATTATTGTTATTATTTCTCCAGCAAACATGTGTTTAACATCTTTAGTTTCCTGGCTTAGGCTGAATCCCTGTAAAAACAGTAAAGAGAATGAAAACCCAGAATGCTGAGGCCGCCAACTGCATTTTCATTAATATTTTCTATTCACTGTGGGGTTGATGGGAAGGACTTTATCCCTTAGTTCTCCTCCAAGGACAAGCAGCCTAGAGTTGCTGTCATGACAAACTCATGCTGCTCATGGTCCCAGGGGAGGAGGAGGAGTGGAACCACTCTGCATCCTCCAAGCCCATTCACAACTTGCAATGTTTTCTTTTTTTAATTTTTTTTAATTGGGTGATCAATGTTTTACAGTTGACAATAAATACAACAGTTTTTACATGCATAACATTTCCCAGTTTTCCACTTGGGGTGTTTCTGTGTCACTGCTTCAGTTGGAAGTTACAGATCCATCCATCACTGCCTATCCCAGTCAAGGTCAATCACACCTATAATTAAAGAAGTAGCTGGTGAAGACTTGGGGCTTTCCCAAGGTCAAGTGGCTGACAAGTCTCAATGCGGGAAGAAGCCTCCATGTTTGCATGCTGCTTAGTCAGCACACCTCTCCCTGGAATGAACACAACACAGGCTTTGCGAGGACATTACCAATAATACAAAAAGTCCTAACACAGGAGTCTCAGTCTCTCTCTCTCTCTCTCTCTCTTTCTCTCTGAGAAAGACATACAGCTCTGCATGCTTGTTCTGAGTCTACTTGGCCTAGTGTTTCCTGTTTTGACAGTGTATACCTAGATGGGCTGACTCACCAGCCTGTGCACCTAGCTACTCCCTTCCTAGCAAGAGTTGCCTAGCTTTCTTTCTACTCCTAACCTCAAATAAGTGTCTTACTCCAGGCAAGAAAAAATAGCTCACTGGGATGCTGTGCTGCTTTGCAAAATGTGCAAGACTCAGGTTCAAATTCCAGCCCCCACCATAATGGAAGACAGATACTTGATGCTGCCATTTCTTTTCCTCTCACTCTACCTCTTTGTTGCTGTCTCTGAAAAAAGTCACCCCAGGGGATGACATCTCAGTAATAACAAAGCAACAAAAAAGTGTCTCAATTCTGTTGTGTTGCCATTGTTCACTAGTCATTATATTACAACTGTGAAAAACAAAGCAACAAACATTAGAGAATCAGCAAAAGAACAATGTTCTGGAAACCCCGTGGCAGTGGCCCTCCCAGTGGAGCACACACTTTAGCCAAGCCAAGACCCTGGTGCCCCCCTCTATGGAAGGGGTGGGGGTGGGGGGGTGTCTTTATCAGTGGAGAAGCAGTGCTGCAGGTATCTCTCTCTCCTTTTCTATCTCTTCCTTCTTTCTCAATTTCTCCGCCTCTACCCCAAAAAAAGGAAAAAAAGAAAAGAGAAATGAGAGAGGATATTCTCCAAATGTTCTAAAGATTTTTTAAAAGGCCTTTTTTCTAATCAAATATTTATTACTTAGGTCTAGACACCCTCCTCTTTCACCCCTTACATCAGTTCCCTCAATCACTCTGTCTACTTACTAACTACACAAAAGAAAGTAAGATATATCTTCTAATCTCTTCTGATAGCATCAGCATTACTATCATCCTTTGATACTCTTTAGAAGAAACACTGTATATAACTGGCCAAGAGATATACTGGCAAAGAAATTACACACACACACAGTTGTTGTCCCTATGACAAATATTAACCTTTATCATAGTTATCAAACAAGTAAATGTAGTAAAACCTGAGGCTAACTTAGACCCCACCAAAATCCTAGAGGCTTTTTCTCCCTCACTTGAGGCCAGATTCCATAAACCTAATACCGGTTTGGATACAACAAATGATACTCAACACTTTAAACAGCTGTGGGAAAGTATAAACTCATGAAATAAAGGACTACAAAATCTGGATAAGGGCAAGAGAGTGACTCACTTAATGGTGGCTGTTTTTTGGTCAATTCCAGGCCACTCCATCATCTGAGGCTCTAGTCATGGAATCTTTGGATTCCCACATAAATATGATGGACCTGGACCTATAATAGACCCCTGAAGGATTTATTTTGTGCTTCATCATTCCTACTCAAAACATGTAAAACCTGAGATTTTTGACACATTAGTAGAATTCCAAACTTATTCTATAATAGTTCCCTCATTCATGTGGGAGTTAGGGAAAGAAGACAAAGGATATTAAAGAACAGATATAATCCATTCTCAGTTATGTTAAGACTAGACAATATTTGAGCAGCTGTGTTTCTCTCCTCTCCCAGGCCAACTAGGAATAATAAAGGAGACCACCTGGGACCAAAACAAGACAGGACTAGAACAACTTCAGGAACCCACCAAATCACCTGTGAGTGCAAACACCTATGGCTCATGGGCAGAGAGGAGCCTAGGGAGAGATTAAGTGGCTGGTAACAATATGGCAGTTTACCAGTCAAGACACCACCTCCAGTTTGTTTCACCAACAAGGGGAAGGCTAAAGGGAGGAGAGGACTCCCTTAAGACACACCAAATGCAACTGTGAGTCTCCATTGCTACTGCCCTCAGAAGCTGCAGCAGGGCGGAGGCCCTGTGCTGACACTAGGGGACAGAGGACTAACCAGGAAACTCAGGAGAAGATCTATACCTTGGTGGCCTAACAGTGGAGCTATGAAAGACTCTTTGCATAACCACTGGATTATCTCTGCCCCACCCAGCTTTATCTCTTGGTCAGGAGTCAGTGATAAAGGTAAGAAACCTACTTATAGTTTAAAAGCCCTCAGGCTCTCATAGCCTACAGGGAAGAAAAAGAACAAAAGAGGCTTTAAGCCTCTTAGCTGCAACTCAGGGATTAAAATACTGTTGAAACAACTGTCAACTTCCATAACTGTGAACTCTTAAATTACCTTACTTAGACACAAGTCAATTCAGGCAAGAGTTATGAGTAATTTGAAAAGTACTGAGAGAGGGACCTCATAACATACTATTTAAAATAGTTAAACCAACAGAAGAAATATTGGAGAAATTAACAAGGACTAGAGTCCAGCTAAAAGCCCCCAAAAGTTGAAGCACAAAATAATGAGGTCAAAATCCAAAAACTAGTAAAGGAAATAATCACAGGTGTGAGTAAAGAGTTTGAAAGAATTGTTATCAGAAATGCAGAAACAACAAATGAGATGCTGGAAGAAAACGCTAATTACCTCAAGGTTATTAGAGAGCTGAAAGCTGAAATAGCTGAGCTAAGAACACCACTAGCTGAACAAGCTAAAACAGTATCAGAACAGGGTAACAAAATAGATGAACTCCAGAAAACAGTAGAGGGGAAAGAGAATAGAATCAATGAGGCTGAAGACAGAATTAGCAAGATCGAGGACAAATTAGAGACAACTAAAAAAGAGTAAGAGATCTCAAAAGGAGATTAAGAGATACTGAAAACAACAACAGAGAACTATGGGATGACTTCAAAAGAAAAAATATAGGCATTATTGGCTTACCAGAAGAAGAAAGATTGGGAGGGGAAGGAAGCATTCTTCAGGACATAATAGCTGACAACTTCTCTAGTCTAGACAACATCAAAGACATAAAGGTTCAAGAAGCCCAGAGGGCTCCAAACAGAATTAACTCAAAATTAAAGACACCAAGAAATATCATATTTAGAATGGAAAGGAATAAGGATAAGAAAGGATCCTGGGGGTTGGGTGGTGGTGCAGTGGGTTAAGCGCACGTGGCACAAAGCGCAAGGACTGGCATAAGGATCCTGGTTCAAGCCCCCGGCTCCCCACTTGCAGGGGAGTCGCTTCACAGGCAGTGAAGCAGGTCTGCAGGTGTCTATCTTTCTCTCCCCCTCTCTGTCTTCCCCTCCTTTCTCCATTTCTCTCTGTCCTATCCAACAACGAACAACACCAACAATGGTAATAATAATAACCACAACGAGGCTACAACAACAAGGGCAACAAAAGGGGTAAAAAATGGCCTCCAGGAGCGGTGGATTCATGGTGCAGGCACCGAGCCTAGCAATAACCCTGGAGGAAAAAAAAAAGGAGCCTGAAGGCTGCAAGAGAAAGAAAAAAAAAAGTGTCACCTACAGAGGAAAACCCATAAGATTAGCAGCAGACTTCTGTATATACACACTACAGGCCAGGAGAGAATGGCAAGATATCTATCGAGTGCTCAATTAGAAAGACTTTCAATCAAGACTACTGTATCCTGCTAGACAGTCATTCAGAGTAGATGGAGGCATCAAAACTTTCTCAGACAAACACCAGTTGAAAGAATCAACTATCACCAAGCCTGCCCTGAAAGAAGTTAAAGGTCTCCTATAAACAGTCAGATAAATATGCCATCTATCAGAACACTCTAAAAATCTATAAGAACAGTGTTAAAATATCTTCAATCTTTGATATCAAGAAATGTCAATGGCCTGAATTCACCTATTAAAAGGCACAGACCAGGAAGATGGATCAGAAAACACAATCCAGCAATATGCTGTCTACAGGAAACCCACCTAACTCAACAAGAGAAACACAGACACAAAGTGAAAGGATGGAAAACTATCATACAAGGCAATGGCCCACAAAAAGAGGCAGGAACAGGTATTCTCTTTTCTGACATGATAGACTTTAAAATAAATAAAATTTAAAATGATAGGGAAGGACACTATTTTTTAAAAAGTATTTATTTTATTTATTCCCTTTTATTACCCTTGTTGTTTTATTGTTGTAGTTATTACTGTTGTTGTCGTTGTTGGATAGGACAGAGAGAAATGGAGAGAGGAGGGGAAGACAGAGAGGAAGAGAGAAAGATAGACACCTGCAGACCTGCTTCACCGCCTGTGAAGCGACTCCCCTGCAGGTGGGGAGCCGGGGTTCAAACCGGGATCCTTATGCCGGTCCTTGTGCTTTGCGCCACCTGCGCTTAACCCGCTGCGCTACAGCCCGACTCCCAGAAGGACACTATTTAAGGCTCAGAGGATCAGTCAATCAAGAGGACTTAACAATTATCAACATCTATGAACCCAATGAGAAGCCATCTAAATACATCAAACATCTACTGAAAGAGCTACAGCAATATATTAACAGCAACACAATCATAGTAGGGGACTTCAACACCCCATTCTCTCAACTTGACAGATCATCCAGGCAGAAAACCAATAAAGACATGAAGGAGCTAAATGAGATAAATAAACTAGAACTATTGGACATTTTCAGTGTCATTCATCCTAAGAAATTGGAATACACATTTTACTCAAGTCCACATGGATCATTCTCAAGGATAGACCATATGTTAGGCCACAAAGACAGCATCAGCAAATTCAAGAGCATTGAAATCATCCCAAGCATCTTCTCAGACCACAATGGAATTAAACTAACACTTAATAATCAACAAAAGATTAGTAATAGTCCCAAAATGTGGAAGCTGAACAGTACACTACTTAACAACTACTGGGTCAAAGAGGAAACAAAGGAAGAAATCAAAATGTTTTGAGAGTTCCATGAAAATGAAGACACAAGCTATCAAAATATTTGGGACACAGCTAAGGCACTACTGAGAGGGAAGTTCATAGCCATACAAGCACACATTAGGAAACAAACAAAAAAAGCACAAATAAACAGCCTGATTGCACTTCTTAAAGACCTAGAAGAAGAACAAAGGAACTCTAAAGCAAGCAGAAGCACAGAAATAACTGATGTTAGAGAAGAAATCAATAACACTGAAAATAAGAAAACCATACAAAACACCAACGAAAGCAAATGTTGGTTCTTTGAGAGTGAACAAAATCGACGAAACTTTAGCCAAATTCACAAAACAAAAAAGGGAGAAGACCCAGATAAATCGGATCGTAAATGAAAGAGGAAACATCACAAGAGATACCACAGATGTTCAGTATATCATGTGAGGCTTTTTTTTTTTTCTGTGCCACCAAGCTAGAGAACCTGGAAGAAAGGGACAATTTCCTAGATACCTACGAACTTCCAAAATTGAGTAAAGACGAACTAGATAACATGAAGAGGCCCATCTCAGCCAATGAAATTGAAACAGTTATCAAAAACCTTCCCCAAAATAAAAGTCCTAAACCAGATGGTTTTACAAATGAATTCTACAAAAACTTCAAAAGAGAACTAATACCTCTACTTTTAAAAGTCTTCCAGAGGGGAGTCGGGCTGTAGCGCAGCGGGTTAAGCGCAGGTGGTGCAAAGCACAAGGACCGGCGTAAGGATCCCGGTTCAAACCCGGGCTCCCCACCTGCAGGGGAGTCGCTTCACAGGCGGTGAAGCAGGTCTGCAGGTGTCTATCTTTCTCTCCTCCTCTCTGTCTTCCCCTCCTCTCTCCATTTCTCTCTGTCCTATCCAACAACGACAACAACAACAATAATAACTACAACAATAAAACAACAAGGGCAACAAAAGGGAATAAAAGTCTTCCAGAAGATGGAAGACACTGGAATACTCCCTGCCAGCTTCTATGGAGCCAACATCACTTTGATACCAAAAGCAGACAGGGACACAACCAAAAAAGAAAACAACATACCAATATCTCTGATGAACACAGATGCTAAAATATTGAACAAAATTCTAGCCAACCGGTTACAGCAGTATATTAAAAAGATTGTTCATCATGACCAAATGGGGTTTATCCCAGGTATACAAGGTTGGTTTAATATATGTAAATAAATCAATGTGATCCACCACAGCAACAAAAGCAAGACCAAAAACCACATGGTCATATAAATAAATGCAAAGAAAGCCTATGACAAAATACAACATCCTTTTATGATCAAAACACTACAAAAATGGGAATAGATGAAAAATTCCTGAAGATAGTGGAGTTTATACATACCAAACCTACAGCCAACATCATACTTAATGGTGAAAAACTGGATCAGGTACTAGACAGGGCTGCCCACTATCACCATTAATATTCAACATAGTGTTGGAAGTTCTTGCCATAGCAATCAGGCAGGAGCAAGGAATTAAAGGGATACAGATTGGAAGAGAAGAAGTCAAACTCTCTCTATTTGCAGATGTCATGATATTATACACAGAAAAACCTAAGGAAGCCATCAAAAAAAGCTTTTGGAAATCATCAGGCAGTACAGTAAGTTGTCAGGCTACAAAATTAACATTCAAAAGTCAGTGGCATTCCTCTATGCCAACACTAAGTTAGAAGAACACGAAATCCAGAAATCAATTCCTTTTAGCAACAAATAGCAACAAAACAATAAAATATCTAAGAATAAACCTAGCTAAAGAAGTGAAAGACTTGTATACTTTAAATTATTAATCACTACTCAAGGAAATTAAAAAAGACACAAAGAAGTGGGAAGATATTCCATGTTCATGGGTTGGTAGAATTAACATCATCAAAATGAATATACTACCCAGAGCCATCTACAAATTTAATGCTGTCCCCATCAAGATGCCAACCACATTTTTTTAAAGTTTTTTTTTAACTTATTTTTATTTTTTATTTATTCTCTTTTGTTGCCCTTGTTGTTTTATTGTTGTAGTTATTATTGATGTCGTTGTTGTTGGATAGGACAGAGAGAAATGGAGAGAGGAGGGAAAGACAGAGAGGGGGAGAGAAAGACAGACACCTGCAGACCTGCTTCACTGCCTGTGAAGGGACCTGCCTGCAGGTGGGGAGCCGGGGGCTCGAACCGGGATCCTGACGCCGGTCCTTGAGCTTAGCGCCACCTGCACTTAACCCGCTGCGCTATAGCCCAACTCCCGCCAACCACATTTTTAAGGATAATAGAACAAATGCTACAAATGTTTATCTAGAACCAGAAAAGACCTAGAATTGCCAAAACAATCTTGAGAAGAGAGAACAGGACTGGAGGCATCAAACTCCCAGATATCAAATTGTATTATAGGGCGTTTGTCATCAAAACTGCTTGGTACTGGAACATGAATAGACACACTGACCAGTGGAATAGAATTGAGAGCCCAGAAGTAGTCCCCACACCTATGGACATCTGATCTCTGACAAAGGTGCCCAGAGTATTAAATGGGGAAAGCAGAGTCTCTTCAACAAATGGTGTTGGAAAAAATGGATTGAAACATGCAGAAGAATGAAACTGAACCTCTATATTTCACCAAATACAAAAGTAAATTCCAAGTGGATCAAGGTCTTGGGTTTTATACCAGAAACTATCAGATACTTAGAGGAAAATATTGGCAGAACTCTTTTCTGCATCAATTTTAAAGACATCTTCAATGAAATGAATCCAGTTACAAAGAAGACTAAGGCAAGCATAAACCTATGGGACTACATCAAATTAAAAAGATTCTGTACAGCAAAAGAAACCATTAACCAAACCAAGAGACCCCTCACAGAATGGGAGAAGATATTTACATGCCATACATCAGACAAGAGGCTAAAAACCAGAATATATAAAGAGCTTGCCAAACTCAACAACAAGAAAACAAATAACCGCATCCAAAAATGAGGAGAGGACATGGACAGAATATTCACCACAGAAGAGATCCAAAAGGCTGAGAAACACATGAAAAAATGCTGCAAGTCTTTGATTGTCAGAAACGCAAATAAAGACAACAATGAGATACCACTTCACTCCTGTGAGAATGTCATACATCAAAAAAGGTAACAGCAGCAAATGCTGGAGAGGTTGTAGGGTGAAAGGAACCCTCCTGCACTGCTGGTGAGAATGTAAATTGATCCAACCTCTGTGGAGAACAGTCTGGAGAACTCTCAGAAGGCTAGAAATGGACCTACCCTATGATCCTGCAATTCCTCTCCTGGGGATATATCCTAAGGAACCCAACACATCCAACCAAAAAGATCTGTGTACACATATGTTCTTGGCAGCACAATTTGTAATAGCCAAAACCTGGAAGCAACCCAGGTGTCCAACAACAGCTAAGTGACTGAGCAAGTTGTGGTATATATACATAATGGGATGCTAATCAGCTATTAAAAAATGATGACTTCATCATTTTCAGTGGATCTTGGAGGGACCTTGAAAAATTCATGTTAAGTGAAATAAGTCAAAAACAGAAGGATGAATACGGGATGATCTCACTCTCAGGCAGAAGTTGAAAAACAAGATCAGAAGAGAAAACACAAGTAAACCTGAACTGGAATTGGCATATTGTACCAAAGTGAAAGACTCTGGGGTTGGGGGGGGGGGAGAATACAGGTCCAAAAAGGATGACAGAGGACCTAGTGGGGGTTATATTGTTATATGGGAAATGTTATGATGCATGTACAAACGATTATATTTACTGTTGAATGTAAAACATTAAATCCCCAAAAAAGAAGTTAAAAAAAAAGATTAGACAATATTTGACTAATGTGGCTCCCACAGAGACCAGACCAAACACCTGTACATTTGAAAGAAGCTGTACTGTACACATCTTTCCCTATTCTACCTCAGTGAAAACTCTGATGTGGTTCTGTTGTCTTTTCCTCTTTCCCATTATAAGTTTTACAAATTCTGAATATTCTAAACCAGTGGTGGCAGTTGTATTCCACTTGCATGGAATGGAATTTATTTGAGGAAGGCGTGAACCCCAGTTCTGGCTTATGAAACCTGAAAGGGTGGTTGTTAGGGGCCTTCCGGGAAAGGTCTTCTTTGTTAATGAGAAGGGAACAAAGGAAAAAGAAACAGTCTTCTTCCACAGTTGGGCACAGTGGCTGAACTTGCCTGTGGTCATATTATGAACAACAAAAGCTGGAATGCAGTTGCTCTGAGAATGTAAGAAAAGAGATGAAGTCCTTGGTGACATTACTGGAGTCACTGAATGTGTTGTTTTCCATAACTTTCAGTTGTGTGAAATAATGAAATTATTCTTATGATAAGGCAGGCTGGAGTTTTTTTGAGATTCTCATCCAGAAACTTCCCAACTGGATCACAATGGAAACCCCCACAGTTACACAAGCCTGCTTCACTCTTCTTCCTTCAGCCCATATTCCAGGAGCCACTTTTCAGGCTCAGCTTGGGAGGAGAACATGATTGCATGGTGGTAATTGTATAAGATATGTTCTGACTTAAAGGGTTCACCATGGTTAACTCAGACCTTCCTCCTCCCATGAAATGAGACACATTAACTTCAGAAAATGCCTCAAAGGTATAGATTTAATCCCAGGGTATGAATAAGGGGTGGACGGTGTGTGTGTGTGTGTGTGTGTGTGTGTGTGTGTGTGTGTGTGTGTGTGTGTGTGTGTGTGTATGGCTTACAAAAATGAAGTGAAGAAATACTATAAACAGAAGTGCAGAAATTGTGATCTTGCCCTAAGTATTTTATTTAGCACATTCATGCTTTAATAATGTGTGTGAAAGTTCACTACAGTCTAATGATAATGTTTATAAATAATTACATGATTCAAAAGGAAGTTTAAGTCAGAATCTACCACAGGTGCTGCTATCTAGAGACCCAGCTAACATGGCGTGACACATAGACTCCTCTCAGCTGTGTAATTTCTGTGTTGATGTATAAACACAAGTCAAGATAATGACAACAGGCTAAATGGACGGTTCTTTGTGAATATGAGGCTTTAGTTATTAAAAAAGGAGGGGGCGGGTATTGGCACACCTGGTTGAGCAAACACATTACAGTGCACAAAGACACAAGTTTATTCCCTTCCCCAATCTCCACCTTCAGAGGGGAAGCTTCTAAGTGGTGAAGCAGGGCTGCAGGTATTTCTCTGCCCCCCCCCCTTTTCCTTCAATTTCTCTCTTTCTCTATACAAATAAATAATTGACGAACAAAATATTTAAAATAAATAAAATGTGTCCCAAGTTTTACCTCTCCAGAGCCCTACCCCCTAGGGAAAGATAATAGGCAGTCATGGGCCCTTTGGAGTATACATAAAATAGACCTACTAGTTTTTTCCAAAATGGAGACCCCAAACATTTATCTGCAATATTCCAGCAATTAGGTTCATGATTAGTCAACAATTTGTTCTGCTTTATATCTTAACTCTTTTTCAGCCACCAGGTTCCAGATGCTACCTTGATGCCAATTGGGCTTCCAAGAGAAGATGACCTCACCAATGTGTCTTAGAGCCCCAATTCCCCAGAGCTCTGCAGCACTAGGGAAAGAAAGAGAGACAGGCTGGGAGTATGGATCGACCTGCCAACACCCATGTTCAGCAGGGAGCAATTACAGAAGCCAGGTCTCCCACTATCTGTACCCCATAATGATCCTGGGTTCATACTCCTAGAGGGTTAAAGAATAGGAAAGCTATCAAGGGAAGGGACTGGATATGGAGTTTCAGTGATGGGAACTGTGTGGAATTGTACCCCTCTTATCCTATGCACTAGTCAGTGTTCCCATTTTATAAATTAAAAAAAAAGATAGAAACAGGCTGGTAGTATGGATTCACCTGCTAATGCCCATGTCCAGTGGTGAAGCACTTACAGAAGCCAAACTTCTTGCCTCCTGCACCCCATAAAGAATTATGGTTCATAGTCCCAGAGGGATAAAGAATAGATAGCTTCCAATGGGGGATGGGACATGGAACTCTGGTGATGGGAACTGTGTGGAATTGTGCCCCTGTTATCTTACAGTCTTGTTAATCATTATTAAATCACTATTTAAAATTGAAAATAAATAAATAAATAAATAATACCGTTTTCCCGCCATCTGCTTCCTATCTTACCCACCATGGATTCTGTTTGACTGTTTGCTGTGAATTTTAATTACTATTATTTAACCTTTACAACCACCTTTGCAAGGAAGTCCTGCCATTGTCCTCATTTTACACAAGAATTGAATCACAAAGAGGTAGAGTCATGCAAGGCTACACATGTGAAGAAGACACAGAATTGGGATAAGAAAGTAATGATATAGGTCTAGAATTCATGTTCAGGCCTAAGATGCCATCTCCATGCTGACCCAACCATAAAACAGAAGGGCTAATGGAGTTGACCCTAGAGCACAGAGTCAGGCTTTGGCTCTTTTCAGATCAAGGAGCAAGTCAGACTGTGTGCCGCAATTTCTGTGCAATGAGGGTGTGGTCTTGTTGCTACTCTCACATGGAAGCAGGTGTCTTCTTTTGAGTGCAAGGTGTCAATACAATTATGCAGCAAGAATCTGTCATCTGTGTGGATTAACTGTGTGTATCCTTTAGCCCATCGGTAAAACCTCCAGGTGTCACTTTGTTCTCTAACATTTATTTATAATCAGACTCAGACTGTTGACTAGAAGAAATTAAAGCATTTTAAGGTGACTTGTTTAATATATATATATATATATATATTAGAGACAGAGAAAAATTGAAAGGGGAGGGGTACATAGAGAGGGAGAGAGACAGAGAAACACCTCACTGCTTATGATGCTTTATCCCCCTTCGTAGTCAGGGAGTGGGGACTTGAACCTGGGTCCTTGTGCATGGTAATGTGTGTGCTCTACAGGTGCAACTAAGCTTTCTGTATGGTTAAGCAGAATGGATGGTCTGGAAGCCAAGGAGGCATCCCCCAAAGAAGCAAAACTTAGCCCTGGAAATGACCTTATGGGATTCTCATTCTGTCCACTGCACAGGACTGGAAAGACAATTTGGCAGAAGCTAGTGTTCTGGAAGGTGGTGGAAATCTTTCATTTTTTTGAAAAATATTTTTATTGTCTGTATTAATTATTGGATAGAGACAGCCAGAAATTGAGAGGATGAGTGACAGAGAGACACCTGCAGTCCTGCTTCACCACTTGTGAAGCTTTCCCCCTGTAGGTGGAGACTGAGAGCTTAAAACCAGGTCCTTGAGCATTGTAACATTATGTGCTGAACCAGGTGCACCACCTTTTAAAAAAATATATATATACATATATATGTGTGTGTGTGTGTGTAAAAACATATACATATATATGTATATATTCTTGTATAGAGACTAAGAAATCAAGAGAGAAGAGGGATATAGATAGGTAGATGATAGATAATAGATGACTGATAGACAGACACACCTGCAGCCCTGCTTCAACACTTATAAAGCTTTCCCCTTGCTGATGGGAAGTAGGGTCTTAAACTTGGGTTCTTGTGCACTTTAATGTGTGCATGGAACTATTTCTAAAGCCAAGCATACCTAAAGGAAGATGGAGGAGTATGGACCCAGATTCTTTTTTGAGCCCTCCCAAAATATAAATTGACCAACTGTGGTTTGACAAGAACTTCTCCTCATGACAAGTGGCTGATTAAAAATGTGATGTGCCTAAACAGATCTAGTCACTCCCTTTGGCCTCCGTTACCAGCTCCTCCTGGCAGCTTGAGGGCCCCTGTGCCAGGTGCTGCAGCTCTGAAATCCCCAATAACTAACTGAGCTATAACTGTTGGGTGGTACCAGGAGACCTGTGGCACAGAAGCTGCAGAATCCCAGCTGCAACTTGTGTGTCCTGGAACTCAGCCAGACTTGGGTAGTTTGATCCATACTATTGAGCTCTCATCCAAGAAGCTTCATTTCCAGAGACAAGGACTCTTACATTCTCCTTTCAAAAGATCTCTTCCCCACAACAGCAACAGAAAGCCCTGGACTGAGCTGTCTGGCAGGGGTCAGCAGTTTTCCCGACAAAGGGAACAACCCCTGCACAGTTATCTCCTGCTAAGAGGTGAGGTGTGTGCCTTTGGCCCTGGCAAATAGAAAGTGTTAAGAGTTCTCCACTTGATAATATCCTTCTACACAGTGTGCTCTCTCTTTCAGAAGGAAAGTGACATTATTATTATTTATTTTCCCTTTTGTTGCCCTTGTTTTTTATTGTTGTAGTTATTTTTGTTGTTGTTGATGTTGTCGTTGTTAGATAGGACAGAGAGAAATGGAGAGAGGAGGGGAAGACAGAGAGGAGGAAAGAAAGATAGACACCTACAGACCTGCATCACCGCCTGTGAAGCGGCTTCCCTGCAGGTCAGGATCCAGGGGCTTGAACCGGGATCCTTACACTGGTCCTTGCGTTTCATGCCACCTGTGCTTAACCCACTGCGCTACTGCCCAAGCCCTGACATTTTTTAAAAGGAGATAACATCTGTTTTTTTTTTTTATCAGGAATGGACTGAAATGCAGAAAACTAGAGTATTATTGTGTCCTTGTTCTATTTTGGTGAATACCTAGAGAGATAGCATAATGGTTATACAAAAAGGCATTCATCCCGAGGCTCTGAATTCTCACCCTCCCAGCACCACCATAAGCCAGAGCTGAGCAGGGTTCTAGTCTTTCTCTCTGTGTATCTCTCTCATTAAAATAAAATAAATACACCAAAGTAAAAGACTCTGGGGTGAGGGGGGAGGGTTAAGGTCCTGGAACATGATGGCAGAAGAGGACCTAAAGGGGGTTAAATTGTTATATGGATAACTGAGAAATGTTACATATACACAAATGACTGCATTTTACTGTTGACTGTAAACCATTAATCCCCCCATAAAGAAAATTAAAAAATAAATAAAATTTAAAAAAGCAAAAGAGTACTGGATTAACAAAACAGTATATACATACAATGGAGTATTATTCAACCTTAAAAGGAACTGAGACTCTGATGAGCCTCAAAAACATTTCTATTAATTTACGTAACCTATACATTACATCAAAGAACAAAGATTGTGTGGTTTCATTTAAGTGAGATTCCCCAAAAGAGGAAAATCCATGAAGTCAGGAAGCAGAGCAGAGATTACCAGGTTTTAGAGAAAGGGGCTGGATGAAAAGCTAGTACTTAAAAGATTATAAAGTTTCACCAGCTCCCCACCAGCAGGGGGAAGCTTCATGATCAGTGAAACAGGTCTATAGGTATCTCTCTCTGTCTTCCCTTCTGTTCTCAATTTCCCTGTCTTATCAAATAAAGGAAAGAGAGAAAGAGAAGAGAGAGAGAGACTGACCAGGTGGTGGAGCACCTGGTTAAGTGCACATGTTACAATGCTCGAGGACCTAAGTTCAAGTCCCTGGTCCCCACTGGCAGGGGGAAAGCTTTGAGAGTGGTGAAGCTAGGATACAGGTGTCTCTCTGCCTCTCTCCCTCTCTATCTCCCTCCTGATTTCTGGTTGTCTCTATCAAATAAAAAATGACAATAAAAAATTAGAAGTGGGGCAGAAGGGAGCCAAGATGGTGACTGGAAGGTAGGGGCACCAGTATGAGCTCTGACAACAACTGCTAGAAAGCCTTAGAGGTCCTGGCCTTCAGCGGGACAAACAAGGCATCCTAAACCTGAGTCCAAGGAGGTGATCATAATTCAATTTGGGTTAAAAATTAGAGCAAAAAGAAAGGAAATTTCTTGATTATTTCTCTCAGCCCCCCTCTCCCCATAACCAGACCTGAGGTTTGGGAGCTGCTGCTAGCAGGCTCCCCACTGAGCTCCTTTCTTTACCAAGATTCCTGACCCACCAGAGTGCCATTCCAAAAGCTCTTCCAAATTTCTAGGCTATTTTTGTTTTTCCTCTGAGTAAGGGACTTAGTCCCATTTGGAGTGACAATTAGCTAATCAAGCAAGCCTCACCCTGCCTGGGAAAGACTGCTTGAAAGTTTTTTTTTTTCTTTTGTTTGGTTTTGTGTTTTCTTTCTTAATCAGTTGTCTAGACTCACTGTGCATATGCTAACTGGGAGCTGTCCAAGCTGCAGACCCACTGCTTGGGCTTTTTACTCTGTTCTATTTTACTAATATTATTATATATACACACATATCCCTTTTACCCCCCTCCCTCAGGTTGACCAAAATTAACTCTTAGTATAACTTCCATTGCTAGGTGACAAGAACTATCACTCACTGTGAGAGAAACTTGTCTCACTTTTCATACCTTCTCTATCCACTCTTGCCCTTCTCCCACCTCCAAGCCAATTAAAAAAAAAAAAAAAACAACTCTCCTTTCACTGCTTTTTTTAAAAACTGTTTTATTCTTTTCTTTTTTTTCTCTCTTTTCCCCCCTGTCTTCCTTTCTCCCTTCCTCCTCCCTCTGCCTTCTGAATTCACTGATACTCATTTGTGAACTATTTCAGGGAAGAAATCTGACTCAGAGCAGACTCTGTGTTTGTCTCCGCTCTACTTCCCCTTCTCCTCTTGCTACTCCTAGAATTTACAGTGGACAGCAGATTTACATACTTGTCTATTCCTGCTATCCCCTTTTTCCCTTTCTCTTTCTTTTTCATTTGGAATTGGTTGCTATTTTTTCATGAACTGGAGACATTGTGGGACTAACTGGTATTGGTTAAACTACTTCAGTCATTGCTTTAGTTATTATTATAATTTCTGAGGGTGGTGATTGCATTTGTCATAAAGGTATTTAGTATAGTGTGGCGTATACACAAAACACAATAACTGAGGAACAACAGAACATAAAAATAAAAAACACATTAAAAAGGGGTAGATCAAGAGCAAGTAAAACTGCTACTAAATTAATGAAGACAAATCAGCCAGAAGTAACCATAGATAAGAAAAGAATGCAAGCAATAGTAAACTTATTAATCACAGAAATGAAAACAACATTGGAGGAAAGGAATAGCAGTATTAGGGAAACAACAGATGAGACCCTCAAGGAAAATACTAAATACCTTGAGGCAGTTAGAGAATTGAAAGCTGAAATAGCTGAAATGAAGAAAGCAGCTGAGGGAAAGCCAACTAGCAGAAGCAGAAAACAGAATTAGCCAGACAGAGGATGAACTACAGAAAACTAAGAAAGAGGTGAAAGAGCTCAAAAAGAGATTGAGAGACACTGAAGACAACAGCAGAGACATATGGGATGATCTCAAAAGAAGTAACATTTATATAATTGGCCTTCCAAAGGAAGAAGGAGAGGAAGGGGAAGCAAACATTCTAGAGGAAATAATACAAGAAAACTTCCCAGACCTGAACAACAGAAAGGACATTAAGATCCAAGAGGCTCAGAGAGTCCCAAACAGAATCAACCCAGACCTGAAGACACCAAGACATATCATAGTTACAATGAAAAGAAGTTAAGGATAAAGAAAGGATCCTAAAGGCTGCAAGAGAAAAACAAAAAGTCACGTACAGAGGAAAACACATAAGACTATGAGCAGACTTCTCCACCCAAACTCTAAAGGCCATAAGAGAATCGCAAGATATCTATCGAGCCCTGAATGAAAAAGGGTTTCAACCAAGGATAATATATCGTGCTAGACTTTCATTCAAACTAGATGGAGTCATCAAAACCTTCTCAGACAAACAACAGTTAAAGGAAGCAACCGTCATCAAACCCTCTCTAAAAGAGGTTCTAAAAGACCTCTTATAAAGAAGAGCATCACCATAATACTTGCAACATATCAGAACAAATAAAACTTGTTGAACAATGGCACTACAACACATTAAATCCATATTATCAATAAATGTCAATGGCTTAAACTCACCCATCAGAAGGCACAGAGTGGGAGGATGGATCAGAAAACATAACCCAACCATATGCAGCTTGCAAGAATCCCACTTGACCCAACAAGATATACACAGGCTTAAAGTGAAAGGATGGAAAACTATCCTACAGGGTAATGGACCACAAAAAAAGGCAGGAACAGCCATTCTTATCTCTAACACAATAGATTTTAAATTAAATAAAGTAATAAAAGATAGGCAAGGTCATTACATAATGATTAATGGATCAATCAGCCAAGAAGATTTAACAATTATTAACATCTATGCACCCAATGAGGGACCATCTAAATACATCAAGCACCTACTCAAAGAACTTCAAAAATACATCAATAGTAATACAATAATAGTGGGAGACTTTAACACCCCACTCTCACACTTAGACAGATCAACAAAGCACAGAATCAACAAAGAAACAAGAGAATTAAATGAAGACATGGACAGACTAGACTTCTTGGACATTTTCAGAGTTCTTCACGCCAAAAAATTGGAATACACATTCTTTTCAAATCCACACAACACATACTCAAGGATAGACATGTTAGGATACAAAGACAGCATCAACAAATTCAAGAGCATTGAAATCATCCCAAGTATCTTCTCAGACCACAATGGAGTAAAGCTAACATTTAACAACAAACAGAAAACTATTAAAAGTCACAGAATTTGGAAACTAAACAACATACTGCTTAAGAACCACTGGGTCAGCGAGACACTCAAGCAGGAAATTCAAATGTTTCTGGAAACAAATGAAAATGAAGACACAACCTGTCAAAATATTTGGGACACAGGTAAAACAGTACTGAGAGGGAAACTCATAGCCATACAATCACATATTAAACAACAAGAAAAAAACCCAAATAAACAACCTTACTGCACACCTCAAGGACTTAGAGGAAGAGGAACAAAGGAACCCTAAAGCAACGGGAAGGATAGAAATCACTAAAATTAGAGCAGAAATAAATAACATCGAAAATAAAAGAACCATACAAAAGATCAAAGAGGCCAAATGTTGGTTCTTTGAAAAATTAAACAAGATTGACAAACCCCTAGCCAGACTCACTAAACAAAAAAGGGAGAAGACTCAATTTCATAGAATTCTAAATGATAGAGGAGATATCACAACTGACACCACAGAAATCCAGAAAATCATGCAAAACTTTTATGAAGAACTATACGCCACCAAGCTATAAAATCTGGAAGAAATGGAAGAATTCCTAGAAGCATATGCCCTTCCAAAACTGAACCAAGAAGAACTACAAAACCTAAATGCACCAATCACAGACAAAGAAATCAAAACTGTTATTAAGAATCTCCCCAAAAACAAAAGTCCTGGACCAGATGGCTTCACAAATGAATTCTACAAAACCTTCAGGAAACAGTTAATACCCATACTCCTAAAGCTTTTCCATAAGATAGAAGAAACAGGAACACTCCCTTCCACCTTCTATGAAGCCATCATCACCCTGATACAAAAGCAGATAGAGACACAACAAAAAAGTAAAACTATAGACCAATATCTCTGATGAACATAGATGCCAAAATATTAAGATCTTGGCCAACCAGATGCAACAGCATATCAAAAAGATTGTTCATCAAGACCAAGTGGGATTCATCCCAGGAATGCAAGGCTGGCTCAGCATATGTAAGTCTATCAACGTCATTCACCACATCAATAAAAGCAAAGCCAAAAACCACATGATTATCTCAATAGATGCAGAGAAAGCCTTTGACAAAATCCAACACCCATTCATGATCAAAACTCTACAAATAATGGGAATAGATGGGAAATTCCTCAAGATAGTGGAATCCATATATAGCAAACCTACAGCCAACATCACATCATACTCAATGGACAAAAGCTGAAAGCGTTTCCCCTCAGATCAGGGACTAGACAGGGCTGTCCACTATCACCATTACTCTTCAACATAGTATTGGAAATTCTTGCCATAGCAATCAGGCAAGAGAAAGAAATCAAAGGAAAACAGATTGGAAGGGAAGAAGTCAAGCTCTCACTATTTGCAGATGATATGATAGTATACACAGAAAAACCTAAAGAATCCAGTAGAAAACTACTGGAAGTTATTAGGCAATATAGCAAGGTGTCAAGCTACAAAATCAATGTACAAAAATCAGTGGCATTTCTCTATGCAAACACTAAATCTGAAAAAGAAGACATCCAGAAATCACTCCCATTCACTGTTGCAACAAAATCAATAAAATACCTAGGAGTAAAGCTGACCAAAGGAGTGAAAGACTTGTGTACTGAAAACTACGAGTCACTCCTCAAGGAAATACAAACTGATACCAAGAAATGGAAAGACATCCCATGCTCATGGATTGGAAGAATAAATGTCATCAAAATGAATATACTCCCCAGAGCCATATACAAATTTAATGCGATACCCATCAAAGTTCCACCAAGCTTCTTTAAGAAAATAGAAGAAAAACTACAATCATTTATATGGAACCAGAAATCACCTAGAATTGCCAAAACCATCTTGAGGAAAAGAAACAGAAACGGAGGCATCACACTCCCAGATCTCAAACTATATTATAAGGCCATCACCATCAAAACAGTCTGGTACTGGGACAAAAATAGTCACACAGACCAGTGGAACAGAATTGAAAGCCCAGACCTAAACCCCACACCTATGGACATCTAATCTTTGATAAGGGGGTCCAAAGTATTAAATGGAAGAAGGAGGCTCTCTTCAATAAATGGTGCTGGGAAAACAAGGTTGTAACATGCAGAAGAATGAAATTGAACCACCTTATCTCACCAGAAACAAAAATCAACTCCAAATGCATCAAAGACCTGGATGTGAGACCAGAAACTATCAAATAGTTAGAGGAAAACATTGGTGAAAGACTTTCCCACCTAAACCTCAAGGACATCTTTGAAGAAACAAACCCAACTGCAAGGAAGACTAAAGCAGAAACAAACCAATGGGACTACATCAAATTGAAAAGCTTCTGCACATCCAAAGAAACTATCACACAAAGAGACCCCTCACAGAATGGGAGAAGATCTTCACATGCCAAACATCAGACAAGAGACTAATCACCAAAATATACAAAGCACTCAGCAAACTTAGCACCAAAAAAGCAAATGACCCCATCCAAAAATGGGCAGAGGATATGAACAAAACACTCACTACAGAGGAGATCCAAAAGACTAACAAACATATGTAAAGCTGCTCGAGGTCGCTGATTGTCAGAGAAATGCAAATAAAGACAACATTGAGATACCACCTCACCCCTGTGAGAATGACATACATCAAAAAGGACAGTAGTAACAAATGTTGGAGAGGCTGTGGGGACAGAGGAACCCTTCTACACTGCTGGTGGGAATGTAAACTGGTCCAGCTTCTCTGGACAACAGTCTGGAGAACTCTCACAAGGCTAGACATAGACCTTCCATATGACCCAGTAAATCCTCTCCTGGGGATATACCCCAAGGATTCCATAATGCCCAACCAAAAAGATATGTGTACATCTATGTTCATAGCAGCACAATACATAATAGCTAAAACCTGGAAGGAACCCAGATGCCCAACAGCAAATGAGTGACCGAGAAAGCTGTGGTACATATACACAATGGAATATTATGTAGCTATTAAGAACAATGAGCCCACCTTATCTGACCCATCTTGGAAAGAGCTAGAAGGAATTATGTTAAGTCAGCTAAGCCAGAAAGATAAAGATGAGCATGGGATGTCCCCACTCATCAACAGAAGTTGAGAAAGAACAACAGAAAGGAAAACTAAAAGCAGGATCTGATTAAATTGAGAGCAGGGCACCAAAGTAAAAATCCTGTGGTGAAGGAGAGGGTGGCCATTGGGCTTCCTGGTGTGATGGGGTGAGGGGGGTGTGGGGGGGAGGGGCAGAGGGGGAATGGGACACATTCTTTTGGTGGTGGGAATGGTGTTTATGTACATTCCTATTAAAGTGTAAACATATAAACCACTATTTAATTAATATGAGAGGGGAAAAATTGATCATATGTCTAGAACTTCTTAAAAGACAGACTGAGTCTTTTTAATACAAAGGCTGATTCTTTGATATGTGGACTCTCTCAAAAGCCTAGACTAGGGAGAACAGAAGCAACCGGTACCACAATTATATACAAGATACTGGGTATTATACCCCAAACCCTAACAAAGGGACTTTCCAAAGTTAATCCAATCACCAAATAATGTGATGATAACAATAACTATCCATTGTCTTCTTGAACCCTAAGACAACAGGAACCTCTACTTTCCACTATAGAGCCTATATTTCCCCCAGTCCTGGAACCTTAGGGTAGGGCCCACTTTCCTACATGTTGCTTTCAATTCAAATCAAATAATATTGCATCCGTGGATTGCAACCTAATCAACGCAACGAGTGCCACCACAACATGCTTCACTTCAGACTGTGTCCAGAGACTTCAGGTGTGGAATGACAACACATCAGCTTCATCACTCGGGTGAGACCTTTCCTTTCACAGTATTCTCTAATTCCATTCCAGGTGGTCCACTCCCCAATAAAGTCCCCTAACCTAGATATAGTCCAGGTCCCCTGAGATAGTGCATAGGTTCACACGTGCCCATAAACTAGGGGAAAAATATATACCTGAAAGCAAAAGTACACAAGAGCATGCAGGGAATACCACCCCCAACACCTTATCTGCACTATTTCAGTCTTTAGGTCCATGATTGTTCAACAATTTGTTTGGCTTTGTATGTTAAGTCTCTCTTCAGTCACCAGGTTCCGGATGCCAACAAGATGCTGACCGGACTTCTCTGGACAGAAGACCCCATCAATGTGTCCTGGAGCTCTGCTTCCCCAGAGACCCACCCTACTAGGGAAAGAGAGAGGCAGACTGGGAGTATGGATCGACCAGTCAATGCCCATGTTCAGCGGGGAAGCAATTACAGAAGCCAGACCTTCCACCCTCTGCAACCCACAACAACCCTGGATCCATACGCCCAGAGAGACAGAGAATGGGAAGGCTATCAGGGGAGGAGACAGGATATGGAGATTGGGTTATGGGAATTGTGGAACTGTACCCCTCTTACTCTATGGTTTTGGTAATGTCTTCTCTCTTAAAAAAAAAATTAGAAGTGGGAAAGTGAGAGAGAATGGCCACAGGGAACAGTGGATTTGTAGTGCCAGTACCAAGCCCTAGCCATAATCCTGGTGGCAATAAAAAAATAATAATATAAATATAAATAAAAATAAAAATGAAGTTCTAGTTTGGAATGATGAAAAAGTCCTGCAGATAGACAGTTCAATGGAGACACAATATTGTAAATGTTAATTACTGTACTATAGACCTAAATGGTTAAGCTGGTAAATGTTGATGTTATCTTGGTTTCAATCCAATTAGAAAAGAATTGAAGAAGAAGATGGGAGAAGAAAGAAGGGAAAGAAAGGATAGTAAGAAGGAAGGAAGATAAAAATAGGAAGGAGGGGCCAGGTGGGTGTTCACCTGGTTGAGCAAGGACCCGGATTCAAGCCTCCGGTCTTCACGTGAATGAACAGTGAAGAGGTCTCTCTCTCTCTCTCTCTCTCTCTCTCTCTCTCTCTCTCTCTCTCTCTCTCTTTCCTTCCTCTCAATTTCTTTTTTTTATTTTATTTATTTATTTATTAATGAGAGGGATAGGAGGAGAGAAAGAAGAACCAGCTATCACTCCGGTACATGTGCTGCCAGGAATTGAACTCAGGACCTCATGCTTTAGAGTCCAACACTCCATCCACTGCACCACCTCCCAGACCACTTCCTCTCAATTTCTGACTATCTCTGTCCAATAAATAAATAAAGATATTATTTTTTAAAAGAAATGTGAAGGAAAGGGAAGAAGGAGGAGGAAAATGTTCTACTCCACATGCAGCAGAGACCCCCCTCCCCAATCCATGAAAGAGGAGGACAGGGAATCCTGCTCCTGCCCCCAACATAAACCAGCCATGGGGCCATGGGGCCATGGGCTCAGAGCTCTTTTTGAATGACAGGGAAAGATCAAATCCAAAGGGAACAATGTTTCTTACCAAAGCAGCTCCACTGAGAAAACAACAGACTCCCTGGCTGTTTCTGTTCACTGGAGAGTGGGCCTGGGAAGCGCTCGCTAAGCCTGGCAGAGCTGAGAGACTGTTTTCCAAGGGTGTTGGGACCCTTGACAAGTCCATCACCAAGTAAGGCTTGCTGCAGACTCTGGCACATGGTTTATGACCTTAGATATTTATTTCCAAAGTAGAACTATAAATTTTCTACACACTTCCAAAAGGAGGGGGGAGATGTTTTCCCCCAAATAATGGCAATTTTTAACAACCAGTGACTATAAAATTGAATGTCCTCATTTTTGCTCATTAAATACTATAAATGTTTGTGTACATGATAAAGATTTCTTCCTAAGTGTTATATAGACTATGTGGATTTTCTAAATAACTTTTGCTAAGAATATCATAAATGATAAAAATAAGCATATGATTAGTATATCTATGAGGAAAATATAACTGCCAGCTGTAACTCAGTGAAGTTGAACAGAAAGAAAGAGCACGATTTACATCTGCTTCTTTATTCCTAATAATGATTATAAAAACAGCTAGCATATTCTGGAGTTTGTAGTCATGGAGATATCTACCTCTAAAGTGCAAAAGATTATTTGTTGAGGAATTTTTATGGAGGCCAAATAAAAACCAACAGAGATAAGAAGATCTAATAAAAATTATATATATATTTATATTATTTATTTATTTTAAAAATTTTACCAGTGCGCCTCTCAGCTCTGGTTAATGGTGGTGCTGGAGATTGAACCTGGAACTTTGGAGTCCCAGGCATGAGAGTCTCCTTGCATAAACATTATGCTATCTACACCCACCCATAAAAATTTTTAAAAAAACATTATTTTATTATCTTTATTTATTTATAAGATAAAGACAGTGAGAACTCAAGAGAAAGGGGGAGGATAGAGAGGGAGAGAGATAGCGAAACACCTGCAGATCTTCTTTACCACCTGCAAAGCTTTCCGCCTACTTATAAGTACCTTGTGCTAACTGATTGCGCAACTGGAGCTCCAGCTTTCCACCTACAGGTGGGGACCAGGGGCTTGAACTCAGGTCCTTGTGCATTGTAACAGGTGTGCCACCATCCAGCAGCCCCTCCCATAAAAATCATTAAATTCTAGTTTTTCGTCTTTTAATTTTATATTATTTCACAATAACTTAGAGCCCAAACAACAAGAGTGACTTCCAAATCTGGTGTAATTTAAAACTACACCACAGCTAGTCAGAATCCAGAAAAGGAAAGTAGGTGCCAGAAATCCAGCTGCAGCAACCCAGTAACACAAACACTATTCTGTGGTCCTTCATCTCAAAACTGAGTTCTCTTAAGCTTCATTTTAGCCAGGAAACATGAGTACTGACTGGGCTCTAACTCTGATGGATCCTAGGCTAAGGAAGGAGAAGCTGCATGAATAATGAAGACACAGCCTTATAGGGGAGACAGCACAATAGTTATGTAAACAAACTCTCTTGCCTGGGGCTCTGTGGTCCCAGGTTCAATCCCCAGCACCACCATCAGCCAGAGCTAAGCAGAGCTCTGGTAAAAAACAAAACAAAACAAAACATAATTCCTTCTATCCAAGATGAGTCAGAGAAGGTGGGTTCATTGTTCTTAATAGCTGCATAGTATTCCATTTTTATATATGCCACAGCTTTCTCAGCCACTCATCTGTTGTTGGGCACCTGTGTTGCTTCCAGGTTTTAGCTATTATGAATTGTGCTGCTATGAACATAGCAATACACATATCTTTTTGGTCGCTTGTTATGGAATCCTGGGAGTATAACCCTAGGAGAGGAATTACCGGGTCATATGGAAGGTCCATGTCTAGCCTTGTGAGAGTTCTCCTAACTACTCTCCACAGAAGCTGGACCAATTTACATTCCTATCAGCAATGCAGAAGCGGTCCTTTGTCCCCACAGCCTCTCCAGCATTTGTTGCTGCTGTCCTTTTTGATGTATGCAATTATCACAGGGGTGAGATGGTATCTCAATGTTGTCTTTATTTGCATATCTCTGACAATCAGCCACCTAGAGCACTTTTTCATAACTCTTGGTCTGATTTCTATTTCAAAGCCCAAGCTTTGTTCCTTTTTACTCTTAATAATATTCATAATTCATTAAGAACAGAGTGGATGTTTTCTTCAGTCATGGTGAACGAGAGCTCAGTTGGTCAGTCCAGCTATGTCCTCAATATGCCCAGCACAGCTGTCACTAAAGATAGTTTCAATAACCATCCAGGATCAGGATCCAGGCTGGAGCAATGTGAACGTCTATGGACAAGGGCTACCAAACCTCTTCTCTCTACTATGTATCCTACACTCTCCTTGCTTTCAAATTTTCTTTTCTTTTGCATCACTGGTTTCTCTTTCCATAACCTCCTTCAAGTCTGTATGGCTTATCCTCAGACTTTCCAGCAGAAATAGGCAATGGGCCTTGGAAACTCTGGAAAATATGTTGTCATTTGTTGCTACTGTCTACTGTTCTTGGCTAACATCCTTTCCAACTAAAGATCAACAAACACCCTTTTGTAAATAGCCAAACGGGGGGGGGGGGGGGGGTGTGTAGCAAGCATTATGTGACAAACCACTTCCCTTGTAGCTCTCTGTCAGGTGCACATTAAGTACATTTGGGAACGTGGGGCTGCCTTGTATGATAGAACACACTTTCACCAGCTAAAACATACAATGGTGATGACAAGACATGTCCAGTAGAGTAATGCTATTGTTTTTTTGTGTCTTTTTTTTTTTTTTACCAGAGCACTGTTCAGCTCTGGCTTATGGTGGTGATGCAGGGGCTTGAACCTGGGACTTTCGAGCCTCAGGCATGTGAGTCTGTTTGCATAACCATTATGCTATCTACCCTCTGCCCAGTAATGCTATTGTTAACTCAGCTTGAACTACAGACATTTCTTGACTTACAACAGGCCTAAGTCTGGTAAAAATCCAGTGTTAGTTAAAAATACCATAAGTCAAAAAATGCAGTGAATATGTCTTATCTACTAAACTTCATAATTCAGTCTAGACTACCTTAAAGGAACTCAGAGCTGTTATGCTAGAAACACATGTTGAAATATTGAGTATTTAAGTCTAGAGAAAGGACCACCTTTCAAAATTTAAAATACAGTTTTTACCAAATGCATAGCTTTCAAATTGGCACAAATAAAATGATTATAAGTCAAACTTTAATAAGTTGGGAGTCAATTGACTTCTGGAGCCATCATTGGGGAAGCCAAACAACTCGCTACATGAAGAGCACCGGAGTATTTTGTCAGAAGGGAAATACCAGAGATAGAATTTTCATCACCCTTCATTTTCGATTAAGACAAATAACAGAAATCTAGATTAGAAATAGCCTTGTTTATAAATGTAGAGCAAGTGGTTTTATTGTTTACAATGAGAAGTAGCCCAAGATCCACTATTCTGAAAATTTAATTGGAAAACTAACCCACTGTTTGGGTGTAGAGCCTTGGGAAAAAGATTCCAAGAAGTGGCAGATCCTTCAAAGGGAATGTTTTCTGAGCAGTGGCTGTGTAGATTCATTCTCTTGGTTGGGACATTTGCTTGGGCTGAGTGGTGAGATGGACCAGCTAGGATTCTATGCAGAAGTGGGGATACAATGACTTTCAAAATGCATGGGGTTAGTGTTCTACACCATCGGTGGTGTGGAGACAAGTACAAAGCAGGCAAGGAGACACCAGCAGCCCAGGTAAAGCAGGAAAGGCCAAAGCCAATTTCTAACTTGGAGACTACTGGATAATTACGTAGAAGCATTAGATAGATAGATAGACAGACAGACAGGGAGAGAGAAAATCTTGTAAGTCAATGTTAAATCAACACTTTTTTTCTAAAAAGGACACTCATCCTAAAAAAATACACAGATGCTATATTCATTTTAACACTAGTTACAATAGCATAGGTTTAGAAAAAAAAAAATCCATGTCCAATGACAGGTGAGTGGATAAAGAAGTTTTTTTAATTTTTGTTTATTTATTATTGGATAGAGACAGAGAAAAATTGAATGGGTAGGGGATATATAATAGAGAGAGAGGGAGAGAGAGAGAGGCACCTGCAGGCCTGCTTCACCACTCCTGAAGCTTTCCTTTCTGCAGGTGAGGACCAAGGGCTTGAACCTGGGTCCTTAAACACTGTAATGTGTGTGCCTAACCGCCTGGCCCCTAAAGAAGTTTTGATAGAATATTACTTATCTTTTTTTAAAAAAAAAAAGAGAGGGAAAAAAAAGTTGAGTTCTTGCCATTTTTAACAAAGTGAACAGAAATGGAAGGAATTCTGCCAAGCAATATAAGTCAGAAGGAGAAATGCTGGATAATTTTACTCATATGTAAAATATAAAGAAGCAAAATAACAGACAAAATCAAACCAAAAGAAGCCTTTGGATTTTTATCACAAAACCCATGTTACCAGAGGGGAGCAGGGTTGGGAGTAAAATGTGGAGGGGAAACTAATAAACTGTGGTGGAGGGAGAATGATACTTGGGTTATAGGTGTGGTATAATTACATACATCTTAAGAAGTGTACCTGTCCTATGACATTACTATGTTTAAGCTACTGCTACATAAAACACACACACACACACACACACACACACACACCAAAGCTATAGGGTTAACTTGTGTGATTATTATTTTTTTCATTTTTTAAAATTATTTATTCCCTTTTGTTGCCCTTGTTGTTTTATTGTTGTAGTTATTATTGTTGTCATCGTTGTTGGATAGGACAGAGAGAAATGGAGAGAGGAGGGGAAGACAGAGAGGGGGAGAGAAAGACAGACACCTGCAGACCTACTTCACCGCCTGTGAAGCGACTGTCCTGCAGGTGGGGAGCTGGGGGCTCGAACAGGGATCCTGACGCTGGTCCTTATGCTTTGCGCCACATGCACTTAACCTGCTGCGCTACCACCTGACTCCCGATTATTATTATTTTATGATTCTAATGAAGATTTAAAAAATTTAATCATAAGTAAAAATGACCTACAATTTAACCAGAGAAAGAGAACAAAAGATGATAGATAGGTATATAGATGATAGATAGATTATAGATAGATACTGGCTTGACTGATAAGAAAGTATATGGGAATTCTGAAGATATAACAAAAATTAAGAGACATAGTTCTACTTGTACTGTAATTTGAAGTGTTCTCACACTATTCACAAAGATATTTTTCAGTCTGCAATGATGTATGAATACAGAGAAGGTGGGTCTAATGTTTACAGAGAGAAGTGTTTTAAGACCCTCTATTCTGAGGATTTAATTTAAAAGCTAATTTAAAATTAAATTAAAATTAAAAGCTAATTAAAATTTAATTTAAAAGTCCACTGTATGAATGAAATGTATGAAGGACATTGAAAAAAAGATTCCAGGAAGTAACAGATCTGTTAAAGGTCGTTGTCTGGAAAGGTAAGAATCTGGCTCAAACACACACACCACATGCTATGATTTGTTTCATCATTATTAAATTCAGTTGACTGAGATTTCTGCTTTGCAATGTGTAAGTTATTGACTCTTATCCACTTCTGAAAACTATACCCACTGCTTGCTTTCCCCCCCCCCCCATAAGTTCTTACTCCCTGGAGGGAGATTGTTAAGGTTTAAACATTTCTTTGCAAACAATCTTTCCAATAGGCAAAAGTCATCTCAGACTGTAATCCCTTTTCCTCTTCTTGTTTCCCCCTGGGGCCCATGTCAATATTGACATATCACCACTCACTCCCACTGTTTATCTGAGATGACCTTCAAATCTTGCCCTCATTCTCTCATCCAGTCACCTCATATTTTCCATTATTGAATATTGCCTTTCATAACAATTCCACTTTGACAGGAAAACACTTCCTAAAGTCAAGTGCTAGCCTCTCACTTAAAAAGTAAGCTAACTGACCATTTAAAGTGTACGGGAAGCCATCAGGATATTATCTAAAGACATTCCTGCCTCTGTGCTCACTTGATTTTAATGATCTCTCTGGAATCTCATAAAAAAGTAAGACTTGAAGGGATGGGTGGTGCACACATATTACAATGAGCAAGGACCTGGGTTCAAGCCTGCAGTCCCCACCTGCAGGGGAAAAAGCTTTGCGAGTGGTGAAGCAGTGCTGCAGGTGTTTCTCTCTGTCTTTCTTCCTCTCTGTCTTCCCTTCTCTCAATTTCTAGCTGTGTCTATGCAATAATAAATAAAAGTTAAAATAAAAAAAAAAGAAAGATGACCTTAGAAGACTGCTGGACCATCTGTTCTGAGAGGGCTGATATCCCTGAGCTCTTGGCCCTGTGATTTCTTCTCCCAAATAAGAATAAGGTGGTGGTGGTGGGGGAGCATGGAGAAAAATAGCTGACTTTTGTCTCCAGCTTGGATGAGATATTTGGCATTCAAGTAATCCCAAAGATCTCACTTTTTCCTTGAAATTAATTTCTGTCATCCTCACTTCCAAATGGTTACTATCTTGGATTGATTCTATTTCAGAAAAAAAGTTACTATGTCATTTTCTCTTTCTTCATTTTAATTTTTATTTTATTTATTTATTTATTGGATAGAGATAGCCAGAAATTGAGGGGGGGGGAGACAGAGAGAAAGAGAGACAGAAACACCCTGCAGCCCTGCTTCACCACTCACAAAGCTATCACCCTACAGGTGGGGTTTTGGGGCTTGAACCCAGGTCCTTGTTTATTGCAACATGTGTGCTCAACCAGGTGTGCCACCACCTGGCCCCCTCTTTCTCCATTCTCTGTTTACTCGTAGCCTTCGCTTGTTCCCATCGACATAAAGGCCATATTTACTCAGTTAATCTTGGCAGGTCCAGAATTTAACTCCATACACCTGCCAGCAGTGAGTAGGCACTCCTTCCCACCACTATCGTGCTCTACCCCATCCTTAAAGACCCAGGTCTCTAGCTCTGTGCACATGGCTCTGCTATTTTGTTGAACACATTCCAAGAGCTGCTGCCAACAGGAGAAAGTTCTCCAGAAGGATTCTAAACACCCCAGTAGCAAAGCTAGCTCCTATGTACCTGGGTGTCTCTAACTGACGATCCTTCCTAGCCGACTGAATCCACATGGATCCCAGTCACTTTCAAAGCCAGCAACAAGCAGCTCCTGACAGCTTTCAACCTGACGCTGTTGACTGGCTACGGAAGACGGGCAAACACTAGAAGAAGAAGTGCTCAAACAGGGCTGGTACAGAGGGTAAGCAAAATGCTTTCTTCCTGGTGATTAAATTTGAATCTAAGCACTCAAAAAGGATAAAAAGTCTAGTTACTACTTGACTTAGTGAAGCTAGATGTAGATTTTCTTTTTCTCTTTTCTTTTTTAGATGGAGACAGAGGGAAGGAGGGAGGGACAGAGAGAGAATGAGAGACTGTTGTACACTTTTACTTGAAGGTATATATATTTTCCCTGACTTATGGATACAGGTACACAGGTGCCCTAACCCTTGGACCCTGCTCTATATCTAGATTCTGTAGCTTATTTAGGAAGTGTGCCACTTGAAATGGAACTAAGGAGTTCTGTGAGCTAGGAAAGGTCTCACCAGAGTACTAGAGCAGGAGGGCTGACATCTCTGGCCTGGCATCTCTGGACATAGTCTGCAATGAAACATGTGGAGGTGGCACTGGTTGCACTGATTTGGTTAAGATCAGCAGATGCAATTTCAAATGGTATGGATCAAGAGAAGCATGAAGGAAAATGAGCCAGGCCCCAGAGGTTCCAGGACTGGAAGAAATAAGGATTTTACTGAGAATGAGGAAGGTTCCTTGCTGCCTTAGAGTTTAAGAAGGTAATAGATAATTATTATAAAAAGCAAGGGAGAAGAGAGAGAGAGAGAGAGAGAGAGAGAGAGAGAGAGAGAGAAAGGGACAGAGAGACAGACAGACAGACAGACCCCACAGCACCATTTCCTTTAATGAGATGGGAGCTGGTCTCAAACCTGGGTCATACATATGACAAAGCAACACACCATCTAAATGAGCTATTTTGCAGGTCATAGAAGGCCAAAGTCCTCTCTCTCCTAACATCTCTCTCTACCTCCACCCCCAGAAAACATAAATCAATTGACTCAATAGGATAACAAGGAAGCTAAGTCACCACTTCACCTCCAGAGTATTTGCTAAATTGGTATTTTCAACACACCTGTAGGAACTTGGTATACAACTTGTAATAGTCAAGGAAACCATCCACAGTTCAGCTAGTCAAACATACAAGTAAAAACCTCCCACACTAGCAGTAACAATATTGCTTAATCTGAAATGCTTGTTGGAAGACAAAGAAGCATTCATAAAAGGAAACAGTAGTGAATGTTGATAATGAGAAAACTTTATAACACAGGATCATGCTAATTTAAACTGCTTCTTTCTTTTTTGCCTCCAGGGTTTATTGTTGGGACTTGGTGCCTACACTGCTCCTGGAGGCTATTTTTTCCCTTTTGTTGCCCTTGTTGTTTAACACTGTTGTCATTATTATTGTTGCTATCTTTGTTGTTGGATAAGACAGAGAGATGGAGAGAGGAGGGGAAGACAGAGAGAGGGAGAGAAAAACAGACACCTGTGAACCTGCTTCACCGCTTGTGAAGCGACTCCCCTGTAGGTGGGTTGCCTGGGGCTTGAACCAGGATCCTTATGCCAGTCCTTGAGCTTCAAGCCATGTGCACTTAACCCACTGTGCTACCACCTGGCCCCCTATACTATGTTTTTATGCCAATGGCTGGAAGAAATTTTTACAAAAATTCTCTCTTCTGTATCTAGGTGACATACCCAAAAGAAAGATAGAAGGAAGAGAGAAAGAAGGGAGAGGAAAAATGGCGGGGGGCAGGGGACGATTAAGAGAGGGGCCAGGAGGTGGTGCATCGGGTTAAGTGTACATAGTATGAAGTGCAAGGACCTGCTCAAGGATTACTGTTCCAGCCTCTGGCTGCCCACCTGCAAGGGGGTCGCTTCACAAGCAGTGTAGCTGGTCTGTAGGTATCTATCTTTCTCTCTCCCTAGCTACCTTCCTTCCCCTCTCAGTTTCTCTGTCCTACCCCCCAAAAAAAAATCGAAAAAAATGGCCACAGGAGCACTGGATTCATAGTGTAGACACTGAGCCTCAGAGAGAACCCTGCAGGAAAAAAAAAAAGAGAGAGACTGAGAGAGAGAGATAGAAAATAGAGATTGAAAATATTCCAAGGATCTGTCTACTAGAGATCAGTTTGGTTTCCCTTTCTTTTCCTACTTTGATTTCAGCTCAGCTATCCAGCAGATTTCTGGTAACATAAGGTTACACATGCACCACTAAGAAGACAAGAAAAAAAAAAAAATCACTGAAGTATCATGTTACCAGACTGAATTTCTAGGGCCTACAGTCATAATTTTTTCCATTGGTTGTACGAAAAATGTAAAAGTGTAGAATTATCCTATGTTCAGAATTTTGGATAAAAAGGATCCTCAGGGATCAGCAGATAGTTTGCACACCAGAGTGTGTGCCTTATGCATGAGACCCTGGGTTAGAACTCTGGACCCACATGGAATACCACCGATAAAAGGCGAGACCTCCATGGGTAGTGGAGTCTCTTCACAGTACTCTCTTCCCTCTGTCTCTAAATAAATGAATGCACTAAAAGTGTTCCTCAGTCAGGCACATCTCAGGTGAGGTTAGCCTGGTCAGTGATTAAACAGTGCCTAATTACTCTTCCTTAGTAATTCAATCAAAGGCAGTCACTCCCACATTTGAATGTTATATTTTCAGAAACTTACTAGACCTCTTGAGGTCAGTCTATGTAAAATATCAGTAAACAAGCTGACCTAAGGTGGTGGATCCATCCAGGTCCATTCCTCTGGTTCTGATAAGTGTCTGCAGAATCACTGACTGACAATACACAGATTAAACCTGACTATTTCTTACTTTTTTTTTTTTTGCAGTGGGGCGCCTCAGAAACTGACAGTGTGTCATGCAGGAACACAGAGTTTGGATTTTCCACTCCTCCCACGCCACTTGGCTGGTCTAGCTAGGAGAGGACTTTGTTATTACAATGCTTATCACTGCAGCTGTACCTCCTGCCAGTGGGCTGTAGAGCAGTTGGAAATAAGAGCCAGCTGGTGGCCCGGTTGAGCAGTCAGTCATTTGGGCAGGGAAGGAAGAAATGGATTGGCTAAAGGCCATGCTGTTAAGTATTCTGAGAGGACAGATGACAATATGAGGGGGGAAGGGACCTGCCTTCATTCTCCAGTAAAATGCACACTGACACCAGGATGAGGCAGAACTGAAGCTCTGGGAGAGGGGCTGGCTGTCTTCACAGACTCCAGTCAGCTCCATACTAACTCAGAGAAATGAAGGCAAGCCTGTGTGCACTAGTGAAAGTCTAGAATCATGGAGCACAAGAAGCATCTATTGCAATGCTTGGTCACTGAGCTCTGGCCTTGGCCCTGGAGCATGAAAGGTTTCTCTCAACTCAACTTGATTTTGGCCATAACCTCCCAGCTGAAGTGTGTTGTGTCCTCTGTGATTGAATCCGTGCCTTCTGTAGTATGTGCAACTGTTGCTTAAAACCAACTAGCACATGAAATTAAGTCCTGCAAATATCTGTTTTCATGGAGATGATGAGTATCACCCCTGAGATTCTTATTTATTCTGCTTGTCTAGCCTTCCATCAAAGGCACTGTAGAGATAAAATCAGGGTTGGTTAAAGGCAAATGATCATAAATTATGAGTAAACAGAGTGCAAGTGGACAAGGACTTTCCTTTTGCCTCCACACCATGTGTTCTGTCCTCTTCCTCATGGGAGCTGTGAAAAGTTTGAACAGATGTTCAGACTTAGGGCGGAGACATGCTTTACTGCTGCTCTACTTACTTCTTCCAGCAGGATCCATTTTCATTTCCTTGCGGACTAGAAGGACTAGAAAGAACAATTCTACCAGCTTAGCTGCTTACCCCAGGGGGGGAGAGAGAGGCTCCTGGTTCCCAGGAAGCATGAAGAATTAGAGGAATGCAGTGTGCTGTACAAGTTCCCCTCTGGCTGTCAGCCCCCCAGATCAGGTCAGCACATTTGCTGGAGGAGCAGCTCAGCCTCTGGGGGGCACTGATGAAGCAGTTCATCTGTAAGAACACACGCCCCTTCCCTTTGCCTTTTGCTGCTGTTCTCACTGTACTGTGAATCCACTTCTGACCACTGTGCCCTTTGATGTTGACCTTCCTGCATATGTGCTCTGGAATTGAACAGCATTTGTTCTGAGTGTTACAATTAAAAACAAAACAACAACAAAAAAAACCTCTTCATAAATTCTCTGGCATGAAAGTACATTAACCAAATCACCCAATCTACAAGTATTTATTGACTCATCACAATGTGCAAGGTACTCAGAATATATGGCACAGTCCTTCAAAAGCCTTCTCATTTAGCTGGAGTGACATGGATACTTAGAGATAAAACTGTACACTGACTTTCACTTACCTGCCCCCAAACACTCTAGCCTTTCTTTTATGAATAGTAATAGAATCCCCCCAGTTGGCATGGGACTACTTTTCTATTCCCAAAACATGAGAAGTAAGATGTACAGCTTCTGGCTCATGTCCTTACAGGGAAGCAACTGGCTCCCTTTTCTTATCCCCGCCTCACCTCGCTGTGTGATCCCAGAGTGCTCTATGGGAGTGGGGGCCCTTAGTCTACCATGGGGGGGAGAGAGCCACAGTAAGGAGTGGTAGGTGGGAGGACAACATAGACTATGTTGGAGCCCAGGTAATCCTTAAAGACCAATTTCTTCCCCTGGGTTGCTGTAGTGAGGGGCAGAGAGACAGAGAGAAGGAGAGAGAAAGCATCTATGAATCATTCTGTCTTGTTTAAACCACTGCTATTTGATCTCTTTTAAGCAACTAGTCAAAACCAAGACACACACATACATATTTTCCCTTAATAAACAAGTTTAGGGAAGTCAGTTTACTTTCCCAACCTCATCATGGAACCCAAATAAAGTATTTTCCTACTGCATAAGTGTAGATGATGATACAAGGATAAGTTAGTAAAAAAATATCCCATTTTTCTCATAAAATAACTCAATAGTTTATAACTATTATAAGAAGAATATGATTAATGTATAAGGGAAGTTCCAAAGTGATATCTAACTTAGTTGCTTAGAAGGGGAAGAAAGTCAGAAAAAAAAAAAGCACATGAAATATATTAGTCTATCAGTTTCTAAGAGGTGAAAGAATTTCCAAACAAAGAGATTTACCAGGTGACTGAAAAGCATGGAGATAAGATGAAGACAATGGGACTTTGCCTTAGAGAGCACTACATGATGGCCATAGACGCCGCTATTTGGATATAATCTAGCTTTGATTAAAAAACAGAAACTGAATCCCAACTATTGCGCTGACAACATCAGAGCAAAAGAGAACAAGGGTACCAGCTGTACCAGTTTTCAATATGGGGTCCACAACAGCTGTCAGTAATGACTGCATCACTGATTTAAGTGGTGGTTCAATCTAGCCAGAAAATTATTAAAGGTGAGAGCAAGCAGGGCTTTCAGATTAGTTGCATTAGAGATCAAGATGAAGACAGGAGTCAAGGATGACTCAGTTTTTGGCATGAGGCAAATTAGAAGGATGAAGCTTCTTTCCAATGACAAGAGAAGGTATAGGGAGAACTGTATTTGGTTTGGTGAGACAGCATCATGGTTATGCAAGACTTTCAGGCCTGAGGATCTGAGGTCCCAGGTTCAATTCCCAGCACAATCATCCACCAGAGCTGAACAGGACTCTGGAGAAAAATAACAACAACAAAAATAACAATAGATTTATAATGGTTCTGCAATAAACTTTCTCTGTCTCTATCCAATAATAAATTTAAACGGAAGTTGGAGATTGTTTAGTTTTTTTGTTTTGTTTTGTTTTTTGGTAGAGCATTGTTCAAAAGAAGCATAAGCTCTGCTTCCCCAGAGCCCTTCCCCACTAGGGAAACAGAAAGACAGACTGGGAGTATGGATTGACCTGTCAACACCCATGTTCAATGGGGAAGCAATTACAGAAGCCAGACCTTCCACCATCTGCATCTCACAGTGACCTTCGGTCCAGACTCCCAGAGGGCTAAGGAATAGGAAAGCTATCAGGGGAGGGGATGAGATACAGAGTTCTGGTTGTGGGAACTGTGTGGAGTTGTACCCCTCTTATCCTATCCTTTAGTCAATGTTTCCTTTTTATAAATAAAAAACTTAAAAAAAAACAAGTATAAGAAAAAAGTTTTGCAACAAAACTAGTGAAGTAATGGGCCTCTTAGAAACCTAAAATAGATAGACTTCCTAGCTTCTTCCAACATGAAAACCACAAATCTCATCTGCTATATTCTTGCATTTAGGTTCCTGGTTATTAAATAATTTGTTCTGCTTTATATCTTGATACTTTTTCAGCCACCAAATCATGATGCTACCATGATGCCAGCCTGACTTCCCTGGACAGACAGCTTCACCAATGTGTATATATCAATAGCCTGGCCATGAGATTTGGGATAAGCTGAAAGACAGCTGCTGAGAATAAAGCTGAAGTCGAATTGTGGGATAAGATGGTATTATCCACCACTGAGAAGTAAGTCAGCAAGCAAGTGATGACAAAGACAGTTGGTAAGTGTTACTAGGAGTCATGTGTCATCCCTAACCTTCAGGGCTAACGAAGTGGCCCTTGGACTGAACTGATCAGGTCTTTTCTCCTCTGGATCTCAGTCCTCCTCCTCCATGGTGCTAAGAAGGTTACAATTCACACCCTTCCAGGTTGAAATCTGTCTTCCTATTTCTGGGTCTGACTACTAATTTTTCCAACAGCACACCTGCAAGTGCTACAAGGTCAATGTTGGTGCAAAATTCCATTTCCTTTGCTTTGTTCCTCTATAAACTGGGATGATTCTGGCCTTGGTTCACTTGGATGCTCTCTTACCTCTCACAGCTCTCTACCCCACTTGTGTGAATCCTGTTCCTCTGAAGCACAAGCGAGGGTAGGCCTGGTATAGATGCTGCCATGACAATCATCCACTGGGCAGCAGTCACATTCCCTGCAAGGGTGGGACACCTGGCACACTGTGGTTCCATTCCCTCACAGCAATTATGGATATTATCAGCTGTGCTTTTCAGATGCAGAAATTGAGGTTTATTTAGAGTAAGGAATTTCTGTAATAATACACACTTATAAGGTGGAAATTAAGGGGCTGAATGGTGGTGCCCCTGGTTGAGCACATACATTACTAAAGTACAAGAGGGCCAGGGTTCAAGACCTCAGTTCCTACCTGCAAGGAGAAAACTTAACAAGCAGTGAAACATATGGTCCAGGTATCCCTCCCCCACCTTCACCCCCCACCTCTATTTTCCTTTGCCTTTCAACTTCTACTTCTGTCCAAAATAAATAAAAATAAAGGAGAATATTGGCAATTGAACTGATTTATTATTTTATTTAATTTTTATGGGGGGACTAATGGTTTATAGTCAACAATAAAATACAGTAACAAAAAATTAAGTATAGTAGTTTTTTTCATCTATAATATTTCTCAGTTTTCCACATAACAATTCAACACACTCTAGGTACTCTGACATCATGCTCCAGGACCTGAGCCACCAACCCTGTCCCCCACCCAAAGTCCTTTACTTTGGTGCAATACACCAAACTTAGTTCAAGTTCTGCTTTGGTTTTTTTTTTTAGTTTTCAACTTGTTCTTTTATTATTATTATTATTATTGGTAATTTGATAATGACTGACAAGATTGTGGGATAAGAGGGGTACAATTCATACAGTTCCCACCAGCACCATGCCATATCTCATCCCTCCCATTGGAAGGTTCCCTATTCTTTGTCTAGGAGTATGGACCAAAGATCTCTAAGGAGGACAGTCTGCCTTCTGTAATTACCTCTCCACTGGACATGGGCACTAGCAGGTCGATCCATATCCCCAGTCTGTCTCTACTTTCCCTAGTGGGGTAGGGCTATAGGTTCCAGGACACATTGGTGAGACTGTCTGCCCAAGAAAAGCAGGCCTGTGTCATGGTAGTATTTTTCAACTTTTGTCTGTGAGTGAAACCATCCCATATTCATCCCTCTCTTCCTGACTTAACTCACTTAACACGATTCCTTCAAGCTCCAGCCAAGATGGGGTGAAGAAAGTGAAATCTCTATTTTTAATAGCTGAGTAGTATTCCATTGTGTACTTATACCACAGCTTTCTCAGCCATTCATCTGTTGTTGGGACACCTGGGTTGCTTCTAGGTTTTGGCTGTTACCAATTGTGTCACTATGAACACAATCATTTTGGATGAGTGCAATAAGTTCCTTAGGAAATACCCCCAGGAGAAGAATTGGAGGACCATATGGTAGATCCACTTCTAGCCTTCTGAGAGTTCTCCAGACTGCTTTCCAAAAGGGTTGGACCAATTTGCATTCCCACCAGCAGTACAAGACAGTTCCTTTGTCAATACAACGTCTCCAGCATTTGTTACTGTTACTTTTTCTGATGTCTGACATTCTCACAGGAGTGAAGTGGTATCTCACTGTTGTCTTTATTTTCATTTCTCTGACAATCAATGACTTGGATAAAATTTTTATATGTTCATTGGCTTTTTGGATCTTTTCTGTGGTGAATATTCTATTCATACCGTCTCCCCATTTTTGGATGGAGTCATTTGGTTTCTTGTTGCTGAGTTTGGTGAGCTCTTTACATATTTTGATCATTAGCCACTTGTCTGATGTATGGCATATAAAAGTCTTCACCCATTCGGTGAGGGGGTGTCTTTGGCAGGTGGTGGTTTCTTTTGCTATGCAGAAGATTTTTAATTTGGTGTATGTATTCTGGTTTATTTTTGTTTTAGACTTCTTTGAAATTGGGTTTGTATCACTGAAGATGCCTTCAAAATTTATGCAGAAAAGAATTCTGCCAACATCTTCCTCTAAGCATTTGATATTTTCTAGTCTAACATCCAAGTCCTTGGTCCATTTGGAATTTACTTTTGTGTTGCGTGAAATATAGTGGTTCAGTTTAATTCTTCTGCATGTTTCAGCCCAATTTTTCCAATATCATTTGTTGAAGACTCTACGTTCCCCATTTAATAGTGTGGGCACCTTATCAAAGATTAGATGTCCAAGGGTGTGGGGTTTGGGATCTCAATTCTATTCCACTGGTTGGTGTGTCTATATGTTCCAATGCCAAGCAGTTTTGGTTATAATAGCTCTATAATACAATTTGAGATCTGGGAATGTGATGCTCTCAGTTATGATCTTTCTTCTAAAGCTTATTTTGGCAATTTTAGGTATTTTCTGGTTCTATGTAAACATTTGTAGCATTTATTCTATTCTCCTAAAGAAAAAAAAAACAACCTTGAGGAAAAGAAAGAAATGGAGGTATCATACTCCCAGATCTCAAACTATATTATAAGGCCAGCATCATCAAAACAGCCTGGTACTGGAACAAAAATAGTCACACAGACCAGTGGAACAGAATTGAAAGCCCAGAATTAAACTCCCACACCTATGGACATCTAATCTTTGATAAAGGAGCCCAAAGTATTAAATGGAGTAAGGAGGCTCTCTTCAATAAATGATGCTGGGAAAACTGAGTTGAAACATGCAGAAGAATGAAACTGAACCACCTTTACTCACCAGAAACAAAAATCAATTCCAAATGGATCAAAGACCTGGATGTTAGACCAGAAACTATCAAATACTTAGAGGAAAGCATTGGTAAAACACTTTCCCACCTAAACCTCAAGGACATCTTTGATGATACAAACCCAATTGCAAGGAAGGATAAAGCAGAAACAAATCAATGGGACTACATCAGATTGAAAAGCTTCTGCACAGCCAAAGAAACTATCACACAAACAAGGAGACCCCTCACAGAATGGGAGAAGATCTTCACATGCCAGGTATCAGACAAGAGACTAATAAACAAAATATACAAAGAGCTAATCAAACTTAGCAACAAAAAAGCAAATGACCCCATCCAAAAATGGGCAGAGGATATGAACAGAATATTCACTATAGAAGAGATCCAAAAGGCTAACAAACATATGGAAAACTGCTCCAGGTCGCTGATTGTCAGAGAAATGCAAATAAAGACAACATTGAGATACCATCTCACTCCTGCGAGAATGGTATGCATCAAAGAGGACAGCAGCAACAAATGCTGGAAAGGCTGTGGGGACAGAGGAACCCTTTTGAACTGCTGGTGGGAATGTAAATTGGTCCAGCCTCTGTGGAGAGCAGTCTGGAAAACTCTCACAAGGCTAGACATGGACCTTCCATATGACCCAGTAATTCCTCTCCTAGGGTTATACCTCAAGGACTCCATAACAGCCAACCAAAAAGATATATGTACACATATGTTCATAGCAGCACAATTTGTAATAGCTAAAACCTGGAAGCAACCCAGGTGCCAAACAACAGACGAGAGACTGAGAAAGCTGTGGTTTATATACACAATGGAATACTATGCAGCTCTTAAGAACAATTAACCCACCTTCTCTGACCCATCTTGGATGGAGTTAGAAGGAATTATGTTAAGTGAGCTAAATCAGAAAGATAAAGACAAGTATGGGACGATCCCACTCATCAACGGAAGTTGAGAAAGAAGAACAGAAATGGAAAATAAAAGCAGGATCTGACTAAATCTAGAGTAGGTCACCAAAGTAAAAACCCTGTGGTGAGGGGGAGGGTGGATATTCGGCTTCCTGGGGTGGTGGTGGGGTAGGTGGGTGGGATGGGACACAGTCTTTTGGTGGTGGGAATGGTGTTTATGTACACTCCTATTAATTTGTAGTCATATAAATCACTATTTAAGTAATATGAGAGGGGGAAAATTGATTGTATGTCTCAAACTTTTTAAAGCACAGAATGAGTCTTTTTAATACATAGGCTGAGTCTTTGATATGTTGAATCTCTTAAAAGTCTAGACCAGGGAGAACAGAAGCAACCGGTGGCACAGCTATATACAAATAATGTCAAAGGATATCAATTATGGTGATGTTGGGTATTATATAGCAAATCATAACAAAGGGATTTTTCAAAGTTAGCCCAATTACCAAATAATGTGATTATAACAATAACTATCTATTGTCTTCTTGAACCCTAAGACAGCAGGAACCTCATATTTCCACTATAGAACCTGTATTTCCCCCAGTCCTGGAACCTTAGGGTGGGGCGCACTTTTCTGCATGTTTCTCTCAATTCATACCAAATAATATTGCATCTGCTGATCCCAACCTAATCAACGCAATGAGTGCCAACTCAGTATGCTTCACTTCAGACTACGTCCAGAGACTTCAGGTGTGGAATGACAACCCTTCAGCTCCATTACTCAGGTAAGACCTTTCATTTCATAGTATTCTCTAATTCTGTTCCAAGCAGTACACTTCCCAACAAAGTCCCAAAACCTAGATATAGACCAGGTCCCGTGAGATAGAGCATATGTTCACACGTATCCATAAACTAGGGCAAAATATATACCTGAAAGCAAAAGTACACAATAGTCTGCAGTTAGTCAGTATAAAGTTCCTAATGAAATAGTATCTAATTAGACTTAGATACCCTCTTCACCTACTTCCTATTACAGTTTTCTCACTCATGTCAAAGCTAACCTTAGCAAAGCAAGGACCGAAAAAGTTGAATAAGGGCAAGAGACTGGCATATTTTAATGATGACTCTTTAGTCACTATCAGGCCACCCCATCAGATGGGGCCCTATTCGAGGAGACCGAACAAACATGATGGGCCTAGACCTCAAATAAATCCCTCTCTCCATTGCTACCAGTCATCTCTATCAGGAACAACAAAAAAGACCCCTTTGTGCGGCCCCCACAGGACCCTGCCCTCAACTTGGATCAACAATGGCAGACAATGTTCCATCCTCTGAAGGGAGGATGCACAACATACTCTATGCTACACCTGAGGAAGATGGGTCCTGATATTGTGGCAGCTTGGAATGTACCTACTCATGACCACAGAATGTGAGCTCAGATCTACAGGGATGCTGAGGTCACATAGGCTCCTAAGCTGAATATGGGCCCCAGACCAAATCAAATCAATGGTGCTTAGAGTCAACAATATTTATACCCCTTCCCCATATTAGTGAGCTACTGTCTTCCCTAAACCAGCTTTTTGTCCCTTTTCCAGCCATGACATCATCTTCTCAGACAATAGCTTGGATCTGCCTGCATAGCAGATTTCAGGCTCAGAGGAAAAAAAATAACTAGTAAAGCTACAGGCCCTTTGGAATATAACTAAAATATGCCTACTGGCTATCTACAAAATGGAGGACCCCCCCCCCCCAACACTTCATCTGCACTATTCCAGCCTTTAGGTCCATGATTGTTCAACAATTTGTTTGGCTTTTTATGTTAACTCTCTTTTCAGCCACCAGGTTCCAGATGCTACCATGATGCCAACCAGACTTCCCTGGACAAACAACCCCACCAATGTGTCCTGGAGCTCTGCTTCCCCAGAGATCCACCCTAATAGGGAAAGAGAGAGGCAAGCTGGGAGTATGGATCAACCTGTCAATGCCCATGTTCAGCGGGGAAGCAATTACAGAAGCCAGACCTTCCACCTTCTGCATCCCACAATGACCTTGGGTCCATACTCCCAGAGGGATAAAGAATAGGAAAGCTATCAGGGGAGGGGATGGGATACGGAGGTGTGGTGGTGGGAATTATGTAGAGTTGTACCCCTCTTATCCTATGGTTTTGTTAATGTCTCCTTTTTAAAATAAATTTTAAAAAATTAAAAAATAAAACTAATAATAATAAAGGCTGAGACCTTTTAAAATATTTATTTATTTATTTATTGCATAGAGACAGAAATTGAGAGAAAAGGGGGTGATAGAGAGGGGGGAGAGAGAGATACCTGTAGCACTGCTTCACCACTCACAAAACTTTCCCCTTGCAGGTGGGGACTGGGGACTCAGACCTGAGTACTTGTGCATTGTAATATGTACACTCAACCAGGATCATCTCCAGGCTCCATGGATTGGGATCTTAATGGGGGTTGCATTAAATTTATATATGGCTCTGGGTAGTATATTTATACTGATGATGTTAATTCTTCCAACACACAAACATGGAATACCTTCCCTCTTTTTTGTGTCTTTGTTTGTCTCCTTGAATAGTGACTCAGAATTTTTAGTATACAAGTGTTTCACTTCTTTTGTTAAGTATATTCCTAGATATTTTAAGTTTGGTTGCTATAGTAAAAGGAATTTATTTCTGGATTTCTTCTTCTGCTAACTTAGTGTCTGCATAAAGGAATGCCACTGACTTTTGTATGTCAATTTTGTATCCTGACACTTTACTATATTGCTTGATAATTTCCAACAGCTCCCTGCTGGATTCTTTAGCTTTCTCTATGTATACTATCATATAATCTGCAAATAGTGAGAGTTTGACTACTTCTTTCCCAATCTGTATTCCTTAATTCCTTGCTCCTCTCTGATTGCTATGGCAAGAACTTCCAACACTATGTTGAAAAGTAATGGTGAAAGTGGGCAGTCCTGTCTAGTACCTGATCTAAGGGGAAATGTTTCCAGTTTTTCACCACTGAAAAACTGGAAACATTTTGCTATATATGGACCCCACTATCCTGAGGAACTTTCCATCTTTTCCCATTTTTCATAGAGTTTTGATCATAAAGGGAGGTTGGATTTTGTCAAAGGTGTTCTTTGCATCTATTGATATTATCATGTGGTTTTTGGTCTTGCTTTTATTGATGTGGTGCATCATGTTGATTGCCTTACATATATTAAACCAATCTTGCATCTTTGAGATAAACCTCACTTGGTCATGATGAACAATTTTTTTAATATATTGCTGTATCTGGTTGGCTAGAATTCTGTTCAATATTTTTGCATCAATGTTCATCAGAGATATTGGTGTACAGTTTTATTTTTTTGGTTGTATCCCTGTCTGCTTCTGGTTATCTGGGTGATGTTGGCTTCATAGAAGCTAGAGGGGAGTATTTCTGTGTCTTCAATATTTTGGAAGAGTTTTAAAAGTAGAGGTATTAACTCTTCCTTGAAGGTTTTGTAGAATTCATTTGTAAAACCATCTGGTCCAGGA